>NC_138876.1:36185711-36818131 GCF_965194805.1 Balaenoptera borealis
ATCCCTCCCCAGCAGTTTCGCCCCTTCATATGTCCCATGCAGCCCACCTGGGCCACTTCTCTCTCTTTTCTGTCTCTCCAAATTCTTCTGCTTTTACATTCTCTGTCTCTCTGTCTCTCGCTCTCTCTTTCTGTCTCTGTTTCTCTTCCTCTCGTTCCTTTGCATTTACATTTGGTACCACACAATCTACTTACTAACTACCCATGCTTCATGCCATAAGATGGGAGGAGGGGAAATGTCACAGGTTTTCAAAAAGAATTTGGGGGCAGGGAGGAGAAGGAATAATGGATTCTCAAACCAAGTTCCTAGCAAGATTCTAGAACAGATTAGTAATGTTTGGTTTATGAGCACTTAGCTAAGAATTAGAAGCCAGCATGGGTTTACTGAGAATTAGTGAGCCAAACTAATCTCTCTTTTTTTTGGATAGTTATGAACTGGCACTTTAGGGAACAATAAATTTAATGTATTAGGATTTCAGTAAATAATAATAATGATAATAAATTGAACCATGTTACTTCCTACTCAGAACTTTGTCTAGTGGCTTCTCATTACACTAGGAATAAAATCGAAAATTCTCTATGACCTGGCTCTTGCCATCTCTTGGTCTTTATTTCCTAAGCCTCTTCCCCTTGTTAATTCCTTTCCAGCCTAACTGGAAAACTTGGCCTTCTTTATGTTTCTCAAACATGAATATGCCAAAGGGCCTTTCAGCCTGGAGGGCTCTTCCCTGAGATATCTGTATCACTTCCTCTCTGATTTATATTGCTTCTGTTCAGGAAGCCTTCCCTCCCAACCTTGTCTAAAACAATACACGAAACACATGCTCCACTTATGCTGCTGTATTTGTCTGCAAAGCCCTATCATGATCTGTGAAATTCGTTCTCAAATATTTGAAAGAGTTCACTAATCACAGCTAGAAGGGGTTGACTCTTAACAGACGACAGATTGAAATCCAAATTCCTTAATATGGACTCTGCAACATGGCTTCAGTAGAGCCTTTCTAGCTTTGTCTCTAGCTTCGTACTTCTTATGTCACCCTGTGCGCTCTGTCCTGCTTCCCCCAATCACCCTCCCTCACCTTAACCACACGTGCTCTTCCTGTGCTCATCTCCCAGTGCAGTGGCTAGGAAGGGGGGGCAGGCAGAACTGTTTGCTCAGCCCCTCCACTCATTACTCATGTGGTCTTAGACACGTTCCTTAATTACCTAATTCTTCGATTCCTTTCTCTACCAAAACAATACAACTATCTTACAAGATTGTTATGAAACGAGGTAACGTACATTAAGTGCCTGGCACAGAATTAGTGCTTCTCTTTCCTTTCCCTTCACTAACTAGCCCATCTTGTCATCCATTCCTGAAACATGAGGAGTGGTCACTCTTTAATTGGATTGATGGATCATTGTCATTCTAGAGAATAGTCTGTCCCATGCAAATCTGTCATTGGCTTTGATGTTTAAAAATTATTTTTTTATCGGAGACTTGGATGAAACATTGCAAGTGGACCAGTGTTTTTCCAGCTTAAGGTCACTCAGCTAGTAAGTGACAGGGTCCACTCAGGTCCACATGGCTCAAAAACTTGTCTTACTTTACTGTAGTGACTATAGACATGGCAGCAGAGGGATAAACTAATAGTTTGGATAACAGAATCTGGTCTCATTTTTGTCATGGTAGTCTGAAATGGGCTAAAACAAACAAAGCTAATGTGTTTTTAGGGTGCATTAATAGAAATGTAGTTAAGATCAAGAAAAATATTAGTCTGAAGCATAGCAGGCGCTCAGTAAATGGTTTTTTGAATCGGATTGAATTGTCAGACTGCATTTGGAATATTGTGTTGCATTCTTGGTGCTGTATGTTAAGAGTTGCTCTGCCAAACCAGACTCAGGAAGACTCAGTTAATGGATGCTCTGGAAACCATGTCAGATGAGTGAGGGTTGAAAGACGAGTCGGTGTTGAACCTGGCTTGGGAATGGGTAGAAGTGTTGTAATGAAGAGCTCTTTCCAAGTATTTGAAGATCTGATTGAGGAAGAAGGGTTAACATATTCTGTGAAGCTAGAGGGCAGAACCAGGGCCAGCATTTATGAGGAAATTGATTTTCACTCACTAGAAGAAAAATGTTTAAAGATTGTTTTCTAACAATAGAATGGCTGGCTTGTGCAGAACTAAACTCCCTGTGATTGAAGATATTCAGGTATAGGTAATCATTTGGGGCAATATTTTATAGGGGATATATGTACTGGGTGGGAGATTAGACTTTTTCAGCTAAAGAAAATTTGATTAATTTCTTCTCCTCTAACCGTGTATTTCTTAATCTCAGGAGTTACACCGTAAATTTCTTGGGGCCAGGATAGGTCCCTTTCTTCTGTGTCTCCCTAAACTTCTTGAGGACGATTTTCTTTTTATTTTTACGTCTTCCACGTAAGATCCTTGAAATAAATAAGTAAACCTTCTAATCTGCCTCCGCTTCTCTACCACCTGCACCCTCCAAAAAAAAAGGCCCAACAACCTAAGCCCAAGAGTGTAGATACATGTTATAACATTCTCTCTCTAAAAGAGCTCTTAAGTCATCTAGATTTCTGAGATTTCCTTCACATATGTAGTGCAATGCCCAAGGTCCCATAACTGGATTGTGGCACAAATGGGCCTAGGAATCAGGCTTTCTGTCTCCTACATCATTTCTTTCCATTACACCATTACACCCTTGGGACACATTGTAAGATCCAGAAATTGATGGCTGGTAGCCTGCCTCCATGTTATTTTTTGATGAGGGGAATCCAGGACAGTTGCTGCTATTATAAATGATTATGGCACTTTCCAAATCCTAGCTTTCATAACTTCATTCCGTTTGTTCTGGTGCCAGGTTCACTTTTAGATATTGTTTTCATTTGGTGTCTGGGAGGGTTTTTTTTTGCTGTCAACTCTTTATGGACAAGTGTTTGCTTATTAAATTTTCTTCTATGCTATAGTGTGAAAACACTTTTTTTCCCTTTTGGTTTTGCTTTGTGTGTATTATGCTCAGTGACTGTTGTGGGATTGAGTAGATGAGCCCACATACAGATTTAGGTTGGTCCTCTGTGGGTGGTTTAGAATGTTTGTGACATTTATGGTTTGCAGAAGCTGAAGGGGTGGCCTATTCTCTACCCTCCTTGCAAGGATAGGTATGTCATGTGTTTGCCAGACCATGCTTAGCTATGTGCCTTTGGAATTTTACCATAACTTCTCTTTTTGGAATGATTCTCCACACTTTTTTAAAATCTGTAAACTATTATAATTTCTTGCAGCTTTATGAAGGAGTTATATGTTAGATTGTTGGGTAAGGGGAGAGCGAGAGAGAAGGAGAGAGAGTATGGATTTGGGGAATGGGTGGGATGAAGTGGGGATGAAGGACTTGGGTCTTCCCCTGCCAAGATTTAAATACTGAGAGACTGATTTTTAAAGGTGTTGTTGGAGCCCTAGGTAGTACTGCTTAGTTCAGCATTTGTTCCTATGGGTGTTTTGATAAGCCTTGTAGCTCAAACATAAAGCACTCAAATTACCTAATGTAACTCATTTTATTAACTAATGATATTTTCTCTGCATTTTATGTGGCACATTATTCCTTCCATCCCACTGGTGAATATGTCCAGTAAACAGTTTATGGTTAAGCATCTAAAATGACAATAAAGCTTAGATTAAAAGAAGTTGTTATTGGTAACTGACTTGTTATATTCAAGTTGTCAGATGTTTCTCATTCACTGACTAAGATGCATGTTTAAAATATAGCTTTGGAACTCAATTAGTAGAGACAGAGTTGGAGCAGAGATGAACGTGTATTAAATTAACCTAGTCATTAGTTTTTAATTTAAATACTGTTCAGCTAAATAATTTGGCACCCGGTAAGTTTCAGTGGTGCTGGGCTGGCAGTTAAAGCACATCACTAATTATTCACAGGTTTTTTTTTCCTCCTCTTTTCAAAGAAATGTGGAACCAGCAATTTATTGTGGTAAAAATATTTTCATGCACTTGCTTTTTCTGTGAAAATATTTTTCGCACATGGATGACTGGTACTACAAAGTTAGCTTTCACCACCTTCAGGTCAATTCGTTTTAGAACATTTGGAAAATGATACCCTTGAAATAAGAAAATTAAGTAAGGGAAAGAGCAGTCTGTAACAGCTTGCAGAGGATTGGGTTTGAGGCTCAAACTGAAGATTTTTCCTATCATATGATTAAAAGCTGAGTGTTCTCTAAATCAGCCTACTCAGCTTTCTGAGGGAAAGTCTTCCTCCATCGTTCATTTCTGTCTCCCCCACTTTACGTGTCTTTTATTGTCACGTACTAAACTAATTTGAGGAATTTTGTAGATGAGCTTAGAAATGGTAAAAACAAGAGGACATGACGTGTGAGAGAGATTCTTCTTAAGCAGACAACAGGACTTGGGAGAATAAAGCCCAGGGTTCTTTCTCCTATAGACCATAGATGGTATAGACCATAGATGGCCAGCCCCTCCATGTATGTGAACACGCATGAAAAGTCAGCATAAAGTAGGAAACAGAATGTGGGCTTTGAAGTTTGCTTAACCTGGATTCTGTCTCCCCCCAGCTAAAAACTCTGCAGTGGCTCCCTGTCATTCTAAAGCAATGATTCTCAAACTTGAGCATGCATCAGAATCACCTGAGGGCTTGTTAAACACAGACTACTGGGACCCACCCTCGGAGTTTCTGATTATGGGGTGAGGCCCAAGAATCTGCGTTTCTAACAGGTTCCTAGGTGATGCTGATGCAGCTGGTCCAGGGACACCCTCTGAGAGTCACTGATTTGAGAGAGTAAGTTGAGAGTTATGGCATAAATAGCAAGTCCTTGCTGAACTTGTCCTCTGCCTTTCTCTCCAGGCTTCCATCTTGTTATTCTCCCCTAGAATATTAAGCTTCAGCACCGTCAAACTGCTTCCAGGTCCTCAAAAGCGCCCTGTTGTCTGGTGCTCCTTGTCTATTGTTGGTGCATGTATCTCGATACACTTGCTATTTCTTTTGCTGAATTCCCTTCTCTCCCTCATCTGGCTGTTGAGACTGCCTGTTTATTCTTCCAGACTCAGCTTTCTCTGTACAACTTCCTTAATTTCCTAAAGATAGTTAACAAATCCTTCTGTGCCATCACTCTAGTTTGTATATACTTCTATTGTAGTTACTGTGGGTTAAAGTGGACTTGCCTTATACACGGGTTATTACTCAAAATGAATTATTCGTGCTCTGCAGAGTGAGTGAGGGTGATTTAAAGAGTGAGGGTGACTGTTTACCAGTCCACAAACACACATAGACCAGTCTGTGAACATCCTAGAGAGCGTGTGAGATGGAAGATGAGAATCTGCCACTCTCTCAGTGGCTCTTCTCCCTCTTGCCTCTTAGTGTAGTCATCTTCTCATGCTGAGGGTGATTCTCGTGGTAAACATACATATTTTTGTATAACATGAGCTTTAAACACAAGCCCACCACTTTATCTGGTCCCTAAATAAAGTAGTGACACATTTCAATGTCAGAGGAAAAATTGACTGTGATAAACTTCTTGAAAGATAGAACAACACGATACTAAGTGTTTTCAAGGATTTCAAGGGATAGTTTTGACTAAATATGATTTCACCTTATGTGCTGACTGTAGGACCCCTTTCCCTCGTCTCACATCTCAGTTCATGTCTTGGGATGTGAGCCCTGTTGATTTTCAAAATCAGGGGCTCGTCTCTCACGCGCAGGTCTTTAAAGTTGGGATGCCTGATGTGGGGTTCGAACCCTTTGCTACTCATGGAGAAGCTCTGGGTTTCGAGTTGCCTCGCAGGGTCACTGCACCAGGGGTGGGGTTTATGACGAGGTTGTATCCCAGCTTCTCCTACCTGTTTGATGTGGTTTGCATCTTGTTTGCCCAGTGTGTAGTCATCACTCAGCCAGCCTTTTGGCTTCTTTATGAGGAATATTCAGGACCTTCCTAAGACGCCATCTTACTGTAGGATGAGTCTTTATTAAAAAATATATGTGTGTGTATATATATATATCTATACCCACATATACACACACAAACACATAATAGGTATTTATACATATACACATGTATTTCTAACTCCAGTTTTGTAACATCCTGCCATTTATTAAATTTTAACTATGGTATATCTAGCATATCTAGCAAACTGTTAGTAAAACTTGGAAGAATTGATGCTCTCCCTAGTACCCTTACTGATCCAAGGGGAAGGGCTTAATGTCTTCTACTACCTGGCTAAATATATATAAATTAATCCACATGAGTATGCAGTTTGCTGAAGGAATCCTAAAATAAATTAATATTCTGGAAAAGGGACCTGATTCTGAACTTGGAGGGCAAAATGAGAAAAGACACAGCCAATCCACCATATACTTGCTATGGAGATAGAGGCCCCAAACATGTTAGTGATTTACCCAAAGTCACAGAACTACTTACTGGCAAGCTGGTATTCAAACTCAAGACTCCTGACTGTTGTATATTAACTGACTGACTTTAAATAAAAGTTGGCAGCATTTAGTAATTACTGAGAAAAGCTCAGAAATATTGTCTTTCACTCTCTCTCCTTTTTTTGGTCACAGCGAATGGAACGGTGTTGAAATAGTCTTAAATGAAGAACACATTGTACTTAATTTTCTCCTTTTGGGCAAGGGAGACTTAGCTTTCATGGCTCCTGGGGATGAAAGAGACAACAGGAGTGTTATTTCTTCTTACTTTACTCATTCTTCCCTAGTAATCCACCCCCTTCTAAGAGAATAACATTGCTTCATAGAGACCAGGTGTGTATTTCTTTCCAGTTCCAAAGAAGCACAGAGATAAGAGGTTTATGCAAAAGGAATTTCTGCCATAATATATCCTGACACTTATCTCATGGCTTAAGTACATTTGGAAAAGAAGGAGTCAGTGGGTTCCCTTACCTGTAGTCAAGAGATTTCTAAGCTTCTAAAAGGAAAGAGGTAATGATTAAGAATACAAAACTTTGTGTAAGTATATATGCATACATTAAGTATCAAGTCTTCTTGGAGACAGTGAGTTTCTGGTTTTTAAAATTGTAAGACGTATTTCCACAAATTTATTTTGCAGACCTTTTCAGAGGCAATTAGATTTAATGTGGACTATGGAGTTTTTGAAGTAGTTAACAATGCTCCACAGCTTCTGGAAAAGCAACTGAAAAAAATTCTCTTAAACCAGCAACCTCGAAATCCCATCTATGATGTTGTAAGAAAAGGAAAGAGTGATGTTAAACCTGTTCAAGTGAATGCCCCTTATGAAGATGAGACCATTAATGTCAACTACAATATCATGGTAAGAAAGTATATTTGAGTTTATATCTTGCTAGATAGATAAAGCATTAAGTGAGATTAACATCAGGTTCCTTGGGCTCCCCTTTCTGAAGTATAACTGTATCTATTAAATTTTATTGTATTTGCACAAAGTATTTGTTAGTTACTGTATCATCTTATTCATATCAAATGGCCAGTTTAGTCTGGCAGTTTGTTGATATTTGATTATCAATATGAGAAGGTTCATGTAATTTACTTTGAATATTTAGAAAATAAGTTTAATTTGGGGCAGTATAAATGTATGTATGCTTTACAGTTTGGATGCATTCTAGAAAGTGTGGGTATACAGGCATACCTTGGAGATATTGCACGTTTGACTCCAGACCACCACAACAAAGTGAATATCATGATAAAGCAAGTCATACAATTATTTTGGTTTCCCAGTGCATATAAAAATTATGTTTACACTACTTTGTAGTCTATTAAGTGTACCATAGCATTGTGTCTTAAAAAAACAATGTACATACCTTAATTTAAAAAATACTTTCTTGATAAAAAACACTAACCATCATCTGAGCCTTCAGCAAGTCATAGTAGTAACATCAAAGATAACTGATCACAGATCACCATAACAAATGTAATAATAATGAAAATGTTTGAAATATTGCAAGAATTACCAAAATGTGACACAGAGACCTGAAGTGAGCAAATACTGTGGGAAGAATGGTGCTGATAGACTCGCCTGCCACAGGGATGCCACTAACCTTCAGTTTGTAAAAAACACAGTATCCGTGAGGCACAATAAAGCAAAGCACAATAAAACAGGTTATGCCTGTGCAGTGAATTTATTTCATTTGAGTTCTATCCTATCAAGCATTTGGGAATTGAGATTTCTGTCTTTTAATTATTATATTAGTTTCAGGTGTACAACACAGTGATTTGATATTTTTATACATTGTGAAATGAAAACCACAATAAGTCTAGTTACCATCTGTCACTATACAAAGTTATTACAATATTATTAAGTATGTTCCCTATGCTATACTTTGCATCCCTGAGACTTATTTTATAATTGGAAGTTTGTACCGCTTAATTCCCTTTACCTATTTTGCCCATTCCCCAGCCCCTAGAGGTGGAATTGCTGGATCATATGGTAGTTCTAGTTTTAATTCTTTGAGGAAACTCCATCCTGTTTTCCATAGTGGTTGTACCAATTTACAGTGCACGATAGTTCCTTTTTCTCCACATCCTCGCCAACACTTTATTTGTTGTCTTTTTTGATAATAGCTGTTCTGACAGGTGTGAGGTGATATCTCGTTGTGGTTTTGATTTGCATTTCCCATCCAGTTAGTGATCTTGAGCATCTTTTCATGTGCCTGTTGGACATCTGTATGTCTTCTCTGGAAAAATGTCTATTAAGGTCCTTAGCCAATTTTTTCAATTGGATTTTTTTGTTGTTGTTGTTGAGTTGTATGAGTTCTTCATATAATTTGGATATTAATCCATTATCAGATGTATCATTTGCAGATATCTTCTCTCATTCAGTAAGTTGCCTTTTTGCTTTGTTGATGGTTTCTTTTGCTGTGCAAAACTTTTCAGTTTGATGTAGTCCCATTTGTTTACTTTTGCTTTTGCTGCCCTTGCCTGAGGTGACAGATCCAAAAAAAAAATATATTGCTAAGACCAGTTTCAGAGAGCATATTGCCTATGTTTTCTTTTATGAGTTTTATGCTTTTGGGTCTTACATTTAAGTCCTTAATCCATTTTGAGTTTATTTTTGTATATGGTGTAAGAAAGTGGTCTAGTTTCATTCTTTTGCATATAGTTGTCCAGTTTTCTCAACACCATTTATTGAAGAGACTGTCTTTTCCCCATGGTATAGTCTTGCCTCCTTTGTCATAGATTAATTGACCACATAAGTATGGGTTTATTTCTGGGCTCCCTATTCTGTTCCATTGATCTATATGTTTGTTTTTGTGACAATACCATCCTGTTTGGATTACTGTAGCTTTGTAGTATAGTTTGAAATCAGGGAACGTAATACCTCCTGCTTTGTTATTCTTTTTTTTTTTAATTTATTTATTTTATTATTTTATTTATTTATTTATTTTTTCTGGTTGCATTGGGTCTTCATTGCTGCGTGCGGGTTTTTCTCTGGTTGTGTCGAGTGGGGGCTACTCTTTGTTGCAGTTTGCGGGCTTTTCATTCTGGTGGCTTCTCTTGTTGCGGAGTATGAGCTCTAGGCACGTGGCCTTCAGTAGTTGTGGCACGTGGGCTCAGTAGTTGTGGCTCGCGGGCTCTAGAGTGCAGGCTCAGTAGTTGTGGCACACAGGCTTAGTTGCTCTGCGGCATGCGGGATCTTCCTGGACCAGGGATCGAACCCATGTCCCCTGCACTGACAGGCGGATTCTCAACCACTGCACCACCAGGGAAGCCCTGTTCTTCTTTCTTAAGATTGCTTTCGATATTTAGGGTCTTTTGTGGTTTCATACAAATTATAGGATTATTCTAGTTCTGGGGAAAGTGCCATAGGTGTTTTGCTAGGGATTACTTTGAATCTATAGAATGCTTTGGGTAGTATGTACATGTTAACAATATTAATTCTTCCCATCCACAAGCATGGTATATCTTTCCATTTATTTGTTCATCTTTAATTTCTTTCATCAATATCTTATAGTTTTCAGAGTACAGGTCTTTCACCTCCTTAGTTAAATTTATTCCTATGTATTTTATTCTTTTTGATGCAGTTATAAATGTGATTGTTTACTTAATTTTTCTTTCTGGTAGTTCATTATTAGAGTATAGAAATGCAACATATTTCTGTATATTAATTTTGTACCCTGCAACTTTACTGAATTTATTTGTTCTAATAATTTTTGGCAGAGTCTTTAGGGTCTTCTATATATAGTATCATGTCATCTGCAAATAGTGACCATTTTACTTCTTTTTTTCCAGTTTGGATGTCTTTTATTTCTTTTTCTTGTCTGGTTGCTGTGGCTAGGAGTTCCAATATTATGTTGAATAAAAGTGGCAAGAGTGGGTATCCTTGTCTTGTTCCTGATCTTAGAGGAAAAATTTCACCATTGAGTATGATGTTAGCTGTGAGTTTGTCATATGGCCTTTATTATGTTAAGGTATGTTCCCTCTGTGCCCACTTTGTTGAGAGTTTCTTTTTTTTATCATAAATGGATGTTTAATTTTGTCAAATGCTTTTTCTGCATCTATTGAGATGATCATATGATTTTTATTCATTTGTTAATATGGTATATCACATTTATTTGTCGATATTGAACCATCCTTGCATCCCGGGGATAAATCCCACTTCATCTGATTTATGATTCTTTTAATGTGTTACTGAATTTACCCTCTATGTTTTATTGGGGATTTTTGCATCTTTGTTCATCAGCTATATTGGCCTGTAATTTTCTTTTCCTTTTTTTGTAGTGTCTTTGATTTTGGTATCAGGGTAATGCTGGCCTTGTTGGATGAGTTTGGAAGTGTTCCTTCCTCTTCAATTTTTTGTAATAGTTTGAGAAGGATAGGTGTTAACTCTTTTTAAAATGTTTGGTAGAATTCCCCTGTGAAGCCTTCTGGTGTTGGACTTTTGTTTGTTGGGAGGTGTTTTTTTTTTTTATTACTAATTCAATTTCATTATTGGTAATTTGTCTGTTAAGATTTTCTATTTCTTCATGATGGAGTCTTAGAAGATTGTATGTTTTTAGGAATGTATCCATCTCTTCTAGGTTATCCAGTTTATTGACAAATAATTGTTTGTACTAGTCTCTTATGATTCTTTGTATTTCTGTGATATTTGTTGTAACTTCTCTTTCATTTCTGATTTTATTTATTTGGGATCTCTCTTATTTCTTGATGAGTCTGGGTAAAGGTTTATCAATTTTGTTTATCTTTTCAAAGAACTAGCTCTTCATTGATCTTTTCTTTTTTTTAAGTCTCTATTTCATGTATTCCTGCTCTGATATTTATTATTTTCTTCCTTGTACTAACTTTGGGCATCACTTTTCTTCTTTTTCTAGTTCCTTTAGCTGTAAGGATACATTGCTTATTTGAGATTTTTCTTATTTCTTGAGGAAGGCCTGTATCACCATGAACTTCCCTCTTAGAACTGCTTTTACTGTGTCCCATAGACTTTGGAAAGCTGTGTTTTCATTTTCATTTGTTTCAGGGTATTTTTTATTTCCTCTTTGATTTCTTCACTGATCCATTGGTGGTTTAGTAGCATGTTATTTGGTCTCTCCATGTTTGTGTCTTTTCCAGTTTTCTTCTTGTACTTGATGTCTAGTTTCATACCATTGTGGTCAGAAAAGATGATTGATATGATTTCAGTCTTCTTAAATTTATTGAGACTTGTTTTGTGGCTTAACATGTGAGCTATCCTGAGTAATGTTCCATGTGTACTTGGAAAAAAATGTGTATTATGAAATTTTGGGGTGGAATGTTCTGTATCTGTCTATTAGGTGTATCAGGTCTACTGTGTCATTTAAAGCCAATGTTTTCTTACTGATTTTCTGTCTGCATGATCTGTCTGTTGATGTATGTTGGTCACAAAAGTCCCCTACTATTATTGTGTTACTGTCTATTTCTCCCTTTGTGTGTGTTAATATTTGCTTTATATACTTAGATGCTCCTATGTTGGTGCTTAAATATTTATGAATGTTATATCCTTTTCTTGGATTGACCTTTTTATCATTATGTAATGCCTTCCTTTGTCTTTTGTTACATTGTTTGTTTTAAAGTCTATTTTAGGCATGCGCAGTCAGTAAGAGGTGGGCGGAGGATGCGGGAGATGTGCGTGGCTGTGTTTCGCCGGCCCAGTAGGGGAACTGCATGCTTGAGGTGACCAGGGACTGAGCATTTCAGATCTGCTTGGTAAACCTGGTGCACCACCATGCTGGCCACAAGACTTGTGTGTCTCCAGAAACTACCTTCCAGGGTTTTCCACCAAGGTTTCTCCAAGGCCTCCCCTACTGTGAAGAATTCCATCACAAAGAATCAGTGGCTCTTAACACCCAGCAGGGAATACGCCACCAAGACAAGAATTGGAATTTGGCATGGGAAAACTAGCCAAGAACTCAAGGAGACAGCTTTGGAACAATCATTGGAAAAAATATTTTAAATTGATCAGATGGAAAGATGGTTTATTGCTGCAGTTGGTCTTGGAGCTTTGTGCTCCTATGGCTTGGGAATGCCATTGTCTAATGAGATTGGAGCTATTGAAAAAGCTGTAATTTGGCCTCAGTATGTGCAGGATAGAATTCATTCCACCTATATGTACTTAGCAGGAAGTATTGGCGTAACAGCTTTGTCTGCCCTGGCAGTGAGCAGAACTCCTGCTCTCATGAACTTCATGATGAGAGGCTGTTGGGTGACAACTGGTGCAACCCTTGCACGCATGATTGAAGCTGGAATGCTGGTACGGAGCCCAGGCCCAAAGCATCTTGCTTGGTTACTACATTCTGGTGTGATGGGTGCAGTGGTGGCTCTTCTGATGATATTAGGGGGGCCTCTTGTCAGAGCTGTATGGTACACAGCTGGCATTGTGGGAGGCCTCTCCACCATGGCCATGTGTGTGCCCAATGAGAAGTTTTTGAACATGGCAGCACCCCTGGGTGTGGGCCTGGGTGTCGTCTTTGTGTCCTCACTAGGATCTATGTTTCTTCCACCTACCACTGTGGCTGGTGCCACTCTGTACTCAGTGGCAATTTATGGTGGATTAGTTCTTTTCAGCACGTTTCTCCTGTATGATACACAGAAAGTAATCAAGCATGCAGAAGTAGTACCAGTGTATGGAGTTAAAAAATATGATCCCATCGATTCGATGCTGGGAATCTACATGGACATTTTAAACATATTTATGCAAGTTGCCAGTATTCTAGCAACTGGAGGCAACAGAAAGAAGTGAAGTGACTCAGCTTCTGACTTCCTTAATACATCAGATATCTGGCTTGTCTAATAGGGGCAGATATTCTTTAAATAGTTTGTGCAAGCAGCTTTCATGGAAATTTAGAAGATAAGAACTTGTCAACATGTTTCAAGTGTTCCAGTAACGTGATGCTTCAGGTCTGCTTTTTCTTTTGGAGAATAAATTCAGTAGTTCTCTTCCAAATAGCACACACATTTTCAATTCTCATGTTTGAGTAATTCTAAAATGTTCTAATGAATGTGAAAACCAAGTTTTGTGTTGCAGGAATTTAAGTATTTTATCTATTATTAAATTTATTTGGTTAAGTGAAATTTAGCAAACGTGTACCTGCATTTTTCATTTGGAATGTGGAATATTAACAAGTAATGTCATAAGCGATGTAGGGGTTTGGTAAAGGGACCAGAGAGAAGTAAAGGGACACCTGCAGTCTTTCTTCGAATACCTAGAACTTAACAGTCGTGTAATTGCAGTGAGCCAGTGAAGGGGTCTGGATGTTTGGAAACAAGTCATGGCTGTACATCTGCTGAACTTGTCAGAAGTGTTGAGCAGAAAACAAAGACATAGGTGATTCTCCAGGCTCTCCTTATAGTATAGATGTGGTCATATTTGGCTTTTCATTGTTTGACACTGTTAGGAGAGTCCACAGTGCTAATCATATGGAGAATTCCTGTTATATATATTATGTGTGTGTGTGTAAGCCTTACTTTTGAATCGTCTAGAACAAAATATCCTTAAAACACTCAGGAAAAAATATTCAAAGCATGAAAATTGTTGCATTTTTAAGTGTACAAACAACATGTGCATAGTTGCTGAATGTTTTTACAAATTTATTGAAATGTTTAAAAGAATACATGCTTGCCTTTCTCATCTCTTCAGGCTTTAAAGCTTTTATCAGAGAAGCCTGTTTGTGGTTTACACTTGAGATTATGAAAACAGTTTTTCCCCTCAGATTTGATTTCTTGCATTCCCTCTCAGAGGAATCACTAAAAAAAGGAAGGCAAAGTGAGGCTTCTTTGATCAACTATATCAATCAAAAATGTAATGGAGAAAACGCTTCATTAGAGTTTCCCCTAGCAGAATTTTTCTTCTCTCCTCCACAGACCATTATTTAACTCTCTTGTGCCATTTGTAAATTTTTTGATACGGAAGAGTTATTTTTGGAAGTTCTTATGAATGAAATAAGTGTATGATTATTGAGGTAGTTGGTGTTTTGACAAATATTTATTACAGTAATCCATAAATAACTATTCTAACCACTTCAAGTTACATAGGATGCTTATTTCTGAAATAATAAAGGTTCTGGCCAGATTTAAAAAAATAAAGTCTATTTTATCTGATATGAGTATTGTTATCCCAGCTTTCTTTTGGTTTCCATTTGTATGGAATATCTTTTCCATCCTTTAACTTTCCATCTGTGTGTGTCTTTAGATCTGAAGTGAATCTCTTGTAGGCAGCACATAGATGGGTCTTGTTTTTTTATCCATTCAGCCACCCCATGTCTTTTGATTGGAGCATGTAGTCTATTTACATTTAAAGTCATTATTGATAGGTATATACTTATTAATTTTTTTCTGGTTCTTTTTGTAGTTCTTCTTTGTTCCTTTCTTCTCTGTTGCTCTCTTCCTTTGTGACTTGATGGCTTTCTTTGGTGTTATGCTTGGGTCCTTTTATCTTTATTTTTTGTGTATATATCATAGGTTTTTGTTTGTGATTCCCGTGAGGTTCATGAATATAACCTATATATACATGGCAGTTTATTTTAAGTTGATAGTTGCTTAAGTTCAAATGCATTCTAAAAGCATCACATTGTTACTACTCCACCATGTTTTATGTTTTTGACATCATATTTTACACCTTTTTATTTTATTGTAGTTATAGTTGATTTTACTACTTTTGTCTTTTAGGCATCATACTAGCTTTTTAAGTAGCTGATATTGCCTTTACTATATATAATTTTTGCCTTTACCAGTGTAATTTTTTTCTTTCAAGTATTTTCTTATTTCTATTTATGGCCTTTTCTTTTCCACTTAAAGAAGATCCTTTAACATTTCTCGTAAGGGTGGTTTAGAAATGATGAACTCCTTTATCTTTTGCTTCTCTTAGAAACTCTTTATCTCTCCTTTAATTCTGAACGATAATCTTGCCAAGTACAGCATTCGTGGTTGTAAGTTTTTATTTTTCAGCCCTTTAATATATTATGCCACTCTCTTCTGTCCTGAAAAGGTACTGCTGAAAAATAAGCTTGTAGTCTTATGGAAGTTCCCTTGTATGTGACTAGTTATTTTTCTCTTGCTGCCTTTAAAATTCTTCCTTTATCTTTAATTTTGCCATTTTAATTATGATATGTTTTGGTGTGACTCTCTTTGGGTTCTTCTTCTTTGGGACTCTCTGTGCTTCCTGGTTCTGGATATCTGTGTCCTTCTCCAGGTTAGGGAAGATTTCAGCCATTATTTCTTCAAATAAGTTTTTGCCCCTTTCTCTCTCTTTCTTCCTTCTGAGTCATCTACAAATTTTAGTATGCCTGATGTTGTCTCAGAGGTCCCATAAACTATCCTCATTTAAAAAAAAACACTTTTTTTCTCTTCTGATTGGGTGATACCAACTATTCTGTCTTCCAGATCACTGATCTCTTCTTCCATATCATCTATTTTGCTATCAATCCCCTCTAGTGTATTTCTCATTTCAGTTATTGTATACTTCAGCTCTGATTGGTTCTTTCTTTTATTTTCTAATTCTGTTAAAGTTCTCACTGTATTTCTCCATTCTTCTTCCAAGTTTAGCGAGCACCTTTATTATTATTACTTTGAACTATTTATCAGGTACCTTTCTTATCTCCATTTCATTAAGCTTTTTTTTTTTTCCTGGAGTTTTAGCTTGTTCCCTTTTTTGGAACATATTCCTCTCTCTCCTCTGTTTGACTTTCTGGTTTTTTTTTTTTTTGAATTTTATTTAAGTTATTTTTTTATACAGCAGTTTCTTATTAGTCATCAGTTTTATACACATCAGTGTATACGTGTCAATCCCAATCGCCCAATTTGTCACACCACCACCACCACCCCGCCGCTTTCCCCCCTTGGTTTCCATACGTTTGTTCTCTACATCTGTGTCTCAGTTTCTGCCCTGCAACTGGTCCATCTGTACCATTTTTCTAGGTTCCACATATATGTGTTAATATACAATATATCGTTTTCTCTTTCTGACTTACTTCACTCTGTATGACAGTCTCTAGATCCATCCACGTCTCAACACATGACCCAATTTCGTTCCTCTTTATGGCTGAGTAATATTCCATTGTATATATATACCACATCTTCTTTATCCATTCGTCTGTCGATGGGCGTTTAGGTTGCTTCCATGACCTGCCTATTGTAAATAGCGCTGCAATGAACACTGGGGTACATGTGTACTTTTCAATTATGGTTTTCTCTGAGTATATGCCCAGTAGTGGGATTGCTGGATCATATGGTAATTCTATTTTTAAGGAACCTCCATACTGTTCTCCATAGTGGCTGTATCAATTTACATTCCCACCAACAGTGCAAGAGGTTTCCCTTTTCTCCACACCCTTTCCAGCATTTATTGTTCGTAGATTTTCTGATGATGCCCATTCTAACTGGTGTGGGGTGATACCACATTGTAGTTTTGATTTGCATTTCTCTAATAATTAGTGATGTTGAGCAGCTTTTCATGTGCTTCTTGGACATCTGTATGTCTTCTTTGGAGAAATGTCTATTTAGGTCTTCTGCCCATTTTTGGATTGGGTTGTTTGTTTTTTTAATATTGAGCTGCATGAGCTGTTTATATATTTTGGAGATTAACCCTTTGTCCGTTGATTCATTTGCAAATATTTTCTCCCATTCTGAGGGTTGTCTTTTCATCTTGTTAATGGTTTCCTTTGCTGTGCAAAAGCTTTCAAGTTTCATTAGGTCCCATTTGTTTATTTTTGTTTTTATTTCCATTACTCTAGGAGGTGGATCAAAAAAGATCTTGCTGTGATTGATGGCATAGAATGTTCGGCCTATGTTTTCCTCTAAGAGTTTTATAGTGTCCGATCTTACATTTAGGTCTCAAATCCATTTTGAGTTTATTTTTGTGTATGGTGTTAGGGAGTGTTCTAATTTCATTCTTTCACATGTAGCTGTCCAGTTTTCCTGGCACCACTTACTGAAGACACTGTCTTTTCTCCATTGTATATCCTTGCCTCCTTTGTCACAGATTAGTTGACCATAGGTGCGTGGGTTTATCCCTGGGCTTTCTATCTTGTTCCATTGATCTATGTCTCTGTTTTGGGGCCAGTACCATATTGTCTTGATTACTGTAGCTTTGTATTATACTCTGAAGTCAGGGAGTCTGATTCCTCCAGCTCCGTTTTTTTCCCTCAAGACTACTTTGGCTATTTGGGGTCTTTTGTGTCTCCATACAAATTTTAAGACTATTTGTTCTAGTTCTGTAAAAAATGCCATTGGTAATTTGATAGGGATTGCATTGAATCTGTAGATTGCTTTGGGTAGTATAGTCATTTTCAAAATATTGATTCTTCCAATCCAAGAACATGGTATATATCTCCATCTGTTGGTATCATCTTTAATTGCTTTCATCAGTGTCTTATACTTTTCTACATACAGGTCTTTTGTCTTCCTAGGTAGGTTTATCCCTAGGTATTTTATACGTTTTGTTGTAATGGTAAATGGGAATGTTTCCTTAATTTCTCTTTCAGATTTTTCATCATTAGTGTATAGGAATGCAAGAGATTTTTGTGCATTAATTTTGTATCCTGCAACTTCACCAAATTCATTGATTAGCTCCAGTAGTTTTCTGGTGGCATCTTTAGGATTCTCTATGTAAAGTATCATATCATCTGCAAACAGTGACAGTTTTACTAGTTCTTTTCCAATTTGTATTCCTTTTTATTTCTTTTTCTTCTCTGATTGCTGTGGCTAGGACTTCCAAAACTATGTCGAATAATAGTGGTGAGAGTGGACATCCTTGTCTCGTTCCTGATCTTAGAGGAAATGCTTTCAGTTTTTCACCATTGAGAACGATGTTTGCTGTGGGTTTGTCGTATATGGCCTTTATTATGTTGAGGTAGGTTCCCTCTATGCCCACTTTCTGGAGAGTTTTTATCATAAATGGGTGTTGAATTTTGTCAAAAGCTTTTTCTGCATCTATTGAGATGATCGTATGGTTTTTCTTCTTCAATTTGTTAATATGGTGTATCACATTGATTGATTTGCATATATTGAAGAATCCTTGCATCCCTGGGATAAATCCCACTTGATCATGGTGTATGATCCTTTTAATGTGTTGTTGGATTCTGTTTGCTAGTATTTTGTTGAGGATTTTTGCATCTACATTCATCAGTGATGTTGGTCTGTAATTTTCTTTTTTTGTAGTATCTTTGTATGGTTTTGGTATCAGGGTGATGGTGGCCTCATAAAATGAGTTTGGGAGTGTTCCTTCCTCTGCAATTTTTTGTGGGAGTTTGAGAAGGATGGGTGTTAGCTCTTCTCTAAATGTTTGATAGAATTCACCTGTGAAGCCATCTGGTCCTGGACTTTTGTTTGTTGGAAGATTTTTAATCACAGTTTCAACTTCATTACTTGTGATTGGTCTGTCCATATTTTCTATTTCTTCCTGCTTCAGTCTTGGAAGCTTATACCTTTCTAAGAATTTGTCCACTTCTTCCAGGTTGTCCATTTTATTGGCATAGAGTTGCTTGTAGTAGTCTCTTAGGATGCTTTGTATTTCTGCAGTGTCTGTTGTAACTTCTCCTTTTCCATTTCTAATTTTATTGATTTGAGTCCTCTCCCTCTTTTTCTTGATGAGTCTGGCTAATGGTTTATCAATTTTGTTTATCTTCTCAAAGAACCAGCTTTTAGTTTTATTAATCTTTTCTATATTGTTTTCTTTGTTTCTATTTCATTTATTTCTGCTCCGATCTTTTTGATTTCTTTCCTTCTGCTAACTTTGGATTTTGTTGTTCTTCCTTCTCTAGTTCCTTTAAGTGTAAGGTTAGATTGTTTATTTGAGATTTTTCTTCTTTCTTCAGGTAGGCTTGTATAGCTATAAACTTCCCTCTTAGAACTGCCTTTGCTGCATCCCATAGGTTTTGGATTGTTGTGTTTTCATTGTCATTTGTCTCTAGGTATTTTTTGATTTCCTCTTTGATTTCTTCAGTGATCTCTTGGTTATTTAGTAACGTATTGTTTAGCCTCCATGTGTTTTTGTTTTATACATTTTTTTCCCTGTAATTCATTTCTAATCTCATAGTGTTGTTTGTGGTCAGAAAAGATGCTTGGTGTGATTTCAATTTTCTTAAATTTACTGAGGCTTGATTTGTGACCCAAGATATGATCTATCCTGGAGAATGTTCCATGAGCACTTGAGAAGAACGTGTAATCTCTTTTTGGATGGAATGTCCTATAAATATCAATTAAGTCTATCTGGTCTCTTGTGTCATTTAAAGCTTCTGTTTCCTTATTTATTTTCATTTTGGATGATCTGTCCATTGGTGTAAGTGAGGTGTTAAAGTCCCCCACTATTATTGTGTTACTGTCGATTTCCTCTTTTATAGCTGTTAACAGTTGCCTTATGTATTGAGGTGCTCCTATGTTGGATGCATATATATTTATAGTTGTTATATCTTCTTCTTGGATTGATCCCTTGATCATTATGTAGTGTCCTTCCTTGTCTCTTGTAACATTCTTAAATTTAAAGTCTATTTTATCTGATATGAGAATTGCTACTCCAGCTTTCTTTTGATTTCCATTTGCATGGAATATTTTTTTCCATCCCCTCACTTTCAGTCTGTATGTGTCCCTAGGTCTGAAGTGGGTCTCTTGTAGACAGCATATATATGGGTCTTGTTTTTGTATCCATTCAGCAAGCCTGTGTCTTTTGGTTGGAGCACTTAATCCATTCACGTTTAAGGTAATTATCGATATGTATGTTCCTATGACCATTTTCTTAATTTTTTGGGGTTTGTATTTGTAGGTCCTTTTCTTCTCTTGTGTTTCCCACTTAAAGAAGTTCCTTTAGCATTTGTTGTAGAGCTGATTTGATGGTGCTGAATTCTGTTAGCTTTTGCTTGTCTGTACAGCTTTTGATTTCTCCATCTGATCTGAATGACATCCTTGCCGGGTAGAATAATCTTGGTTGTAGGTTCTTCCCTTTCATCACTTTAAGTATATCATGCCACTCCCTCTTGGCTTGTAGAGTTTCTGCTGAGAAATCAGCTGTTTACCTTATGGGAGTTCCCTTGTATGTTATTTGTCGTTTTTCCCTCGCTGCTTTCAATAATTTTTCTTTGTTTTTAATTTTTGCCATTTTGATTACTATGTGTCTTGGCGTGTTTCTCCTTGGGTTTATCCTGTATGGGACTCGCTGTGCTTCCTGGACTTGGGTGGCTGTTTCCCATGTTAGTGAAGTTTTCGACTATAATCTCTTCAAATATTTTCTCTGGTCCTTTCTCTCTCTCTTCTCCTTCTGGGACCCCTATAATGTGAATGTTGTTGCATTTAATGTCTCAGAGATCTCTTAGGCTGTCTTCATTTCTTTTCATTCTTTTTTCTTTAGTCTGTTCCGCAGCAGTGAACTCCACCATTCTGTCTTCCAGGTCACTTATCCGTTCTTCTGCCTCAGTTATTCTGCTATTGATTCCTTCTAGTGTAGTTTTCATTTCAGTTGTTGTACTGTTCATCTCTGTTTGTTTGTTCTTTAATTCTTCTAGGTCTTTGTTAAACATTTTTTGCATCTTCTCGATCTTTGCCTCCATTCTTATTCCGAGGTCCTGGATCATCTTCATTATCATTATTCTGAATTCTTTTTCTGGAAGGTTGCCTATCTCCACTTCATTCAGTTGTTTTTCTGGAGTTTTATCTTGTTCCTTCATCTGGTACATAGCCCTCTGCCTTTTTATCCTTCTATGTTTCTGTGAATGTGGTTTTTTTTCCACAGGCTGCAGGATTGTAGTTCTTCTTGCTTCTGCTGTCTGCCCTCTGGTGGATGAGGCTATGTAAGAGGCTTGTGCAAGTTTCCTGATGGGAGGGACTGGTAGTGGGTAGAGCTGGGTGTTGCTCTGGTGGGCAGAGGTCAGTAAAACTTTAATCTGCTTGACTGCTGATGGGTGGGGCTGCATTCCCTCCCTGTTGGTTGTTTGGCCTGAGGCAACCCAACACTGGAACCTACCTGGGCTCTTTGGTGGGGCTAATAGCAGACTCTGGGAGAGCTCACACCAGGGAGTACTTCCCAGAACTTCTGCTGCCAGTTTCCTTTTCCTCACGGTGAGCCACAGCCACCCCCTGCCTCTGCAGGAAACACTCCAACACTAGTAGGTCGGTCTGGTTCAGTCTCCCCTGGGGTCACTGCTCCTTCCCCTGGGTCCCGATGCGCACACTACTTTGTGTGTGCCCTCCAAGAGTGGAGTCCCTGTTTCTCCTGGTCCTGTCGAAGTCTTGTAATCAAACCCCGCTAGCCTTCAAAGTCTGATTCTCTAGGAATTCCTCCTCCTGTTGCCGTACCCCCAGGTTCAGAAGCCTGACGTGAGGCTCAGAACCTTCACTCCAGTGGGTGGACTTCTGTGGGCTTAGTGTTCTCCAGTCTGTGTGTCACCCACCCAGCAGTTATGAGATTTGATTTTACTGTGATTGCTCCCTTCCTACCATCTCGTTGTGGCTTCTCCTTTGTCTTTAGATGGTGGGTATCTTTTTTGGTGAGTTCCACTGTCTTCCTGTCGATGACTGTTCAGCAGCTAGTTGTGATTCTGTGTTCTCGCAAGAGGGAGTGAGTGCACGTCCTTCTACTCCGCCATCTTGGTTCAGTGACTTTTTGTATTTGATTCTGTGAATTAGGCAAAACAGCTACCTCTCCTGATTTTGAAGATGTGGCCTTGTGTAGGAGTATTCCTTGTGTAAAGTGCTTGTGCCAGGCAGCTTTGGAATGCCAGCTGGAGCTGGAGAGGATGTGGACTGGGATGGGGGGGTCCCCAGGACATACAGCATTGGGGCTGCCTTGGTAGGATGGTTGGAGTTGGAGTAGACCCATTCCAGGGTTTCCCCAGGCATGCCTCGCCAGGGCTGCTCTGGCAAGATAACTGTAGCTGGAGTGGGTGCAGGTTGAGTATTCCCAGGTTGCACTGCACGGGGTTGAGATTTCTGATCTTGAAATTACATTGTGTGGCTCTGACTCCCTGGCGTTAAATTCTCTCAGCTTCTGAATTTTGTCTCCCTAGCATGATGTAAAAAGACTTGGGTTCTAATATTGGCTCTTCACCTTACTAGCACTGTGCTTTTATACAAGTCATTTTGATGAGCCTCATTTTCCTCATCTGTCAAATGATGCCTTCAATACCTACTACTTAGGTTTGTTGTGTGAATCAAATGAAAATAATAATGTTTAACAATACTGTTTTCTCTTGATTTAAAATGTCTGATGTACATTTTAAGGTAACATATATCTAATACTTAAAACATAGCTCTTCTCCAGCCTGGAAGGTCTTCAATTCTTCTTTTACTGAATTCAGATATATTTCTGTCTTTCTTGTTTACTTTCATCAAATTAAATGTATTAATAATAATAACAGTATTTATAAATAATGTTTATAAATACAAAAGTAAAAATAGTAATAACAACTGTGTTACAGCATTATTTTGAATTTAAAACAAGGAAATCTATTATGGACAGTATAGCACTGTATAAACATTTAGTTAAAAACTTTTTTCCCTAGTTGGGACAGTGATATTTATTGGTTTATTCACTTTCTTCAGTGAACAGAAATTTTTTATTTCATGGAAGTCTTTATAACCTACTTCTTTATTGTTAAAAACTGTTTATTAGGAGCTTCTTATTTTTTTTATTGAGATACAATTGACATATAACATTATATTAGTTTCAGGTGTACAACATAATGATTCGATATCTGTGTACAAAGAGCTTCTTAACTTGAGTTATGTATTTTGACACAGTCTGTCAAAAAGATCTAAAAGGTGATCTTATTCAATATATTTGAGATAGACTGTGATTCATTAAATATACATATTGTAAACAATAGGACAACAATTTTAAAATATTTTAAAGAGGTATAAATCATATAATAATAGTGGAGACCAAAAAGTGTAAGAAAGTACTCAAACCAAAAATAGGCAGAGGGGCTTCCCCGGTGGCGCAGTGGTTGAGAGTCTGCCTGCCAATGTAGGGGACATGGGTTCGAGCCCTGGTCTGGGAGGATCCCACATGCCGCGGAGCAACTAAGCCCATGTGCCACAACTACTGAGCCTGCGCATTTGGAGCCTGTGCTCTGCAACAAGAGAGTCCGCGATAGTGAGAGGCCTGCGCACCGCGATGAAGAGTGGCCCCCACTTGCCGCAACTAGGGAAAGCCCTCGCACAGAAACGAAGACCCAACACAGCCATAAATAAATAAATAAATAAATAATTTTTTAAAAAATAGGCAGAAAATGAGGAAAAAAGAAATAAAGGGTATACGGAACAAGCAGAAAACAAGATGGTAGATTTTGAGCATACCACATCAGTAATTAGCAGCAGCTTAATAATATACATGAATAATTACATTAAATTTAAATGACTTACACACCCCAGTTAAGAGTCAGAGTCAGATGGGTTAAAAAAAAGACCCACCACTATTTTCTGTCTTTAAGAACATCACCTTAAATATAATACAAAATTTTGTTGAAAGTAAAAGAATGGAAAAAGCTATACCATACAATTACTAATTTAAAGAAAGCTGGAGTTTCTGTATTAATATCAAAGTAGACTTCAGAACAAGGCATCTTGCTATGGATATAAAGAGACATCACATAGTGATAAAGGAATCAATTCACCAAGAAAGCAGAACAACCCATAATTGTGCACCTTACAAAAGAGCTTCAGAATACATGAAATAAAAGCTGATAGCACTGAAAAGAGAAATAGACAATCCATAGTTATAGTTAAAGACTTAAACATTGTTCTCCCAGTAATCCAATAAAAAAAAGACAGAAGATCAGTAAGGATATAGGAAATTTGAACAACACTAGGAATCCAGTCAATCTAATTGATGTTTCTAGAATAATTCACCTCACAACTGCAGAGTACACAGTCTTTTTCAAGTACACTTGGAATATTTACCAAAATAGACCAATTCTGGGCTGTAATACAAATTTCAACAAATTTGAAAGATTTGAAACCATGCAAAATTAGTTCTCTGACCATAACAAAATTAAACTATAAGTCATTAACAGAAAGACACCTGGAAAATCCCCAAATATGTAATTAAACAACAGACTTTTAAATAGCCCATAGCTCAAAGTAAGTCCCAAGGGAATTTAGAAATTATGGGGAATTGAATAAAAATTAAAATGCAACATAAAATTTGTGGGATGCAACTAAATAATTCTATAGAGATAAATTTATAGCATTAAGTGCTTATGTTAGAAAAGACTAAAGATCATAAATCAATGATCTAAGCTTCTACCTTAGGAAACGAGAAATAGAAAATTAAGCCCAAATTAAATAAGTAAATGACATAATCAGTTAAATGGAAAACAGAAAGACAAGAGAGGAAATCAATGAAAATAAAGGCTAGTTCTTTGAAAAAAAATCAATGAAATTGATAAACTTTTAGCCAGAATGATGAGGAAAAAATATGAGAAGAAATAACTGATCAGTATCACAAATGAAAGAGGGGACAGCAGTATGGATACTACAGACATTCAAAGGAAGATAAAGGAATACAAACAGCTTTATGTCCATAAACTCAGTAATTAAATGCAATAGACATATTCCTTGAAAGATACAAATTACCAGTGCTAACTCAAAAGGATATATGTAATCTGAATAGTTCTGAATCTATTAAAGAAATTGGATTCATAGTTTAAAATCTTCCTACATCATACTTAATGGTGAGAAACTCAAGTTTTCTCACTAAGATCAGGCACAAGGCAAGGATGTCTCCTCCCACCAATCCTTTCCAACATTGTAATGGAAGTCCTTGCTAATACAGTAAGGCAAGAAAAGGAAATACAAGTTATACAGATTGAGAAGAAAGACATAAAAGTGTCTTTGTTCACAGATGACATGATCATCTATATAGAAAATCTGAAAGAAACAAAAAAAACTCCTGGAACTAATAAGCAGTTATAGCAACATTGCAGGATACAAGGTTAACATACAAATGACAATTGCTTTCCTATATACTAACAATGAACAAGTGGAATTTTAAAATAAAGCCATAATACCATTTATCATAATAATACCGTTTACCATAATAATAAACATAATACCACTAGCATCCCCCAAAATGAAATACTTAGGTATAAATCTAACAAAATATGTACAAGATCTATATGAGGAAAACTATAAAACTCTGATGAATGAAATTAAGGAACCAAATAGAGATATTCCATGTTCATGGATTGAAAGACTTGATATTGTCAAGATATCAGTTTTTCCCAACTTGATTTATAGATTCAATGCAATCTCAATTAAAATCCCAGCAAATTTTTTAATGGATATTAACAAACTGATTCTAAATTTTTTGGAGGGAGCCAAAAGAGTTGGAGGACTGATGCTAACCCTACTTCAAGACTTACTGTAAAGTTACACTAACCTATACAGTGTGATATCAGTGAAAGAAAACACAAATAGATCAATGGAACAGAATAGAGAGCCCCAAAATAGACTCCCGTAAATATAGTCAACTGATCTTTGACAAAGGAGCAAAGTTAATACAGTGGAGCAAAACAGTCTTTTTATTTTTAAGTGAAAGCAGGTTTATTTCAAAAAGCACTCCTTTCAACAAATGGTGCAGCAACAACTGGACATCCAATGCAAAAGAAATGCATCTAGACACAGACTTGACACCCTTCACAGAAATTAACTCAAAGTAGATCATAGTCCTAAATGCAAAACACAAAACTATAAAACTGCCAGATGATAATACAGCAGAAAACCTAGATAACCTTTGGTAAGGTGACTTTTTAGATACAATATCAGAGACATGATCCATGAAAGAAATCATTGTTAAGCTGAATTGCATTAAATTTAAAAATTTCTGCTCTGCATAAGACATTATCAAGAAAATTAAAAGACTAGACAAAGACTTGAAGAAAATATTAGCAAAAGACACATCTGATAGAGGACTGTTATCCAAACTAACAATAAGAAAACAAACAACCTGATTTTATAATGGGCCAAAGAAGATATAGAAATGGCAAGTAAGTATATAAAAGATGGTCCACATTCTATGTCATCAGGAAAATGCAAATTAAAACAACAGTAAGATACTAGTACACACCTATTAGAATAGCGAAAATCCAGAACACTGACAACACCAAATGTTAATGAAGATGTGGAGCAACAGGAAATCACATACATTGCTGGTGGAAATGCAAAAGTGGTACAGCCACTTTGGAGGACATTTTGATGGTTTCTTACAAAACTAACATACTCTTAGCATACATTTCAGCAATCATACTCCCTGGTTATTTACCCAAAAGAGTTGAAAATATATGCCCACACAGAAACCTGCATATGGATGTTTATAGTAGCTTTATTCATAATTGTCAAAACTTGGAAGCAACTAAGATGCCCTTCATTAGATGAGTGGATAACTAAACTGTGTACATCCAGACAATGGGATATTATAGAGTTGTAAGAAGAAATGAGCTTTCAATCCACAAAAAATACATGGAGGGACCTTAAATACATATTTCTAAGTGAAAGAAGTCAATTTGAAAAAGGCTACATACTGTATGATTCCAACTATATAATATTCTGGAAAAGGCACATCTATGTAGACAATGAAAAGATTAGTGGTTTTGTATAAAATGGATAACTAATAAGAACCTGGTGTATAAAAAAATAAATAAAATTCAAAAAAATACAGAATAAAAACTAAAAATAGAACTACCATACGACCCAGCAACCCCACTACTGGGCATATACCCTGAGAAAACCATAATTCAAAAAGAGTCATGTACCAAAATGTTCATTGCAGCTCTATTTACAATAGCCAGGACATGGAAGCAACCTAAGTGTCCATCATCGGATGAATGGATAAAGAAGATGTGGCACATATATACAATGGAATATTACTCAGCCATAAAAAGAAATGAAATGGAGGTATTTGTAATGAGGTGGATGGAGTTAGAGTCTGTCATACAGAGTGAAGTAAGTCAGAAAGAGAAAAACAAATACAGTATGCTAACACATATATATGGAATCTAAGGGAAAAAAAAAAAGGTCATGAAGAACCTAGTGGCAAGACGGGAATAAAGACACAGACCTACTAGAGAATGGACTTGAGGATATGGGGAGGGGGAGGGGTGAGATGTGACAGGGTGAGAGAGTGGCATGGACATATATACACTACCAAATGTAAAATAAATAGCTAGTGGGAAGCAGCCGCATAGCACAGGGAGGTCAGCTCGGTGCTTTGTGACCACCTAGAGGGGTGGGATAGGGAGGGAGATGCAAGAGGGAAGAGATATGGGAACATATGTATATGTATAACTGATTCACTTTGTTATAAAGCAGAAACTAACACCATTGTAAAGCAATTATACTTCAATAAAGATGTTTAAAAAAATACAGAATAAAACCAAGCACGTCAAAATATTAAAAAAAAAAATGATTAGTGATTACTAGGGGTTCCAGGGGCCAGAGATGAATAGGCAGAGCATAGAGGATTTTTAGGGTAGTGAAAATACTCTGTATGATATTACACTGATGGATATATGTCATTATACATGTGTCCAAACCCATAGAATGTACAACACCAAGAGTGAACCCTAAGGTAAACAATGGATTTTGGGTGATTATGATGTGTCAATGTAGGTTCATTCTTGGTAAAAAATGTACCATTCTGTGAGTGATGTTCATAAAGGGGGAGGCTATGCATGTGTGGATGCAGGAGATATGTAGGAAATCTTTATCTTCTCAATTTTGTTGTAAACCTAAAACTGCTCCAAAAAAATAAGTCTTGGGGGAAGAAGATTCCCACGAAGAAAACTCTAGGTCCAGATGACTTCACTGGTGAATTCTGTCAAACCTTTAGAGATGAAGTAATACTAAATTTATGAAAACTCTTCCAAAAAAAACAAAAGAAGAGGGATCAATTTCCAACTCATTTTATGATGCCAGCATTATCCTTATACCAACACTAGATAAAGAAATTTCAAAGAAAAGAAGAGCTTACAAACTAATATCCCTCATGAACATAGACACAAAAAAGTTCAAAAAAAGCAAACTGAATCTAGCAATGCAAAAAATACTAATAATGAAGCATATTTTAGAAGAAAACACAAATGTAAATCTTCATGATTACATGTGTCTTCATGATCAATAGGCATTGATATTTTAGATATCACACCAAAAGCATAAACAATAAAAGAAAAAAATAGATAAATAAAAATTTAAAACTTTTATGGTCTAAAGAAAGTGAAAAGACAACCCACGGAATGGGAGAAAATATTTGCCAGTCATATATCTGATAAGGACTGTGTATCTAGACTGTGTAAAGAGCTCTTACAACTCAACAATAAAGAGACAACCCAATTTAAAAATGGACAAAGGATCTGAATAGATATTTCTCCAAAGAAGATGTAAAAATGACCAATACACATATGAAAAGATGCTCAACATCTTTAGTCATAAGAGAAGTGCATTCAACATTGGGAGGTGAGGTGGAGGAGTTGGAATGAATGGAGAGTGATTGCTAATGGGTATGGGTTTTTTGGAGAGGGTGATGAAAATGTTCTAAATTTGTGGTGATGGTTTCTGAATATACTAAAATCATTGGCTTATACTTTAAATGGATGAGTTGTGTGAAACGTAAGCTATATCTCAAAGCTGTTATTAAAAAAAAGTGTTCACACATACACACATCACAATGAACTATTTCTACACACCTATTATGATGTACAAATTAAACAGCAAATATTGACAATACAAAATGCTAGCCAGGATGCAGAGCATCTAGAATTCTTACATTGCTGATGCAAATTACATTTTGGAAAACAGTTTGGCAGTTCTTCCTAAGTTAAACATATACCATACTACCTATCTATCTTATTCCTATATATTAACCCAAGAGAAATAGACAGTTATGTTCACATAAAAACCTGTATGTGAATGTCTCTAGTTGTTTTATTATAATCACCAAAAGCTAGAAACAACCCAAATTTCCTTACTGGGAATGGATAAATAAAATGTGGTTCATCAGTACAGTGGAGTACTACTCAGCAATGAAGAGGAATGGACTAGTGATCCATGGAAGAACATAGATCAATCTCAAATGCATTATGCTAAATGAAAGAAGCCAGAGTCAAAGGCTACATACTATATTGATTCCATTTATATGACATTCTGGGAAAGGCAAAACTATATAGAGAACCTGTCAGTGGTTGCCAGGGCCTGGGGTTAGAGGGAGTCATTGACTGCAAAGTGTCATGAGGAAGTTTGGAGCTGTTGGAACTATTCTACATCTTGACTGTAGTCATGGTTACATGACTGTATGTAATTGTCAAAACTTGTAGCACTGTGTACTAAAAAGGATGGATTTTACTCTATGTAATTTATACCTCAATAAATGACTAGACAGAAAATCTAGTCCATTGGCAGATAGCCATGCTTTATTTAGTTGCTTGTACATCTAAATATAATTTTTATTAATCTAATCCTGGTGACAGTTTAAAGAGCTTGTGTATGGCTAATTGGAAGTAGTTCTAGAATGATTTACCGACAGCCACTTTCCCCTAACCTTTTGGTTATCTGTTTTTCTTTCTTAACATTTTTTTTAGTTTTAAGGATTAAATAATTTTATTTTAGGTAAATTATTTTTGTGCTTCTTATAGTATTTATTAATTTATCCTTCTATGGTTGGCAGGGTTGTTTTGTATCTCTTTGGTCATTATATTTTAGTTACTTAAAAACACCTTGAAAGGATTTTTTAGCAGTTTGACTAAAGACTTTTCTTCAATTTTGATTTTATTGTTTTATACTTTTCACTTAATTTTTAGATCAAATAGATGCAAAACATACAAAAGGGAAAGAGTTATAGGTGAACTGTTCATTAGGTAAATATTATGCAAACTGATTTTGTATGAACTGACTAGTTCCACAGCCTTGTAGAATTCTCAAGTGTTTATGTCGATTTTTATGTGCGGTCTGGTGTCTTTCTGTGATACATTGAATGCATTGCTCATGAGAATTCAAGACTCCTGTGTGGTTGGTTGTCAGTGTGTAGCATATGTGGAATCCTTCTTACTCAAGATCCAAATGTCCTTCAGATCTCACTGATAAGCAGTGAGACAGTCAACAAGATGCTACTGTTCAGGTGCTGGCTGTTTCCGAAGTTTCTTCTATTCTTTCAGTACCCAGAAGATAGTCTTTGGCGAAGGCAAGTGGGTGTTTTTGGCTAAACAGGAGGAAACCATTGTTTGCTCAGTTTTCCAGTCCTGGGGAGCCTAATGACTTGGTGCCACATGTCAGCATTGCTGAGCACAGGTGCACCCTCAAGAACATTAGCTTCTCAGATGGTGGCAGCACTGCTTTGTGAGCCTGCGATTTCCTCAAAGGAGGTAGCAGTGGTCTGTGTTGACTCTGACGTTAATATCACAGCAAAATTTTTGCTTTAGCAGACAGTCAATGGAAGCCACATAGTGCAGACACATTTGCCTCACTGAAATGCGTACTTTATTGGTTGTTTTACTTATTATTAGCATTTGTTTAGTGTCCGAGGTACTGGCATTGATTAGAATTCTGGGAAAAGTGAATATAAGACAAAATAGAAACAATAGTGTATAAATGTCTTAGGATGAATAGCAACTTAGTAACTCTTCTGTAAATTCATATGGCCCTCACAACCTCAAGGTAAAATCTAAACTCCATAATGTTATTTAAAAGACTACTCATAATCAGGGCCCTACCTACTTCTCCAGCCTTCCTCCCTCCATCTCTCAAATCTTACCCTGTGATTTATTAAACTAAACTTATCTTTATTTCTTTCCTGCTTCCCTCTTCAACCTAGCTAATCATGCTTCCAGTCAATTATAGTTTTTAAAAATTTTTATTGGAGTATAGTTGATTAACAATGTTGTGTTAGTTTCAGGTGTACAGCAAAGTAATTCAGTTATACATATACAAGTATTCTTTTTCAAATTCTTTTCCCATATAGGTCATTACAGAGTATTGAGTAGAGTTCCCTGTGCTATGCAGTAGGTCCTTATTAGTTATCTATTTTATATATAATAGTAGTGTGTATATGTCAATCCCAATCTCTCAGTTTATCCTTTCCCCCTTCCCCCCATAACCCTAAGACTGTTTCTACGTCTATGACTCTATTTCGGTTTTGTAAATAAGTTCATTTGTACCATTTTTTTAGATTCCACATATAAGTGATATCATATGATGTTTGTCCTTCTCTGTCTGACTTACTTCACTCAGTATGACAATCTCTAGGTCCATACATGTGGCTGCAAATGGCATTGTTTCATTCTTTTTTAATGGCTGAGTAATATTCCATTGCATATACGTACCACATCTTCTTTATCTCTTCTTCAGTCAATGGGCATTTAGGTTGCTTCCAGTCCTGGATATTGTAAATAATGCTGCAGTGAACATTGGGATGCATGTATCTTTTTGAATTATGGTCTTCTCAGGGTTTATGCCCAGGAGTGGGATTGCTGGATAGTATGGTAGCTCTAATTTTAGTTTGTTAAGGAAACTCCATACTGTTCTCCATAGTGGCTGTACCAATTTTCATTCCCACGAACAGTGTAGAAGGGTTCCCTTTTCTCCACACCCTCCCCAGCATTTACTGTTTGTAGATGTTTTGTTGATGGCTATTCTGACCAGTGTGAGGTGATACCTCACTGTAGTTTTGATTTGCATTTCTCTGATAATTAGTGATGTTCAGCATCTTTTCATGTGCTTTTTTGGCCATCTGTATGTCTTCTTTGGAGAAATTTCTATTTAGATGTCCTCCCCATTTTTTGACTGGGATGTTTGTTTTTTGTTATTGAGCTGCGTGAGCTGTTTGTATATTCTGGAGGTTAATGCCGTGTTGGTCACTTAGGTTTGCAAATATTTTCTCCCACTCTGTTGGTTGTCTTTTCGTCTCATTTATGGTTTTCTTTGCTGTGCAAACACTTTTAAGTTTAATTACGTTCATTTGTTTATTTTTGTTTTTATTTTCATTACTCTAGGAGGTGGATCCAAAAAGATATTTCTGCAGTTTATGTCAGAGAGTGTTCTATGTTTTCCTCTAAGAGTTTTATAGTATCCAGCCTTACATTTAGGTCTTTAATCCATTTTGAGTTTATTTTTGTGTATGGTGTTAGGGAGTGTTCTAATTTCATTCTTTTATATGTGGCTGTCCAGTTTTCCCAGCATCACTTATTGAAGAGACTGTCTTTTCTCCCTTGTGTATTCTTGCCTACTTTGTCATAGATTAGTTGACCATAGGTGTGTGGTTTTATCTCTGGACTTTCTATCCTGTTCCATTGATCTATATTTCAGTTTTTGTGCCAGTACCATACTGTTTTGATTACTGTAGCTTTATAGTATAGTCTCAAGTCGGGGAACTTGAGTTCTCCAGCTCCTTTTTTCTTTTTCAAGATTGCTTTGGCTCTCTGGGGTCTTTTGTGTTTCCATACAAATTAAAAAATTTTTTGTTCTAGTTCTGTGAAAAATGCCATTGGTAGTTTGATAGGGATTGCATTGAATCTGTAGATTGCTTTGGGTAGTATAGTCATTTTGATAATATTGATTCTTCCAATCCAAGAACATGGTATATCTCTCCATCTGTTTGTGTCATCTTTGAGTTCTTTCATCAGTGTCTTATAGTCTTCTGAGTCTTTTACCTCCTTAGGTAGGTTTATTCCTAGGTATTTTATTCTTTTTGTTGCAGTGGTGAATGGGATTGTTTGCTTAATTTCTCTTTCTGATCTTTCGTTGTTAGTGTACAGGAATGCAAGAGGTTTCTGCACATTAATTTTGTATCCTGAAACTTTACCAAATTCATTGATGAGCTCTAGCTGTTGTCTGGTAGCATCTTTAGGATTTTCTATGTATAGCATCATGTCATCTGCAAACAGTGATGGTTTTACTTCTTTTCGAATTTGGATTCCTTTAATTTCTTTTTCTTCCCTGATTGCCATGGCCAGGACTTCCAAAACTGTGTTGAATAAAAGTGGTGAGAGTGGACATCCTTGTCTTGTTCCTGGTCTTAGAGGAGATGCTTTCAGTTTTTCACCATTGAGAATGATGTTTGCTGTGGGTTTGTTGTATATGGCCCTTATTATGTTGAGGTAGGTTCTTTCTATTCCCATTTTCTGGAGAGTTTTTGTCATAAATGGGTGTTGAATTTTGTCAAAAGCTTTTTCTGAATCTATTGAGATGCTCGTATGGTTTTTATTCTTCAGTTTGTTAATGTGGTATATCACATTGATTGATTTGCATATATTGAAGAATCCTTGCATCCCTAGGATAAATTCCACTTGATCATGGTGTATGATCCTTTTAATGTGTTGTTGGATTTGGTTTGCTAGTATTTTGTTGAGGACTTTTGTGTCAATGTTCATCAGTGATATTGGCCTGTAATCTTCTCTTATTGTTGTATCTTTGTCTGGTTTTGGTATCAGGGTGATGGTGGCCTCATAGATGACCTTGGGAGTGTTCCTTCATCTGCAATTTTTTGGAAGAGTTTCAGAAGGATAGGTGTTAACTCTTCTCTAAATGTTTGATAGAATTCCCCTGTGAAGACATCTAGTCCTGGACCTCTGTGTGTTGGAAGTTTTTAAATTACCATTTCAATTTCAGTACTTGCAATTGGTCTGTTCATATTTTCTATTTCCTCCTGGTTCAGTCTTGGAGGGTTGTACCTTTCTAAGAATTTGTCCATTTCTTCTAGGCTGTCCATTTTATTGGCATATAGTTGCTTGTAGTAGACTCTTATGATCCTTTGTATTTCTGTGATGTCAGTTATAGCTTCTCCTTGTTCATTTCTAATTTTATTGATTTGAGCCATCTTCCTTTTTTTTTTTTTGATGAGTTTGGCTAAAGGTTTATCAATTTGTTTATCTTTTCAAAGAACCAGCTTGTAGTTTCATAGATCTTATCTATTGTTTTCTTTGTCTGTATTTCATTTATTTCTGCTCTTATCTTTATGATTTCTTTCCTTCTGCTAACTTTGGGTTTTATTTGTTCTCTTTCTCTAGTTGCTTTAGGTGTAAGGTTAGGCTTTTTTTTTTAGGTTTTTCTTGTTTCTTGAGGTAGGCTTTTATAGCTATACACTTCCCTCTTAGAACTGCTTTTGCTGCATCCCATAGGTTTTGGATCATTGTGTTTTCATTGTCATTTGTCTCTAGGTATTTTTTATTTCTTTGGTGATCCATTGGTTGTTTAGTAACATATTATTTAGTCTCTACATGTTTGTGTTTTTTACAGTTTTTTTTTTCCTGTAATTGATTTCTAATCCCATAGTGTTCAGTTTCCATTTGCATGGGATACCTTTTTCTATCCCCTCACTTTCCGTCTGTTTGTGTCCCTAGATCTGAAATGGGTTTCTTGTAGACAGCATATATATGGGTCTTGTTTTTGTATCCATTCAGCCAGTCTGTATCTTTTGTTTAATTTAATCAATTTACATTTAAGATAATTATTGATATGTATGTTCCTATTGACGTTTTCTTAATTGTTTTGGATTTGTTCTTGTAGGTCTTTTTTCTTCCCTTCCTCTTTTGTTCTCTTCTCTTGTGATTTGATGACTATCTTTGGTATTGTGTTTGGGTTGCCTTTTCGTTTTTGTTTGTGTATCTATTGCAGTTTTGGGGTTTGCTGTTCCCATGAGGTTTTGATACAGCAGTCTATATAGGTACAAGGTTGTTTTAAGTTGCTGGTCTCTTTCCCACCTAGAGAAGTTCCTTTAGCATTTGTTGTAAAGCTTGTTTGGTGGTGCTGAATTCTCTTAGCTTTTGCTTGTCTGTAAAGCTTTTGTTTTTTGTTTTTTGTTGAATCTGAAAGAGAAGCTTGCTGGGTAGAGTATTCTTTGTTGTAGGTTTTTCCCTTTCATCACTTGAAATATATTGTGCCACTCCCTTCTGGCCTGCAGAGTTTCTGGCTTAAAAATCAGCTGATAACCTCATGGAGATTCCCTTGTATGTTACTTGTTGCTTTTTCCTTGTTGCTCTTTATATTTTTTCTTTGTCTTTAATTTTTGTCAGTTTCATTAATATGTGTCTCAGCATTTTCCTCCTTGGGTTCATCCTGTATGGGACTCTCTGCACTTTCTGGACTTGAGTGTTTCCTTTCTCATGTCAGGGAAACTTTTGGCTATAATATCTTCAAAAATTTCCTCAGGTCCTTTTCCTTTCTCTTCTCCTTCTGGTACCATATAAAATGAATGTTGGTGCATTTAATGTTGTCCCAGAGGTCTCTGAGACTGTCCTCATTTCTTTTCATTCTTTTTTCTTTATTCTGTTCTGTGGCAGTGATTTCCACCACTCTGTGTTCCAGCTCACTTATTCGTTCATTTGCCTCAGTTACTCTGCTACTGATTCCTTCTGGTGTGCTTTGTCATTTTAGTTATTGTATTGTTCATCTGTTTGTTTGTTCTTTATATCTTCTAGCTCCTTGTTAAACATTTCTTGTGTCTTCTAGATCTGTGCTTCCATTCTTTTTCTGAGATCTTGGATCATCTTTACTATCATTACTGTGAATTCTTTTTCAGGTAGATTGCCTATCTCCTCTTCATTTAGTTGTTCTTGTGGGGTTTTATCTTGTTCCTTTTTTTGCAACATATTTCTCTGTCATCTCATTTTGTTGAACTTTCTGTGTTTGTGGTCTCCTTTCCACAGGCTGCAGGACCATAGTTCTTATTGCTTCTGGTGTCTGCCCCCTGGTGGGTGAGGTTGGTCCAGGGGCTTATGCAGGCTTCCTGGTGGGAGGGACTGGTGCTTGCCCTCTGGTGAGTGGAGCTGGGCCTTGTCCATCTGATGGGCAGAGTTGTGACAAGGAGTGTGTTTTAGGTAGCTATGAGCTCAGTATGACTTTAGGCAGCCTGTCTGCTGATGGGTGGGGCTGTGTTCCTGTCCTGCTGGTTGTTTGGTCTGAAGCATTCCAGCTCTGCAGCCTGTAGGCTGTTGGGTGTGGCCAGGTCTTAGTGCAAAATAGGGACCTCCAGGAGCGCTCACACTGATCAGTATTCTCTGGGGTCCAGTATTCTCTGGTGCCCACAAAGCCCCACCTCCGCCACCAGTGTCCCTGCCCCGACAGTGAGTTACAGCCAATCCCCGCCTCCCCAGGAAACCCTCTCAGACCCTAGTCAGGTCTAGCTGTGATTCCTATGGAGGTATTGCTTTGTGCTCTGTCCCAGCGCACACGAGGTCTTGTGTGCACCCTCCAAGAGTAGAGTGTCTGTTTCTTCCAGCCCTGTGGAGCTCCTGCACTCAGGGGTTCTTCCTCCTAATACCTGACCCTGAGACTGTCTTGAAGGTCTATTTTTATGTGGGAATGTCCCTATGTAGTCTCTGTGTGTTTAATGTTTTTTGGTGCAAGGGCTGTTTTTAGTATGGATGTCTGCTACCTCTTTCCTCAGTGTATGCTGGCCGTTATCCCTTGATAGGAGGTGTGACTGATGTTGTGGTGACCTAAGCCTGCACTGGATATTGAGCGCAGCCTCCTCTTTGCTCTGTGGTTGTTAATTCCCTGTCAGGGGCAGGGTCTGCTCCCTACTTGTTGTAGTAGAGACCCTCAGATCTGTTTCTGAGCTGTGTTTCTAATCTGCAGTATGCAGTAGGTGAGATTGGAGCACTCCCACTGGGAGAGAAGCCACTGAGTTTTCCTTCTCTGGAGCTGTTCACCTGTGAGTGAACTCTATTGTGTCACTTTTCACCCATTGTGTTGGCTCACAAATTACACTGTTGTTGGAACTGCTCTCAGCGCCCCCTTAACCGTGGGTATGCCGGCAATTGGCCCCGGCGTCTCTCAGGCGTTGTTTTCACCAGGCCACCAGTGCAGATCCACCGAAGTCATATCCCAGGACTGCAGTAGTCGTGTACCTGGACCCACTGTGGTAGCTGTGGAGGCAGCTCAGATTCTGGCCTGGTCCAATCCCCGTGTGTACATGCCCACAAAGCCCACAGCTGCTAAAGCTAGACCCGTCTCAGCTACGGGAGCCCTCGTCCATTTGGACATTCCTCAGTTGCTGAGTTTACAACGCCGACAGCGGGGGTGTAAATCCGTGGTTCCTGCAGCCTCGAGGAGAGATTTCAGCTCTTCTTCCTTAGTTGCATTGCCCTTGGGGCTCAGCTGTGGTTTCAGCCCCACCTCTGTATGTGTTCCTCCCACTGGCATCTGCTCTTCAGGCTGTCCCAGAGCACATGCAGCCACCCAGGTGGGCGGGGGTGGAGGCCGCGACGGGTGGGGCATGCGAGCCTGCTCAGGCAGGTGACCATACTAGTGCCCCCCGAGGCAGGGGCCAGTGCATGGGGAAGGGGGCTGCAATGGTGGCCTCACCCCTTGTGTGCCACTCAACAATGGCACTCCGCTTCTATGGCGGCCTGGGCTTCTTCCACGAACATTCCCAATCGTGAAGCTCCTTACTTCCGTCCCTTCAGGCTGTCCCTTCACAGCCAACAGCTGTCCCCTCCCTGAGTCCACTCTCCAGACCCCATGTTCCAGCATGCAGCCCCGCTCCGTCCCAGCAGACACAGGACTCGGTCTGGGGAGCTCAGGGCTGCGGCACGGACCATCTGGACCGTCCGTGTAGGTCTTACTCTGTCCTGTCTGCCACAGATTGCTTGCTGCCCTCTCCTCCGAGCCCCTGAAGCTCCCTCTCTGTCCCAGCTGGTCTCCCCACCGGTGAGAGGGCTTCCCTGAGTGTGGGAACCTCTCCTCTCCTTCAGCTCCCCTGCAGGGGTGCAGGTCCCGTCCTGTTTCCTCTTCTTTTTTTCTTTCTTAAGTCCTACCCGGTTGCGTGAGGATTTTTCTTGCCCTTTTAGGTGTCCAAGGTCCTCTGCTAGTGTTCAGCAGGTGCTCTGTGAGAATTGTTCCATTTGTAGATGTATTCTTTTTTTTTTTTTTTTTTTTAAGATTTATTTATTGATTGAGTGATTGCTATGTTGGGTCTTCGTTTCTGTGCTAGGGCTTCCTGTAGTTGCGGCAAGCGGGGGCTACTCTTCATCGCGGTGCGCGGGCCTCTCACTATTGTGGCCTCTCTTGTTGCGGAGCACAGGCTCCAGACGCGCAGGCTCAGTAGTTGTGGCTCACGGGCCTAGTTGCTCCACGGCATGTGGGATCTTCCCAGACCAGGGCGCGAACCCGTGTCCCCTGCATTAGCAGGCAGATTCTCAACCACTGCGCCACCAGGGAAGCCCAGTAGATGTATTCTTGATGTACTTGTGGGGAGAGGCGAACTCCACATCCTCCTATTCCTCCATGTTGACTCTGTGCCCCCGCCCCCCTAGTCATGTTCTGTGGGAAACCTTTGCTGGTTTTCGTGCTCATGTGGCCTCCCACAGAATCCTGAACTTCTGGTGCTTACAGCACTCTGTTATTATTGCTTATTGAATTATCTGCAAACTCCTTAAAGGAAGGGCCTTCTCTTTCTTGTTAACCTTGGTATCCTCGATGATCATGCCTGGTGATGTTAAATATTTAACATAATTTCCTAAAATTGGAAGGACAAAGGGCTTGCAGTTACTCTAGCAGTCTTACCAAGTTTTCTGGTTAGTTCTTTTTCTGTTTGTGATTATTTTTAACCCATTTTATGACTGTGAAAATACTGAGACTGAATTTTTTGTCACTCAGTAAGTTACTTAAGTTTTCTGGATTCAGCTTGTTAATCTGTAAAACGTAGATAATAGTTGATATAGGGTTGTTGAGAGAATTGAAGAAGTACTTGTGACTCAGGGTTCTTACTCTCTCCTGTCCAAATAGAAGGTACAGGCAGGCCTCCCTGTAAGAGCTAGAGGTAATATTGCTCTAGTGATTAGGCCATCATTATCCTGAATGGTGAATTTCTTTGACACACTTTTTCTTTTTCACTTGTCCTCTAATAGTGTCTCAATCGTGAACAAGGTATTCACTGGGTCAAAAAAGAAAGACTTCCAGCATTTCTGGAAAGTGATTGCTACTTTGAATACAGGTATTGTAATCCCATCAATATACATATTTTTAAATGATTTTTTTCACCAAAAATAATTTTTCTGTACTTTCTTGATAAAATTGTATACCTTTAAACTCATTTGAGTTTATATTCCACTTGCTATATAGTATAAGATAGAACATTGGTAAAAATCACTTAACTTTTGCAAAGAGATTTTGTAGAAACAGTACCTAATAAATGTATTTCAATTCTGCTTCTTTGATCATTATATTTAAAATTTTTTTCTACTTCTGTAAAGGTATTTATGTTCAGGGTGTTAAAAAATGAATATGAGTGTCATAAAAAAGACAGAATGTTGTAGTGCAGGGCCATGTTTTTCTTTTGTGCTCCCTGACTTCTAAAGTTTAAGTACCTAAACATTCTGAAGTTTTACTAAAATTTGACTTTTGCTTAGAACAACTGTTTTTTTAAATAAAAATAAAATAAATTAAAACAGAATAATTATTAATTAGTAATTCTATGAATAAGCCATTAATTTTAGCAGATCCTAAGAGAATCATCCTGCAGAGTTAGGACAGGAGATTGATTTGAATACATAAAACAAAATTTTAGGTTTTTTTTTTTCCTGAATTCTACCATATTTGAAACTTATTTCTAGTTTGTATGATTTCTGAAATGCAGGTTAGCCAGATTGGTTTCACAAGTAAGATGGAGTGAATCAGGCATGAATATCACATTAGGTGCAGATTTTTCTCCCTGGGTCCTGAAAAAACCAACCACTCCACCACCTCCTCCTGTTGAAGAAGATGATGCTATAATTATGAAAAAGTTCTACATTTCTCTTGGCGAGGTAAAAGTGTGAGTGTTTCTTTGTGTCTTGCCACTTCAGTGAAACTTCTCATTTTAGGGATATGAATTTCATTTGTACCACTTGATAGGAAAATGATTTCAAATACTTCTAAAGTAGATTTAGCAAATATTCTTTTGGATTTATGCTGACTTATTTGCCCTACACTCTTTCATCTGAAATGTAATTAGAATTATTATCCTCATGTGTACAAAGGAAAAATGCAAAATTGAAGAACATCCCCAATGTCACCTGGGAAGCAAGGGTTTCATTGTTCATTCCAAATTTTTTATTATTTGGAATCTGTAATTTTTGTACAAAACAACAATAAATTGGGCCTTCTCTTCCCTATTGTCAAGATTATTCTTCAGTAATAAAATGCATAACTGTTTAGCTGTTATCAGATAAATTTGCCCTTCACAATTGGAGAATGTTGGGTGGTATGGGTACGTTTGAAGAGATCTAACCTAGAATCAAATGTCCTTTTGGGGAATCACAGTTTAGTGAAAACTGTTGTTTGATCTTTGCCTTTGCCAGGGCGGAAAAATTTTCCTTCTACCCTTCTAAGTTCTTTGCCTGGTCTATTAAAAAAAAAAAAATGACATAAGACAGGGTAACAGGAAAAAAACAAATTAATTTAGTATGTACGGGACCCTTATAAGAATATAAGACCCAAGAGCAAGTTGGGCAGTTGAGGCATATATGCCATCCTGAGCTAAGGAATGTGGTAGGGGCCTGGGGCTTCAAAGTGGAGGAGGGTAATTCACAGGACTATAAGAAGACCAGATGTTTGGTAATTAGATGTTTACCTGCCATATACATAGGTCGGTCATTCAGATAAAAGTTATCTCTGGTACTGGCTGTCTCTGAGCCAGCCTATGTAAATTCTTTTAGGTAGTTAAAGGAGAGGTAAGTGTTTTTCTTGAGTCTTCTGGGTCGTGATCTCCTTCAGCTCACAATAATCCACAGTGCCACGGCATATTTTGGGGTCACGTATTCTGCTTCTCTTTAGCCTCTATTTATCATATCTTCTCTCTGGGAACACATTTCTAATACACAGTTCTTTACAAAACCAGGAATTGCAAATATGTTACCCATGTGTTGCTGTTCTCCTAGTTTGCATTCATGACGGAGATTGCTAATCAATTACGGCAATTTTCCTGCTGAGCTAGGACTTGGCTCCAAATTCTTTTTCAACACAGCATTCTAGGCAGGCACTTCCAAGTGATCAAAGATGTCATACAAGAGGAAAACTATTTGCCATCTCTGTTGGAATGGATATCCTTATCCTATCTTATGTGAACATTTTTTTCATGTGTAAGCTCCTATTTAATTTCGTAGTTTGACAGTTCTATCAGCAATATTTGGCAAAAATGTTAAAAAATTATGCCAGTCCCATTATTCCCTCTGAATAATGCTCAGGGATGTACTGAAGGCACATTTTTCTTTCCTCTTATATTTGTTTTTAGGTATTTATTTTTTATGTTAACCCATATTTTATAATAATGTTAGGGATGTCAAAAAATATACCGATAGTAAGGGTCAATAAACATACAAAGGAAAGAATCAATCTAGGGGAATAAGTTCTGATTCCTTACAGGTAAATTTAATCAAATATAAGAGAATAAAAATCCAAGCTAGTTTACTTTTACTATTTTCTGTGATGGAAAAAGCTCATTTCTGTCAACTTGAGTAATACTTGAACTATATATTTTTTTAATAGCCTTTAAACTTTGAGGATTCAGTTTTCTTTGGGCCCTTAAATCACTAAACCATGACTATAGATAGGGATTAATCCATATAATTGGTAGTATTTCTTTGAGTCTTCAGTTATACCATCTAAACACAAACAATTAACCCATCTTTTAAGAGTATAAAGTAGAATAGTTAACTGCTTTTATGTCTGGCTAACTACTTCTTTCTCCCCTATCTTCTACTCTCTCTTCTTTTTTGTGCAGTTGAAATAGCAAGGACTCTTGTATGTTGGTCTCTCTCTATTCCTTGAAAGTTCCTTAATTATTTTGGTCTCTTCTCAGTGCTTAGGATACTACTTGAAATAGAGTAGTCATTCAATAAATATGTTGAATGAACATATAATTAGTAATAAATGACTTGGTTTTAGAGGAAGGAAAAGAGGAAACAAAAGGCAATTAGATTCAAAGCTTTTATCTACCAAGGAAACCTTACTTCTAAGAGGGGCAGTGAGTACACCGATGGCACCTGATATTTCTTTCTCTTGCTTTTGGTCTTACTGTGTGGCCTGACTTACCCTGCTAATTCTGCATAATAGTCAGGGAACAATTCTATTCCATTTGAGCCTTGCCTCCTCTGTGAGTGTTCCTTAGGCTAAGGGCCAACCAGGTTGGAGAAAGGAGAGATGAGAGTAATGCTGGACACTCCCTTTTCTGCTTCTGTTGAACAAGCTGGATTATCCTAGAAGAGTAGGTGAGGACATGACTAAGAGAAGCAGGAAGAAGAATCTTCCCAGGAAATCTGAGATGGAGTTTCTTAGGACTGGGGTTCTAGAAGCCGTGTGTCAGGTTGAGAATTGGGTCAGCTGGCTCAGGAGTACATAAAAGAAAGGAAACATTGAAGGCTCCATCCAGGGGCAGGTGAGTCAGGAATCAGCCTTCAGGAAGCATCCAATCCAAGCAAAGTTGTGAAAACTGAATCTAAGGTAAAGGGGAAGTTGAGCATGGAGAGGTTTCCAGTGCTACTGAGAGTTAAGTTTTTGTCATATTAGGGAGGAGTTGTTAAAAACTCTGAGCCAGGCCAGACAGAATTGGGGGCATGAAATAATTGGGAAAGTTGTGAATGGGAGTAGCTGGCAAAAGATGCATCCAAAGACTGATGAGCCGCGGGTGACTGCCAAGTTAAAGTTAGATGGTGTGAATTTGTAGTGAATCCAGGAAGTAGGATTGCAAGCTTCTGGTGGAAGAGTGAAGAATTTGATGGGTAGTGAGCTCATTTCTTTCCTTTGATCATCTAATATGAAAATAATCTGAATTGAAATTTCCTTACCATTATTCTCAGTTAATGAGTTTTTCTGTGTACAACATTCTTTTCTTTCACGGCATAATTTTTCCTTTACATATTGCACTATGCAAATGAATATTATCAGAATGACTTGTCCAGATTCATGACTGGAAGAATACTGCTAATCTTATGTTAAACAAATGTGTTCCTTTCTTCCTAGGCCTCCTATACTCAAACAAAAGATTGGTTTGCATTAGCAAAACAAAGTCAGCAAACAGTATCAACCTTTTCATTACCTTCTTGTGTATTCCACAACAAAATTGGATCACCAGTTATTTCATCTGTTTCTGGTAAGCAGAAAAGGACAAGAATGACCTCAGAACTCCTTTTTACATCTTCTGTTGTTATTCTAAACTTACAGTACAACACTTAGTGGGTGGGGAGAAAAAATTATCTCCCCTGCAACACCACTTTCTACTGTTTTTCAAGAGACAACCTGATATAGTGAGAAGAGGATGGGTTTAGAACCCAACTCTGATACTTATTAGTTTGTGACTTCTGCAAATAATTCCACTTCTGGGAGCTTTGCTTTTGTCATCTGTAAGATTAGACTAATGATGCATACATACTGAATTTATAGAAAATGCTTAGTGCTTCGTACCTAATGGACAGTCAATAAATATTTGTCTTGTCATTATTTCCTGTCACAGTTTACAAATTCTTATTATTAAGCCTTTGAAATGGAGTGGGTGCAACCTTTCTCTTCTCCCCAAAGTAAATAGTGATTTATGGAACTTGAGTTTTCCTTCTGTTTTTAAGTTCAGACTGTTTCTCACCTTGAAAAGCAGATAAATTTCTACTGTGGGGAACTTTTGTGGGTGATACAAACTTTTCATAAATAAAGGGAACCTTCCAGAAATGGGAGTAATTAAATATGATGTTGCTAGAGGGAAAAAAAATCTTGCAATGTGATTCAGGAGGGGAACTCAGCAATTCACTAACAATTCTTACATAATTCCTTTGAAAAGTATAAGCAACCTCTGGAGGTGATAAGTCTGGATTCTCTAGGATTGAACCCAAATCTAGGTAAAGGAGGAAATCATCTTCCTAACTGGAAATTGCTGAATTTATAGATTTCTTGCTATTTTCCCCAAATAGTAAAGTAGAAAATTGGAGAGTGACGTTAGTAAGCAGGAAGAGAAAGGATAGCAGGAAGGCAGTGAGCAGAAGTGCCAGGCTTGCACTTTACCTCCAAGTCTGTGGGGTTGAGTGTATACCCAGTATCCTTTCACAGGTTTACAAAAGTCTAATCTCAATTTTGGGGAAGTTTAGTATATTTATTTTCAATTAAAATTGTAATGAAACATTTCCAGTTCATTGAGACTTGAAATCTTTTACTGAGAAAACTGAGAGTGGGACACATGGATCAGGGTTTTCCTGATCCACGGCTTTGCAAGGGGTAGATTTGCCATGTGAAATAAAGCACTGCTATCAGATATTTCACTGATCTCTGAAAGACAGAAGAATAGGGGCTAGACTATATCTTTAGAAAAAGTGTAAAAGCAATCCATTTGTATTTGTAAGTCTTCACAAGGGCCTTATGCAATTTTGTAATTTTAATGATAGGTTGTAAGTATAGTAGTAATTGAATCTTTCTGATAAAATAGTGAATTTTTTTAATTGCTAGTATGACTCCAGTTCTGGTCTGTTCATCTATCATCTCATCACCTATGGCAGCTAATTTTATTTTACCATACCACATGAAATATTAAAGTACATACAGTTGTTTGATGTACACATTCTAATTCTTTAATAGATTTGGCCTTTGTATGTTGACATTTTCAGCCTGGAATATTACATTTTAAAAGTGTATAATGTCTTTTTGAAGATCCTCTTTATTAAGGATATCAAATATTTAATTCATCTGCCACCAATATCCCCTTTTGTGTCCAGGGAAGACATGGCTAATCCCTGTTGGCAGTTTTTTCTCTACTGATCCCAAATGTAGCCTTAGACTCCTCATGACACTGGTCCCTGCAGTCACTACCGATGATAAACCCATTTGCCATCCTAGCTCTATAACATCTAGTTAATAATTAAAAGAAAACTTTTACATTCATATCTGATCTAATAGCCTTTTATGATTTAATACAGAGAGTTTTATCTTTGATGATGGAGTTCACCCCAGGACGGAAAAGGGCCCATCTACAACCACTAGGTTAATTTCCGAATTTGAAGAAGATGGGCCTGTATCTCTACAAGACACTCCTTCTCAAGCTCTTCTGAGGACGTACCTTGAAAAGCAACGGGATGTTGATGAAAGCCTGACATTGCATTTCTCAACATGTGAAGAGTTTTTAAGATCTTATATAAACTTTATTTTGAGAGTGGCAATTCATCAAATTCTTGGAGCACCACTTAGAGAAAGCCCAGATTATATAAATTTCAGAAATGTAACAGAAGTGGTATTTGATGAGTGTTTGGGGACTACCTCTGGCAAGAATGTTTTGCTGAGTGAAACGCTAAAGGAAAAGTCGGAAGACATGTTAGCACAAGCAGTTTCAAAAACTGAGAGCGTTGGACTAGAAAGCAGGGCTAATTGGTGTATTTCTCACAAAACTTATGACATTGGCAATAGAAAGGAGTTTGAAAGATTTAAGAAATTTATAAAAGGTACATTAGGGGAGAGATATTGGTGGCTCTGGATGGATATTGAGAGGTTAAAAGTTCTTAAGGATCGTGGAAGACATCAAAGGTATTTCTACTTTTTTATTTTTCAAAACAGTTTTAAAACCAAATTATAGAATATTAGTTTGGGTCATCTAAGCACCGGCAGAAAGCCTGAAATAAATATTTAAATGTAATTTATACTTTTAGAGGAATGAATAATAATAAGATTTATTTTATTATAATAATATTGATTTACGTAAAAGATACCTTACGCCAGCGTAAGGGGCTGGCTGTTCCTAGCAGCCTGCTCAGTTAACAAATTCTATGGTCTTTAGTCAGGTGCCACTTAGACATTCATATCTGAATGTGATAGCTGCTAGATATGATGCGGGCTATCCTCTAGAGAGCCTCTTAAAAGTCTGATGGGGCACAGGTCTTTGGCCGCTCCATATGTTTTAGGTCACTATAAGTCTTAAGAACCTTAAGAGGACCCTGCTTTAGGAAAGTTCTTATCTTGTGTTTTCCTGATCTGCTCTGAACTCTGAAGCAGATCAACTATAGCAGACCGCAGTTCCCATTAAAGGTTTGACTGAGTAAGTACTAGTGACTGGATTATTCCAGTTATCTCAGTGGCATTCAGATCATAATGCCACTGTTGTTGATCATAATGATCATAACGTCATTGTTGTACACAGTTATAAGAGCAGGGATTACCAAATGGTTAATTATGAAGCATGACCTGATTGATCCCAGGGTAGAAGGACACTACCACTTGCCAAGACATGTTAGGGACGGGATATGCAAGCAACCTACATAGATTCTTCAGAATTAATACTGTATTAGTTCCTATTGTTGCTATAATAAATTACCACAAACTAAGTGGCTTAAATCAACACGAATTAATTCTCTTACAGTTAAAAGGTTAGAAATCTAAAATGGGTATGCAGGGCTGCATTCCTTCTGAGCACTCTAGGGGAAAATCCATTTCCTTGCCTTTTCCAGCTTCTGAGGCCACCTGCTTTCCTGGGCTTATGCCCCCTTCCTCCATCTCCAAAGCCGGCAGCATGACATCTTTTCTCCTCTCTGACCGCTGCTTCTATCCTCACTTCTTCTCTCTATGACTATTACCCTCCTGCCTCCATCTTAGAAGGACTGTTAAGATTACATTAGCACCAACTAGATAAGCCAGGATGATCTCCTCAAAATCCTAATCACATCTGCAGAGTGCCTTCTGTCATGTAAGGTAACATTCTTAGGTTCTGGAGATTAGGATATGGACATCTTTGTAAGGCCATTGTTTGGCCTACCAAAAATACCCTTTCCATTCCCATATCTGTGAGAAATATTTTTATCTCCCTGTAACTCACTTTTGGTTTTAAGATAGTTCATTACTTGCCTGAAATATTTTGGAAGTGAAAATATTTGGCTAGTTGAATATTGTGTCAATGTGTGTGTATGTTTGTGTATGTGTTTTATTTCAGACATATTGAGAAGATGAAAAAATGCTATCTAGTGAGCAGTGGAGACTGCTACCTTTCTGCAGAAATCTTATCAAAATTTAAACTGCTAGATGGATCTCAGTGGAATGAAGAACACTTAAAAAATATTCAGACTGAGGTTGTAAAACCCTTACTTCTTTATTGGTAAGAAAAAATAATATGAATCAAAGTTATTTGCTTTCACTTTTTTTTTAAAATTAGTTAATTAATTTATTTATGGCTGTGTTAGGTCTTCATTTCTGTGCGAGGGCTTTCTCTAGTTGTGGCAAGCAGAGGCCACTCTTCATCGCGGTGCGCAGGCCTCTCACTATCGCGGCCTCTCTTGTTGCGGAGCACAGGCTCCAGACGCGCAGGCTCAGCAATTGCGGCTCACGGGCCCAGCTGCTCCGTGGCATGTGGGATCTTCCCAGACCAGGGCTCGAACCCGTGTCCCCTGCATTGGCAGGCAGACTCTAAACCACTGCGCCACCAGGGAAGCCCTCACTTTTCTTAAGCTAGTTGCAAGTTATACTTTTTTGTCTTAAGGCTGTAACATTTATGGAAATTTTAAATGGCAAGATTATTATATCTTTGGCCTTCTCTAAAGTACCTATCCTTTAGATAATTTTGATATTTGAGGGACTTTAAATCCGTAATAAGACTAGACAGTACTTAAGCTCCGTTTGAACTTTGTGAGCATATCCTTCTACCCCTGACCTTTTTACGCTCAGGACCTCATGAAATTGATGTGTGTGTGTGAGTGTGTGCATGTGTGCGCATGTGTACATGTAGCTTGAGTTAGATTTGTCTCAATAAACATTCCATGAGCACTTTCTATGGGCCAAGTGTTGTGCTAAGGATACAAGGGTAAAACACAGTCAAGTCTAGTGATCCTAGTCTAGTGGGAGGAACATACATATAAAATGAGTGTAATAAAAGAAAGTGTGGTGAATGCACAGGATACAGAGAAGAGGTAATATTTCACCTGCGACTCGAGGGACTCTAAACAAGAGAAAGAGAATGGACCTAGTGGAGAAAATGTGTGCCTTCTGAGGATCAGTGAGCTGTCCAGTGTGGCTGTGATGGATCTGATCATGTTACTTCTCTGCTTTAAGTCTTTAACTAGTTACCCCAAGGCTTTCAGTGTAAGGTTCAAATTCCTTAAGTTAACAAATAAGATTATCATGATTTTTTTTTCAATGATATGTGTTTATTTCATTAGCTCAATCACATCCCCCCTTTTTTTTCTTAACATCTTTATTGGAGTATAATTGCTTTACAATCGTATGTTAGTTTCTGCTTTATAACAAAGTGAATCAGTTATACATATACTTATATCCCCATATCTCTTCCCTCTTGCGTCTCCCTCCCTCCCACCCTCCCTATCCCACCCCTCCAGGTGGTCACAAAGCACCAAGCTGATCTCTCTGTGCTATGCAGCTGCTTCCCACTAGCTATCGGTTTTACATTTGGTAGTGTATATATGTCCATGCCACTCTCTCACTTTGTCCCAGCTTACCCTTCCCCCTCCTCGTGTCCTCAAGTCCATTCTCTAGTGATCTGTGTCTTTATTCCCGTCTTGCCCTTAGGTTCTTCATGACCTTTTTTTTTTTTTTTTTAGATTCCATATGTATGTGTTAGCATACAGTATTTGTTTTTCTCTTTCTGACTTACTTCACTCTGTATGACAGACTCTAGGTCCATCCACCTCGCTACAAATAACTCAATTTCGTTTCTTTTTATGGCTGAGTAATATTCCATTGTATATCTGTGCCACATCTTCTTTATCCATTCATCTGTTGATGGACACTTAGGTTGCTTCCAAGTCCTGGCTATTGTAAATAGAGCTGCAGTGAACATTGTGGTACATGACTCTTTTTGAAGGAATAAACCTACCTAAGGAGACAAAAGACCTGTATGCACAAAATTATAAGACACTGATGAAAGAAATTAAAGATGATACAAATAGATGGAGAGATATACCATGTTCTTGGATTGGAAGAATCAACATTGTGAAAATGACTATACTACCCAAAGCAATCTACAGATTCAGTGCCATCCCTACCAAACTACCACTGGCATTTTTCACAGAACTGGAACAAAAAATTTCACAATTTGTATGGAAACACAAAAGACCCCGAATAGCCATAGCAATCTTGAGAAAGAAAAACGGAACTGGAGGAATCAGGCTCCCTGACTTTAGACTATACTACAAAGCTACAGTAATCAAGACAGTGTGGTACTGGCACAAAAACAGAAATATAGATCAATGGAACAGGATAGAAAGCCCAGAGATAAATCCACGCACATATGGTCACCTTATTTTTGATAAAGGAGGCAAGAATATACAATGGAGAAAAGACAGCCTCTTCAATAAGTGGTGCTGGGAAAACTGGACAGCTACATGTAAAAGAATAAAATTAGAACACTCCCTAACACCATACACAAAAATAAACTCAAAATGGATGAAAGACCTAAATGTAAGGCCAGACACTATCAAACTCTTAGACGAAAACATAAGCAGAACACTCTATGGCATAAATCACAGCAAGATCCTTTTTGACCCAGCTCCTAGAGAAATAGAAATAAAAACAAAAATAAACAAATAGGACCTAATGAAACTTAAAAGCTTTTGCACAACAAAGGAAACCATAAACAAGATGAAAAGGCAACCCTCAGAATGGGAGAAAGTATTTGCAAATGAAGCAACTGATAAAGAATTAGTCTCCAAAATTTACAAGCAGCTCATGCAGCTCAATATCAAAAAAACAATCCAATCCAAAAATGGGCAGAAGACCTAAATAGACATTTCTCCAAAGAAGATGTACAGATTGCCAACAAACACATGAAAGAATGCTCAACATCACTAATCATTAGAGAAATGCAAAGCAAAACTACAATGAGGTATCATCTCACACCAGTCAGAATGGCCATCATCAAAAAATCTACAAACAATAAATGCTGGAGAGGGTTTGGAGAAAAGGGAACCCTCTTGCACTGTTGGTGGGAATGTAAATTGATACAGCCACTATGGAGAACAGTATGAGGTTCCTTAAAAAACTAAAAATAGAACTACCATGTGACCCAGCAGTCCCACTACTGGGCATATACCCTGAGATTATCATGATTTGTCCCTGCCTATGTCTCTGGCATTATCTCCCATCTAGGTATTCCAGATTACTTGTAAACTTTTTATTTTTCCATATATAGAGAGAATGTTGTTTTTCTCTTTCTCTATAAACTTCTATTCTTAAATATTTAAGAAATGCAGAAAGGTGTAAATTATACTATAATAGGCACCTGTGTACACACCACCCAACTTAAAAAATCATTACTAATACAGTAGAAGCTTTCCTTTTTTAAATTTAACTTTTTGTTTTGAGAGAACTGTAGATTCATATGCAGCTGTAAGAAATAATACAGAGATTCTGTATACCTCACCCAGTTTCTTCCAATGGTAACATCTTGCATAACTGCAGTGCAATATTGCAATGAGGAAATTTACATTGATGTAACTCTCCAATCTTTCTTCATATTTTGCCAGCTTTACAAGCATTTATTTCTCTGTGTATAGTTAGTTCTATATAGTTTTATCACATGCATTTGCTGTTACAGTCAAGATACAGAGCAGTTACATTACCACATGCCTCCCTTTGTACTGCTCTCTTATAACCATACCTACCTCTTTCCTTCCCTCTTTCTCATAATTCCTAGAAACTACTAATCTATTATATAAATGAAATAATACAATATGTAATCTTCGGGGATTGGTTTTTTCATTCAGCATAATTCCTTTGATATCCATCCAAGTTGTTTTGTTCTTTTTCATTGCTGAGTAGTATTCTGTTGTACGGATGTTATACATTCATTCACTAATTGAAGGACATTAGGGTTGTTTCCAGTCTTTCGATATTACTAATAAAGCTGCTATGAACATTGATGTACAGGTTTCTGCATGAACGTAAGTCTTCCTTTCTCTGGGATAAATGTCCTAGAGTGAGATTAGTGGGTCATATAGTCTGTTTTTAGTTTCAGTAGAAACTGCCAAACTATTTTCCAGGGTTGATGTACCCTTTTACATTCCCACCAGCAGTGTATGAATGATCCAGTTTTTCTGCATCCTTGCAATTGTTTGATGTTGCCACAGTTTTCTATTTTAGCCAGTAAATACTTATTTACTTATTTTTATAAGTGTGTAGTGATATCTCATTGTAGTTTTACTTTGAAACTCTCCCGTTGTTAATGATGCTGAATGTCTTTTATATGCTTATTTGTCATTTGCATATACACTTCATTGACATATCTGTGTGTTTTGTACATTTTCTGATTGTGTTCTTTCTTATTATTGAGTTTTAGAGTTATTTTTATATTCTTGATAGTAGCCATTAGTCAGATATATAGTTTGCAAATATTTTCTTCCAGTCTTTAGCTTGTCTTCTTAAAGAGACAAGCTTTCTGAAGTCTTCTTAAAAAGGTCTTTCATACCTTCTGGATGGGTGAACATGTAGAGGTGCACCCACATCCCTTGCCCTATGCTTCTCTTCCATCTGGCTATTTCTGAGTTATATCCTTTTATAGTAAGCCAGTCATCTAGATTAAGCAAACAAGTAAAAATATTGTGGATAATGGGAACCAGAATTCTCATCAATGTGGAAGAGAGTTACAAATATAGAAGAGAACAGAGTGAATCCTGTGGTGATGAACTGGAATTAGAGGTGCAAATGGAAAATGCAGCTTTCACAAACTCATGTTACCATACTAATTATGAAGACTAATTCACTGAAAAAAACAGGACAAATCAAACAACAGAAGACCATGCAGACAAGAAAGAAAACAACTTGCAAGGGAAAATCTGAAATTAAACATGTGTGGGATTTTCCCTGGGAGGGGGAGGGGAATATATTGGAGGACTCTCTAAATGAAGGGTTCCACTTAATTGTTACTACAAATGTTTCATTAGAGTAGAGGCAGTTATCCTCTTGAGCCAAGTTTCAAGTTTATTCAACTAATGCAAACTTTCCTATGTCAAATACACCTACTATTAAGAATAAATGTAACCGTATCTGAAAAACCAAAAAGAATGAGTCTTTTATAGAGCAAAATTTTTGAATTCTGATGAGGCCTTCCTTTTATGGATTATACCTGTGGTGTCAAACCTGAGAACTCTTTGCCTAGTGCTATATTCTGAAGATTTTCTCCTATGTTTTTCCTAAAAACCTTATAATTTTATGTTTTACATTTAAGTCCATGGCCCATTTTGAGTTATTTTTTACATATAGTGTGAGGTTTAGGTCAAGGTTCAATTTTGGTCTGTTTTTTTTCTTGCTTATGGATATCCAGTTGCTCATCCTCATTTATTGAAAAGGCTGTTTTTCTTCTTTCCTTCTTTTCTATGTTTTCCATTAATATACAGTGAAAGCAAACTGTATAGATTCACATAACCACCATGACAATCAGTGTACAAACAAACAAACAATTCTATCATCTTAAGAAACTCTCACACCACCCTTTTGTCATTAGACTCTTCCTCCACTCCCAACCCCTGGCAGCCACTGATCTGTTCTTTGTCACTATAGTTTTGTCTTTTTAGAATGTCATATAATTATACAGTATTAACTTCTGTTGGTCAGCATAATGCCACTGAAGCATAATGCATCCCAATTGTTGCATGTACCGTAGTTCATACATTTTGTTATTTGGGCTTTCCAGTTGTTCTTTGTTGGTAAGTAGAAATGTGATTGAATTTGTGTGTACTCACTCATTGTTAGAGAGGGCAAAAGCCCTTCCAGGCTCAGTTGCTAACCTCAAACAGGCCTGCTGTGCTTTTCTGGCTCTTTTGGTGCTCTTCCGTTCTCAGGTCCATCAGGCACTTCCTTCTTCTTCTCACCGACACACCAATGTCTTGCAGGTCTTACGGCTGATCTTTTGTACCCACCTGCCTGTATATTGGGGTTTGTGGGGATACCGTGTCACATTAATATTTTGTTCTAAATGTCGTCTGTGAGTTTTTGGTTTTGCCATCTAGCTGTGCTGTCTGTTTTTATGAAGGGATTCTGAGAGGTAGAAAAACAGTATTGCTGACTTTGCCATTTTCCCAGAATTCTTTCTTAACCTTTTTTCTTGATCTAGCTAAATCCTGTATATTCTTTAAAATTCAAACCTAAACACAGACAAACATTCATGTCACCACCATGTTGCTTGGGAAATAAAGCATTACCGAGACCCCTGAAGTTGCCTTCCTGATCATGCCATCCTTACTCCCACTTGGGGGTAACCAGTATCTTGACTTTTGTGATTATCGCCTTGCTTTTCTTTGTAGTTTTACCAACCATGTATGCAAATAAATCCCTAAGCGTGTATTTTTATCTGCCTGTTCTACAACTTTATAAAAATGGAATCATGTTGTATGCCTTCTTTGCGTCTTCTATCAACAATATATTTGTAAGATTTGACTGTAACTGTATTTAAGAGTTTTATTAATTTTCACTGTTGTATATGGTATTCCAGTGCATGAATATACCATAATTTATTTATTGTTTTAAAAAATTTGTGTCATTTTCTCTTTTCACAATTACAAGCAATGCTGTACACATATCCATTTTTCCAAAGTAGTTGTACCAATTTGCATTCCCACCAACCAGAATATGAGAGTATCCATTGCTACAAATCCATGGTAACATTTAATATTGTCAGATTCTTAAATTTTTGCCTATGTATTTGGTATGTCATTGGTGTTTTGTGCTTTTTCACTTACATTTCCCTGATTATTGGTGAGGTTGATAACCTTTTCAATATTGAGTGGTCATTTGGATTTCAACTTTCATGAATTGCCTGTTTATCTTCCTTGCCCATTTTTCTATTGCGAGATACATAGATAGATGGATAGATAAATAGATATAGATAGATATACATACATTCACATACACACACATGTATGTACATATATATACGTGTTTACACAAACATATATTGGATGCAGTTCCTTTGGTGGACTGCATGGCAAATACCTTCTCCCGCTCTCTATAGCTTCAGATTGAGGTGTACAATCAATGTACATGAGAACCTGTATGATGGAAGCGTGAAAAAGAATACAATACCTGTTTAGGATTGACTGTGAAATGTAGTCCACAATATTTGATGAATTCACGTAGTGGCTAATAAAAACTTAATGCAATGAATTAAATAAGAATGCAAGATTAAAATGGGGTCATGTGAATATACTGTAATGATGAGAATTAGAAAATTGATACACCCAGATTTCCTGTCCAGCACATGTATGATTTATTTGATAAGGGTCTTGTAAATATGCCCACTTACTAATTGGCATGAAAATAAGAGGTAATTTTAGATATTTCCAAGTTTGCAAGTAAAGGTTTTGAAATATGGTGTAAAATGACCACCCAGATCTTTACAGGGTGCTTTCTGATCCTAAACTAATTATGGACTTTGGGTTCTCTTCCACTCCTAACCTGTGTTTACATCAGGAAAGTATCTACCATCTTCCTGTTTTTAAAGGGAGGCAATTTTCTACCAGGACCTGAAATACGAAGTGGGAATTAGTCTTTGGGCCGTGGCACCAGGGGGAAAACCTAGTCCAAGAAGTAATTAACAACAGGCCCTGACTGCTGGAGTTAACCCCATAGGCAATATAGAGTTAGCCCACAGACTGAGTATGGGAATATCCATCCAGTTAAGTGGGGCCTTGATATTGTGCCAAACATTCTTTTTCCTAAATTTCTGGCAGCAGTGTAGGTCTTTCATTTATTATCTAAATTGTTATAAAATTAATTCTTACCTTTAAATTTAAGGCTTGAAAATAGATCATATGATTCATAATCCACTTTAGTAGTATACTTCAGCATTATAAAAATGTTTATATATTTTTAAATGTTAATTTCATCCACTAGTTTTTATTTGGTATTATAGATAAATTGTAAACTGCTTTAAAACAGATCACAGGTACATTTTATTTTTGTTTTACTAGAAACTGTAAATTATTTTTTAAAATTCCTTCATCGAATAGATATATAGGTTTCTTTTTCTTATCAAGCAGATAATAATTTGAATGCAATTTTATTAATTATTTTTTCTTCGTGTATATTGCCTCTTTATATTGTATAAGTGAATGTGATTTCAGGCAGTTGATATATCATAGAATAACATTGGAGGGAGGAGCTAAGCAGCAGAAAAAGAAGAAATTATTAGAAAAGGGATGTGGCAAGACTGATAATTGTGAGCACAGATATTATACATTTGGTAGCCTCTTGATTTTTGAGGCTTATTGTGTAGTTTAATCTTAAATTTGTTTTTCCTCCAACTAGGGCACCAAGATTCTGTGTTACTCATTCACCCTCAACAAAACATGCTAGTGCTGAACTGAAATTCTGGCACCTTCGTCAAGAGAAACCAAGGAAGGATGTCGACCCTTTTCCACAAATGGCAACCCTCTTGCCATTAAGACCTAAATCTTGCATTCCACAGATACCTGAGATGCAGGTAGAATGTACATCGATACTTTGATCTCTTAAGTTTGTAATAAAATATCCATGCTTGGGTTTTGTACACTAGTACTTGTTTCATCATAAACCTTTTGTTGTTGTTGTTAATGTACATGCTGCAACAATTAGGAAATAAGAAAACCTATGGTTTGTTCTCCACCAATCAGCCAATGTGATCTTCTAAAGATGCATGACCATGTACTCACTTGCTCAAAACTCTCTAGTGGCCTCCTCTCTCACTCAGAATACAAGCCAAAGTCTTTACACAGCTGTTCACACCCCTGCTAACTTCCTGACCTTATTTCCTAGCATTCTTCTCTAGCTTACACCACTCCACACTGGCCTCTTTGCTGTTCTTGGAACACACCAAGCAAAAACCTGGGAGGGTTGCACTTGCTGTTCCCTTCACTTGCAGCACCCTTCCTCCGGATATGTTGCCCCTCACTCACTTTGGTGTCTGCTCAGATATCCCTTAATCAGAGAGGCTATCCTTGACTCTTCCGTGTAAGCACACTTGTGCAGGACAGCGCAGATACCCTCCCTCACTATCGGAGCCCTCTGCTCTGCTTTATTTTGCTTTATTGTACTTAAGACCACGTGATTTATGTTTATTGTCTTTCCGCTCCTACTAGAATATAAGGGATTTTTCTTTGTTAACTGCTTTTCCTCAGTGCCTAGAACAGTGCCTGGCGCTTAATAAATATAAACTGAACAAATGAGTGAAAAGTAGCAACAGCAAAATTAGAAATAGTGAGCATTTTTTCACAATGGGGAAGAATAAGATAGTACAAAAGATAGGGGGGGAAAGTCCACAAAGAGAAGAAAAGTTAACCAACTTTACAGAGAAGAAGTAAATAATCCTATATGCTTTGGCATAGAGATATAATAAATGTAGCTAACACCTGCATTTCAGAAGTAAGGAGCCTTATTAATCTTTCTAGCTTTAAAGGTGTCACAGAATGTTAAGTGTTATTGGCCATAGTCACACACAAGCCCTCCAAAAAAAAGATTACTTTATGATCAGGATATCTTATTTTTAAAAGTCAGGAAGATGTATAATTACAGTTTTTAAAATTCTGCTTCTACAAGTAGTGCTTTAGAGCTGGAAATACCTTACAGTTTTTCTGTTAGTGGTTTCTTAATCCTATATACATACTAGAATCACATAGAGACCTTTTAAACATACTGGTGCCTGGGTCCCACCTTCAGAGAGTCTGATTTAATTGATATAGACTGGGTGAGAGTCACTGTAAAATCAGGAGGTTGGCTTAGAATTGAAGTTCTCATCCTGCCTGAACATTAGAATCACATTTTAGAACCTACATTTTAATAAGATTCCTAGGTGATGCGTAGGCAAAGCATTGCTACAGGCTGCTGGTTCTCAAGCTTCAGCATGCGTGAGTCACCTGAGTCAGAATAGAGACTTCAGGGCTGCACCTAAAGATCAATATTAAGTTGGTCTGGGATGGGGCCCAAGGATTTGCATATCTAACAGGCTCCCTCCAACGTGATGTTTTTGCTGCTGGTCTGGGGACCACACTTTGAGTTAGTGTCACTGTAGTGAACTAATGGTTTCTTATCCATTGTTTAGACATTTTTCTGACCTCCTTTGCACTTGTGGCCTTTTTGTATGCCACTCTACTGATAAATCTGAGCTTCCTTGTTAGCTCATGTGACTTTGTGACCCAGTCACCAAGTTAATACAAATCTTAGAGGTGTGGTGTAGGGAGCACATCATCTGATAACATTTGGCTTTCTGAGTACCATCACTATATGTGGTCATCGGTGTTTTCTAGTTGGATAACTAATTCTGATCTCATTCTGTTTCCCCCGCAGAAAACAGTGTAAGGAATGGAACTCGATTCTATTTTCTTTATTTTTCCTGTTTTAAAAGTTGAGATATCATTTATGTAGAGTAAAATTCACCCTTTTTAGTGTACTGTTCTGTAATTTTTGACAAATATATACATTGTGTAGCTACCATCACAATCATGATATAGAGCAGCTCCTTAACCCACCCCCCAATTCTGCTGTGCCCTTTTGTCAGTTTTTTCTCTATCAGTTTATTTCTGGCTACTTTTCTTGCTTTCTCCCAAGCCAGAAAGCTCAAAAATTCTAATTTAAGGCCATCCTCTCATTTTAAGTATAATACACTTAAAAATTTTTTTTATATTAAGAAAACTTTTTTATTGTGGTAAAAAGCACATAACAAAATTTACCGTCTTAACCATTTTCAGGTGTACACTGAGGTAGTAAGTATATTTGCATTGCTGTGAAACAGATCTTCAGAACTATTTTACCTTGCAAATTTGAAACTATATACCCATTAACCAACCCCTCCTGCATCCCCTGGTAACCACCATTCTACTTTGTGTCTATGAATTTGCCACTTCTGTATGATACACTTTTCATAAGCCCAGTCCCCTGTGGTCCCACTCATTTAGTGAGTATTGGTTAATGTCATGCTTTGTTCCAAATTACTAAAACAGATGTGAGCCCTGATACCTAGAATGTTATAAGTAAAACATACTTAAGTAATTAATTTTGTTTAGAGAATTCTTAAAAAAATATTAGTAGCTGTTAGGCACCTAGAGTGTATATAAGATTTTATTGTTTGTTCTGGATAATAAAGCATCACAAATAAATTTCTTGCTCTCCAGCAGCACATATTACATTCTAATTGAAGTTGACATATAAGAAAAGTTTGTTTCTTTTTCAAATTATAAAAATAATAAAACTACTGTAAATTTGGAAACTGAAGAGACAAATCACTCTGATCTCACCAACTTGTAGACAACTATTAACCTATTTTCTCTTAGGCTTTTTGTGAATTTTTAATTGTAATATACTTATATTTTTCGATTCTGGTAATTTCTTTTAACATCTTCATCAGTATTTTTCCATAATTTTCATAATCCTTACTTTTAAGTATTATATAATGTTACATTTATATATAATATATATATAAATACATGTATAAGTATATATAATTGTTTCTTTCTCCTCTCTTTGGACATTTAGGTGTTTGTATTTTTTTGATTCATGTATGTAGCATCTCATGTTCTAGATTTAAATAATTAACTTTTACCATAAAGAACATTTAAGAATGAGAAGAATACCCATGAAAATAAAATGTCCAAAAATGGAAGGAAATAGTTCTGTTAAGATATAAGTCTCTTATGGACCAGTGGTGTCCACACATCTTTTCCCGCCCTGCTACCTGCATTCCCTACCCCACCACACACACATACACATACACACACAGAGCACTAAAACTTATTCAGTTACAGAATAAAGTTTTTACAAAGTTCTTCCTCCAGGAAAGAGTCTTTTTTCATAATAATGTAAAGCCTTTGGCCTTGTTTTTTTAATACTCTAAATAGGTATAGGGATTTCAGCCTGCTGGTTGCATGAAAGTCGGAGTTTGAGAAGGAGAATAAAAAATATTCTCCTTCTCAAACATAGCATAGTAAGTGGTAGAGTGAGGAAAGAAATCCTCTAATGATCAAAACAATTTTGAGGTATTTTTGGAGAGCTATGCTTTATTCTCTGTCCTTTTTTCCCCATTTTGCCCATTTTTCACTTTGTTCATTATCTTACTGCTTTTTAGAAAGAAGAATCCAGATTATCACAACTTTCTAAATCTCCCAAGAAACCACCTAGAGTAAAAACAGCAATTCAAAAACCTTGGAAGAGTGAGTCTTTGAATCCAGTTTCTTCTAAGGATGATGTGATTAAGAAAGGGTAGGTGCAGCTTTTTGTGTCCCAAGTGCTTTTCTGCAATGGTAAGATTTTTTTTTTTTTTAAACTTTTTTATTTTTGGCTGCGTTGGGTCTTTGTTGCTGCACGCGGGCTTTCCTCTAGTTGGGACGAGCGGGGGCTACTCTTCATTGCAGTGCGCGGGCTTCTCACTGCGGTGGCTTCTCTTGTTGCGGAGCACTGGCTCTAGGCGCGCAGGCTTCAGTAGTTGTGGTGCGCGGGCTCAGTAGTTGTGGCTCCCAGGCTCCAGAGCTCAGGCTCAGTAGTTGTGGTGCACGGGCTTAGTTGCTCCGCGGCATGTGGGATCTTCCCGGATCAGGGCTGGAACTGCAATGGTAAGATTTTTGAAGAATATAAAAATTAAATAGAAATTGAAAACTAATACTTTTATTTTTTTACATGAGTTCTTCTATTTCAGGGATAGATATTAGAGGGTTGTATTTCCCATGCATACTCTAATTAATTGTAGAACGCCTAAGATTGGTAATTTTAAAGATGTGGTAGTTATGATCTCTAGCTTCTCATGAGCTGTACAATCAAAAGACGTCTCTGAGATTGCCCTTCAGTTCTTTTCCCTGCTCAGTTATATTTCTCAAGCTTGAGAACTCAAAATACCCTCAATAATATTGTACTTATTTAATACAGTATATTTAAAAAATTCGTTTAGATTTGCCCACCTATATACCCTTTTCATTGTTCTTTATTTCAAACGGAGTTATTTTCCTTCAGCCTGAAGAAATACCCTTTGGTGTTAACTTTGGTGTGGAGTCTGCTGGTTGATAATTATTTGTTTAAGGATTTATTACTTCACTTTTATTCTTCTTTATTGAGATAAAATTTACCTATCATAAAATTCACTATTTTAATCATGTTCAGGTATACGATTCAGTGACTTTTAGTATATTCACAAAGTTGTAAAACCATCACCACTATATAATTCCAAAACAACTCATCACCCAAAAAAGAAGCTCCATCTCATTAACAATCACTCCTCACTCTTCCCTCCCCCAACCCCCGGTAACCACCCATCTACTCTCTGTACCTTTCCCTTCAAAGGAGAAGAGAGGGAAGGGTTCAGTAACCAAGGCAATGAGGCTACCTTGGACAGGAAATAGGACACTTCTTCCTGAGACAGGATGGAAGGACGTAAGGATGGGTGTAGGTGAATATATTTGTTGATAGATAAATTTGAAATGCTTTCAGCTGCAAATAACAGAAAAGTTGACTAACAATGGCCTAGACAAATGGAATTATTTTTTTCACAGAACAAGAAATCTGAGTGTAGGCAACTGCCAGTATTGGTTCACCAGATCAGGAGTATTGTGGCCTAAGTCTTTGTAATGCTCTTGGCCATTCCTTTATAGTCAGTGGTGTTACAGCGCCTGACATCAGGCTTTCAAATCATAAAGAAGGAGGAGGGGCAATATCCATTAATTCTCTCCCTGTAGTCAGGAAAGCAGGCTTTCATAGAAGCTCCCCAGCAGACTTCATTTTATATCTCAATCATAACTGTGTTACATGACAACCCCTGCCTACCTGGAGTCTTGATAAGTGAATATTCAGCTTTTTTAGTATTTTAGTGATGCTGGTGATAGAATCATGTTGTCAGAAATGGGTGTTGAGTTAGCCAGTCAATTAATAGTGTCTGTTACATGGCGCAGGGGAAACTGAAACATGTTGTACCTACATTTTGTCTGAGAAGAACCTGCAGAGTAATCTGCTGGTGGATTGGAGTGGAGGAAGGCTGGTGAGTTGGAACAGGCATGTGTTATGGAGCTGGAAAATGAAGTTTGGAATAATTGCAGTGGTCTATGGGAGAGGGAGCTGGATGAGAAAATATAGAAAGATGATGTCGAAAGTTATTAGTCTAACTCCAGAGTCTTCCATCATCTCATCTCAAACTACCACATATAAACCCTTGTGAATCCCACCTGTTGTGAGGATTAAATATGATCATATGAATTATATTTGGCACAATGTTTGGTATGTAGTTTAGCTGTTAGTGTTCTCTTGACCTAAGAAAATTGGTTAACTTGCTGCATTTTAAACAAGACTTTGCCTACTTACCTTCATACATTGTTCACTCTTCTCCCCATCTGAAGAACCCCTCTAAACACACCCCCCCCACACACACACAGAATTTATCTTCCACCCATTATTCAGGAAAAAGCTCATTTCTTTAATTACTAATATAGCTCCAAGGGACTTCTCATTCTTACACGCCCGTAGTTTTATTATCCGTCCCAGACATTTGGCATCTGTGATATGTTCACGAATTCATTCAACCAGTAGTTATTTTATTGAGAGTTGTCTTTATGTATGACTGTACCTCATTTTCTCAACTGCCTCTTGAGGGCTGGACTTGATGCTGATACTTTTTTTTCTAATTCTCCCACAATGCTTAGGAGCACGCCTAAGATTCGTATACCAAAGGTGCTCAAAATATTTGTTGATCAATTAGTTCTCATCCCTATAATTTAGGTCAAGGCACATGTCAGAAAGCAGCAAAGTTATTCGTTTAACATCTTTCACTGACATTTCTGAATGTCTGAAGCCCCAGCTGGGTAGAAGATATACTTATACAGAAGAACCTGTGGTAAGTATTTTGAGAACTGAGTAATTTGATTCCTCATTTAACCTATTCAATGTCCCCTGAATTTAGAGAATTTTTATTGATTTACCATAATGACTTTTTTCTTTACTGAACAAAAAAATTATTTTTTCCTTGCAAAAGGATTTTTATGCAAAAACTTTCTATTTCCTTTTGTAGTACCATGTTGCTGTATACTCTGTTGATTACTGTTTTCAAAAACAGCTATGTTCTTGTTTTGGTATGATCATACCTCAGACACAAAATAAAACCCTCTAGGATTTTTATTAAATTTTTAACATTTTATAAAACATAATATTCGATGTTATGTTTTGGAAATATGTTTAGAACTTTTATAAAGCAGAGTATTTCCAGTGTGTGGTTACCTTGATAATGTGGATTTAATACACCAGTTCTAAATGAAAATTTCACATTCTTTAGCAATTATACTTTAGGTAGAAACCTTCGTAGTCCTAGTATGGGCTGAACATTTACATATAATTTTGGACTATTTATTTTATTCTAAGCAAACAGTTCTCCTTTTCTTCTATTTAGTATTATTTCCTACCCAAATAATGATTTTTTAGCTTTGGAATGCTAATGGTTAAACATCATAAAAACATTAAATTTTTACCTCAGAATTTGTTTAGTAGGGGGATAAAGGGAGAGGCAGAGAGACACTATAACAGAGATAGCAAGAACCTGACTTAAACCCTAAATCGTCCATTCCACAGTTATCTTAAGATTAAAGAGAAGAAGTCTGAATTCCACACAACAAATAGCAAAGAACTCATGTGAATAGTGGACGCCCTTTCTTATTCTAGAGTTACTCTTGTGCTTGGAGAAATAGCCAGCTCTCTGTGTTTCAGAAACGGTGTTAGGCTTGCCAGCACTGTTGGCAGAGAAGCCCATAAATAGCAAAGTTTTATGAGAACTTATACTGCCATTTACACTCTAAAGGCCGTGACCTGTATGGAGTGAGACTGTCCAAAGAGGGACCCCGTAAGGACAGATAATGAGCATCACTGAGAGGCCTTGAAGATATTTCTTTTTATAACTCTTGTAGCTATTATAGCAGCAGTTCAAGGCTAAAATAACAGTAAATACGTAGGAAAGAGGCCACCAACAGAGATTTGGAAGACTCCTAAAATGGTGTCACGGTGCCTGAAATGTGAAAATAGTTGAGGTTGGGAAGTCAGTTTAATATTAAGTTTGAAATCAGATTGGTTTATAATAGAATGAACTCTGCTGCTATAGTTGGCTCCATAAATGAATCTTGTGCGACAGGCAGATGCAAACATACTGCATTAATTACATATATGGTACAAAAATAAAATAAAATAGTCCAGTGGGGAAATGACAGCTTGGTAGAATTTATGAAACCCTGTTGTTGTACAATGCCATAAAAAAATAACAATGTTTCTGGGTGGATAATGTACTTCTGTTTTGTTATCTAGATTAAAACCATGGCAGATGGTGCCTTGGGAGGATTTCACATGGAAAATTTGTTGCAATCTTTGTATGTAGAAAATAGAGCTGGATTCTTCTTTACTAAATTCTGTGAGAACTCAGGGAACAAGGTAGAAGATAATTATTTTAAATCTAATTTTATACTTTTATTTCATTTAAAATGAGAGATTGAAATAATTTAATGCTCAAGTAGTCATATTTGATGTTAAAATTCCCATCTCCTCTGGTAAGAAATCTCATGCTAAATATTTAGTAAAATTTTAAATATCTTAATTATAATTCTCTTTGGTTCATTTTCCTACTAAAATTACAAAGAAAAGTAAAATACAGATAGACAAGAATTGACTTGCATTATTAACAATAGATTACTTTCATATAACTTTGTTTCAGTGTAATGTATATTAACTTCAGTGCTGATTTCTATCAATCCTTTACTTTTTATTTTTAATAAGTCTAACAATGACAGTTGCAATGAATAGTGACAAACTTATTTCTAGGTTTTTTGTTTGCTTGTTTTTTAGTTGTCACAAACAGTCTTTATTTTGCTCAAATGAAAAGTATTTCACTAGCTCAATTATTAGAGTAGTGTTTGCTTCTGGTATAACACACATTTGCCCATATATATCCAAATACCTTCAGATTTTGGTTTCATGCCAGAGATAGCGTGATTACTTTTTAATTATTAACTAGAACACTTACTATTTTGATGACCAATTATGTGAGAAACATATATGCAAAAATATAATGATCCAGTGACAATACCAATAAATAATTTGTATGTTGCCAGTTTGTGATACAAGATAAAACCACCTTAAATTGAACCTGATTTATAGTAACACCGAGGAGCTAAACAATTATTTTTATTTGAAATTAGAGCTTTGTAGAGCTTTAATAATTGGGTGGTAGTAATTTATGTACTTTTTCCGTCTGCAGTTGTGGAAGAACAGTGTGTACTTTTGGTTTGACCTACAAGCTTATCATCAGCTTTTCTACCAAGAAACAATTCACCCTTTTAAAGTATGCAAGCAAGCTCAAGTAAGTAGTAAATAATGTTGGTTCAATGTGAAGCACTAAGTACACAGAAATGAAAAGTTGTGTCCAGCCTCAAACAAGAGAAATCTGGGAGTGTGGGCAAAAAGGCAGCAGGTAAATTGTTGCCATTGAATTACTTTATTTAAATGTCAGCAGAATATTGTTTTATAATCTGATTTGTGGGTTCTCAGTTTTATCTATTTTATTTGGTATGCCTTATTTTCTCTTTGCTGCCGATTAATTGTTTTCCAACAAAGGACATCTTATCTTTTTTTCTAATTTATGCCTTTTTAGTTTGGTTGTGAGTAATTTAAAAGAGAACCCTGAGAGAGGACTTGTAATGAATCACTGAAGTGATTGGGAGCAGGGGCATTGACCAAAGATGTTCTCTGAGCTTCCTGCAGCAATCAGCTGTTGGAGATACTTAGGCTGTTGGCCTGTCTAAAGATGGGGAAAGAATGTTGACTGATTCCGTGTGGCATAGGCCTTGTGTCATCACCTGACCTTCTGTGCTACATGCTATGCAAGACAGATACTCAGAGTTGGAGGAAAGAACATCTTGAGACCTCTCCAAAGCAAAATAGAGGACGAAGAACAGAGGATTCTCTGCAAAGAGAAAGAGAGAGTAGCCATTTTTTGAGGGGAGAAGGAAAGGGAATAGAATTATGACTCAAGCTAACTTACCTTTTCAGTTTTTATTCTTAGGCTCTCCTAATCTTTTATGGAGAGAGGTCATCAAGCCTAGAAAACTGCTAATCACTTCTGTATCTGTTGACCACTTAAGTGGTTCTTATAATCTGAAATAACCCCATTCCAGGGGACCTTTCCTCGAGCAATGCTGAGGAGATTAGCTTCGTCATATTGTTTATTATCTTATTCAGGACATCAGAGAGTACTGCCGGGTGTTTGCTGTTACCTCCACCACCCTGACTTTGACATTAATAACTATGTTTTATAAATCAGCTGACAGAGCTTTGTACTTTTTACCATGAGAATTAGGGCTTCGGTTCCTACAGAACCCAGATCTGGCTCCATGAAATCATGAAACTGTATCTCTAATTTGCCAGTACCATTTTCTGAGACCACACAGTTGGCTCTTCTGCTTGTTAATCCTTTATCTGTAATTCTCTACTTATCCTTCTTTCCCTAACCTATTGTCTCTGACTGCTAAAGTGCCACCATTATTTTTATTATGTTTTCACCACTGCAAGGCTTACTCCTCTAAAAATCTTCAGCAGCTCACTCAGTTAAGTAGGTTTTTTTGTTGCTGTTGTAATCACAATACTTCCATACACTTGTAAAAGTGGAAATTCTGTTTGAGCTTGGCAGATGTTAATTCTTTGTAATGGTATTCAACTAGCTATAAATGATTGTGAAACAGGATACACTCACGTTTTGGTTATTCTGAGATATTCTGTTTTGGGGTTATCGAGGCCTATAAGCTTTTTATCCTTCCCTAGCTTCTCTTTTGAAGAGTCAAAACAGTATGGGGGGAGGGGAGTGATGGAGACATTGGTTTTAGTTTAACTGGGGGAAATAAAAAGAGCAAATCATGTAATCTTTTTGACTTGCTTGCTTTTTGCATCCGTGGTTATTTTATTTTTTGGTTAGTGGAGCAATTGTCTAAATTGGTTTAGGTTTTAATTATCCAAGATTTCTGCCTCCAGATATAAGAATTGCTTCTAATACCATGATCCTATAGATTTGTTTCACAATATGAAATACCATTGGTTTCTTTATAATAGAAATGCTGTATAACTTCCTTCAAGGGTACATGTACAATACAGATCTTTGGATTGATCAAGCCAATGGCAGAATATAATCAGCTGGCACTGTGTTAAAGTTGCCATTAACTTGATTTTTATTTTGTTTTTATACATCTGATGAGCTGCGTGGTAGGAGACCAAGAGTTGATTACAAAAGACTTACATGCTTTTCTGTATGCTGATCGACACATTACATACCTTGAAGTTTTACTACCTCAAGAAGTATTGCAGAAATATCTGTAGGCAGAGTAGATGGGAGGTCAGTGATAGTGATTTAGCATGACTAACTGTGGTCCAAGAGTTTGAACGACAGTCTTGGGCACATCCTGAAGGTTTCATTGCACAGCTTCCAGATAGAATCGTTCAGTTAGAAACCAAATGAAATGGTCTTGGCAAGGAGGAAGAGAAACACCACCAGAGTGCAGAGATACAGTCTTTGATCCTCACAACAACTTGCCAGTGGACCATCTATCACTGCCAAGATTTGGAACCAGGATTTCTGCCGATAGTCCTACTGTTTTTTTAACATTACGTACTTGCTTCAGTGATAGACCATTACAATAGAATGAAGTGGATCTGGGTACCACAGTCTTTTGTAAGTTCTTCCATCTTTGTAGAAATCTTTCAAACTGTATCCCAACAAAAACTACACATTTAGAATTTACCACTCTCCAAAGCATATACATTGAGATTTTTAAAAAATTAGTAAATGTATTATACATGCATAAGTATTATACATGTTTACACATATGTATACACAAACATGTTCAAAATAAAAAATCAGTGGGAAGGAGGAAGAGAGAAAAAAAGAGTATAAATTAGAGCCTAGGAGAAAAATTATGTGGAGAATGTAGGAATTAATGAGTAGAGAGGGTAGATAAGAATGAAATGGAAGTGAGGAATAAGAGGATTACTAGGTAAATCCACAGCACTTTTACCACAGAGTGCTATTTAATATAAAGATATTCTTGCAGCAGTGTGAGATTTTTGCCTTATTGAATTGAACATCAGGGTAACACATTTTTTAATTGAAGTATAGTTTATTTACAATGTTTCGGGTGTACAGCAAAGTGATTCAGAATATATGTATATTAATTTTGTTTTATACCCAGTAAGTAGTCTTAACTATTTTTCTTATTACCATCAATGCTGTGTAGATTTATTTATTTATTTATTTATTTAACATCTTTATTGGAGTATAACTGCTTTACAGTGGTGTGTTAGTTTCTGCTTTATAACAAAGTGAATCAGCTATACATATCACGCACAAATTTCTTGCTTACCATTGGTTTTTGCATCACATTCCTTCCTTTGGGTTTGATTTCTGAAGAATAGCTTTTAGTAGGTTTTTCATTAGGATTTACTAGTGGTAAAAATCAGATTTTTTTTGTCTGAAAATGTGTATTTTATTCTCTCATTGATCATTCAGTTGAATATAGAATTCTAGGTGGACAATTTTCTCTCAGCACTTTGCAGATATTATTCTACTGTCTTCTGGTTTCCATTGCTATTGTTGAAGAGTCTGCTGTTGCTCCCTTGAGGGAGGATGTTTTTTCTCATTCCTTTTACAATCTTCCCTTTGACTTTGGGGTTCTGTATGTCACCTCAATGTGTTTACTACAATTATCTTTCTTGGGTCTAAGTTGCTTCTAGAATCTGAGGAGTCATGTCTTTCATCAATTCTGGAAAATTCTCAGCCATTAGTTCTTTCAGTCTTTCTACTTCTCTTTTTCTGGATTCTCTGGTCAATGTTGGTGCTTTTCAGTCTATCCCATATCTCGCTTAATCTCTCAAGTTTCTCCATCTTGTAATATCTGTGTTATATGTTTTAAAACTGAACAAGATCAGTTTGTTTGATCTGTTTTCCAGTTCATATTTTGTTTCTTCAGCAGATTTCAATCTGCTGTTTAACACATCCATTGAGTTAAATCATTTAAGGAATTACTTTTTTTTATTATTAGACATTCTACTTGTGTTTTTTAAATCTTCGTGGTGATTTATCTTTTTGTCTTATTTTTCTTCATGTTTTTAGTTCTCCTTTTATGTCTCTAAGCATTTTAAACATATTTTATAGTCTGTAGCTGTGTTAGGTATCTATTCCTACACAAGGGTATTATCATAACTTTGTAGCTTAAACAACACACCTTTATTACCTCACAGTTTATACGGATAAGGAGTCTGGGCACAGCTTTGCTGGGTCCTCCACAAGGCTGTAAATCAGGATATTGACCAGGGCTGGTTTCTCATCTGGGTCTCACCTGGAAAACAGTCTGCTTCAGTGCTCACCTGGTTGTTAGCAGCATTCAGTTCCTTGCAGGCCACCAGAATAAGAACTCATTTTTTGTTAGCTGTCAGCTAGCAGCCACTTCGGCTCTCTGCCATGTGGCCCTCTCCACATGGTAGCTCACAACATGGCAGCTTGCTTCTCCAAAACCAGCAAGGGAGGGAGTTTCTTAGTAAGACTGGCATTACCATCTTATGTAACATAATCATGTACACGTAGTCACATAAATCTCATCACTGTTGCTGTATTCTGTTGGTTAGAAGCAAGCCATACGTTATGCCCACACTTAGAGGGAGAAGGTTATGAAAGGGAATGAACACTAGGAGACACTGTTCATGGGTGCCACCCTAGAGTCTGGCTGCTACAATATCCAATAATTCCATGATTTGTAGTTCTTGGGAGAACTAATTCTGCTATTTATTATTTCTGCTGACATGGTGGATTCTTTCCTTGTGTGCTTTGTAATTTTGAATTATGAGCTCTTATAGTGAAGTATTTTATCTGTGGTGCTTCTGTTAGGCACATTTTTAATGCTAATTTGTCATCTTGGGGTTTCCTCCTTTGCCAAGTGTAATCTTGAAAAACACACCCAAATGATGGTAAACTCATGATAGTGCATCCTCAGGAGATATTTTTCTTTTACATAGAGTATAAGCCAAGACAAGCAAGCTTCTTTTTTGTGTCCTAGGTTTGGTAGGTGTATATATGTACATTTTTTCCCACTCTATGTTTCACTTTGTGTGTACCCCTTCAAGGACCATGGTGTACGTATGGGTCTCAGTGTTACATTTTCACTTTGTGAGGGTCCAAGGCCTTATCTCCTGTACCCTGTGGCTCTTATAACCCACATCCTTGATTCACCCCATGGTAGTGTCATCATCAGCTCATGCTTAGCACCCTGGTTTTCAGTACACTCCTTAATTTTTACCCATGGTAATTTTCCTTACTACCACAGCTATGCATTTAAAAGGATATTAGTTATACTTTATCCAGTACTTCTAGGCAGTTTATAGAGAAAAAGGTTCAAGTAATCTAGCCTGCCAACGTACCAAAAAAGGGTGTCTCTGCAAGAAGCAGTCATATATTTTCTAATTTAATACCCATAGTAAGAATGGGAGGTATTTTTATCCTATTTTTTATAGATAAAAAAGAATCTAGATCTCTGAAATGTTAACTTTGCCAAGGTTTCGTAGCTGAGAACAAACTTAAGCTCAAACTTGAGGTGCAAAACCTACTTCAGTGCTGTACTTTGCCTTCTCTGCTCTACGTATAAAAGTTCATCACGTCTACCTCAGAGGACTTTGTAAAGTCTGCATAAGATAATGTAGGTGGAAATATTTTGTAGTTTAATGTAGGGCACTCTATGAAATAAGTAGGTATTATTATTATTAGAGTCAATACTTAAGGTTCTATCACTTGCCTGGTTAATGGAGAAAGAAGATAGGAATTTGAAGAAAATAGGATAGAAGAACAGCAACTCCTAAACCAACAGCTATTCATTCAACCAATACTATAACTTATTCTGAGATTAAAAATACCACTTAAATCAAAACATGCTTCATATAATTACAACCTTTTAAGCTATATTTTATAATATTTTGTTACTCACTTCTTAATTAACATTCACAGAGAGCCTGGTATGTGCCAAGTAATGTTCTGTGAATGCAAAGATAATTAGGAGAAAGTTCTTGGCTTAAAGAGCTCACTTTCTAGTGGGGGAGAGAGAGAATTATGGAGGTACTTCAGTCACATTTAAAATAAAACCAGATAATAGCATCTTAACTGGAAATTAAAGTTCTTCCTTTACTGGCAGATAAAAGTTGGTTATCGTTTTTTTTTTTTTAAATCAACTTCTTTTCAAATACCTGTAGAAGGGAGATATCTATTTCCTTTTTTTTTTTTTTTTTTTCATTTTTTGAGCCAAAAACTTTTCTCCTTTGGTCTTATTCCTGCTCTGTGAAGCAATACAAAATAAATCTCTGTCTTCTGGGTGACAACTCTTCAAACAAAAATATTATACCGTCCAGTTTTATTCATCTCAACAACTTTAGACTAAATCTCAAATCTTTTACAGTTGAGATTTAGGTCTTTAATCTTAGCTAGATGAAATCTTGACATTTGGAAGTCCCATTCCTGACATCTCCACCCAGTAATTTGACAGATTGTAAATATTCTGACCTAATGCTCTAGTGAGCGACTCCTGTGCATCTATATCCCTACAAAGAAATCAGCTGATGGGTCCCATGGCAAATAAGTCAGTGTAAGTGATTACCCCTATTTGCCCAGGATCTCTAAGGGTTTACTCTATTTTTTTTTGGAATTTTATTTTATTTTATTTTATTTATACAGCAGGTTCTTATTACTTATCTATTTTATACATATTAGTGTATATACGTCAATCCCAATCTCCCAATTCATCCCACCACCAACTGCCCCCCCCCCCGGCCCCGCTTTCCCCACTTGGTGTCCATACGTTTGTTCTCTACATCAGTGTCTCTATTTCTGCCTTGCAAACGGGTTCATCTGTACCGTTTTTCTAGATTCCACATATATGTGTTAATATACGATATCTGTTTTTCTCTTTCGGATTTACTTCACTCTGTATGACAGTCTATGTCCATCCATGTCTCTACAAATGACCCAATTTCATTCCTTTTTATGGCTGAGTGATGTTCCATTGTATATGTATATACCACATCTTCTTTATCCATTCGTCTGTCAGTGGGCATTTAGGTTGCTTCCATGACCTGGCTATTGTAAATAGTGCTGCAATGAACATTGTGGTACATGTCTCTTTTTGAATTACAGTTTTCTCAGGGTAAATGCCCAGTAGTGGGATTGCTGGGTCATATGGTAGTTCTATTTTTAGTTTTCTTTTTTTTTTTTAATTAATTTATTTATTTAAATAGCAGTATGTGTATGTGTATTTAGCATTGTCAGCTATTCTCTTCTAGAATTTCACTTATTTATTTATTTATTTATTTATTTATTTATTTTTGGCTGCGCTGGGTCTTCGTTTCTGTGCGAGGGCTTTCTCCAGCTGCAGCAAGCGGGGGCCACTCCTCATCGCGGTGCGCAGGCCGCAGCCTCTCTTGTTACGGAGCACAGACTCCAGATGCGCAGGCTCAGTAGCTGTGGCACACGGACTTAGCCGCTCCGCGGCATGTGGGATCTTCCCAGACCAGGGCTCGAACCCGTGTCCCCTGCACTGGCAGGCAGACTCTCAACCACTGCGCCACCAGAGAAGCCCTATTTTTAGTTTTTTAAGGAACCTCCATACTGTTCTCCATAGTGGCTGTATCAATTTACATTCCCACCAACACTGCAAGAGGGTTCCCTTTTCTCCACACCCTCTCCAGCATTTGTTGTTTGTAGATTTTCTGATGATGCCCATTCTAACTGGTGTGAGGTGATACCTCATTGTAGTTTTGATTTACATTTCTCTAATAATTAGTGATGTTGAGCAGCTTTTCATGTGCCTCATGGTCATCTGTATGTCTTCTTTGGAGAGATGACTATTTAGGTCTTCTGCCCATTTTTTGACTGTGTTGTTTGCTTTTTAATATTGAGCTGCATGAGCTGTTTATGTATATCAGGCATTAATCCTTTGTCTGTTCATTCGTTTGGAAATATTTTCTCCCATTCTGAGGGTTGTCTTTTTGTCTTGTTTAGAGTTTCCTTTGCTGTGCAAAAGCTTTTAAGTTTCATTAGGTCCCATTTGTTTATTTTTGTTTTTATTTCCATTACTCTGGGAGGTGGGTCAAAAAAGATCTTGCTATGATTTATGTCAAAGAGTGTTTTCCTCTAAGAGTTTTATAGTGTCTGGTCTTACATTTAGGTCTTTAATCCACTTTGAGTTTATTTTTGTGTATGGTGTTGGGGAGTGTTCTAATTTCATTCTTTTACATGTAGCTCTCCAGTTTTCCCAGCACCACTTATTGAAGAGACTGTCTTTTCTCCCTTGTATATTCTTGCCTCCTTTGTCATAGATTAGTTGACCATAGGTGTGTGAGTTTATCTCTGGGCTTTCTATCCTGTTCCATTGATTTATATTTCTGTTTTTGTGCCAGTACCATATTGTCTTGATTACTGTAGCTTTGTAGTATAGTCTGAAGTCAGGGAGTCTGACTCCTCCAGCTCCGTTTTTCTCCCTCAAGATTGCTTTGGCTCTTCGGGGTCATTTGTGTCTCCATACAAATTTTAAGATTTTTTGTTCTGGTTCTATAAAACATGCCATTGGTAATTTCATAGGAATTGCATTGAATCTGTAGATTGCTTTGTGTAGTATAGTCATTTTCACAATATTGATTCTTCCAATCCAAAAACATGGTATATCTCTCCATCTGTTTGTGTCATCTTTGATTTCTTTCATCAGTATCTTATAGTCTTCTGAGTCTTTCACCTCCTTAGTTAGGCTTATTCCTAGGTATTTCATTCTTTTTGTTGCAATGGTGGATGGGATTGTTTCCTTAATTTCTCTTTCTGTTAGTGTATAGGAATGCAAGAGATTTCTGTGCATTAATTTTGTATCCTGCAACTTTACCAAATTCATTGATTAGCTCTAGTAGTTTTCTGGTGGCATCTTTAGGATTCTCTATGTGTAGTACCATGTCATCTGCAAACAGTGACAGTTTTACTTCTTTTCCAATTTGTATTCCTTTTATTTCTTTTTCCTCTCTGATTGCTGTGGCTAGGACTTCCACATCCTTGTCTTGTTCCTGATCTTAGAGGAAAGACTTTCAGTTTTTCACCACTGAGAATGGTGTTTGCTGTGGGTTTGTTGTATATGGCCTTTATCATGTTGAGGTAGGTTCCCTCTATGCCCACTTTCTGGAGAGTTTTTATCTTAAATCGGTGTTGAATTTTGTCAAAAGCTTTTTCTGCTTCTATTGAGATGATCATATGGTTTTTATTCTTCAATTTGTTAATATGAGGTATCACATGGATTGCTTTGCATATATTGAAGAATCCTTGAATTCCTGGGATAAACCCCACTTGATCATGGTGTATGATCCTTTTAATGTGTTGTTGGATTCTGTTTGGTAGTATTTTGTTGAGGATTTTTACATCTATATTCATCAGTGATATTGGTCTGTAATTTTCTTTCTTTGTATTATCTTTGTCTGGTTTTGGTATCAGGGTGATGGTGGCCTCATAGAATGAGTTTGGGAGTGTTCCTTCCTCTGCAATTTTTTGGAAGAGTTTGAGAAGGATGGGTGTTAGCTGTTCTCTAAATGTTTGATAGAATTCACCTGTGAAGCCATCTGGTCCTGGACTTTTGTTTGTTCGAAGATTTTTAGTCACAGTTTCAACTTCATTACTTGTGATTGGTCTGTTCATATTTTCTATTTCTTCCTGGTTCAGTCTTGGAAGGTTATATCTTTCTAAGAATCTGTCCATTTCTTCCAGATTGTCCATTTTATTGGCATAGAGTTGCTTGTAGTAGTCTCTTAGGATGCTTTGTATTTCTGCAGTGTCTGTTGTAACTTCTCCTTTTTCATTTCTACTTTTATTGATTTGAGTCCTCTCCCTCTTTTTCTTGATGAGTCTGGCTAATGGTTTATCAATTTTGTTTATCTTCTCAAAGAACCAGCTTTTAGTTTTATTGATCTTTGCTATTGTTTTCTTTGTTTCTATTTCACTTATGTCTGCTCTGATCTTTATGATTTCTTTCCTTCTGCTAACTTTGGGTTTTGTTTGTTCTTCTTTCTCTAGTTCCTTTAGGTGTAAGGTTAGATTGTTTACTTGAGATTTTTCTTGTTTCTTGAGGTAGGCTTGTATAGCTATAAACTTCCCTCTTAGAACTGCTTTTGCTGCCTCCCATAGGTTTTGGATCGTCGTGTTTTATTGTCATTTGTCTCTAGGTATTTCTTGATTTCATCTTTGATTTCTTCAGTGATCTCTTGGTTATTTAGTAACGTATTGTTTAGGCTCCATGTGTTTGTGTTTTTTATGTTTTTTTCCCTGTAATTTATTTCTAATCTCATAGCGTTATGTTCGGAATAGATGCTTGATATGATTTCAGTTTTCTTAAATTTAGTGAGGCTTGATAGGATTTACTCTTACATCTGCAAAATTTCACAAGAGAGAAAGGAAACTAAAAAACCAAGTCAATTAATGTCATCAGGCCTATACCATCTCTTGGTGTTTTTAGGAAGCTGTAAGTTGTGATATAATAATAATGTAGAATTCATTTATGTATTCATTCAACAATGTTTTATTGCTGTCCTTCTCAACCTCTCTGGCCCCAACTCATTTAAATTTTCCATTAGGTGATCTTAGGCACAGTGTGGATCCAAATGAAGTTCATTCCAAGTTGTGCCCTACCTCAGGGTTCTACAGTAATGTCGATGTATTTGGCCCCTTTGCTCCTGCTCCATTTTCTATTACTGTAGAAACAGGAAATAAACATAACCTGGGTAGCACTTAGACCAGCAGTTACAAGCACATTTGCCCTTGCCTAAAAATGTTGCAGATATTTCCACAAACATTTATCAAACATCTAGTACATGAGGCTCTGATCCATGCTGGAAGCACTTTGAGGAACAAAGCACATACAGGTGCTACCACCTAAATACTATCAAAGTTCAAGAATATGCTCTTGGGCTTCCCTGGTGGCGCAGTGGTTGAGAATCTGCCTGCCAATGCAGGGGACACGGGTTCGAGCCCTGGTCTGGGAAGATCCCACATGCCGTGGAGCGACTAGGCCCGTGAGCCACAATTGCTGAGCCTGCGCATCTGGAGCCTGTGCTCCGCAACAAGAAAGGCCGCGATAGTGAAATGCCCACGCATCGCGATGAAGAGTGGCCCCCACTTGCCGCAACTAGAGAAAGCCCTCGCACAGAAACGAAGACCCAACACAGCCATAAATAAATAAATTAATTTAATTAAATTAAATAAAAAAAAGAATATGCTCTTTTTTTTGCCTCCTTTTCCAGAGAGTCCTAGAAAGATTGAGAAAGAAGAGACCGTGTAGCTCTTTCTCTATGAAATTTGCATTGTCCTGACAATGTTTTCCAATGAAGTCTGAGCTAATTTTAGGTAACCAAAACGTTGGGTGTTAACCACAAATTCCTTTGAAAAAATTTTATGGCATAAGAGGGGCAGTGTTGAAGATTTTTTTGATAATCAGCTTAGCTTTTTCTTTGCTTGCTGTCATCCATTACATTAATTGTTTAGCTCCTCTCTTTACTTGGCATTTACAGGACTTAAATACTTCAGGGTGGTCCTGACATTTTCATTAAAGTGGTATGAGCTAAATGCTCCTTCTCTAGGCTGATGGTGTATTTTCAGGTGCACTAACAAAGATCATTATTTCTTCATACAGCAGTAGTATTAAGAATCAAGCTGTGTTTCCTAAAAGATGAATGGGCATGGGTGAGGGGTCAGGTTGGGGTGATGATTAAATGTGGAAAATCATGTACCTCTTTATAGCTTAATGGTAAATTTCAGAATCTTCATAATTAGGTTGTTTCTGAGTATCAGGCCTGTTATTATTCAGGCTTTGTTACATTATTTGTTTTTGTTACCAGAGAGATGGTGTCTCAAGTACCAATCGGGCTTGGACTGTCAAACACTATGAATCACTGAGCACGGAATCCACAGGGTTCTTGTCCTGCATCCCATTTTGTGGCACTTGCTGGTGAACTGGACTAAGGAAGAACACATGTAGCAGCCAGCTCTCTGGCTTACAGTTATTCATTCGTTTTCCCTGTTCCTGATGTTCATACCAGCTACCCATGTTCAATCCTAAGATTTTGAATATTATAGGATTCTGGACCAAAAGAGATCCTTTTTTAATCCTTTTGTTTCCAGAAAAATCAACACCTGAACTTCTCTAAACCATAATTATCATTATACCTGACCTTTATTTAATGTTTACTATCTGTCAGGTTCTGTGGAAATCACTTTACATGGATAATTTTATTTAATTCTTGACAATTCTAAGAGGTAGATATTGGTGTCCTCTCCATTTTACAGATTAGGAAACTGAGACTTAGAGAAGTTGAGTAATTACCTAAGGCAATATTTTCCATTTAGCAATTAGCGAGCTTGGAATTAGAACCAAGTATTCTGACTGCAGACTCTGTAGTCTTAACTTCTAAGTCATTGCTTTCTGATTAATTGTCTCTAGAAAAAAAGTAGTATCTGTTTATCACCTTGTTTAATTTTTCACTTTGGTATCTTAAAATATCTTTATGAACATTGAATATCAAATTTCACCCTTAATAGTTTCCCCCACTGGACTATAAGTTCCAAGAAGACAGTCTGCTTTGTTTACCTCATATATTCAGAACTGGAGCTGGCACATAAAAAGTGTTGTAATATTTTTTGAATGACTGAATGAACTCATTGGCATGCTTATATTCTTAGCAACATATTGTAAGCCTAATTATAGATAATAATTGATTATTTATAAATGACTGCCAGCTGGGTGCTTTTAATTGTTAAAAAAATTTTAAATAAAATAGCTTCATGAGCCCCCATATACCGTCACCCAGCTTCAACAATGATCAAAATTCTGTCTTTCCAGACATACTGTGTTTATGGTCCAAGATTGCTCTTAGTAAGGAGCCCTTTACAAGCTTCACTGGAGCAACAGTGAAATCTCCCTGTCTCCTCCCACCTCACTCAAGGAACTTAAAAGTAAGGTTGTTTTCTGAAACTTAAACTATGAAATCAGTGTGTAATAATTCAGAATGGATATGAGCAGTTGTCTAGAGACGGAATGGCTTCACAGGCCTCAAGACTTCTAATGAACATGCCAGTACATCTAAAAAAAAGAGTGTTCCGGGCAAGAAGAGGCATTGATCAGCAGCAGCATCCAGAAAGAGAGGTGTTACAGAGGCAGTCCTTGACCATGCCCTTGAAGCGCTATCCTCAGCCAGCTGCTCCTGTGAGCAGCTGGGCAGCCTGATAGATAGGGAAGGAAAGAACATTCATAGGATCATAGTTAACTTCCCTTATTTTGACTCCAAGCAACCTGCTACATTTGAGCTTGCTTTCCAAGGTGCCATGCTGGTGAATGTAAATATCCCATCTGTTTGGTGGTTGATTTTCTCATTGTAAAGTAATTCTTCAACGCCCTGGTTTTAGTATCAATTTCTTGTGCTTTGTTGGCCTGGGTTAGCTTCTCTGTGAGGCAGGTTTTTTAGGCCCAAAATGTTAATATAGTCATGCTTTTCTTACTGAATTATTCTTTGTTCACTGATTTTCAAGGAATTATTTTTATTAGAGGTTAAATAATTCCATTAGTTTAAATATATATTTTGCTTTTGTCTGTTAAAATGTTTTTTAAATTGAATCCAAAAATTATAAAAATAAAATCCTTGTTTTTTGCTTAGGTTGCCTAAACTGCTTAATAATAACTCTTTTTATAAAAAATTTTATTCCATCATATACTGAGTTGATTTTGCTTAAAATACCTTAAGCAATGGCCCGAGTCAGTCTTAAGCCTAGTCTGTTTTGTCCCTTCAGTTTGTGGTTTGTTTTTGGCTTTACTTAACATGTTGTTTTCCCTTTTGATTTTTCATTCTGTCCAAAATGATTCAAGTTTGTTTTACTCTTTTATCCTATTGGCATTTTCTTAGGTTCTCTTTTGCACTGAATTCTGCTTAGTAGAGTCTGAGTAATGGCCAGAAATTCTCTGTTTGATTGTCATCACATTATCTTTTTTGTGCAACTCCATCTTGTGTTGATCTCTGCAGTAGTTTGCCTCTCAGTATCAGGATGTTGCAATCTCTAGATCCCATCTTTAAGATTCCTACTTGAAAAACCCCAAGGTCCTTCACATGAAAATCCATTTGTGGAAAGCTCCATCTGTAATTTATTCCCTCTCGGCATAGCTCCTCAGTAAAGTTTTTGAGTTCCTTGTGGGGTATGAGAGGTCGTTAAAAATCATCATTTTTTCCTCCTTTTGCAGAAAAAAACAACAACATTGGATTGCTTGAACTTGCTCATTATTTTTCTTCTTCCTCATATGAACTCAGATAATGATGTTCTATGTCTGCTAGAGCTGTGAAGTTATGAAAACAGACTTCTCTTTTTGCTGAAGTAAATATTTTGTGATTTCTGAAAGTATCCCATATCAGGGCATTTACATTCCTTTTGTAAACTCCTCTAGGGACTCTTTGCCTTAGCTTTTTGGAGCACAGTTTCATTTCATTTTTTTATATGAACTCCAAGGATGGAATTATTGAGCTCAGTTGAGAAGATCCCACGTTACTTGCTATTTGCCTTCAAGTACAGTAATAAGTTTTTGTTGTTGTTGTTACAGCGTAGTGGACATCTGCTCTGCTGTGTTCAAGATTATCAGTGAAGTGATTTTGGTCTCTTTGGGGTCCAGACACTGCATCAAGATCCATTAGTACCAGTTAGTTTTATTTCTCATGATGCTTTAATGTTTCTCCTTCGTAGCTTCTCCTTATACTTTCTCATGAGAACAAGTTAGCAAGCTTTTCCCAACTAAACTCTTACTTCTTCTGGTTTCCTAATCCGACTGAAGTTAAATTTAACATTTGAAGTTTAACTTTTCCCTTTTCCAAATAAAGACTATTCAGGATGTAAAAAAACAATTTTAAAGAAAAACTTACTTGCCCTGCTCCTGTAGTTTGACTTTAACTATTAAAAAGAACTTTACGGTAGCCGTATTTTTAAAAATGGATGCCAGTTAAACAGTATTGAAGTAAACTGTGTTATAAACTGGCATATTCTGGCCCGAATTAGTTTATTCTGGTATGTGGCTTTGCCTCCAGTGAGTATATGAATTAGTTGGTGTCATTTGCTTTTTTCCTACTTTATTTCTCTTTCTTTGGTAATCATGATAGGAAAAGAGAATTATCTTTGCCTTATACTCAGTGGTATGATGATAAATGTTTAATAACCACCTCTCTGGGCGGTGGATAAACAGCCCTGATTTGTAGCTTTTGCTGATCTCTGGGTGTAAATACTCTCACCGTGGACGATTACAAGCTGCCAACGTGGCGTTACTGAGCACAGAGTTGAGAGGAGAGGCGCAGCAGCCCACCATTATACAGTATTTCCACCAGACAGATAGAATAGAGGTAAATAACCTCAAGAGCATGGACAGTCGTAAAACAGTAAAATCATTAGGATGTAATCGGTTTTGAGTATTCATCATCTTTGTTTTTGATATAATTTGCTTAATTGTAAGTTTATATAATTTTTGATAGTGACTGAATTTAACAACCCACTCACCAAGTTCCTGAAAATTCGTGAATTAGCTCTTGTAAGCTGGCTTCAGTTTACAGTGGAGGAAGAGATAATGACAAGGGTAAAGGATCAGTCTGATCCTCTCAATCTTATATTTCTCTAATGTTATCGCTGGAGATCCTGACCCTCCACCTTCAAATTTTTCCTCTACCCTTTAGAGACTGCCAATGAACTCCTCGCTTGTACCTACCAAAGAAAGCATATTATCTTTGCTCCAGAATCTCCAGAGCCTGCACAGTTTGTTTAGTATAAACTGAAAATAAAAGGAGTTTAAGAAAAATCTTTGTATATTTCAGTAGCCAAAGTTGTTTTCGTCTTTTATCTTTTGAGTGTATGAAATAGTGTCATGGGTTTTATGGGATATTTCTTCTTCTCAGGGGCCAGCGAGGTCTTTGTTGATACTACCCTGTCAGTCCATCTGGCAGGACCCTAATGCTACCTCCCAATAAGTAGAAGGAAATAGCAACAGCAGACAGCTTTATATTTCCTCTACGCTCTTGGTGGGCATGTTGGACAGTTACTAGAAGATGGTGAAAGATACATATCTTTGTGTAGCCTTACATGATTAGAGTTACTTCTTTTACTATTGCAGTGGAGTAATGGGTCTAAGAAAAAAGGATTTGCTAAAGACACCAAATGCTGAAGCATGAATGTTTTCTCCTAATCTCTGGAATACTTTAATAAGTTATTTTGAAAATCTTCTTTTTAAATGTCCCCAGTTTTATTAACCTGGTGATATGCTCTGCTAGTTGTCCTGTAATCCGGTATTAAGATCTCACAGCATATAGGTTTTTACACATCTCGTACCTAGTTTACTGAGGGACTCATTTTACGTCATACAGTTCTGCAGTTGGCCTGGAGGTGACAGCAGAACATCATGCAATCAGTGTTACCAGGCAATCATAGAAAGATACATACACATGATCATTAAAATAAATACATCAAGACAAATTATGTGAAACTGTTCCATTAACATAACTAACAGCTGAAATGTAACATAGCAGATCAACACATGTGCTACAGCATTTGGTGTTATTCTTGACTTTGCCTTTTAAGGCTACACAGAAATTGTTCTTATTTTCGTTGGAACACAGATGAGTATCAAGCTGCAGCTCATCAAATGGCCCCTACTTATGGAAAAGATGCTTTCCCAAAGACTGTGCTCACCTTTGGCACAGCGAAAGTACTTCGTTGGGTGCTTCTACAGCATGATAATTGGAATCTAACCCCATAGCTGGCATCATTTAGTCCTTGGTACAAAGAGAAACCCAAATAGCACAGAAAGTTTTGGAGGCTATTTCATTATTTTTTTGCTTTTTACACTGTTAAAAACAAGAATAAACTCAATAAACCCCAAATTCTCCTTCCTCAGGTATGTTCATCTAGACTTTATGATGCAGTAAGAAAACATCAATACATTTCAGGGTCTATGAAAATCAATAAAATGTTGGAAAGCCAAGCCTGGAATGCATTATGATATATTTGAAAGGAGATTGGTATCCACTTTCATCCAAGAATATGCTCATCACATACACTTTCAAAGTGAATTTGAAAGCTATTAAGTGGCAATGCTGAAACCTTGCATGGAAAGTATTTTAGCATTGGAAAAAATATAAATTGCAATGGGAAGTATCATATTTTAATTTGAGCCGTCTCCTATGTAGTGCAATACAGTTGTTGTGTTCAGGATATTAGCTCTAAGTAATGAAGCATCTGAGATTTCCTTGAAAGGCAAGCAGACACATTTTTGTATTTTTTCCTATAATTCCAACAAGGTCATGTGTATTAAAAATAACTTAAATTAAATATTGTTTGTCATCTTACTGTCCTTTAGAAGGCAAAGGTTTATCAAAATCTCTCTCTCTCTCTCTGTCTTCATTTCTCCCAGTTTGTTTCTCCATTCCACTTTCCAGTTCCATTCTTCCTCCTGTCTCCAAGGTATCTATCCTACACCTTTTTTTCTTCATAGTCTTGAGGGTTTAGCTAAACAAGAAAATTAACTCCCAGCATTTCAAGACTGTAAGAGATGTTTCAGGGGGAGGCATGGCTTTTTATTTGCATATCTGATACAGATGCCAAGAAAGTGAGTCACCGGCACAGGTATAGAGCAGGGCCGGGCAAGCCGCCCATCGTGCATTTCCTGCTTACATAACCGTTGAGTGTCTCCAGGAGAGATGGGGTTTAGAGAGAGCCACGCTGAGTGCAGGGCCAGGCAGTCTGATCACAGACAGGCTTGTATCCCTTCTCAGAAACTTCCCTGCTGGGTTGTTAAAGAATCATAGGTTAATGTTTAAACTGGAGTCACGTCGGCCACAGCTGTTTGTGAGTGAATCTCCACTTTAATGTGAATCTGAGTAGCTGACTAGGATATGAAGGGAGCATTGTCCCCTCCAACATTAGCTACATTGTTATTTAGTCAGTGGCTGAAAAGGAAGAACTGGGTGGCCAATAAGAAAGCAAATGATGCAGGATACTTAAATGATGTTTCTAACCTGTGATTAGACTATATTACTTAGCTATAATAAAGCATAATCTTTATGTTTCATTATAAAGTCAATTTACATCAACGTACAAATGATTTTCACCATCTTTATATAGATCTTAAATGTGTTGTTTAGCTTTTTAATTTTGTTTCATATATATGATTACATCCCTTATGTTTGTTATATATAGTCAGTTGGTCAGTTATCCACTTAAAGATGATCTCTGGATTATTAGAATCACATATTAGAAAGACATTCTCAGATGTAATGGCAAAATTAAGTTGAATATACTATAATTTTACTGTGTGGCCTAATTAAGGATTGATAAATCAGTTTTCTCCTCCTTACCCCTGTAACCACCTTTGTCCCCACCCTCCTGGAGAGGGGAGGAAGAGGGAGAGACCAGAGACCAAGCCTCAAAGGAAGCCAGTAAATGCGCACAACGTGGGCTTTCAAGACCCTTTCTAATGCTTCCAGTTCTGTGATTTTATGATAAAACTGGTAAAGAGTCAAGAAGGCGAGGGTAGTATATTACTCTTAAGGATTATGCTAGTTATCATAGCGGGGGTTGATATTTGAACAAAGAGAAGTTACTTAGGTGATAACGAACAATGTTCTGATAAACTGGCTTCGAGAAAGCAAAAAAAAAAAAAAAAAGTCGGAGGGCGAACAAATACCTACATTTAGGTACAATCAGAGAGAGGAAATATTTTAAAATTTCTTTTAAGATTTTGATTTAGAACATTTATTCTTAACAGGGAAGTCTGTGAAACTTCAATCCAAGTTCTAAATAAAATATTCCTGCTTTGGGATTTTTGGCTTTTGATATCAGGTATTCAATTCATATGATTTCAAATTAGACAAATGTGTGTTCCTTAGAAAGGAGTTCCTCTGCCTTTCTTTCCTTTATTTTTAGCTTTAAATATGTGTCGAGCACTTCCAGGTGTCTTGTTTTAGAGAAACTTTCATTTTGTCTAACTGGTGGCAGTTAAATATAGAGAGACCATATAATTTATCATCTAAACCAGGATTCTTTCAAAAATAAAGGGGGAAATATTAATAATTATGCCAGGATGGTAGGCTTAAACCAGAATGAAGTCACATGGCTACCCTAATTGTAGCTCCTTGAGGTTATGGGATATGCAGTTAAATCATTGGTGGAAAAAAACAGACTCAGAGAAAAAGAGATCAGATTTGTGGTTACCAGAGGTGGGCGGTGTGGGGAGGGAAAATTGGATGAAGGTGGTCAAAAAGTACAAACTTCCAGTTACGAGATAAATAAGTACGAGGGATGTAATGTACAACATGATGACTATAGTTAGCATTGCTATATGGTATATATGAAAGTTGAGAGTAGATCCTAATAGCTCTCATCACAAGGAAAAAATTCTTTGTCTTTTCTTTTTGTTTCTATATGAGATGACGGATGTTAACTTATTGTGGTAATTATTTCATGATGTATGTAAGTCAAATCATTATGCTGTACACCTTAAACTTTTACAGTGCTATATGTCAATTATATCTCAATAAAACTGGAACAAAAAAAAAACTGGAACAAAATAGTTGAACAACAACAAAAAGTGTACATGGAGCCCTGTGACTTTATAGAGCACAGTAAGAGTGTGAGGTCAGGAAGTAGGGAGTAGCCTGGAAAGGGTCTGATCTAGCTTGGAGAGAAAACTGTGTTTTATTATGGTTTTTGTTGGGATGGAACTGCTGCCCCTTATTTCCTCCTCATATTTTTATATTTGTCAGTTTTTTCTTGTTTTATTGTAGAGAGTTAAATTCATAGGACTTGCATTTGAGGAAGTAGGAAAGTGAGGAAGAGTCAAAGACTGTGCTGTGAATCGTATGAAAACTGGAAAAGGAAAAGATAATGTGTTATATTACTGAGTCATTGAGTTGGAGGGTCCATAGGCTATCCATGTAGCTATAATAAGTAGGCAGCTAGAAGCAAAGATTTTCAGTTCAGGAAGGAAATCAGGTCTAAAGCTGTGTATATTTGTGTTTCTTCCACATATAGTTGATTGTTAAGTCTCTGAGAATGGATGAAGTCTTTAATTCATTCATTCATCCATTCATTCATTCTAAATGTATCATTATGCTAGATGCTAGGGATACAGTAATAAACAAAGTAGACCAAATCTGTCTTCATGGAGTTTATAGTCCAGTGGGAGAAACATACAAATACAGGGTCCTATGGGCACACATAAGAAAGATACCTAAGCCAGACTTCAGGAGTCAAGGAAGACTCAGTCCTTTAGGATGAATAGAAGCCCAGCAAAGGGGAAAAGAGGAGGAGGGTGGAGTATAGAGAGGGCATAGAGCACATACTGTGAAAGTCTTGTGAGAGAGTGCCTGGCATGTGTGTGAAACTGAAAGAGTATGAATTAAGAAGAAAATATAGTTGAACATAGAACTTTAATGAATGCCTTCCTTTAAGGGGAGGATATGGAGGAAGAGGAATCAACAAAGGAGCCTAAGAATGGAAATAGGCAGCGAATCAGGAGAAAGTGTTGAAGGCAGAAGAGAGAGTCAACAGTGTTAAAGCTGCGTAAGGGGACTTCCCTGGTGGTGCAGTGGTTAAGAATCCGCCTGCCAATGTAGGGGACATGGGTTCGAGCCCTGGTCCGAGAAGATCCCACATGCTGTGGAGCAACTAAGCCCATGCGCCACAACTACCGAGCCTGCGCTCTAGAGCCCGCGAGCCACAACTACTGAGCCCACGTGCCACAACTACTGAAACCCACACGCTCTAGGGCCCGTGTACCACAACTACTGAGCCCACGTACTGCAACTGCTGAAGCCCCATGCCTAGAGCCTGTGCTCCACAACAAGAGAAGCCACCGCAATGAGAAGCCCGTGCACCTCAACAAAGAGTAGCCCCTGCTCACCACAACTAGAGAAGGCCTGCACGCAGCAACGAAGACCCAACGCAGCCAAGAATTAAAAGCAAAACAAAACAAAAAAAGCTGCGTAAGGAATCAAGTAGGATGAAGATTAAGGAGAGAAACCATTGAATTGGCAATTACGTGGTTCTTAGTAATCTGCGACATCAGTTTCTTTGGCATGAGAACCAGATTGCAATAGATTGAGGAATGATAGAAAAGTGAGTATGAAGATTTGCTGGGAAGGGAAAGAGAGAAAGGGTGATAGTTTGTGGACAAGATGGTGACAATTAGAATAGGAGAGATGCTTTGTTAGAACACCTTTGAAGCATTAGAAAGGAGATGAAATCGAAGGAAAGGTGGATTAAGGGTGTAATTGGTGTTGCACGTTTCTGGGGAAATGGAGTCAACAGCATGCATGAATCATTTAGCCTTGGGAAGGAAAATTTTGAAACATCAGAGAAAGAGAAAGATTTAGAAGAAAGCTCTTGAGGGGACAGTTGAGGGCATCCATACCAGTGGTTTCTCCCAGTTGAGTGGAAGATAAAGTCCACTGAATGTGGAGAAGCATAAGGGTACAGTTGGGAGCTCTAAGGAGCATGGCAAAGTTTAGAAATAAGCAAAATCTTGCCAAGTTTTGTGATCACAGCTGAGGTGGGGTTTTTTTTGTTTTTTGTTTTTTTGTCGTTGTTTGTATTTTAAAGAGTATTTATAATTGAACCAACTATCATAGCTTTTATTGGGAGCTTGAGTATAGAACTGGAAAAATGAACGAATGATTAAGGTGACCCAGAGTTTGGCCTCAACAAGGTAGCAGATTGAGGTGGGAGGAATTAAGGATGTTTTAAGAGTGTAGTTGAAATGATGGGCAGTTTTCAGTCCAAATTGTGTGAGAAAGTAAGACAAAGTAGGTGGTGCATGATTTATTTAGAGGACAGGAAGAAACCGCAGATTGTGCTGAAAGTAAAGCAAAGCTTGGTGAGAGGTACAAAAAGATGAAGAGTAATGGTCAGAGCGAGAAAGCTGTGCTATTAATATAGTAAATGGTAAAGTGAAGTGAAGGTCATTCTGAAGAAAATCATAAAGCAAAATTCCAGAAGGTATGATGGAGTATATAAATGGCATCTAGGGTCTCATAAGACTGTGGGTAGCAGTAGATTTTAAAAGACATGAGGGAGTGAAGGCAAGACTGGGAGTCGAAAGGAAAGGAATAGATTTGGGTGTCCACCAGAAGCTGACAGTCACTTCTATCACTGTTATTCTAGTCACCATTTCAGCTTCTTTTGTACTTTACCCTCTTCACTGTTATGCTTTTAAATCAAAGGAATCACCTTGATGTCTATACAAAGAGTTTGGTATGTGGCACACCAAGGTCTCCTTAAACTACAGTTTTGAATGTAGCTGACTCAGTGATAAAACAGTTGCTTTATTTTGCCATTAGAGGATATTCCTGCCCCAATAAAACCTGAATACTGATTTTTTTTTCTTTTCTTTTCTTTTTTGCTAAATAGGAACTGATTTTAAGTGATTTGGGGGGTCAAATTTACTTTCCTTTGGGGTAAATTTGAAATTACTGAAACAAATTCTAGAGACATTTTTTAATGTTGTTAATTTGATCATGTTAGTTTTTAGTTTCTTAATTTACCTTAGTATAGACACTATTTTAATTAGTGCACTTTTTAAAACTTGCAGTTTAGAAAATGTTTAAGAGTAGATTTTAATCTGATACAATCTTAGCTTGTTAAACAGGTTAGATTTAGGTCATTCTTCTAAATAACTCCCAAGGTTAGGAAAAATTGCCATGTGTGTCTGAAGCAAATTTCATTTAAAATATTTTAGAATCATTTGGTAAGAGTATGGTTCACTTTGGACTATTAAATCCAGCAGGCTATGTACCTATATTTTAGGGAAGGGACTTTCCAGACTTGCAGATTATCTAATTAAATAGAACATCTAGAATGGCTTTTAAATATGCCCCTTCTCCCGTATTTCACAACCCTTAGGAAGAAAGAGATGTTCTTTGCTGCTGTTCAGGACTCATCTTTTAATAGCTTCAGAAATGCTGGAGTCTGCTCCATCTGCTCCTTTCCCCCCTCCTTAACCTCGCTAATGTTATCTAAAGACCTTTTCAGTTCTCTTTATCTTCCTAGAAAATTTCAATACATGACTCATGAAATTTCTCCCTACTTTTTCTTTTTTATCACCTTGAAGCTTTTTCAATACCCAAACTAATAATCCTTATAACATATGTGCTAGAGTGTTTCTTAATTTACCCAATTCCAATGTCTTTTATCTCCATTTCTCCTAAGTTAGCTATAGGGATGGCCATATATCAGAATTCATCATAATTTGGAACTACTCCAGCTTAAAATTTTTGAACTCTGAAATTTCCCTTTCAGATCGTAATTTCAGATTAGGCCACTATCTTCCATTCATTCATTTAGCAAATATTTATTGAGTGCCTATTATACACTGAACTTTATAGTCCTTCCTTTTAACTATGCTACATGGGCTTCTCCTTTATCTTCACTTCTACTTCTTTGATACTCTGCCCTTCTTGTTATTGTATTACTACCCTGACTGTAACCTCATGTGCTTTTCTACCTATAATGGGCCTCATGGTTGGTCATTTCAACTGCACTTTAAATCTGAACCTTCAATTCTGACTTCTTTTTCTTAGGCTCTTTTACGATTTCCTCTGACCTTATTCATTATTATTATATTTTACAATCAATATGTATTGATATTTCCCTACATATTTATGCTTTATATTGTTCTATATTCCATCCTGCTTTTGTCTAGGGCTTCCCTTTAATTAATTAATTAATTTAGTGTAGGTCTGCTGGTGATGAATTCTGGTTTTGTTTATTGACTTATGACATCTTTATTTCCTTTTTATTTTAGAAGAGTATTTTTTTTACCAGGTATAGAATTATAGGTTAGCAGTTATTTTCTTTTGGCCCTTTAAAGACTCAAGGCAAGAGTCTGTATCAGGTCCACCCCTGCTCTTAGAGTGTTTTGAGAGCCTGGAGTTTATAGGGGCTTCCCTGCTGGCAGGTCCTGAACTATAATCCTTGTCCTCTCAGTGCTGAGAAACGTCCAAATACTCCAATTATAGGTAATTATAAGGACTTTGGCTATTATTCTGTGTGAGATGGGAAGTCACTGGAGAGTTTGAATGGAGGAGTAATACACAAAAGAATTTCTCTGTTTGCTGTGGTTTAAAAAAAAAAAGACCATGAAGAAGCAAAGAAGAACCTGAGAAGACCAGTTAGGAGGCTATTGCAAAAAAGCAAACAAGAGATGAGGGTGGCCTGTAATTTTTTGTCTGGCTATTAAAATAACTTCCAAACTGCCTCAAATCTTGATCTGCTCAAACCTTTTCTTCCATATGATGCCACAGTGATTTATTTCTAAAATTCATATCTAAAGATGTCACTCCTCAGAGATTCCCCATTTTATATCTTTAGGTAAAAATTCAAATTCCTTACCAAAGGGAAACAGATCATATCCATGCTCTGGAGCCTTCCTCCCTTTATATCCTCCTTTCTTATTCTACCTCTTTCCTTTAGCCAGTGTTATCTACTTGGAGCCTAGACTCTCTCTATAGGTTATAAAACCCCCTTAGGCCTCCATGCCTTGGGCCATGTTTTCCTTCTTCTTGGACTATCCTTCTCATCAACTCCCCTCTCTTGTCTGACTTACTCCAACTCATCTTTAAAGATTCAGATTAAAGACTAAGGAAGAAGCTTATCTTTCTCTTGGAAGAGTTTCTGAACCTTTTCCTTCCCCATTCCAAGACAAAAATGAGTCTTTTCTGTGGATTCAGTACAAATCAATAAACATTTATAACATCTACTCTCTACCAAAACAGTTTTTAGGAGTTGGAGAATCAGAGAGGACTAAGCTGCATTATTTGCCCTCAAGATCCTTGTTCTAGAAGAGAAGACACATAAATACATGATTGCATTATAGTGTGATAAGTGTAGTAGTAAAAAACATGATCTTGGGAGGAGGGTATGAGTGAAGGGCTCCGAGAAGAGGAGAAATCCATATTGGTTTTTAAGAATAAATCAGAGTTTATCAGGCAGACAAGGTGCATGGGGTAGGGCATATATACAAGATTGAAGGAACAATATGTGCAATGGTATAGAATGGCAAAACATCAAGGTTTAGGGAATTACAGAAAAATGCGTATCTGAGTGTAAAGTTTAAAAGGTGATTAATGGAGGTGAGCTTAAAAAGAAAGACAATTATTGAAGATCTTATTTTCAATACATACCTTTATTGTAATACTTAGCATACTGTGTTGTAACCACTGGTTTTCATCTCTATATCACACCAAATGGCTCCTTCAGGGCAGGCATTCATTAATCTTTACATACGTAGCACCTATCCAAGTGTCTAAGATGTAGTGGATACACAGTAAATGCTTATGTTATTAATGTGAACCCTTTAAAACTTTTAAAAGATTATTTTACATAGGACAATTATTCGGTATTTGGTACAAATATCTATCTATCCGTCTACCTATCTATCTTATCGCCTGGGTCGAATCTAGGCATTATCAGTTCCAAAGTCTAAGTATAAAAATAAAATTGAAATAAAATGCAATTAATTAGAGATTCTTTTTTTTAGATAACTATTTATTTTGATATAGTGATGTAAATAGAACAGAATGAAGAAAAAATTATGACAGAAATCAGATAATCTTTAAAACGGAGGAGTGTGTCGCTTTTGGGAGAAATCACCAATAGTCTTTCTTTTTTTAATTTTTATTTTTAACAGCTTTATTGAGGTTTAATTCACATGCCATAAAATTCATTAATTTTAAGTATGAAGCAGTAACAAAAACTTCAGTTAAATGTGATGTGCAAGGCATGACATATCCAGTATGTAACATTTTAAAAATTAAATGTTATTAAATTGCTTCTCAGATTTAAATAGCTGTTATTGAGAGACAAGACGAATGAGTAGAATGGAAGAGACATTTATGCAGCTTTGTCTAGGAAGCTAGAAGTTCCATGTACATCTTTCCATCCACTCTTAATTCCTTCTTGTATCTCTTCCACAGCATTGGACACCAGATGGAGACATTTAAGAACTCTGGAACTCAGTTGGGTAGGGGAGGTAGTCTGTTGGGTCTCTAGATTGATAGTCAGTTTTCAGCCCTGGTGAATTCTTGCCTCTTTTTCCCAAAAGGGCATTTCAAACCACTTTGGAAAGTAACACAAATATGTTAGAAATGTCATGAACATAAGGAAAAGAGACGTATAACCTGGAATCAATCATAATAATACATAGTAGTAATCTGAGAAAAAATGGAATACCCAAATCACGTACACTTATACAAGATCCAGTGACTAGTTGACTAATAACCAACAAAGAAATAGGAAAAGAAAATGAAAAGCAAAGGTTTTGAATAAACACATTGCTTTGTCTTAAGTAGTTTTACACATCTTTTCAAGAAAAAAAATCAGTTGAGCTTGTTTGCCTTCTCTTAACTTTTTAAAAATGGCTTTGCTGAGGAATCTACTAACCATTATGGTTTCTTCCAATATCCTCTCCTTTCTCCCCCTTCTCCCTTAGCATCTTTTTGCCACATACATTGCTCCTTCAGCCACTCTTGACATTGGACTCCAACAGGAAAAGAAGAAAGAAATTTATATGAAAATACAGCCGCCATTTGAAGACCTTTTCGACACAGCAGAAGAATATATCCTTCTCCTCCTTCTTGAGCCTTGGGCAAAGATGGCAAAATCAGACCAAGTTGCTTACAGAAAGGTATTGTGGCACTGATGAATTGTGTGTGAACAATTCAGGTTTACTCCAAAACTGATGATGGCCAACATTGTTAACTCACAAGAGAGAAAAGCTGGAAAAGATTTCATGTGGGCCAGGGACTCAGAGTTAAGATTTGGGCAGACACAAAATTGGGGCAGGGAAAGTATTTATTAACTTAGTTTTTGCCAGTTTCCCTGTTGTGTCCTAACAAAAGGCTAAAATTGATGTCATTTTTAAGTCTGTCTACAAATATGTCAGCAGAGAAAAATCTGAGTTTTGGTTTCCTGTGAACCAATAAAATATGCCATGATAATATACTGACTTTGTCACTTCTTGCCATTTCTCAGCAGTGACTTTAATTTTGATTAATGGAAGGAGGCTGTTTATTTTTATTCTGGATGAATTACAGTAAATATTACACCCATGGAAAATATAAACGTTTCATATATACTGTGGAAAGCACATTCTCTGACTTAAAGCACCCTCAGATGTTCATCAGGTCAGACTGCTTGATTTGATAAAAGTATCAACACATCTTTTTTCATTCCAAAAGAGGTCATTTTAAGTCTCAGTGCTTGAATATTTTCACTATTCTTATTGATGGGTGGAGGAAATTTCTTTAAATGTTTATTTTGAATCACAAATTAAAACCATTTGTGGGTATTTTTAATATTAAGTTAATGCATGTACCCTGTACATGAGGTCATTTCAGATGGATCCCTGCTGTCTCTGTATTGCTCTTCTTCATTCAGATCTCCTGAACAACTTCTTGGTCATGTCTTCGCCCAGAAAGGATGGGTGAGGTAATTAAGATGAAATTAATACCAAGCACCTCGGATAGAGTCACCTTATTGGATAGTGACCAACACAACTCTACGGCTCACTAAATTCATTGACCAAACTAATGAATTTTTCAGTCCTGATTTCGTTTTGTCCTGAAAAATTAGCATTTGTATCCTTTCTACTACAAAAATACTTATTTTACACTAGGAAAATTGGGATATTATATGAAATTTTTAAAAAATTCTCTCCAGGGACTTCCCTGGTGGTCCAGTGGTTAAGACACTGTGCTCCCAATGCAGGGGGCCCAGGTTCCATCCCGTCAGGGAACTAGATCCCGCATGCCACAATGAAGATCCCACATGTGGCAGCAGATATCCTGCGTGCCGCAACTAAGACCTGATGCAGCCAAATAAATAAATAATTTTTTTTTTTAAGAAAAGAAAAATTCTCTCCAGTCATGATTTTATTATTTTTTAAACTAATTAAATTTTTTTTGGCCACGCCTCACAGCTTGCGGGATCTTAGTTACCCAACCAGGGATCGAACCCATGCCCCCGCAGTGAAAGCGCAGAGTACTAAGCACTGGACAGCCAGGGAAGTCCCCAGTCATGATTTTAAATACAGTATATGGTACAGAGGAAAATGGGTATAAGATATGGTCCTAGGATGACAAAACAGATTCAGAATTATAACTGACTTCCCTAAACCAAGAAGTTTTAGCATTAGCAGTGATTCTTATGAAATGCCTGGGACAAATTATACACTCTTTTTAATAAGAGGAAAAATAAATTTCTCTTAATTCTATAAACTTCTTAAGTTCAGCCCAGAGGACTCCTCTAAAAGTCCAGCTGACTGGATTATGTAGACTCTTTCCCAAAAGGGATAAACAAGAAGATTTAACCAAAATGAATTATTAAATACAGGAGTTCTCAGTCGGACAAACTGATTTTTCTCAATAGAGAAATGGAAAATGATCTTGTTCTCCTGACTGTATGAAGCAGTGCAATACGCACTCTGAAGGCTAAGTCCTACTGTGAGGTTTACTTTGATGATTGACTCTCCCCTCTCTTGCTATAGCAGTAAAACCTTTGCTCACAGACTGATAACAATAGAGTCCAGTCATTTTTTTGTTCTACTGTGGATTATTTGGTCCCTAAAGCTAACAGTGCCTATCTTCATGACTATTATCCTGTTATAAAGAATAGAAGATGGAAAAGTGATCCACCCAACATGTTTGCATTGTCTGCTGGTTCACATGGGGTGTCCAGAAAGGAGGAATGATCTTTGGTGGCATTATATCATTACATAGAAATGTATACATTTTTTATCATTTGAAGCCTGACTTTGCTGTAGCTAATGTTTTTCACTATGTGGGTCTTCCTGCTTCTGCCTCCAAACTAACTTACTTTATTGTCAAGTGTATTTATTTTTTAGCCCACTGTTATTGGCAAATGGTGCATTCCTTCCCCACTTTTTCATAATGCACATTGTTTTGATGTTACAAACTTTATTATTGTGTTATTATAGGTGGAGCTGGTGGAGGAAACTCGACAGCTAGATTCCACGTACTTCAGAAAGCTACAGGCTTTGCATAAAGAGACAGTTTCCAAGAAAGCTGAGGTAAGAAACTCTCTACTTAGAAAAACACAGATTTTAACCTAGGAAGGATTATCACTGCATATATTGGGGGGGAGCGGGGGAGGGAGTAGGGATCCTATATTGAGGAAATCATGTATTGATAAAGTAGGGGACAGGCAGTTTCATTTTCTGCTGCTTCTTTTGCCCAACATGCTGCATTTGACAGGTGTCACATTTTATTGACACATTTAACAACAAAGCCAGAAAAATAAAGCAGATGAAGTAGCATAGGGAGCCAAGATACACGTTTGCCTTAGCTAAGAGCCTTCAAGCCACATTATATTCCTTTGAATGTTACTGGTTATTTTCTGTATGGCAGCAGCGCTATTTGTTGTCAAGTCACAAAAGAATTAAATTGAGTTTTCCAAACAGAAAAGGAAGTGTTGTGTGACAGCAATAAGCAAAATAATAAAGAAAAAATATGGAAAGTCTTTAACAGAGTCAATAAAAAGATCATAGGATTGACTAGGATATTAAAGTGTTAATTTTGATTTATAAATTTGCAAATTTGTGATTGGCTAAGTAAACCATGATAGATCCATAAGGCCATAAGATTAAATGTGCGTATCTACATAAAAATGACAGTTTAGATTCATACTTATTGACATGGAAAATGCCCCCGACATATTATTATATAAAAATGTGGGGAACAAAAACACTGGTATCGTGTAATCCTATTCACCTAAAATTATACATGCATTCCTAGGTGTATACATATATGCAAAGAGGGCTATCTGGAAAAATGTTCATCAAAATATTAAAAAGTTAGCTCTGAGTGGTAAGGTTTCAGGTGATCTTTTAATTTTCTACTTTGTACCTATCTGAAATCTTTATTCTTTTGCAATAAAGTTTTACACAAACAGTAAAGCTATTTTTTAAATGTAACCTTCATGTTACTGCCTTATAAACACAGAAATTCTTTATTTGAAATTCTATTAATATCTGGAAAGGATACATAAAAATTCATAAAGTTGTATCTTTAAAATTTTTTTAATTTATAATACTATTCATAATACTTATACCTATCAAAAATTGATTTTTTTAAATATAGGTAGTTTATCTCATGGTCTGATGCTTTTCAAAAACAAATAGGGAGGTGAATTAATTATATAGGGAGTTACATAGGAAGGATTTCTGAAGAATAAGCCTCTCTAGCTCTTTGCCCTGAAGGACTTGTAAACTGTTCGCAAAACATCAGAGGTGTTAAAAATACCTGACAATTAACTGTTATATGAAGGAGATTACATCTAAAGTATCTTGTACTACTCTATAACATAAAAAACTTTTATACACAAACTAATGTTTTATGTTCATGATATATCGTTAAGAAAAAGAACCAAGTTACAAAACCATACATAGTTGTATAGTCCTATTTCCATTTGTAATAAACCACATGTGTGTACAAAAAAGATTAAAAGGATACACATAAAAATGTTTGTGGTGGTTATCTCTGAATGGTAGTACAATGTATGCTTTTTGTTTTCTTTTTATTACAAAAGACATATTACTTCTGTACCAACAAAAATAATAAAATTAATATTTTATGAGCAAGTGTATAGTAAATATTTACTAATGTTCCTGAAAAGAAGGGAATGGAATGGAAAGGAACAGAACAGAATTTGATGTGAGTTAGAACCAGATTCTAGATTCTTTACCCAGTTCTACCATTGGGCTGATAAATGCCATTGGCCTAATTGTTAATTTTTATTTCAGTTTCTCTTTAAATTTGGAAAATAATTTGTTATATTTAAGAGATTTTTATGAAAAGTATTATTTCATTAGGACACTACTTGTGAAATTGGATCTGGTATTTCAGTACTTCCTCATGTCTCTAAACAAACAGAATACTGGAATAATGTTCCCGCAGCATATAGGCATTTTAATTTTAATGATCTGCTTAACAACAAACTGGAGTTTGAACATTTCCATCAGTTTCTTGAGGCTCATTCTTCAAGGTAAGGAACATAACCATTTTAAAATTTATTTCTCTCTTAAAATATTTTTCTAAACTGCTATTTCTTTAAGATACTTGTTTTGATTCAACATATGATAAAAATGGTTTGGTGCTAGATTTTACCCATTTCAGTAAAAATTAATGAAACCTGTATGGATAACTTTTTGTTGGGAATTGCATTTTGATAATAGCAGCCTCCAAAATGTTATTTTAAGTGGTCAAACAATATTTGTTGATACTTTTACCATTGGCTAAATTAAAACACCAGTACGTTTTATTTTTGCCTATTCTGATGTTTCTTTCTTTTGCATTTTTCTAAACAGGTACTCTAATGACTCTTTCTGAGAATGTCTCTTTTATATTTCACTAAGCTATTGAAATTACTGTACTATTTTGTGATTTTCATTAGTTAATACATAAATGAAACATTATAGTTTTGCATAGAATCTTGGTACCTTATGACACATTTATCTAATATAAACTGAAGTATTAATCATATTTTTTCCAATAATTTTCTCCCAAGTTAACAAAAACTGGTTAGACCTGGGAGCCAAGTTTCAGATATATAGTTTCCCTTCTTTGTGATGATAATTATTCTAAATTTAGCAGGTTGCCAAATAGACATGCAATAGGTGGAAATTTTTCCATATTTGAAATTGATAATACTAGTTCATCATTAATGGAAGAACTCTGAGACCCTACCAGTATGGTGGTAGATTCTTCTCTGATCCCAGCACTCCTTGTATTCATTCATATATTTAGCCAGGATAAGACAATATTAATAATAATATTAATAATATTGTACTCATTAGTTCCGTGGTCTAATCGGTTGTGCTAACTACTCAATACAGCACTTTCTAAATTCTGTCAAAACAGCAACTTGTTTGGTGTTTAATAGAATTGAAAGAAATAAATAAGAAGGGCTGTACTTTTTCATTTTAGCATGGACCTTATGTGCTGGACAGACATTGAACAGTTCCGAAGAATAACTTACAGAGATCGAAAGCAAAGGGAGGCAAAATCTATGTACATTAAAAACAAGTACTTTAATAAAAAATATTTCTTTGGACCCAACAGTCCAGCTTCTCTATATCAACAGGACCAGGTATCAACATGGAGACATATTTTCTACATTTAAGTATGAAAACTAGTAATTTATTTCTTTTTGCCAACAATCTGAACGTCTTCTTTTTTTCTTTTGCTTTTATGACTTATATGTTAGACACTTTTGATATCTTTTTTTTAGGTATTCATAATTATCTACAAATGTCTTTTTTTTAAATAAAGGCTGCCTTCCTTTGTTTACTTATTTTTTTCCATAATTTTAATTATTTATTTATTTGGCTGCACCGAGTCTCAGTTGCGGCATGTGGGGTCTTTAGTTGCGGCATGTGGGATCTTTAGTTGAGCCATGCAAACTCCTAGTTGCAGCATGTGGGCTGTAGTTCCCTGACCAGGGGTCGAACCCTGGCCCCCTGCATTGGGAGCGTGGAGTTTTAACCACTGGACCACCAGGGAAGTCCCTCTACAGATGCCTTAAAATTCACTCAAGTACTATATATTATTAAAACTGTGTTATTTTTAAAGTAATTTATGGAATAAAAATAACTTTCATTCATCCACTCACCCATTCATTCAGCAAATATGGGTGCCTGTGATATGCCAGACGCTGTTCTAGGTGCTCAGGATAAGTGGTAAACAAGGAGGACAAAGTCCTTGCACCTTTCAAAAGCAGAAAACAGCCATTATCAGCCATTAAGCCCCATCTCTACCCCTTTTCTGTTCTTCTCTTACTTGAAATTACTCCAAACATAACTGATCTTTGAAAAATCCTGTTTGCCATTGTACTGTCTCCCAAAACAATTTTTATTGACCAGGAACAAAGATTTTCCATTTTGTTGAGCCAAGATCATATGGCTTTAATCACAACTTATTAATAACTAGATGGTGTCATTACTTACAGCAAAAATGTCAGACTGGGATTCAGCGGTGGTTTTGAGTGTTCATGTAACTGATCACATGAGATATGGCTCAATTTTAATGCCTTTGAAATATAAAATTAAGTGTTATAATTTATTTAACCTGAAGTTTGCTAATACTAGAAGTTTGCTAGATCAAATGTGTAGCATTTGATTTCTTTATTTTCGTAGTTTAAAAGGATGTGTACCCTAATGGCATACATTTGTAAAATACAAATCTCAGATTAATTCAGTAAATTAAAGAAAAATTCAGAGCTATTCACAAGTAGGGCATACCAAATTAAAAATCTAGATCTTTGGGGGGAAAATAAACAAAAGTCCTTGGGAGTAAGAGGGAGAAGAAATTCTAGAATTAAGCAACCTTAACAAAAATGTCTTGCCATTAGTTCCCTGAGATACAAATCTGGGATGTATTAGCAAAAGTGGCTGGGAGTATCTCAATAAGCATAAGTATGAAATAAACACATGGAAAGCATTTGTTTTCTGTTTGGCTTGTGCTACATTGTGTGAGGTTTCATGGTATCTGATGCTACTGTGTGAACCTTCCATAGTAAAACTTGCTGAGAATTAAAAATTCAGTGGAAAAAGTCACCCATTGCTGTCATAGCAAATGATTGTACTTACTACAGAGGAGTTTTCCAAATGACCCTTCTTCCTCATCTTTGTCTTTACTTTTATTTATTTTTTATTTTTTTTATTAATTTATTAATTTTTTTATTTTTTGGCTGTGTTGGGTCTTCATTTCTGTGGGAGGGCTTTCTCTAGTTGCGGCGAGCGGGGGCCACTCTTCATCGCGGTGCGCGGGCCTCTCACTGTCGCGGCCTCTCTTGTTGCGGAGCACAGGCTCCAGACGCGCAGGCTCAGTAGTTGTGGCTCACGGGCCTAGTTGCTCCGCGGCATGTGGGATCTTCCCAGACCAGGGCTCGAACCCGTGTCCCCTGCATTGGCAAGCAGATTCTCAACCACTGCACCACCAGGGAAGCCCCCTATTATTTTTATTTACATATTTTATACTTAAGGATTTCTGCATCACCTTATGTTTTATATAGACCATGCTAGTTCTAATCCTAGTTGTGTGGCCAATTTGCAGTTTGATTAGCAAAGTAGTCTTTTCTCTTATTCTCTTTTCTTCTTATTTTTATATAGAAACCATATTATTGTTAATATTATTTGATTAATATTATTAAAGGATGGCTGAGAGAGTCTCTTTTTTATATAAAACAATATTATTATTAAGATTAAGTTAATCTTATTAATCAAAGGAGAGCTAAGACTCCAACGAGGAGCCCAGTTTTTTTCTGTGTACAAAAAACTCACCAATTTTGAGTGGTATATACACAGAAACAGGATGATTTATAGTAGGAATTGGCCATTAGTATTGTTTTTTAATTAATTAATTTTTATGGCCATTAGTATCGTGGAAGCCAGTAATTATATAGAAGGAAGATTTTGGCCACAGAGAAATTGTCTTATAAAAGGGCTACTTGTGCAAGTCAGAGACTATTGTCTATATAACCTGGCCTTTTTCTACTTCCTGCTATCTCTGTTTTCTTCTTTGAAGTTGTTGGAACAGCCCTACATTGCTACCACCACCATCATTCCACTATCTCCAACCCAGTGTTTATTGGTAATATGCATATTTATAATGTCTGAGTCAAGGTTGTTTCTTAACTAATTAATGCCTTATTTTTCTCAGACACAAAAGAAAATGCCTTCTCAAACAAGTCCATTTGAGTAGAATCAGAGATTCCTAGAATATTAGACCTAGAAGAGAACTTAGAAAACTAAAAGTCTAATGCCCTTATTTTACAGTCGAAGAAACTGTAGCCATGGAGAAAAAAATGGCATTGCAGTTGTCACACAGGATAGAAATCCCTGTGTTCTTTGAAATATATTATCATAAGCAAAATCATACATCTAAAACAACCATCACATAAACCACAATTCTCTGTTTGATGTTAGGGGAGTTATCTGTCTTTACTATACACAGTAAAGCCAGGAGCTATTTTACAGAAAATGAAAATTCTGGCACCCATCAGGTGCTCAGCAAATAGTCTTGGGGTGAATGAATAAATGAATGACGATTAGCATTTCTTTACCTAAACAGAAGTTTGTTGTTTCTGTTTCATTTTTATTTTCTTAGATAATGCATTTAAGTGGTGGCTGGGGAAAGATTCTCCATGAGCAGCTTGATGCAGCTGTTCTAATTGAAATTCAGAAGCATGTCCTAAATAGGCTAGAAAATGTGTGGTTGCCATTGTTTCTTGCAAGTGAACAGTTTGCAGCACGTCAAAAGATAAAGGTATGTAAATTAGTATAATCTTGGGATAGCAACGGACAGCACCTCTCAAAGCCTCAAATGTGAAAGCCTGTTGACTCAGCCATTGTATTTCTATTGCATAGTGGTTAAGAGCAGGAAGTCAGACTTCCCAAGTTTTAATCTCAACACTGCCACATATTAATTGTACAACACTAAGTTTTATAACCTTAGTTTTCTCATTTGGAAAAGAAATAGAGTTAATAAGAGTAATAGCTTCATAAGATTGTTATGAAGAGGAAATGAAATGATATATGTGTAGTTTCTTAGCGTGGTGCCTGGTACACAGCAAACACTCACATACTGTCTATTAATATAGTTATTATTTTTTACATTATTATTATTGAGTCTTCATATAAATGGGCAAGGATGTACAAAGGGGAATAGTTAAATGAATAAGAATTCCATACTATGGAAAACTATGCAGTTTTCCATATAAAATGAGATTATAAAAATGAGATTTCCACATATACTGATAATGAAAGATGTTATTTATTGAGTGAAACAAGCAGGATGCAGAACAATACATAGAAGATAATCCTGTTATATGTACTTATATCTCTATGTCTGTCTATTTATGCATTTCTCTTTCTCCTCTCTGTCTATCTATATTTATGTTTATGAACAAAGATCAAAGAAAAGATCTGCCTCCTGGGAATGGGTATGGGGAGTGTGAAGGATTTTTACTTTGTAAAGTAGGGTTTTTGTTGTTGTTGTTTTGCTTTGTTTAGTTTTTATTTTATAAGAAGCATGTATTGCTTCAATAATTTTAAAGTCATTATCACACCTAAAAACAGGCAAACCTGATATTTACAAAAAGAACACAAGGAGTAGAGAGCATGTAATTTTGGACTTCAGTGTGCAAAGCACATGCCATTAGTATTGATCAGGAAGAATGTAGAAAAGCTGCCCTCCATATTTAATTTATCAAACACTTTGAGTCTTACTTATCTGGAAATATCCTTAGTCTTCTTAGCACCTTAAGTTATGGAAAACACAGTACAGCTGGGAACATAGAACTTATAGTATGGGGAAGAAGACCTGACTTGTTTTAGGCAAAAAGTTCCTGGAAGTAAGCTTTGGGACAACTCAGATTTCCTCATTTCCTTTCTTCAGGCTAACTCTAATTGTCTATCCAAAGCCAAGTAAAAAGATATTTGGCTCATTAATATTGTTTACTGTGTTTTCTCACTATGTTTACCACAATAATTTTATTGTAATTTACAGCTCCTTCCTAACTTAGCAATTCTTTGCGTGGCCAACAACATTCACTGATTCTGGCAACCTTAAGCCAAAGACAAAAGGGAAGGAAGATCAAGAATTTTTAATAAAATGATGCTGGAGCATCTCACGCATTTAGGGGAAGAGTTGACACCCAAGCTTTACAAAGGCCAGGGGCCAGGACAGCCCTGGGAACCCAGCAAGAAGAATTCTCAGATCTTTTCTCCAGGCTGTGGCTACCAAAAGACTCAGCAGCAGTGATTCTAGTCCCTGTCTGTCTGGGTCAGCTCCTGGATCTACCTGCTATAGACAGGGAGGTAGAGTCACATAGCACAGACTTGGCAGGAGTGGTTCCCAAAAAAGGGAAAATATTTTGAATAGGCAATAACCTCAAGAAGTATCTACTGTATTACCTCCCTGTGTTGAGTAACTTTTGTACTCTTCTCAAATTAGTTGTGGCTAGAGAATACACAAAAATGTGGGGAGTCCTAATTATCCTTCCAGCTTCAGTTTCTATGGGGCCCAAGTGAAACTGTTGTCTACCTTTGGGGCAATACACTCAGGCACTATTATCTGCATTTTGCAGATGAGGAGACTGCTAAGAGAATTTGAGTGACTTGCCCGGGGAACTGGACAGGGCTTCCGTTTCTAAGTCTTATCCTCTTCCTCCTGTTCTTTCTCTTATTCACACTGACCTTCACCTCATTTTTTAAAGCTGTTAAATCAGTAAATGATTTCAATACTGTAGACATTCTGAATAACTCGGATAAAATCATTGGTTTGCTTCTAGGTACAGATGAAAGACATAGCTGAAGAGCTTTTACTACAGAAGCGTGAAAGGAAAATTGGAGTCTGGAAGGCAAGTAATATTTGTTATGTTCTTCCTCTTGTAAGTTCCACTGTCAGAGTATTGTTTTTCTTCCTCTTCTTGTACAGAGACCCTCATTGTAGATAATGCTTTCTAAGCCACCAGATGCTGACACTGTTCTTAATTGGCTGATGGAATCGACAGGAAAGTGTGATTCTACTAGAGCCCTCTTCTTTTTTTTTTTTAAAGAAATTCACGTTCTTTTATTTATTTATTTATTTATTTATGACTGTGTTGAGTCTTCGTTTCTGTGCGAGGGCTTTCTCTAGTTGCGGCAAGTGGGGACCACTCTTCATCGCGGTGCGCGGGCCTCTCACCATCGCGGCCTCTCTTGTTGCGGAGCACAGGCTCCAGACGCGCAGGCTCAGCAATTGTGGCTCACGGTTCCAGTTGCTCCGTGGCATGTGGGATCTTCCCAGACCAGGGCTCGAACCCGTGTGCCCTGCATAGGCAGGCAGATTCTCAACCACTGCGCCACCAGGGAAGCCCTAGAGCCCTCTTCTTAAAGAGTTCCTTGACCTGCTCAACCCTAGAAGTGTGAGATTGGACTTTAAATGTGTATTTTTAGTTGTTTTGCTTGTGATGAATTTATTGAGACAGGCTGATCATTCCAGTATATGGTAGTTTATTTATTATTGGGAGTGGATTACACAAAAAGAATGAGGAGTATGCAGCAAAATCAGCAACTTAAATTATCTTATATTATCCTCTTTATTTAGAATTACATATTAACTTTAAAAGAATTAAGATAGCTATCATTTTGGTGATTATTTAAACCACTACAATATGATACCTTCCTAGAAATTGCCTATTTTGCTTCTTAACAAGCATGATAAACACAGTCTTCTTTTTGAGCCTACAAATGTATGTGTATTCGTCCTTCTATAGGTCTTGATAAAATGTCAAACTAGACCCAGGTGACCCCCTACAACCTAACAAAGATAAAAATCTATTCGACTGTTAGAGGAGCGTATGTATCTGTTAGGATGCTTTTTTCCTGTATTTTCCTCTTGAAAGGAAACAAACTGTTCTTATATTTGTCCTTTGCTATGTATTTTTTAAAAATACTAAATAGAATGGGCTTATATGTCATATTATCGTACATTATATATTATGTTATTTTCTGTTTAGTTAAATTATGGGTTTTAGTTAAATTACTAAGTTTTAGTATCTTAAGAAGCAGGTCTTAAAACATTATTTGTTGAGTGGGTTTTAAATAAACATCCCAGTCTAATACATAGTTGTTCCTATTTATAGGGCTATAATTTTAATATGGACCATCTGGTGATGGTCTTAACTTTTTGTCCTTGGAACACCACATGTGCCTCACTAAAATAGTGATAGACATCTATTCACTTTATCTGGGGTAAAGGCACCACCATTCGTCTAGACTGCCTGGAGTTGCCTTCGCTTTTCAGTTTCCAACTCAGATGTCATCCTCAAAGCCCTTCTCTGTAAAGCTCTTACTCCTTCAGGCAGAATTAGTTACTCCTTCCTTTGCATTCCCATAGACTTTTTTACATAACTCTCTTAAAACACTTTTATTGTTGGTCACATATGATTTGTTTCAAGAAACTTATTTTATGCATTGTCAGTAATGGATATTTATCATGTGCAATGGATATTTGTCATTGATTGTTACTATAATTCCTAAGTTCATCTAAAATATTGCCTTTAAAGTGATGCTTCCTTGCATGGTTGTAGGCTAAACTCAGTTTTGGGGCACTTCAATAAATTTACCAAATGAAAAAAAATCTATTCAGTAAATTCTATAAAATCTATTATTTTTTTAAATCTAAGAGTCTAAAGGAGGATGAATATGTGATCTAAAATGGTCAAGGTAAAAAAAGTAGACATCATATACTTCAGAACTGTGAAGATAAAATAAGTAATACCTTTAAACATTAGTAAAACAACATGGCTTTTTTGTTGCATAAAGTAAATCCTGGGTCAGAGAAAGTTTATTATTAAAAATATACACTGATAATTATTTCCTCTGGTTATTAATTACTAATAGTAATTTATTATTAAAATAATATAAAGATGTCTCGCCTAAAAACATGATCTTTCGGGAATTCCGTGGCGGTCCAGTGGTTAGGACTCAGCACTTTCACTGCTGTGGCCCAGGTTCGATCCCTGGTTAGGAAACTAAAATCCCACAAGCGGCACAGTGTGGCCAAAAAAAAAAAAAAAAAACATGATCTTTCTAGGATAGAATTATAGTGAAGCTCCACAGTAAATTTCCTATTTAAATTAATAAGATTAATTGGTAATTTTTTCTAAAATTTTTGAAAAATATCTTAAATGTTCAACTGTTTTTACTTTTTAAAAGGCAGGAAAGTTATATATTAATATATAACATATAATATATATAATTATAACATTATGATTACTTTGTTCTGTTTAAGCACAGAACTCATACTGTACACCAAAGTGTAGTTTTTCACCATAGTCCCAAACTGTAATGATTGTTAACATTCTTAATGTAGTCATATGTTCTAAGTCATCCAATCATTTCTTTTTCTCTCCACCTCTTAAGAAACTGATGCCATAAAGATACAAAAGAGACAAAAGGGAGAACAGAGGGGGAAAGCTGCCAAATTCTATTTATCCATGCCATAAATTTCAACAGACAAAAATAAAGGAGATAGAAGTTGGTAATTTTTAGCCTAATAAATGACTTTATTATTAACTTCTGGAACACAGCTAATTTTCTGTATTCTCTGATTTGGACAGCCTGTGGAGAGTAAGTGGATATCGTCATCTTGTGAAATCATTGCTTTCCGTAAAGCATTATTGAATCCAATTACCGCAAGGCAGTTTCAACGGTTTGTGGCTCTAAAAGGAGATTTATTGGAAAATGGGGTGCTCTTTTGGCAAGAAGTACAAAAATATAAGGTATTGTATTAGAAGCTGGAGAAAAGCACCTCTTTTTAAGGAGGAGATGCATTAACATATCAGTTTCCTAACTTTTTGGGCAAGATTTATATAAGATATCCCAACTTCGATGTTTTCATACCAATGTGTAAATATTGAGGTATCTATTGTTCTGTGTTAGATACATTTATTATTATACAGTGAAAAGTAAGAGTTAACCCTGAAATGATAGTATTAGGTTTTTCAAGGTTTCACGTATATTATGATCTAACAAGAATCTTCCTGAAAAGTTTTAACTATATTTTTGCATATTGCTTATCTATAAATGTACTATACACATTTTTGCTGAAGATATTCATATTCAGTACTTTAACCAAGACCTGTTTACAAGAATTCCTCCTAACCATATTTGCAGCAATAGTAATTAGAGATAGTGGATTACAGATAAATAAACCAACAGAGATGAGAGAGGCTTTACTATTAGAATGGCCAAATTCTTAACAAAATAAATAAATGAAAGAACAAGTTATTAGGTGCAAAAGCAGTTTATTGTCAGGTTTAAGTGTTTGATGGAATCATATAGAATCTCTGCACTGAAGAGGAGGAAAGGACTTCCTAGGTTGTGTAATCTAGACTTGAATACAGGAATGTTGTCTAGAAATACCTAAGAGTAGGCATCCCTGCTCCCAGGGTTAGCAGGCTCATTTCCTTGCAAGCAGCCTATTTAATCCCGTTATAAAAATAGGGAGTAAAAATAAAGCTGGAATTTAAGAGGATAATGCTTTCAATTGGCCTACAATCTACGTATGTATAATATTATGCAGTACTAATACTCTGCAGCTTATTTATTCTATATAGTTAGTAGTTGCTCAATACAATCTTATTTCCAGACTTTCTCCAGCATTCCATGAAACTGTTTTCTACCCTTTTCTGTTATCACCAGTTTTTGTACCTTTGTTAACATAGAAATTTCCTCAGGAAAAAAAAAAAAAGGATTTTGAGATAAGATTTTTAAAAATCTATCACAAGATAAGTAATATTAAGATAATTTTTTTGAAAATTAAAAAGGAGGTAGAGTCTGTTTTCCATAACAGGAAATTATTATGAGTGAGCAGAACAGTCTTGAAGCTAAAATGAACATGAGTAAGTCCAACCCTGCTAGGATAAGAGGTAATGAGATAAACTGTGCAAAATAAGCATTTAAGAAAACATAGACTCATACATAGTCAACCCTTAACTTTGTGACTGTTTCTCCTTCAAGACTTCCCTTGGTCTTCATTTAAGTATCTTTTCTGTGGTATAGAACAGAGGACATATAATACTAGGTAGTTATTAAAAATCATGCTTTAAGGGTGAATTTGTTTATTCAATAAGCATTTACTAAATCACTAATGTGCCAACTATTATGCTAGATTGTAGGAATAAAAAAAATGGATAAACTACACTGCCCTCCTTCAAGGAGGGACTCATCCATGAAAACAAAATATCATGAAATAACATTGATTATGATCCCTGTTCTAACTAGTTATAATTTGGGCACAGAGGGGAAAATGATTCAGGGAGGGTGGTAGCTCAGGGAGATCTCAACAGAAGTGACGATACTTATAGGGAACTCTACTCAATACTCTGTAATGACCTATATGGGAAAAGAATCTGAAAAAGAGTGGTTATGTGTATAGGCATAACTGATTCACTTCGCTGTACAGCAGAAACTAACACAACATTGTAAATCAACTATACTCCAACAAAAATTTAATAAAAAAGAAGTGGGACTTCCCTGGTGGCGCAGTGGTTAAGAATCCGCCTGCCAGTACAGGGGAAACGGGTCTGAGCCCTGGTCCGGGAAGATCCCACATGCTGCGGAGCAGCTAAGCCCGTGCACCACAACTACTGAGCCTGCACTCTAGAGCCCGTGAGCCACAACTACTGAGCCCATGTGCCACAACTCCTAAAGCCCACGTGCCTAGAGCCCGTGCTCCGCAACAAGAGAAGCCCCTGCTCGCTGCAACTAGAGAAAGCCCACGCGCAGCAACGAAGACCCAAACAGCCAAAAATAAATAAATAAATTAATTAATTAATTTAAAATAAATAAATAAAAAAGAAGTGATGATACTTGAATTGGGTCTTGAAGAAGTTTGCCAGGGGGAAAGCATTCCACCTAGCAAGTCTTACTGTGCTCACTTTTCTATGGCTTACTCATATTAAGTGTTTACATCTGTCAGATATTTCCTTAATGCTTTTCATGTAATAACGACTTTATTCTTTATAAGAATCCTAGGTCAAAGCTGTTAATTCTCACCATTTTACAGATGAAGAAGCTAAGGCACAGAAAAGTTAAGAAACTTCTGACATCCTTCAGCTAATTAAGTAGTAGAGCTGGAATTTGAACCAAGACATTCTATTGCTAAAATTTGTGCCCTTAATCACTAAGTTATGCTCCCTCCCAGTGATGACTGTAGTAATATTTAAAAGATGGCTACACTGATCTTAGTCAAACATTATTCTGAATTGTGAAAAATTGGAAAGAACCCTGATGTACAACAACAGGACATGGGTTATTTTAATTATGATACATCTATACAGTAGAATACTCTGCAGCCATTAAAAATTATGCTCTAGGAGATTAATCAATGAGAAAAGATAATCATCTTACTGATTTTTTTAAAACCTAGCTACTAGAAAGCAGTATGATTTAATATAAAGTGTGTGTGTGTGTGTGTGTGTGTGTGTGTGTCCATCCCCACAGAGAAAAGACCTGAAGGAAATACACATCCAAGAAATACTTTTTCAGCACCTATCAAGGGCCAGGCTAAATCCTGAGGATACAACTGTGATCAAAACAGTCTTTCCTGTCAGGGCTTACAGTGTTAGGGGAGGGACAGACAAGTGATAGATAAGATGATTATAAGAGTGTGATTAGTGTAGTGGTGGGAGAAGCACAGGGTAAAATGGAAGTACCTAGGATGTCCATCTCCTGGACTGGGGGAGACACAGAAAGTTTACTAGAGGACAGTACAGTTGACCCTTGAACAACACAGGTTTGAACTGCAAGGTCCGCTTATACCTGAATTTTTTTCAGTAAATTCAGACTACAGTACTTCACAATCCACTGTTGGTTGAATCCAAGGATGTGGAACTACAGATACAGACGGCCAACTGTAAAGTTATACGTGGATTTCCAACTGCGAGGCAGGGTTGGTGCCCCTAACCCCCACGTTGTTCAAGGGTCAACTATGTGCTTAACACATAGGCCTTAACGATAGGTAAAAGTGAACTCTGCTACAGGTATAATAGGGCAGAACAACTAGAAAAAATACCAATCCTGATTCTATCTAAATTCTATCTCTATACTCTCAAAGTTAAAACCATATAATTTCACAAATTTGTTTTTATTTCATAATCCTTATATTCCATAATAATAAGCCAGGCTTACCAAATATATGATCATTTCCCTAGTAATGGCAAAAAATTTAGTTTTTGGTAACATGCCAACATATGTGTTATAAATAGGCATTTTCAGAGGGAATACTAAATTGAGTAAAAAATGCTGTTATCTCAGTGTAACATTTATATCAAGATTTTTCACATATAACAATGCCAAATTTATATATGTAAAGTTTTATATGGCAAGCACTAGAAATTTTCTTTCTTTAATACTGTCTGTAAGATAGTTATTACAATGCCTGTCATATAGTAACTACTTAATAAATGTTGGCTTATTTCTGGCCTAGAATTACAAGTTTCCAAATCTGTGTGCTTTCTAGGGATTTAGAGAACAATGTCTTTCATAAAAAATGTCATAATTCAAGCTAAGCTACCTCTTTATTTTAAAAAGTGATAGCCTTACATCTGTGACATAAAACTGGGTCTTTTTAATGTACAATTACTGTTTTTAAATTCTTTAGCTATAAAGATGATAATGTAATAGGTTATCTGAAAAAATATAGCTCCTAAAAGATGCATAATAATACACCTGTAACCACCGACATTCCCGCTTGTGTTGCTAGCCTCTTTGAGCCTAAATCACCTTGCTGTAGAAACAGTTATGTAGAAAAAGCTTTTGCATCCACCTGTAAGTTGAGTAAGGTGTCTATTCTCAGTGCTCTCCTAGGGCCCTGTTTATACCTTTATCATGCCACTTATTAACTATCTCAGATTGGAAAAACGTTTTTCATGCTTCACTTGCAGTAGATATTTTTCTGAACATCTTTATTGGAGTATAATTGCTTTACAATGGTATGTTAGTTTCTGCTGTATAACAAAGTGAATCAGCTATATGTATACATATATCCCCATATGCCCTCCCTCTTGAGTCTCCCTCCCACCCTCCCTATCCCAACCCTCTAGGTGGTCACAAAACACCGAGCTGATCTCGCTGTGCGATGCTGCTTCTTCCCACTAGCCATCCATTTTACATTTGGTAGTGTATATATGTCATTGCTACTCTCTCACTTCATCCCAGCTCACCAATCCCCCTCCCCATGTCCTCAAGTCCATTCTCTACGTCTGCGTCTTTATTCCTGTCCTGCCCCTAGGTTTGTCAGAACCACTTGTTTTTTACATTCCATATATATGTGTTAGCATACGGTATTTGTTTTTCTCTTTCTGACTTACTTCACTCTGTATGACAGACTCTAGGTCCATCCACCTCACTACATGTAACTCAATTTCGTTTCTTTTTATGGCTGAGTAATATTCCATTGTATATATGTGTCACATCTTCTTTAACCATTCATCTGTCGATGGACACTTAGGTTGCTTCCATGTCCTGGCTGTTGTAAATAGAGCTGCAATGAACATTGTGGTACATGACTCTTTTTGAATTATGGTTTTCTCAGGGTATATGCCCAGTAGTGGGATTCCTGCGTCGTATGGTAGTTCTATTTTTAGTTTTTTAAGGAACCTCCATACTGTTCTTCATAGTGGCTGTATCAATTTACATTCCCACCAACAGTGCAAGAGGGTTCCCTTTTCTCCACACCCTCTCCAGCTTTTATTGTTTGTAGACTTTTTGATGATGGCCATTCTGACTGGTGTGAGGTGATACCTCATTGTAGTTTTGATTTGCATTTCTCTAATGATTAGTGATGTTGAACATCCTTTCATGTGTTTGTTGGCAATTTGTATATCTTCTTTGGAGAAATGTTTATTTAGGTCTTCTGCCCATTTTTGGATGGGGTTGTTTGTTTTTTTGATATTGAACTGCATGAGCTGTTTATATATTTTGGAGACTAATCCTTTGTCAGTTGCTTCATTTGCAAATATTTTCTCCCATTTTGAGGGTTGTCTTTTCATCTTGTTCATGGTTTCCTTTGCTGTGCAAAAGCTTTTAAGTTTCATTAGGTACCACTTGTTTATTTTTGGTTTTATTTCCATTTCTCTAGGAGGTGGGTCAAAAAGGATCTTGGTGTGATTTATGTCATAGAGTGTTCTGCCTATGTTTTCCTCTAAGAGTTTTATAGTGTCTAGCCTTACATTTAGGTCTTCAATCCATTTTGAGTTTATTTTTGTGTATGGTGTTAGGGAGTGTTCTAATATTCTTTTACACTTAGCTGTCCAGTTTTCCCAGTACCACTTACTGAAGAAGCTGTCTTTTCTCCATTGTATATTCTTGCTTCCTTCATCAAAGATAAGGTGACCATATGTGCTTGGGTTTATCCCTGGGCTTTCCATCCTGTTCCATTGATCTATATTTCTGTTTTTGTGCCAGTACCATAGTGTCTTGATTACTGTAGCTTTGTAGTAAAGTCTGAAGTCAAGGAGCCTGATTCCTCCAGCTCCGTTTTTCTTTCTCAAGATTGCTTTGGCTATTCGGGGTCTTTTGTGTTTCCATACAAATTGTGAAATTTTTTGTTCTAGTTCTTTGAAAAATGCCATTGGTAGTTTGATAGGGATTTTTTGGAATCTGTAGATTGCTTTGGGTCATTTTCACAATGTTGGTTCTTCCAATCCGAGAACATGGTATATCTCTCCATCTGTTTGTATCGTCTTTAATTTCTTTCATCAGTGTCTTATAGTTTTGTGCATGCAGGTCTTTTGTCTCCTTAGGTAGGTTTATTCCAGCTATTTTATTCTTTTTGTTGTAATGGTAATTGGGAGTGTTTCCTTAATTTCTCTTTCAGATTTTTCATCATTAGTGTATAGGAATGCAAGAGATTTCTGTGCATTAATTTTGTATCCTGCTACTTTACCAAATTCATTGAGTAGCTCTAGTAGCTTTCTGGTAGCATCTTTAGGATTCTCTGTATATAGTATGTCATCTGCAAACAGTGACAGCTTTACTTCTTCTTTTCTGATTTGGATTCCTTTTATTTCTTTTTCTTCTCTGATTGCTGTGGCTAAAACTTCCAAAACTGTGTTGAATAATAGTGGTGAGAGTGGGCAACCTTGTCTTGTTCCTGATCTTAGAGGAAATGGTTTCAGCTTTTCACCATTGAGAACAATGTTGGCTGTGGGTTTGTCATATATGGCCTTTATTATGTTGAGGTGGGTTCCCTCTATGCCTACTTTCTGGAGGGTTTTTATCATAAATGGGTGTTGAATTTTGTCAAAAGCTTTTTCTGCATCTGTTGAGATTGTCATATGGTTTTTCTCCTTCAATTTGTTGATACGGTGTATCACATTGATTGATTTGTGTATATTGAAGAATCCTTGCATTCCTGGGATAAACCCCACTTGATCATAGTGTATGATCCTTTTAATGTGCTGTTGGGTTCTGTTTGCTGGTATTTTGTTGAGGATTTTTGCATCTATGTTCATCAGTGATATTGGCCTGTAGTTTTCTTTTTTTGTGACATCTTTTGTCTAGTTTTGGTATCAGGGTGATAGGGGCCTCCTAGAATGAGTTTGGGAGTTTTCCTCCCTCTGCTATATTTTGGAAGAGTTTGAGAAGGATAGGTGTTAGCTTTTCTCTAAATGTGTGATAGAATTCGCCTGTGAAGCCATCTGGTCCTGGGCTTTTGTTTGTTGGAAGATTTTTAATCACAGTTTCAATTTCAGTGCTTGTGATTGGTCTGTTCATATTTTCTATTTCTTCCTGATTCAGTCTCGGAAGGTTGTGCTTTTCTAAGAATTTGTCCATTTCTTCCAGGTTGTCCATTTTATTGGCATATAGTTGCTTGTAGTAATCTCTCATGATCCTTTGTATTTCTGCAGTGTCAGTTGTTACTTCTCCTTTTTCATTTCTAATTCTATTGATTTGAGTCTTCTCCCTTTTTTCTTAATGAGTCTGGCTAATGGTTTATCAATTTTGTTTATCTTCTCAAAGAACCAGCTTTTAGTTTTATTGATCTTTGCTATTGTTCCCTTCATTTCTTTTTCATTAATTTCTGATCTGATATTTATGATGCCAGTAGATATTGAGGCTTTAAAGGACAGGTGCTGTGTCTTGGGGCTCAGCTCAGTGTCTGGCATGTAGCAGGAACTTAATATGAATTTGTTAAATGAGTCAAAGTAGACACTAAAGCTGCTCCTTTGCCAGGAGAAGAAAGAATCAGGATTAAATGAAACCCGTATTTACGTAAAGTATGTGCATCAAAGTCTTAGGTTCCTTTAAAAGGCAGAGATTGACAGAATGGGTGGGAAAAACATGGAACTAGATGCTATCCATGAGACACACATAGATATGAAGACACAGGCTAGGAGCAAAAAAGAAAAAAATTTCTTAGGTTCTTCAAACCCAAGAGAAATAAAAGCTATGATTTTTTAAGATAGTCTTGAACATGTCCCAGTAACCTCTTGATCTGAAATTAAAATATATATATATTAACTGACAGACATATTGACACATTCTATAAAGTATTCTATTAATGTATTAATCATATATTGTTCTATCTTTCCTCCTTGTGTAGGACTTGTGCCATTCTCATTGTGATGAGTCCCTCATCCACAAGAAGATCATGACTATTATCAACTGCTTTATTAATTCCAGTATTCCACCAGCTTTACAAATTGACATTCCATTAGAGCAAGCCCAGAAGATTATTGAACACAGAAAGGAGTTGGGACCATATGTATTTAGAGAGGCACAGGTAAGAAATCAGGGCATGTAGTAAGCATACTTTAAAACAGATTAACATCTAGATATTCTTTAAAAGTTTTTGCATTATTTGTATTTGGCAAAGCTCTAATCCTCCTAATCCTGGGATTTATTCTGTTTAATTTAAAAAATGTTGCGTATGCCACAGAACATAGAAACTAGTAACTTACTATTTTGTTGATGATAATATACAGCAAATACAATTATTTAAATTCTGTACTTTGACTTTGCATGGTTATCATTTTATTTCTAACTTATAAAACTCCAGCTAATTCCTCCTTCCTTTCCCACCATTCATATTTCCTTTTAAAATATCTGCTACCACAAAAATGTGTAAAGTATGTGTGTCCCAAGATTTGTGTATTTTTAAAGGTTGGAATATTCACATAGCTCATAAAATAAGTGAGAGGAGATTTAAGTACCCAACCAACATAAAGTACACAAGCTCATGAAAGGAAAATCATGGCTGTTAACCTGCTCAAGTTACTTCTTTTTAAGACAAATAATAGAAAACAGTGAGTTGCTGAACATAATTTATTTGCATTTTGAAAAGCCTTTTAGTGATGTTCCTGAAAAATGATTAAGAAAAATAAATTATAATAGGGGTAATAGGGAAGGCCATGTCACTATTTAAGTGATATGAAACAGAGATTTAGGGTATGATTGCCCTTGAGCATGGAAAAAGACCATTATTCCTTAATATTCATTTGCAAGCCAGCTGTGTTCTAAGTCCTAAAAGGAACTGAAAGTAGACTCACCATCCAATTATGCATTGAAATAGGTAAAAATAAAGAAGAATGATTGAGGATGTGCTAGAGAGAAATAGAAAAAACATGGTGTCAGAATTGTAGCATCTGTTAATGAAAAGATCACTTAGCCTAGCCTAGGTCTCCTGATAGCAAGGAGACCATCTAGCCTCAAGTCTGATGGTGAATGTCTGGAGCTGCTTACGTAGGTTGGTTCCACCGCACTGTCCAGGGATTACAGCCAGTGAACTTTATTGGAGTCCTCTAGTTTATGCCTCCTACCTGATTTCCCAAATCAAAGTCCCAAACATATCTTAAATATGGACTTTGGAGTATCAGAACACAAGAGAATATTTAGGGGCCTCACCTCACCAAATCTATTGTTTCTGTTTTCTGTAAGGAAGCTCAGAGAATGGCATATCTCCTACCCAGGTATACAAGCCAGAGATCTGGTTGCCATCTTCATGTCTTCCCTATCCTTCATTCCTTACCTTTGGGGATCTTCAGTCACTTATATGTATCCATTTGTCTCCTTCTTATCTGTTATTCTATCTACTTTTCTCCAACTCCATGCCGCTACCTCAGTTCACATCTGCAATGTCTCACATTGATTACCAGAATTCCCTGCCTCTAGGCTCTCTCAAAACCATTTAACTCACTGCAGACAGATCCATCTTTTCAAAATGTATATTTGATCATGTCATTTCTCTGCTTTCAATTTCAATTACTCCCCATTGTCTTCAGAATAAAGACCAAGCTCCTTACTACATATTTCTCTAACCACATGTCTTCCCACTCCCTGCCATCTGTCTCCCAGTCTTACTGAAATATTTGTACTTCCATAAAGAGGGCTTACTTTCTTGCTTCCAGAGCTTTTTACAGTATTATCTTCTCTCTCTTATGCTTCTATGATATCTTGTATTTGTCCCTGTCAGAACACTTATCACACAGAACTGAAAATGGCTATTCTCATGCCTCACTTTCCCATCGGACCTTTGGGCGTAGGGAATGTTTCTTATTTGCCTTTGCGGCCTGAGTGCCTGGCATAGAATAGACACTCAGTAACATTTTTGAACATATGAATGAATGATGTGAGAATAGATGGATCATGACAGGAATAGATCAAACTGGACATGAGAGCAAAGTTGAGCAAAAGGGCTGAATAGTAAATATAAAAATTGCCTGTTTTAGTATTTATTTCACTATAGCAGTGGTCCCCAACCTTTTTGGCACCAGGGACCAGTTTCGTGGAAGACAGTTTTTCCACGGACTGGGGGCGGGAGTGTGGGTGGATGGTTTTGGGATGATTCAAGCGCATTACATTTATTGTGCAATTTATTTCTATTATTATTACATTGTAATATATAATGAAATAATTATACAACTCACTATAGTGCAGAATCAGTGGGAGCCCTGAGCTTGTTTTCACTTGCCACTCACTGATAGGGTTTCGATATGAATCTGCAAGCAGTTGATTTATTATGGTCTCTGTGCAGTCTAACCTCTCTGCTAATGATAATCTGTATTTGCAGCTGCTCCCCGGTGCTAGCATCACCGCCTAAGCTTCACCTCAGATCATCAGGCATTAGATTCTCATAAAGAGCACGCAACCTAGATCCCTCACATGTGCAGTTCACAGTAAGGTTCACGCTCCTTTGAGAATCTAATGACGCAGCTGATCTGACAGTAGGCGGAGCTCAAGCAGTGCTGTGAATGATGGGGAACGGCTGTAAATACAGATGAAGCTTTGCTGGCTCACCCACCGCTCACCTCCTGCTGTGCAGTCCTGTCCGTGGCCCGGGGATTGGGGACCCCTGCACTATAGCGTCTGCCTGTCCCCCACCTGCATTCCTAATAGCTTGAAAGTTTTCATCACCCAGCCATATTTTCACTGGCCCTTCTCACTCATACTAGAGCATTGCCCATCTGCTGGCAGTGAGCAAAGTAGCTCTGTATTTATTAAAACATTACTTACCCACAGTTTGGTTATCTTTTAAGGTTTTGGAGGCATAGGACAATTTTCATGAATAACATGTATGTTATTAACCTTAATTGCAACTTCTAGGAATAGAGCAATTTTATGTCTACCTTGAAAAATTGTGTCCTAATAGGGTGACTTTTACTGGAAAGCCTTCTAGATGAAAATAAATATATTTGAGAGCTGGGAATGACTTAGGTTTTGGAGGGGTAACTGAGAAGTAGGGTCAATAGTTGGTAAATAGAGGTGGAGGAGGAGTATTTAAGTTTAAAAAGTGCATATAAAAACTACCATGATCGTTTAACTTTGGAGAAGGGGATTACTTAATTAAATGCATGACAGATAAATGTAAATGAAAATTTTTTAAAAGCCTGCACTTCATCAAATAAAGTATGTTTAGCTTTTGTGTTCACAATCCCAAGAGGCTATAGCATTCAATGACAAGATAGTATTGTAAAGGGAGTAAATAGTTTTACTAATGATACTCATGTACAGAAACGAGGAGTCATGAAATATATCAATTCAGGACGCTGTTGATCACTGCAGCATTTACTTTTTAAAAATTCCACTTTCCCCCTGAAGAGTTGGCTTAGAGCCTAATGGGATAGTTCATTTTTCTCCAGGGCATTAGGTATAGGCCATTCCCAGCAACAAAACGTTGGACTTGATCTGATGTGGCAAGTCCTACCTTCTTGGAAGTAATGTATGCCTCTGGAACTAATGGAAAAACTTGGCATGGGAATTTGAGCAACAATTCTTATCTCTATAAATATCACAATTAATCACTTAATGTAGAGTGTCCTAAGAAAGCATTTGTGCAGGATACCACTCTGCTTTTTAAATGTTACTTTTCTTGCTCTCACATAAAAGAGAGATTATATCATTTAAAAGTTACTCAAGATTTATTCTTAAATCTGCAGCTTTGTTTAAGAGCTTTTCCAGAGGCAAAATGGTATTTCCTTTCTCTAAAAGAAAGGAAAGGGGACCGGAGAGGAGTTCCCCTTGATGAACTGAATATTTGGAATACTTGCATAAAACAGCAGAGTGTATGGCAGATCAACTGGTATATGTTTTCAAAGAAAACATAAATTTCTTATTTTAAAAGACCTAATGGATTCTTTATTAATACAATCAACTGGATAGGGAAACATAAAGCATAAAGTGACTTTTAACTGTATTTAAGAGTATGTTTTTTTTAAAAGAAAGACTTCTCATTGGTAGTAAAAAAACATTGATGATAAGCATGTGCTGAACTAAACTATACCAAGATGTCTGGAGACAATAAGTTGGAGGAAACATGCTGTATATTAAAGAATAGAATAGTTAATCCATTATTATGGTGAATTAGAGTTTAAATTGGTACATTTGTATAAAACTGTAATCTGAGACATACTTTGTTTTATATACAGATGACAATTTTTGGAGTTCTGTTTAAATTTTGGCCTCAGTTTTGTGAGTTTAGGAAGAACTTAACTGATGAAAAAATTATGAGTGTTTTGGAGAGAAGACAAGAATATAGTAAGCAGAAAAAAAAATTGGTAGTCACAGAAGACGAAAAATTTGCAAAGGTGAGACAAGAATCATTTTGGGTTTAATCAGACTTTTAAAAGTTATGTGATACATGTAGAAGAATTTGGGCTGAGCAAAAATACAGAGAAGTTATAGAATACAGATTTTAGTGGTTTTTAAAGCCTTCATTCAGAGGTTTCAGACTTGTTTTTGAATTTTAAAAAATTTATCTCAAATGTCATCTCTTCTATGTACCTCTCTTGGAGAACACTTTATATTGTCTTGTGAATAAGTTTTTGCATCTGTCTTTCTCACTGGACTGAGATCCTCAATTATACCATCTGTCTTATTAAACACTTCTACCACTATCCAGCACATGCTCAATTATAAATTATTGTTTACCAAATAAATATGGGAATGAATGAATGAATGAAAAAATATTATGTACTGGGAGCAGCATTTTCAATATTAAAATTAGAGAATGATATATTGACTGTGAAATTTACAAATATAAGTCATAAATTGTCCAGCCTGCCTATTTGTCTTTTAGTCTGTCCATTCATTTATCAATTCCTCTATCTTTATATTTACCTATTTTCCTTGACTTGAAAAGGGATAACAAGTAATGTATTTCATCTTATTTGTAAGTTTATCCCTATTCTGTTTTTTAAAAGAAATTTAAAAGATAATCTAAAGATATAAAAGTAATATAATTATAACACCCATATTTGCACAGGTCAAAATAAACAGTTAACATTTTCCTCATTTGCTTTTCATTTTTCCTTAAGAAGTGAAATACTGCAGAACAGTAAACTCTCTTAACTCCAGCCCTGAGTTCTATTACCCTCCCCATCTCCAAGAGCAACCATTAAGTTTGGGGTATGTTCTCCCAGCTCCTTTTTAAGATAGTGTTTTATATGGGTATATGGATTCATAAACAATCCAGAGGACTATTTTGTATGTATTTTAACTTACGTAATGGTACCATATTTTATTAGTCTTCTCAGGCTACCATAGCAAAATATCAGAGACTGGATGGCTTAAACAACAGAAATTAATTTCCTCATAGTTCTGGAGACTAGAAGTCCCAGATCAAGGTGCCAGCTAATACGATTCTTGGTGAGACCTCTCCTCCTGGCTTGAAAATGGCCACCTTCTTGTTGTGTCCTCACAAGTTGGGGAGAAAAAGAGTTCTCTCTCTCTTCCTCTTCTTATAAAGCCACAATTCCTTTGGATTAGGACCCTACCCTTATGACCTCATTTAACCTTAAGTACCTCTTAAAGACCCTATCTCATGATACAGACACAGTGGAAGTTAGAACATCAATGTATGAATTTGGGGAGACACAATTCATTCCATAGCACATATTGTGCTTTCTCCATCTTGCATTTTAAATTCAATTTTGTCTTTTAATTCTACCCACACTGCTCTACTTAGATCTCATTTAATCAGTTTAATTGCTGCATTTCCATCATATGAATAAATATACTATTTTTATTTAACTATTTCTTTTTTTTGTTTTAAGTTTTGGCTGCGTTGGGTCTTCATTGCTGCATACGGCCTTCCTCTAGTTGTGGTGAGTGGGGGCTACTCTTCCTTGCTGTGCGCGGGCTTCTCATTGCGGTGGCTTCTCTTGTTGCCGAGCACGGGCTCTAGGTGCGAGGACTTCAGTAGTTGTGGCTCGCAGGCTCTAGAGCGCAGGCTGAGTAGTTGTGGCACACAGACTTAGTTGCTCCGCGGCATGTGGGATCTTACTGGACCAGGGATCGAACCCATGTCCCCGGCATTGGCAGGAGGATTCTTAACCACTGCACCACCAGGGAAGTCCCTAACTATTTCTTTATTGTTGGATTTTTTTCAATTTTTACCATTACAAACAGCACTGCAGACAACATTCCTGTAAACGTCTTCATATTCACATGTATAAAAATGTTTTTGGAATGGCTGAGTAAGAGAGTATGAGCGTGTGTCAATCTATATTCCTACTTCTCCCCATTTGGTTTGTTCAGACTTTGAAATTTTTGTCAGTCTGTTGATGACAAGTGGTATGTCATCATGCTGATGCATTTATTTACGTTCACCTAATTATTAGTAAGGTGGAACAACTTTTCACATGTTAACTATTCGGATATTTTGATCAGGATTGTAATGAACCTATAGGTCAGTTTGAGAATTGATGTCATAACAATACTGTGTCTTCTACTCCATGAACACAGTTTATCTCTGTTTAGTTATTCTTTCATTTCTCTCATCGATGATTTGTCATTTTCAATGACAGGTCTTGAGTATATTTTGTGAAATTTATTCCAAAGTATTTCATGTTCAAAATAATGCTATTGCTATTATATTTTTAAATTTCACATTCCAAATTATTTTTTAGAAAAATTTTTATTTTAAAATAATTAACATTCACAGGAAGTTGCAAAGATAGTAGAGAAGTCCCATGTACCCATCACCCAGTTTTCCCCAGTGGCTACACCTTACATTAACTATATACAATAGTAAAATCAGGAAATTGATATTGATACAAGGTGTGTGTATAGTTTTATGCCATTTTGTCACGTGTAGATTCAAGTAACCAACACTATATTCAAGATGCACCACAAAGATGTCCCTCGTGACTATAAGTCATATCCATCCAATTACCCATTATAATGTCTGTTAGCCATGAATCTGTTCCCCATTTAGAAAATTTTGTCGTTTTGAGAATGTTATATAAATAGAATCATACAATATGTGACTCTTTGAGACTGGCAGTTTTCACTCTACATAAATACCCTTGAGATCCATCCACGTTGTTGTGTATATCCATAGTTCATCCTCTTTAATTGCTGGGTAGTGCTCTGTGGTACATTGTACCACATTTTAACCATTCACTCATTAGAGGCATTTGAGTTGGTTCCTGTTTTGGGCTATTACAATAAAATGCTAATGTAGTCACTCTTGCCTTCTTCTTCTCCTCCTTCTCCTCCTTCTTCTTATTCTTTTATTTGAGTGCTTTTATTTAATAATAGCTTTAATGAAATTTAATTCACATACCATAAAATTCACACTGTTAAAGTGTACAATTTTGTGGTTTTAGTATATTTACAGAGTTGTGCAACCATCACTACTACTTAATTTTAGAACATTTTCATCACCTCAAAAAGAAACTCTGTACCCATTAGCAGTCACTCCCCTTTACTCCTTCCCTCTCAGCCTCTGGAAGCCACTAATCTACTTTCTATATCTGGACATTTCATGTAAATTAAATCATATAGCATGTGGTCTTTTATGGCTGGCTTCTTTCACTTAGCATGATATTTTCAAGGTTCATCCATTTTGTAGCATGTTTCACTACTTTATTCTTATGGCCGACTAATATTACACTATATGGCTGTACTACAGCTTGCTTATCCATTCATCAGTTAATGTACTTTTTGGCTATTATTAATAATGCTGCTATGAACATCCTGTACAACCTTAAGTATAGACATGTTTTAATTTTTCTTGGGACCTAGAAATTGAATTGATGGCTCCTTTTGAGGAGCTGCCAAACTTCTCCCAAGCTACAGAACCATCTTGCTCTCTTGATTTTCACATGGTATATTTTTCCATTCCTTTACTTTACTGCCTACATCATTATATTTTAATTAAGTTTCCTGTAAACAGCATATAGTTGGGTCGTGGTGGTGTTTGATTTTTGTTTTTAGTCTACTCTACGAATCTCTGTTTATTAATTGGTGTATTTAGTCTGTGTATCTTTAATGTAATTATTGATATGTTAGTTCTTAAATCTGCCATTTTATTTTTTGTTTTATTTGTTCCCTGTTTCTTTTTTTCTGTTTCCTTTGTCTCGCATTCCTGTGGATTTACTTGAACATTTCTTAGAATTTCATTTTGCTGTATCTCTGTTTGGATGTTTCAGTGGTTGCTTTAGATATCACATTATACATGCATAACTTATTGTAGTCTATTGGTGTTGACATTTTACCAGTTTGAGTCTAGAAACTACCTCCCTTTAAGTCTCTTTCCCCTCACCTGTTTATAATTATCCTAAATATTTCTCAACATATATTGAGAACCACATCAGACAATTGTATAATTTTTGCTTCAACCATCAAACATAAATCAGGAAACTCAAGGTGAAAAGTCTACTGTATTTACCCTTACTTTTGCTCTTGCTATTTTTCTTCCTTTTTGATGTTCCAAGATTTATTATTTTCTTCTTTCTTTTTTCCCTGTAAGTAAGGTATTGTTTCTCACTTACTGCTTTCAAGATTCTTTTCTTTGTCTTTAGTTTTCGAATTTTGATTATGATGTGTCTTGTGCAGATTTCTTGGGGTTGATTCTGTTTGAGCGTTACTCAAGTTCTTGAGTCTGTATGTTTATATCTTTTGCCAACTTTGGAAGAGGTGAATTTATATTCATATTATATATATATGTGTATATATGTATATATACACTTTCTTTATGATCGATATTAGTGAACCCTTGGGTACCTTATAGCTTCATTTCTGAGAGATTTTTATTTTTTACAGTCTTTTTTTAAGCTCAGTAAACTGTCATTTTACACTGCCTTTTAAAATTTCTTTATGTTTCTGTTCCGAGTTTCTTTATTTTTAACATCTTTATTGGAGTATATTGCTTTACAATGTGTGTTAATTTCTGCTTTATAACAAAGCGAATCAGCTATACATAAACATATATCCCCATACCGCCTCCCTCTTGTGTCTCCCTCCCACCCTCCCTATCCCACCCCTCTAGGTGGTCACAAAACACCAAGCTGATCTCCCTGTGCTATGTGGCTGCTTCCCACTAGCTATCTGTTTTACATTTGGTAGTGTATGTATGTCAATGCCACTCTCTTACTTCATCCCAGCTTACCCTTCCCCCTCCCAGTGTCCTCAAGTCCATTCTCTACTTCTGTATCTTTATTCCTGTCCTGCCCCTAGGTCCTTCAGAACCCTTTTTTTTCTTTAATTAGATTCCATATATATGTTTAGCATATGGTATTTGTTTTTCTCTTTCTGACTTACTTCACTCTGTATGACAGACTCTAGGTCCATCCACCTAACTACAAGTAACTCAATTTCGTTTCTTTTTATGGCTGAGTAATATTCCATTGTATATATGTGCCACATCTTCTTTATCCATTCATCTGTCGATCGACACTTAGGTTGCTTCCATGTCCTGGCTATTGTAAATAGAGCTGCAATGAACACTGTGGTACATGACTCTTTGAATTATGGTTTTCTCAGGGTATATGCCCAGTAGTGGGATTGCTGCGTCGTATGGTAGTTCTACTTTTAGTTTTCTAAGGAACCTCCATACTGTTCTCCATAGTGGCTGTATCAATTTACATTCCCACCAACAGTGCAAGAGGGTTCCCTTTTCTCCACACCCTCTCCAGCATTTATTGTTTGTAGATTTTTTGATGATGGCCATTCTGACCCGTGTGAAGTGATACCTCATTGTAGTTTTGATTTGCATTTCTCTAATGATTAGTGATGTTGAACATCCTTTCATGTGTTTGTTGGCAATCTGTATTATCTTCTTTGGAGAAATGTCTATTTAGGTCTTCTGCCCATTTTTGGATTGGGTTGTTTGGGTTTTTTGATATTGAGCTGCATAAGCTGCTTGTGAATTTTGGAGACTAATCCTTTGTCAGTTGCTTCATTTGCAAATATTTTCTCCCATTCTGAGGGTTGTCTTTTCATCCTGTTTATGGTTTCCTTTGCTGTGCAAAAGCTTTTAAGTTTCATTAGGTCCCATTTGTTTATTTTTGGTTTTATTTCCATTTCTCTAGGAGGTGGATCAAAAAGGATCTTGCTCTGATTTATGTCATAGAATGTTCTGCCTATGTTTTCCTCTAAGAGTTTTATAGTGTCTGGCCTTACATTTAGGTCTTTCATCCATTTTGAGTTTATTTTTGTGTGTGGTGTTAGAGAGTGTTCTAATTTCATTCATTTCATTCTTTCACATGAAACTGTCCAGTTTTCCCAGCACCACTTATTGAAGAGGCTGTCTTTTCTCCATTGTATATTCTTGCCTCCTTTATCAAAGATAAGGTGACCATATGTACATGGGTTTATCTCTGGGCTTTCTATCCTGTTCTGTTGATCTGTATTTCTGTTTTTGTGCCAGTACCATACTGTCTTGATTACTGTAGCTTTGTAGTATAGCCTGAAGTTAGGGAGCCTGATTCCTCCAGCTCCATTTTTCTTTCTCAAGATTGCTTTGGGGGCTTCCCTGCTGGCGTGGTGGTTAAGAATCCGCCTGCCAGTGCAGGGGACACGGGTTTGAGCTCTGGTCCGGGAAGATCCCACATGCCGCAGAGCAGCTAAGCCTGTGTGCCACAACTACTGAGCCTGCACTCTAGAGCCCACGAGCCACAACTACTGAAGCCCACGAGCCACAACTACTGAAAGCCCACATGCCTAGAGCCCATGCTCCGCAACAAGAGAAGCCACTGCAATGAGAAGCCCATGCACCGCAACGAAGAGTAGCCACCACTTGCTGCAAGTAGAGAAAGCCTGCACACAGCAATGAAGACCCAACTCAGCCAAAAATAATAAATATATTAAAAATAAATAAAGTCCAAAAAAAAAGATTGCTTTGGCTATTCGGTGTTCTGAGTTTCTGCATTTATGATTTGGAGTATTTCATATATGAAAATGTTTGTGTAGGGATATTTTATCCACTTTGGGCTCCTATGTTAGAGTTTTCCTCTGATTCATGATTAGATTTCTTGGAGAGTAGTGTCATCAGCTAAAATATTGGAGTTCTCATTTTCTGTTTTATTCTTGTAATGGTTTTATATGCATATAACCTGCCATTTTCTGCTCATTTTGAAATGTCTTATATTTTCATCAACCACCAATAATAGGGAGCAGTCAGAACTCTTATACACTGTGGATGGGAGTGTACATTGATAGTCACTTTAGAAAACAATTTGACTTTATCCAGTAAATTAAAAGATGCACTTAGCCTTCAACTTATCAAATCTACTTGAATAATTCATGGACACAAATATCAGGAGATATATCCTAGAATAATTCATGGACACAAATATCAGGAGACATGCACATGGTTTATAGCACCCATGCTTTCTATAGCAAAAAATCAGAAGCTATTCAAATGTCTATTAACAGGAGATTGGAAAAACAAATTCATGTAGTAGAACACAGTGCTGTGATGGAAAACAAATTAACTATAATCACAATAATAACCATAGATATATAGCAGGAGTATAACGTTGAGTGAAAAAGTTGCAAATGAATAGAACCAGTCAATTCTGCTTACATAAAGTTAAAATTCGTATAAAACTAATCAATACAAATGTGGGACACTATAAATAAGAAAAAGGGGGCTTCCCTGGTGGCACAGTGGTTGAGAATCTGCCTGCCAATGCAGGGGACACGGGTTCGAGCCCTGGTCTGGGAAGATCCCACATGCCGCAGAGCAACTAGGCCCACGAGCCACAACTACTGAGCCTGCACGTCTGGAGCCTGTGCTCCGCAACAAGAGAGGCTGCGATAATGAGAGGCCCATGCACCACGATGAAGAGTGGCCCCCACTTGCCGCAACTAGAGAAAGCCCTCGCACAGAAACGAAGACCCAACACAGCCATAAATAAATAAATAAATAAATAAAATAAATAAATAAATAAATAAATAAATAAACCCAAAGTTTGAAAAGAAAAAGGAATGATAAACATACAAAATTCAGCATAGCGGTTACCTTCATGGGTTGCGTGGAGATAGATGATGGGATTGGAGAGTGACACAAAGGGGAACAGAGGTACTGGTGATACTGCATTTCTTAAGCTTTGGTGGTATTGTTGTTATTCATATCTTATGTGAGTGTTATAAATGTTTTTATAAGTATTTAATATATAATAACATTTTCATATGAATGATGCTACAAAAAATTATCACATTTTCAGAAGTTTATCTTTGGTTGATGTATTCTATCATCTGGAGGTTGAGGGTATTTCCAGTACCCTCAGGGAATGAGAATCAGGGAAGACATAAGAGCAAGAAAATAGGAAGAGGTGTCTGCAAAATCTTGCTTCTACTGAATCAGTTCTTCACAATGTGGCTTCACATATTTTTGTTGATGTATTGTGAGTTATTTAACCATGGAGCCAATATATACACATATCTATCCCATGTATGGAAATGAAATGTTATTAAACTTAAATATAATTATTTTTGGATTATTTATTTTAACAATTTCTGCAATTATTTCCCTTCCAGTGGTTTAGGCGATAAATGATAGATCAAATAATACAAAAGCTGATTTCCCCCTCAAACCAACTATGCATCTGGCCCAATCTATGTAATCTGACTAAAAACAGAGTTCACTAAATAAAAATCCTCTCATTTACCTTCTCCAGTCCCTTGAGGCAAGTCCGTGTCTGACTGAGCTGCATGAATGTGATCCTAAGTTGGTAGGCTCAGGAAGGAAATATATTTGAAGGGTTGATATAGGGAGAAAAAATAGAATGTTGTCTAACATGTATGCTTGGAGCTCTTTTCTGATTCCACCTGTGGCACATGAATAACTTCACCAATCAGATGAGTCTCACGTGAGTCTGCTGCATTTTCTACTAATGTGGCCTAAATAGTCTCTCAAAAGAGCCTCCCCTCCTCATCCTTTTCTTCCTTCTTTCACCAGACTTTTACTGATCATCCACTACATAGAGTTTTATTGATCATCTATTCATATTGATCCCTACTACATATGGTAGGGATATGAATATAATTTACATATAGTGTAAGGATAGATAGATACACACATACACTTAACTGAAAAGAATATAAACAAAAACTGAAATCCCAGAAAATGAGGAATTAATTATTTGTGGGGGAAAGGTAAATGATCTCAAAGAAAAGGTAAATTTGAGTTAGTCTTAAATAGTAGGATTTTAACAAATGGTTCTAAATATATACTTATTGAATAAAGAATATAGAAGTAAGGAGGATATAAAGATCTCTTACTGTATCCTAAACACTTATAAAGAACTTCACAGCTCTCTAAGTGTCATCCCAGGTATTTTCAGTTTGCTTACATATATGGTAAACATATTGTCTGAAACAAAAGTTGAAACATACAGTGTGATGAGGGTAGAGAAAATCTGCAATTGCTGCTTCTCCAGAAAATCCAGAATGTATGTTTATATCGTCCATATTATACTTCAGTTATGGAAATGCAAATGTCCTTAAGTAATCTTCTGATCTGTCCATATCTGTCAACTGGTAACTGCTAACGGGGTTAGGTACAAATATTGACATTCGTTTTGTAGGGTGAATAATCCTAAAGAAAACATAGGAATTCTACTTTTGAATATTCTTATTTTACACAATAAACATATTGCCATCACTTATTAGTAACTACAAATTTCGCACATGCACTTATTTTAACACGGAAAGTGTAAGCTAAGGAAGACCAGTAGAGTCGACATTTGTTCCAGGATTTCATTGTCAATGAAGACGTATGAGGAAATGTTGGAAAAAGTGAATATGGGAAACTCATAAATTTTTTTTGTAATGTAAAAATGTATCCTCTGGGCTTCCCTGGTGGCGCAGTGGTTGAGAAACTGCCTGCCAATGCAGGGGACACGGGTTCGAGCCCTGGCCTGGGAAGATCCCACATGCCGCGGAGCAGCTAAATCCCGTGAGCCACAACTACTGAGCCTGCGCATCTGGAGCCTGTGCTCTGCAACGGGAGAGGCCGCGACAGTGAGAGGCCCACGCACCGCGATGAAGAGTGACCCCCACTTGCCGCAACTAGAGAAAGCCCTCGCACAGAATCGAAGACCCAACACAGCCCAAAAAATAAATTAATTAATTAATTTAAAAAAATGTATCCTCTGAAAAAAATCACTCACTATGAAAAACATTGGATTTCCCTAGGTAACCATGGGCATGACTCGTAACCCTCTTAACCCTCAAATTCATCTATCAACTAATGGTGATAATATTAATCTCATATGATTTGAAAGGGATTCATTGAAATGATATGAATAAAAGAACATGTAAGGTATTTCACTATACAATTGTAAGGTATCATTTGATCTGAGACAATATAGTATAGTGATTAGGAGTGCAGTTTCTAGAGTCAGACTGCCTGGTTTTGAATCCTAGCCTTATCATTGATCAGTTCTAATATCTCAGGGAAACCACTTCACTTCCCAAAACCTCATTTTTTTTTTTCAGGAAAATGGAAATAGTAATAGAACTCACATCACAGGGTAGAATTAAATATAGTATGTGAAGAATAATACATGTCATACAGTAAATGTTAGTTATTATCTTTTTAATATTGTAGCAGTAATTGGCCTTCTTTATAATAAAAATACTAATATCAATTATATCCTTCATTTCTCATTCTTATAAAGGAATCAAATGAAACTAGGTAATCTGAAGAAAGTTATGACAGGAGAAACAATCTCATGGAAAACTTTCATGTAGTTTAATATCAAGTACTTAAAATGAACAGTGGCAAATTCATTAACAAAGGATTAATAAAAATTTTTACATTTTAAATGGCAAAAAACAAGGTTAAAAGACAAATTGGGAAAACATAAAGTGTATGATATGTTATAAAAATAAATCATAAATACTCTTAACAAAAAAATAGGGCAAAGGGCATCAACAGGCAATTCTCAAAAGAAATACAAATGATTAAAAGCATTAAAAGGTGTTCAACCTCACTAGTAACCAAAGACATGCAGACTGGCAAAGAAGAAAATATCCAGTGTTGGTTGAGGGTATGAGGAAGAGGCCTGCAAATTCATGCGTTATTGGAGAAAGTGTAAAATGGTGCTTTGTTTCTGAAGGGCAGTTTGACAACTTTTATTGTTTAAAATGTTCATTCTTTTTAATCCGGCAGATAGACTTCTAAACATTTATTCTAAAGGAGAGAATTTTTAAAAAGCAGAAAGATGTTTGTATACAGCATTGTTTATAATAGTAAAAATTTTAAATGACTTAAATTTCAGGTATTGGTTAAATCATCTATGGTACATTCCTTTACTAGAATATTATTCACCTGTTGAACTGATAATGTAGTTTCTTTAATCATTCAACAAATATTTGAGTGTATAAGACCATTCAGGACTTCTCTGGTGGCACAGTGCTTAAGAATCCACCTGCCAATGCAGGGGACACTGGTTCAAGCCCTGGTCCGGGAAGATCCCACATGCTGTGGAGCAACTAAGCCCGTGTGCCACAACTACTGAGCCTGCGCTCTAGAGCCCGAGAGCCACAACTACTGAGCCCACGTGCCACAACTACTGAAGCTCGCGTGCCTAGAGCCCGTGCTCCGCAACAAGAGAAGCCACCGCAATGAAAAGCCCGCTCACAGCAAGGAAAAGTAGCCCCCGCTCGCTGCAACTGGAGAAAGCCCGTGCGCAGCAATGAAGACCCAACACAGCCAAAAATAAAATTAAATAAATAAAATTTTTTAAAAAGACCATTCATCCAGTGAAAATGATGATGTAATTTATGCATTCCATCATCCAACAAATATTTAAGTATATACTCTGTGTTCTGCAGTAGGCATACTTGGTGAATGATACAAAGACCCTGCCCTTATATTCCTGTTCTTTCTTTATTCACAGAGAAATGTTTTCATGATATTTTTCATGAAAAAGCAGATTTTAAAAGAGCTTGTATAGTATGATTCCATTTATATGAAATTTAGGTAATAAAATATCAATATTCAAGTTATAGATTATATCTAAGCATTTGTCTACTGAGAAGTTTGGATGGATGTTCATGAAAATGTTTGTAGTGGTTTTTCTTGGAAGCCAGAATTTGGGGGTGATGATTACATTCTACTTTGTAATTTCTCTCATTTATTTTTTAATATTTTTATATTAGTATGAAAGAAATTAAAGATCATAACAATAGAATATGTCATATTCATGACATTGACTTGATGAAACCTTGTGGTGTGGTGCTTACCACAAAATATTTTTTCATATAATGTTATGACTTCTGAACTGTAAGATTATGTTAATATAGTGTTACCCCTTTTTTGGAATAATTTAATTTAATATAATTACAGGATGGAATCAAACAATATCCAAGTACTTCAGGATCTGCTATCAAAACAGCCACTTTAATCAGTGACCCAGGTTTAGGCCTGCAAGCATACGGCCGACAGGTAAGCAGGAAAGATATCACTTCTTCTGTAGAACATTGGATAGCAGAATGCAATAACTGAGTCATTTTATAGTAGTAAAGTTGTGTTTGTTTGAAAATGAGGCTAAAATTATATCACCAAGAGAGATTGGAAGAGAATTTTCTTAGCCTTCAGAGAACATTAAAATTTCAGCTGATCCTGGACAACATAATCAGGGGAAATGATTTCTTGATACATATGAAGAAGATTTTAGTGGCAGAAGTTGAAATAACTATCTTATTGGAAAAGAGATAATGATATAGAATAAGAGAATATATATAGGTTGATATCTTCTTGGGTCAAGAAAAGAAAGCATGTCACATTCTAGTTTCAGTTTTTGTTTTTTTTTAAATGGTTAACAGACATTTATTTATTTATATTTTCTTTTTGGTGAACTCTTTCAATCCTTTGCCCATTTTTAAATTGTACTCTTGATTTTTTTTTTTATTGATTTGTAGGAACTTTTTAAATTTATTTATTTATTTTTGACTGTGTTGGGCCTTCGTTTCTGTGCGAGGGCTTTCTCCAGCTGCGGCGAGCGGGGGCCACTCTTCATTGCGGTGCGCGGGCCTCTCACTATTGCGGCCTCTCTTGTTGTGCAGCACAGGCTCCAGACGCGCAGGCTCAGTAATTGTGGCTCACGGGCCTAGTTGCTCCGCGGCATGTGGGATCTTCCCAGACCAGGGCTCGAACCCGTGTCCCCTGCATTGGCAGGCGGATTCTCAACCACTGCGCCACCAGGGAAGCCCTAGTTTCAGTTTTTTAAATCTTTAAAGTGGTCATAAAATTGACTAATACATCATCATCAACTAATACATGTAGAGTTTTTTTTTATGGCTGTGTTGGGTCTTCGTTTCTGTGCGAGGACTTTCTCTAGTTGTGGCAAGCGGGGGCCACTCCTCGTCGCGGTGCGTGGGCCCCTCACTATCGTGGCCTCTCTTGTTGCGGAGCACAGGCTCCAGACGCGCAGGCTCAGTAATTGTGGCTCACGGGCCCAGTTGCTCCGCGGCATGTGGGATCTTCCCAGACCAGGGCTCGAACCCGTGTCCCCTGCATTGGCAGGCAGATTCTCAACCACTGCGCCACCAGGGAAGCCCACATGTAGAGTTTTTATGTTTATACTTACATGTATAACATACATTAATATTATGTCCCAGTAATTTCATAAGTTTATGTCCATTTTTAAAGACCGGTATTGAAATTGTTTGTATCATAGGGTAATACTAGCTTAAGAAACAATCTTTTTGATACTTGAGAATGTCAAATGTGTTCGGCTACCCAGCTAAGATAACCAATAGACTACAAAGCTATTATTAAGAGAAATGTCCAATTTTGTGGAACCGTATATTGAAAAAGACATGTCTAAAAGTGTGTGATACCTAATAATGCCATTTGGAAGTACATTTATTAGCAAACAACTAGCATTAAGTTTCAGAAACACTGTGTAAAAATAAAGGGAGGAGATGTGGAATTAGAGATACTAGGCTTCTAATTTTTACTCTGTCACTTACAAGTCAGTATTACTTTGAAGCCTAAAAAAAAAATCACTTCTCCTTTGAGCCTGTTTCCTTATCTGTTAAAGAGAAAGAGAGAGAAAGGAATGATGATGATGATGATGATGATGATTATGATGGTGATATCCTGTCATATATCTCAAGACTTTTGTAAGAAACTAAAAAGCTTTTGGAAACCAAAAGCATTTTATAAATATAAATTATTATTATTATTATTGCTATTAAGGTACACATGTTGAATTACTCTAGTAATTGGTAAAATAATAATACACTATGATTTTGCAAGTGTGGCTGCTCTGTATATGCATCTGTTTCAGGTAGATTTTGCACACTGAAGAATGGTAATTGATCCAAAAGCATAACTACCCCCCCCAAAAAACTTGGATCTTTCCTAAGCACCTAAATTCATAGTCAAATTGAATGTATAAATGTGACTGAATAGCTGTCAAGAAAGCTATAAAACTTTTTCAACATTGATTAACTGAGAAATAGTACACGAAAACACTCACATCCCTGCCCCACCAACCTAGGGCCAGGGAGTTTAAAAATTTACATCAAGGGCCTAGACAGCCCCAAGACCACAGCAGCCCCACAGCCAGCTGTAAGACCTAACCCACCAACTGGTAGACCAGCACCATCCTGGGATGCCCTGGGTCATAGCCCCACCAATCAGCAAGCCTACATTAGCTCCAAAACCAGTCTCATGACCCAGTCCTGCCAACCGGTGGACCAAGACCAGGACTTCCCTGACCTTGCAGCCAGCTGTGCCAGGACCTAGCCCCCCTACCAGTGGCTGACAGCCCCTACACAAGGCAGGTCCTGGCAACCAACCAGACGGGGCCAGCCACACCTACCAGCACACCTGTAGCAGTCAGCCTGCCACAACAGAAGGACCCAGGCAGTCCACAGAGAGAGCATCCCTAAATCATATAGGTCTGGTGACCAGACAGGAGTGCACTTCTGACCCCATAGTATGTTTCCTACATAAGACCACTTCTCTAATATCAGGAAACATAACCAACCTACAAAATGCATAGAAATAAAACTGAATAGGCAAAATGAGGTGACAAAGAAATATGTTCCAAACAGAGGAATAAGATAAAACTCCAGAAGAAGAACTAGTGGAGATAAGCAATCTACTCAATAAAGAGTTTAAGATAATGATCATGAAGATGCTCAAAGAACTTGGGAGAAGAACGGATGAACAGAGTTAGAAGTTTTTAACAGAGTTAGAAAATATAAAGATGAACCAAACAGAGCTGAAGAATGCAATAACTGAAATTAAAAATACTCTAGAAGAAATCAACAAAATGATACAGAGGAACAGATCAGTGAACTGAAAGACAGAATAGTGGAAATCACTGAAGTGGAAAAGAAAAAAGAAAAAAAATGTGTTAATGAGGACAGTTTAAGAAACTTCTGGGACAACATCAACCACACTAACATTCACATTATAGGGGTCCCAGAAGGAGAAGAAAGAGAGAGAAAGGGGTGGAGAACTTATTTGAACACATAATAGCTGAAAATTTCCCAACCTGGGAAAGGAAACAGACATCCAGGTCTGGGAAGCACAGAGAGTCCCAAACAGGATCAAATCAAAGAGGACTGTAACAAGACATTCTATTTAAAATGGCAAAAATTAGGCCTTTCCCACCTTCTGAGATGGCTTGCGCTCTGTCTGTGGAATGTGTTTCTCCCAAGGCCACTCTCACCTTCTGCGATGGCCCACATTCTGTCTGTGGAGTGTGTTTCTCTCTAAATAAACCCACTTCTTACCTAAAATAAAATAAAATAAAATGGTAAAAATTAAACATAAAAAGAGACTATTAAAAGCATCAAGGAAAAAGCAACAAGTTATGTACAAGTGAACTCGCATTAGGCTATCAGCTGACTTTTCAGCAGCAACTCTACAGGCCAGATGGGAATGGCATGATATATTTAAAGTGATGAAAGGGAAAACCTACAACCTACCCAACAAGGCTTTCATTCAGATTTGAAGGAGATATCAAAAGTTTTACAGAAAAGCAAAAGTTAAAAGAGTTTAGCACCACGAAACCAACCTTACGAGAAATGTTAAAGGGACTCCTCTACATGGAAAAGAAAAGGCCGCAGCTAGAAATGTGAAAATTACAAAAGGAAAAATACCATTGTTAAAGGGAAATATATAGTAAAGGTAGTGTATTAACCACTTATAAAGCTAGTAGGAAAGTTAAAAAATAAAAGTCATAAAATCATCTATAGCCACAATATGTAGTTAAGGGATACAAAAAACAAAATGATGTAAAATATGGAGTCATAACTAGTAAATTTGGAGGGAGCAGTAAAAAATGAAGGGTCATTAAAATGCATTTGATCTTAAGAGATCAGCAACATAAGATAAACATATATAGAGAGAGATTGCTATATATAAACTTCATGGTAACCACAAACCAAAAATCTATAACAGGTACACACTCAAAGAGAAAAAGAAATACAAACATAACATTAAGGTAGTCATAAAATGAAAAGGGAAGAGAACAAAAGAAGAAAGGAAAGAAAATGAACTACAAAACAACCCCAAAACAAATAATAAAATGGCAATAAAAACATACCAATCAAAAATTACTTTTGATTGGGAGATCAAGATGGCAAAGTAGGAGGATGCTGAACTCAGGTCCCCCACGAACACATCAAAAATACATCTACTTGTGAGAACAAACTAGATTTGCAGAAAGACAGTTCTACAACCAAGGCTGTAAGAAAAGATCTACAGAGTCAGGTAGGAAGTGAGGGGAAGCTATCAGGTCAGGACCTGCACCTCTAGAAGGAGACACAGAAGAGGAGGGGGATATCATGGGCTCAGAGATCCTCCCTGGGGAGTAAGGGGTTCAACGTACATATTGGGAACCCCAGCTCTGAGACCCAACATCAGGAAGACAAGTCCCCTTAGCTGGTTTGAAAACCAGCAGGACTTACTCGAGGGCTGTAAGAAACCTAGACTCCACTCATGCTTGCTTACTCACAAAACAAGGTGGAGGAAGCAGATCGAAACTACCCAGGGCTCTGGCCAGTTTCCCATGGCCATCCCAGCACATGCCCCAGCCTGCACTAGGAACCTCCTCTGGCCCCTCTTTGTTTGGTGCTCTTTCCCTCTAAGGTGAATGTGTCATTGTCAGGAGGGAGGAGAGTGCACACTTAGAGGGAAAGGAACCAGCTCAGACCTGATCCTCAGTGCTTCTGCTCCAGCAACTTTGGACCCACCCCCACCCCTGATAGGGTGGTGATGGACACTGAGCATAGGAGAGGCCCTTGCTTATACCTGGTGCTGGCTGCAGTCCACAAAGGTGATAGCTGCCACAGCAACCTGGGGGAAGACGTGACCTGTGCTCACTTCATATCCAGCTCTCCCACCAAACCACTGGGCACATGATGACTGCAGAGGGACACTCCCATAAAAGGACACACCTTCAAGACCAGGATAGGTAAACTGTTTCACCTAATTTCATAGAGATATAAAAAGTTAAAATGAGAAGACAGAGGAATTTGTCTCAAATGAAAGAACAAGAAAAAACTCTGAAAAAAAAAATGAAACAGATAAATAATTTACCACATAGAGAGTTTATAGCATTAGTAATAAGAATGTTCACTGAACTTGTGAAAATAATGGAAAACACAGTGAACATTTTAACAAGGGACTAGAAAATGTAAAAAAGGACCAGTCAGAGCTGAAGAATACAGTGCCTAAAATGAAAAACACACTAGAAGTGATTAACAGGAGACTATGTGATACAAAAGAATGCATAAGTGACCTGGAAGAGAGAAAAATGAAAATCACCCAATAAGAACAAGAAAAAGAAAACCACAATTTTTAAATGAGGACAGTTTAAGGGACCTCTAAGACAACATCAAGTGTACTAACATTCACATTATATGGGTCCCAAAACGAGAAGAGAGAAAGGGATTGAAAATGTGTTTCATGAAATTATGGCTCAAAATTTCCCAAACCTGAAGAATGAAATAGGTATACAGATATAGGAAACACAGAGGGTCCCAAACAAGATGAACCCCAAGAGACCCACACCAAGACATCATAATTAAATTGGCAAAAGTTAACGATAAGGAGAAAATTTTAAAGGCAGCAAGAGAAAAAAACGTCACATACAACCCCATAAGGCAATCAACTAATTTTTCTGCAGGAAGTTTGCTGGCCAAAAGGAAAATACATGATATATTTAAAGTGCTGAAAGGGAAACACCTACAACCTGGGATAATCTGCCCAGAAAGTTTATCATTCAGAACTGAAGGAGAGATAAAGAACTTATCAAACAAACAAAAACTGAAAGAGTTTCTCCATACGAAACTGGCCCTAAAAGGAGTGTTTAAGGGTCTTCTCTAAGAGGAAATAAAAGGCTACAACAAGAAGAGTTTATAGAAAAGGAAAAATCCCACTAATAAAGTCAAATATATAGTAATGGCTGTGGATCAACCACCTAAATAAGCTAGTATGAATATTAAAAGACAAAACTTGTAAAATCAACTATAACTAAATAAATGGGATAATCATGAAGATGTTAAATATGAAATCAAAAACACAAAACGTGGGGGAGGGGAGTAAAAAATGTAGAGCTTTTAGAATATTTTTGAACTTAAATGACTATCAGTTTAAAACAAATAGATATAGTTTTACATCAACATATATGAACCCCATTAAAACCACAAATCAAAAACCCACAATTGATACACAGAAATTGGAGAGAAAGGAACACAAGCATACCACTAAAGAAAATCATCAAACCACAAGATAATAAACTAAAAGAAGAAGAATGAAAAGATAAGAACTATAGAAACAATCAGAAAACAAGTAACAAAATAAGTACATACTTATCAATAATCACTTTAAATGTCAATGGACTAGATACTCCAATGAAAAGTCATAGGGTGGCTGATTGGATTAAAAAAAAAATCCAGCTACATGTTGCTTACAAGAGATTCATATCAGAGCTCAAGACACACAGATTGAAAGTGAGGGTATGGAAAAAGAAATTTCATGCAAATGGAAATGACAAATTTCCAGTAACAATACTCAGACAAAATAAACTTTAAAATAAAGACTATAACAAAAGAAAGAGCATTATATAATGATAAAAGAATCAATACAAGAAGAGAACAGTATATGCATTAACATATATGCACCCAATACAGGAGCACCTAAATATATAAAGCAAATATTAACAGACCTAAAGGGAGAAATTGATAATAATATAATAATAGTAGGAGTAGTCCACTTACATCAATGGACGGATCATCCAGAAAGAAAATCAGTATGGCATAAGTGGTCTTAAATAACACAATAGACCAGTTGGACTTAATAGATATCTACAGGACATTACATCCTAAAACAGTAGAATACACATTCTTTTTGAGCGCACATGGAACATTCTCAAGGATAGATCACATGTTAGGCCACAAAACAAGTCTCAACAAATTTAAGAGGATAGAAATTATATCAAGCATTTTCTCCAACAAATGTTATGAAACGAGACTAAACAACAATCTACTAAAAAACCAATGGGTCAATGAAGAAATCAAAGAGGAAACTAGAAAATACCTCCAGATAAATGAAAATGGAAATGCAACACTCAAAACTGTATGGGATGCAAAGACACATTAATCAAAACAGCATGGTATTGGCACAAAAACAGACATATGGATGGATGGAACAGAATAGAGAGCTCAGAAATAAAGCCACACACCTATGGTCAATTAATCTTTGACAAAGGAGGCAAAGATATACAATGGGAAAAAGACAGTCTCTTCAGCAGGTGCTGTTGGGAAAGTTGGACAGTCACATGTGAACCAATGAAGTTAGAACACACCCTCACACCATACACAAAAATAAACTCAAAATGGCTTAAAGACTTAAACATAAGACACCATAAAACTCCTAGAAGAGATCATAGGCAAAACATTCTCTGACATAAATCATAGCAATGTTTTCTTAGGTCAGTCTCCCAAGACAATAGAAATAAAAGCAAAAATAAACAAATTGGAGTGAATCAAACTGACAAGCTTTTGTATGGCAAAGGAAACCACAAACAAAAGGAAAAGACAACCTATGGAATGGGAGAAAATATTTGCAAATGATGCAACCAACAAAGGCTTAACTTCTAAAATATACAAACAGCTCATACAACTCAACAACAAAAAAACAAACAACCCAATTGAAAAATGGGCAGAAAACCTAAACAGACATTTCTCCAAAGAAGACATACAGATGGCCAACAGGCACATGAAAAGATGCTCAACATCTCTAATTATTAGAGAAATGCAAATCAAAACTGCAATGAGGTACCACCTCGCACGAGTCAGAAGGGCCATCATTTAAAAAAATCTACAAATAACAAATGCTGGAGAGGGTGTGGAGAAAAGGGAACCCTCCTACACTGTTGGGGGGAATGTAAATTGGTACAACCACTATGGAAAACAGTATGGGGTTTCCTCAAAAAACTAAAAATAGAGTTGCCATGTGATCCAGCAATCCCACCTCTGGGCATATATGCAGACAATAATTCAAAAAGATACATGCACCTCTATGTTCATAGCAGTACTATTTACAATAGCCAATACGTGGAAACAACCTAAATGTCCATCAACAGTTGAGTAAAGAAGATGTGGTACATATATACAATGTAATACTACTCAGCCATAAAAAAGAATGAAATAATGCTATTTGCAGCAACATGGATAGACCTAGAGATTATGATACTAAGTGAAGTAAGTCAGAAGAAGAAAGACAAATACCATATGATATCACTTATGTGTGGAATCTAAAATATGACACAAATGAACTTATCTACAAAAGAGAAACAGACTCACAGACATAGAGAACAGACTTGTGGTTGCCAAGGAAGGGGGGGTGGGGGAGGAATGGAGTGGAAGTTTGGGGCTAGCAAATGCAAACTAGTATATATAGAATGGATAAGCACTAAGGTCCTACTGTATAGCACAGGGAACTATGTTCAATATCTTGTAATAAGCCATATTGGAAAACAATATTTAAAAGATTGTATGTATGTGTGTATATGTATAATATATATATATAACTGAATCACTTTGCTGTACAGCAGAAATTAACACAGCATTGTAAATCAGCTATACTTCAATTTTTTAAAACTATATGGGATGCAGCAAAAGCAATTCTAAGAGGGAAGTTTATAACCATATAGGCCTTCCTCAAGAAAGAAGAAAAATCTCGAATAAACAACCTAACCTATCATGTAACAGAATTAGATAAAGAAGAACAAATGAAGCCCAAAGTCACAGAAGGAAGGAAATAATAAAGATCAGAGAGGAAATAAATAAGATAGAGACCAAAAAAATAAATAAAAGATCAATGAAACCAAATGCTGGTTTTTGAAAAGATAAACAAAATTGATAAACCTTTAGCAAGACTCACCAAGAAAAAATGAGAAAGGGCTCGTATCAATAAAATCAGAAATGAAAAAGGAGAAGTTACATTGGCACCATAGAAATACAAAGGAGTATAAGAGATTACTACAAACAATTATATGTCATTAAAATGGACAACCCACATGAAATGGACAAATTCCTAGAAATGTACAATCTCTCAAGACCGAATCAGAAAGATATAGGAAATATGAACAGGCCAATTAACAGTAAAGAAGTTGATTCAGTAATCAAAACAGTTCCAGGACCAAATGGGACCTAATGAAACTTAAAAGCTTTTGCACAGCAAAGGAAACCATAAACAAGACCAAAAGACAACCCTCAGAATGGGAGAAAATATTTGCAAATGAAGCAACTGACAAAGGATTAATCTCCAAGATTTATAAGCAGCTCATGCAGCTCAATAACAAAAAAACAAACAACCCAATCCAAAAAGGGGCAGAAGACCTAAATCGACATTTCTACAAAGAAGATATACAGATTGCCAACAAACACATGAAAGAATGCTCAACATCATTAATCATTAGAGAAATGCAAATCAAAACTACAATGAGATATCATCTCACAGCAGTCAGAATGGCCATCATCAAAAAATCTAGAAACAATAAATGCTGGAGAGGGTGTGGAGAAAAGGGAACCCTCTTGCACTGTTGGTGGGAATGTAAATTGATACAGCCACTATGGAGAACAGTATGGAGGTTCCTTAAAAAACTAAAAATAGAACTACCATATGACCCAGCAATCCCACTACTGGGCATATACCCTGAGAAAACCATAATTCAAAAAGAGTCATGTACCAAGATGTTCATTGCAGCTCTATTTACAATAGCCAGGACATGGAAGCAACCTAAGTGTCCATCATCGGATGAATGGATAAAGAAGATGTGGCACATATATACAATGGAATATTACTCAGCCATAAAAAGAAAGGAGAAATGGAGTTATTTGTAGTGAGGTGGATGGAGTTAGAGTCTGTCATACAGAGTGAAGTAAGTCAGAAAGAGAAAATCAAATACAGTATGCTAACACATATATATGGGATCTAAGGGGAAAAAAAAAAGGTCATGAAGAACCTAGTGGCAAGATGAGAATAAAGACACAGACCTACTAGAGAATGGACTTGAGGATATGAGGGGGAAGGTTAAGATGTGACAAAAAGATAGAGTGGCATGGACATATATACACTACCAAATGTAAAATAGATAGCTAGTGGGAAGCAACCGCATAGCACAGGGAGATCAGCTCTGTGCTTTGTGACCACCTAGAGGTGTGGGATAGGGAGGGCGGGAGGGAGGGAGATGCAAGAGGGAAGAGATATGGGAACATATGTATATGTATAACTGATTCACTTTGTTATAAAGCAGAAAGTAACACACCATTGTAAAGCAATTATACTCCAATAAAGATGTTAAAAAAAAAAAGTTCCAGGACCAGATGGTTTCACATTTAAATTCTATCAAACATTTAGAGAACAGTTAACACCTATCCTTCTCAAACCATTTCAAAAAATTGCAGAGGAAGGAATGCTTCCCAACTCAATCTATGAGGCCAGCATCACCCTGATACCAAAACTGGACAAAGATATCACACATGAAAATATTACAGGCCAATATTACTGATGAGCGTAGCTGTGAAAATCCTCAACAAAATATTAGGAAACCAAATTCAACAATACATTAAAAGGATCTTACACCATGATCATGTGGCATTTACCCCACTGATACAAGGATGGTTCAGTATTTGCAAATCAATCCATGTGATACACCACATTAACAAACTGAAGAATAAAAATCATATAATCATCTCAATAGATGAAGAAAAAGCTTTTAACAAAATTCACATTTACGATAAAAGTACTCAACAAAGTGGGTATAAAGGAACATATCTCAACATAATAAGGCTATATATAACAGGTGCACAGCTAATATCATACTCAGTGTTGGAAAGCTAAAAGCATTTCCTCTGAGATCAGGACAAAGACAAATATATCCACTCTGGTCACTTTTATTCAATATAGTATTGGAAGTCCTAGCCACAGCAATTAGGCAAGAAAAAGAACTAAATAGAATCCAAATTGGGAAGGAAGAAATAAAACTGTCACTGTTTATAGATGGCATGATACTATATGTAGAAAATCCTATAAACACCACCAAATAACTACTAGAACTCATCAGTGAACTCAGTAAAGTTGCAGGATACAAAATTAATCTATAGAAATCTGTTGCATTTCTGCACAATAACAACAAACTACCAGAAAGAGAAATGAAAACCTATTCACAGTCACATTCAAAAGAATAAAATATCTCGGAATAAATCTAACAAAGGAGATAAAAGATCAGTACTCAGAAAACTACAAGGTACCTGTGAAAGTAATTGAAGATGACACAAACAGATGGAAAGATATACTGTGCTCATGGATTGAAAGAATTAATATTGTTAAAATGACCACATACCCAGGCAATCTACAGATTCAGTGCAATGCTTATCAAAATACCAATGGCATTCATCACAGAAATAGAACAAATAATTCTAAGATTTGTGAGAAACACAGAAGACCTCGAATAGCCAAAATACTTTTAAGAAAGAACAAAAACAGGAGATATCACACATCCCTCATTTCAAACTATACTACAAAGCTACAGTTTTCAAAACAGTATGGTACTGGCACAAAATCAGACACGTATGTTAATGGAACCAAATAAAGAGCCCAGAAATGATTCCACACTGATATGGGCAATTAATCTATAACAAAGGAGGCAAAAATATGTAATGTGGAAAAGACAGCCTCTTCAGCAAATTGTGCTGGGACTTCCCTGGTGGTCCAGTGGGTAAGACTCTGCTCCCAATGCAGGGGGCCCACGTTCAATCCCTCATTGGGGAACTAGATCCCTCATGCATGCCACAACTAAGAGTTCGCATGCCACAACTAAGAGTTTGCATGCTGCGACTAAGACCCGGTGCAGCCTAAATCAATAAATAAATAAATTTTTTTTTTAAATGTTGTTGGGAAAACTGAACAGCTACATGCAAAAGAATCGAACTGGACCACTTTCTCACACCATATACATAAATAATCTCAAAATAGATTAAAGGCTTAAATATAAGACCTGAAACCATAAAACTTCTAGAAGAAAACATAAGCAGTACATTCTTTGACATCTGTCTTAGTAAAATTTTTGCAGTCAAATGCTCTACCACTGAGCTCTACCCCCTGTCTTAGTAAAATTTTTGGATATGTCTCCTTAGGCAAAGGAAACAAAAGCAAAAATAAACAAATGGCAGTACATCAAACTAAAAAGCTTTTCCACAGTGAGGGAAACTATCAACAAAACAAAAAGGTCACCTACTGAATTGGAGAAGATATGTGCAAACAATATATCCAAAGGGTTAATATCCAAACTATACAAAGAACTCATACAACTCTATATTGAAAAAGCAAACAACCCAAGTAAAAAATGGGACAGAGGGGGCTTCCCTGGTGGTGCTATGGTTGAGAATCTGCCTGCCAATGCAGGGCACACGGGTTCGAGCCCTGGTCTGGGAAGATCCCACATGCCGTGGAGCAACTGGACCCGTGAGCCACAATTGCTGAGCCTGCGCGTCTGGAGCCTGTGCTCCGCAACAAGAGAGGCCGCGATAGTGAGAGGCCCGTGCACCGCGATGAAGAGTGGCCCCCACTTGCCACAACTAGAGAAAGCCCTCGCACAGAAATGAAGACCCAACACAGCCATAGATAAATAAATAAATTTTTTAAAAAAATGGGACAGAGGTCCTGAATAGACATTTTTTCAAAGAACACATACAGGTGGCCAACAGGCACATGAAAAGATGCTCAACATCACTAACCATTGGAAAATGCAAATCTAAGTCACAATGAGGGACCTTCAATATGGCAGAGGAGTTAGACGTGGAGATCACCTTCCTTCCCATAAATACATCAAAAATACATCTACATGTGGAAAAACTCCTACATAACACCTACTGAACGCTGGCAGAAGACCGCAGACTTCCCAAAAGGCAAGAAACTCCCCAGGTACCTGGGTAGGGCAAAAGAGAAAAGGAAAAACACAGAGAAAAGAATAAGGACAGGACCTGCTCCTCTGGGAGGGAGCTGTGAAGGAGGAAAAGTTTCCACACAGTAGGAAGCCCCTTCACTGGCAGACAGGGATGGGTGGAGGGAAAGCTTCAGAGCCACGAGGAGAGTGCAGCAACAGGGGTGCAGAGGGCAAAGCGAAGAGATTCCCGCACAGAGGATTGGTGCCAATCAGCACTCACCAGCCTGAGAGGCTTGTCTGCTCACTTGCTGGGGCACGTGGGGGCTGGGAGCTGAGGCTCGGGCTTCAGAGGTCAGACCCCAGAGAGAGGACGGGTTGACTGTGTGAACACTGCCTGAAGGGGGCTTGTGCACCACAGCTAGCCGGGAGGGAGTACAGGAAAAAGGCTGGAACTGCCTCAGGGGCAAGGGACCATTGTTTCGGAGTGCGTGAAGAGAGGGTATTCAGAGCACTGCCTAAACAATCTCCAGAGACGGGCACGAGCCACGGCTATCAGCACAGACACCAGAGACGGGCATGAAACACTAAGGCTGCTACTGCAGCCACCAAGAAGCCTGTGTGCAAGCGCAGGTCACTATCCACACCACCCCTCCCAGGAACCTGTGGAGCCCGCCACTGCCAGTGTCCCGTGATCCAGGGACAACTTCCCTGGGACAACACATGGCATGCCTCAGGCTGTTGCAGCATCACACTGGCCTCTGCCACCACAGGCTCACCCCACATTCTGTACCTTCCCTCCCCCCGGCCTGAGTGAGCCAGAGCCCCCTAATCAGCCGCTCCTTTAACCTCGTCCTGTCTGGGTGGGGAATAGACACCCTCAGGCGACCAACACGCAGAGCCGGGGCCAACTCTAAAGCTGAACCCCAGGAGCTGTGCGAACAAAGAAGAGAAAGGGAAATCTCTCGCAGCAGCCTCAGGAGCAGCGGATTAAATCTCCACAATCAACTTGATGTACCCTGCATCTGTGGAATACCTGAATGGACAACGAATCATCCCAAAATTGAGGCGGTTGACTTTGGGAGCAACTGTAGACTTGGGGTTTGCTTTCTGCATCTAATTTGTTTCTGGTTTTATGTTTACTTTAGTTTAGTATTTAGAGCTTATTATCATTGGTAGATGTGTTTATTAATTTGGTTGCTCTCTTCCTTTTTTATTTTTATATATATATTTTTTCCTTTTTCTCTTTTTGCGAGTATGTATGTGCATGTTTCTTTGTGTGATTTTGTCTATATAGGTTTGCTTTTACCATTTGTCTTACAAGTCTGTCTGTCCTTTTTTTTTTGGTATAGTTTTTAGTGCTTGTTATCATTGGTGGATTTGTTTTTTGGTTTGGTTGTTCTCTTCCTGCTTTTTCTTAATTACTTTTTAATTTTTAATAATTAAAAAAAATTTTTTTATTTTAATAACATTATTTATTTTATTATATTTTTTCCTTTCTTTCTTTCTTTTTTTTTCTCCCTTTACTTCTGAGCCGAGTGGCTGACAGGGTCTTTGTTCTCCAGCCGGGTGTCAGGCCTGAGCCTCTGAAGTGGGAGAGCCAAGTTCAGGATATTGGTCCACCAGAGACCTCCCAGCCCCACATAATATCAAACGGCGAAAGCTTTCACAGAGATCTCCATCTCAATGCTAAGACCCAGCTCCACTCAACAACTAGCAAGCTATAGTGCTGGACACCCTATGCCAAACAACTAGCAAGACAGGAACACAACCCCACTCATTAGCAGAGAGGCTGCCTAAAATCATAAGTTCACAGACACCCCAAAACACACCACCGGACGCGTTCCTGCCCACAAGAAAGACAAGATCCAGCCTCATCCACCAGAACACAGGCACCAGTCCCCTCCACCAGGAAGCCTACAGAGCCCACTGAACCGACCTTACCCCTGGGGGCAGACACCAAAAATAACGGGAACTACGAACCTGCAGCCTGCGAAAAGGAGGCACCAAACACAGTAAGTTAAGCAAAATGAAAAGACAAAGAAATACACAGCAGACAAAGGAGCAGGGTAAAAACCCACCAGACCAAACAAATGAAGAGGATATAGGCAGTCTACCTGAAAAAGAATTCAGAGTAATGATAGTAAAGATGATCCAAAATCTTGGAAATAGAGTGGAGAAAATACAAGAAACATTTAACAAGGACCTAGAAGAACTAAAGAGCAAACAAACAATGATGAACAACACAATAAATGAAATTTAAAATTCTCTAGAAGGAATCAATAGCTGAATAACTGAGATAGAAGAATGAATAAATGACCTGGAAGATAAAACAGTGGAAATAACTACCGCAGAGCAGAATAAAGAAAAAAGAATGAAAAGAATTGAGGACAGCCTCAGAGACCTCTGGGACAACATTAAAGGCACCAACATTCTAATTATAGGGGTCCCAGAAGAAGAAAAAAAAATATTCGAAGAGATTATAGATGAAAACTTCCCTAATATGGAATAGGAAATAGTAAATCAACTCCAAGAAGCACAAAGAATCCCATACAGGATAAATCCAAGGAGAAACAAGCCAAAACACATATTAATCAAACTATCAAAAATTATATACAAAGAAAAAATATTAAAAGGAGCAAGGAAAAAGCAACAAATAACATACAAGTGAATCCCCATAAGGTTAACAGCTGATCTTTCAGCAGAAACTCTGCAAGTCAGAAGGGAGTGGCAGGACATATTTAAAGTGATGAAGGGGAAAAACCTACAACCAAGGTTACTCGACCCACCAAGAATCTCATTCAGATTTGACGGAAAACCAAAACCTTTACAGACAAGGAAAAGCTAAGAGAATTCAGCACCACCAAACCACCTTTACAACAAATGCTAAAGGAACTTCTCTAGGCAGGAAACACAAGAAAAGGATAAGACCTACAATAACAAACCCAAAACAATTTAGAAAATGGTAATAGGAACATACATATCAATAACTACCTTAAATGTAAATGGATTAAATGCTCCAACCAAAAGACATAGACTGCCTGAATGGATACAAAAACAAGACCCGTATATATGCTGTCTACAAGAGACCCACCTCAGACCTAGGGACACATACAGACTGAAAGTGAGGGGATGGAGAAAGATATCCCATGCAAATGGAAATCAAAAGAAAGCTGAGTGGCAATACTCATATCAGACCAAATCGACTTTAAAATAAAGATTATTATAAGAGAAAAGAAGGACACTGCATAATGATCACGGGATCAATCCAAGAAAAAGATAAAACAATTGTAAATATTTATGCACCCAACATAGGAGCACCTCAATACATAAGACAAATGCTAACAGCCATAAGAGGGGAAATCGACAGTAACACAATCATAGTAGAGGACTTTAACACCCCACTTTCACCAATGGACAGATCATCCAAAATGAAAATAAATAAGGAAACACAAACTTTAAATGATACATTAAACAAGAGGGGCTTAATTGATATTCATAGGACGTTCCATCCAAAAACAACAGAATACACTGTTTTTCCCAAGTGCTCATGGGACATTCTCCAGGATAGATATCTTGGGTCACAAATCAAGCCTTGGTAAATTTAAGAAAATTGAAATCATATCAAGTATCTTTTCCGTCCACAAAGCTATGAGACTAGATATCAATTACAGGAAAAAATCTGTAAAAAAATACAAACACATGGAGGCTAAACTATACACTACTAAATAACCAAGAGATCACTGAAGAAATCAAAGAGGAAATCAAAAAATACCTAGAAACAAATGACAATGAAACCACAACGACCCAAAACCTATGGGATGCAGCAAAAGCAGTTCTAAGAGGGAAGTTTATAGCTATACAATCCTACCTTAAGAAACAAGAAACATCTCAAATAAACAACCTAACCTTACACCTAAAGCGATTAGAGAAAGAAGAACAAAAACCCCCCAAAGTTTGCAGAAGGAAAGAAACCATAAAGATCATATCAGAAATAAATGAAAAATGAAGGAAAAAATAGCAAAGATCAATAAAACTAAAAGCTGGTTCTTTGAGAAGATAAACAAAATTGATAAACCATTAGCCAGACTCATCGAGAAAAAAATGGAGAAGACTCAAATCAATAGAATTAGAAATGAAAAAGAAGTAACAACTGACACTGCAGAAATACAAAGGATCATGAGAGATTACTACAAGCAACTATATGCCAATAAAATGGACAACCTGGAAGAAATGGACAAATTCTTAGAAAGCACAGCCTTCTGAGACTGAACCAGGAAGAAATAGAAAATATAAACAGACCAATCACAAGCACTGAAATTGAAACTCTGATTAAAAATCTTCCAACAAACAAAAACCCAGGACCAGATGGCTTCACAGGCGAATTCTATCAAACATTTAGTGAAGCGCTAACACCTCTCCTTCTCAAACTCTTTCAAAATATAGCAGAGGGAGGAATACTCTGAAACTCATTCTATTAGGTCACCATCACCCTGATACCAAAACCAGACAAAGATTTCACCAAAAAAGAAAACTACAGGCCAATATCACTGATGAACATACATGCAAAAATCCTCAACAAAATACTAGCAAAGAGAATCCAACAGCACATTAAAGGGATCATACACCACGATCGAGCAGGGTTTATCCCAGAAATGCAAGGATTCATCAATATACACAAATCAATCAATGTGATGCACCATATTAGCAAACTGAAGGATGAAAACCATATGATCATCTCAATAGATGCAGAAAAAGCTTTAGAGAAAATTCAGCACCCATTTATGATAAAAAACCATCCAGAAAGTAGGCGTAGAGGGAACTTACCTCAACATAATAAAGGCCATATATGACAAACCAAGAGCCAGCATCGTTCTCAATGGGTGAATAATTGAAACTATTTCCACTGAGATCAGGAACAAGATAAGGTTGCCCACTTTCGCCACTGTTATTCAACATAGATTTGGAAGTTTTAGCCACAGCAATCAGAGAAGAAAAAGAAATAAAAGGAATACAAATTAGAAAAGAAGAAGTAAAACTGACACTTGTTTGCAGATGACAAGATACTATACATAGAGAATCCTAAAGATGCCATCAGAAAACTACTAGAGCTAATCAATGAATTTTTGGTAAAGTAGCAGGATACAAAATTAATGCACAGAAATCTCTTGAGCTCCCATCAAGCCTCTTAGATAGCCTCAACCACCAGAGGGCAGACAACAGAAGCAAGAAAAACTATAATCCTGCAGCCTGTGGACCAAAAACCACAGTTACAGAAAGATAGAGAAGATGAAAAGGCAGAGGGCTATGTACCAGATGAAGGAACAAGAAAAAACCCCAGAAAAACAACTAAATGAAGTGGAGATAGGCAACCTTCCAGAAAAAGGATTCAGAATAATGATAGCGAAGATGATCCAGGACCTTGGAATAAGAATGGAGGCAAAGATTGAGAAGATGCAAGAAATGATTAACAAAGACCTAGAAGAATTAAAGAACAAACAAACAGAGATGACCAATACAATAACTGAAATGAAAACTACACTAGAAGGAATCAATAGCAGAATAACTGAGGCAGAAGAACGGATAAGTGACCTGGAAGACAGAATGATGGAATTCACTGCTGCGGAACAGACTAAAGAAAAAAGAATGAAAAGAAATGAAGACAGCCTAAGAGACCTCTGGGACAACATTAAACGCAACAACATTCGCATTATAGGGGTCCCAGAAGGAGAAGAGAGAGAGAAAGGAGCAGAGAAAATATTTGAAGAGATTATAGTCGAAAACTTCCCTAACATGGGAAAGGAAATAGCCACCCAAGTCCAGGAAGCGCAGAGAGTCCCATACAGGATAAACCCAAGGAGAAACACGCCGAGACACATAGTAATCAAAGTGGCAAAAATTAAAGACAAAGAAAAATTATTGAAAGCAGCAAGGGAAAAACGACAAATAACATACAAGGGAACTCCCATAAGGTTAACAGCTGATTTCTCAGCAGAAACTCTGCAAGCCAGAAGGGAGTGGCATGACATACTTAAAGTGATGAAAGGGAAGAAGCTACAACCAAGATTACTCTACCCGGCAAGGATCTCATTTAGATTTGATGGAGAAATCAAAAGCTTTACAGACAAGCAAAAGCTAAGAGAATTCAGCACCACCAAACCAGCTCTACAACAAATGCTAAAGGAACTTCTCTAAGATGGAAACACAAGAGAAGAAAAGGACCTACAAAAACAAACCCAAAACAATTAAGAAAATGGTCATAGGAACATACATATCGATTATTACCTTAAACGTGAAAGGATTAAATGCCCCAACCAAAAGATATAGACTGGCTGAATGGATACAAAAACAAGACCCATCTATATGCTGTCTACAAGAGACCCACTTTAGACCTAGGGACACATACAGACTGAAAGTGAGGGGATGGAAAAAGATATTCCATGCAAATGGAAATCAAAAGAAAGCTGGAGTAGCTATACTCATATCAGATAAAATAGACTTTAAAATAAAGAATGTTACAAGAGACAAGGAAGGACACTACATAATGATCCAGGGATCAATCCAAGAAGAAGATATAACAATTATAAATATATATGCACCCAACATAGGAGCACCTCAATACATAAGGCAACTGCTAACAGCTATAAAAGAGGAAATCGACAGTAACACAATAATAGTGGGGGACTTTAACACCTCACTTACACCAATGGACAGATCATCCAAAATGAAAATAAATAAGGAAACAGAAGCTTTAAATGACACAATAGACCAGATAGATTTAATTGATATATATCGGACATTCCATCCAAAAACAGCAGATTACACGTTCTTCTCAAGGGCGCACGGAACATTCTCCAAGATAGATCACATCTTGGGTCACAAATCAAGCCTCAGTAAATTTAAGAAAATTGAAATCATATCAAGCATCTTTTCTGACCACAACGCTATGAGATTAGAAATGAATTACAGGGAAAAAAACGTAAAAAGGACAAACACATGGAGGCTAAACAATACGTTACTAAATAACCAAGAGATCACTGAAGAAATCAAAGAGGAAATCAAAAAATACCTAGAGACAAATGACAATGAAAACACGACGACCCAAAACCTATGGGATGCAGCAAAAGCAGTTCTAAGAGGGAAGTTTATAGCTATACAAGCCTACCTCAAGAAACAAGAAAAAGCTCAAGTAAACAATCTAACCTTACACCTAAAGAAACTAGAGAAAGAAGAACAAACAAAACCCAAAGTTAGCAGAAGGAAAGAAATCATAAAGATCAGAGCAGAAATAAATGAAATAGAAACAAAGAAAACAATAGCAAAGATCAATAAAACTAAAAGTTGGTTCTTTGAGAAGATAAACAAAATTGATAAGCCATTAGCCAGACTCATCAAGAAAAAGAGGGAGAGGACTCAAATCAATAAAATCAGAAATGAAAAAGGAGAAGTTACAACAGACACTGCAGAAATACAAAGCATCCTAAGAGACTACTACAAGCAACTTTATGCCAATAAAATGGACAACCTGGAAGAAATGGACAAATTCTTAGAAAGGTATAACCTTCCAAGACTGAACCAGGAAGAAATAGAAAATATGAACAGACCAATCACAAGTAATGAAATTGAAACTGTGATTAAAAATCTTCCAACAAACAAAAGTCCAGGACCAGATGGCTTCACAGGTGAATTCTATCAAACATTTAGAGAAGAGCTAACACCCATCCTTCTCAAACTCTTCCAAAAAATTGCAGAGGAAGGAACACTCCCAAACTCATTCTATGAGGCCACCATCACCCTGATACCAAAACCAGACAAAGACACTACAAAAAAAGAAAATTACAGACCAATATCACTGATGAATATAGATGCAAAAATCCTCAACAAAATACTAGCAAACAGAATCCAACAACACATTAAAAGGATCATACACCACGATCAAGTGGGATTTATCCCAGGGATGCAAGGATTCTTCAATATACGCAAATCAATCAATGTGATACACCATATTAACAAATTGAAGAATAAAAACCATATGATCATCTCAATAGATGCAGAAAAAGCTTTTGACAAAATTCAACACCCATTTCTGATAAAAACTCTCCAGAAAGTGGGCATAGAGGGAACCTACCTCAACATAATAAAGGCCATATATGACAAACCCACAGCAAACATCATTCTCAATGGTGAAAAACTGAAAGCATTTCCTCTAAGATCAGGAACGAGACAAGGATGTCCACTCTCACCACTAATATTCAACATAGTTCTGGAAGTCCTAGCCACGGCAATCAGAGAAGAAAAAGAAATAAAAGGAATACAAATTGGAAAAGAAGAAGTAAAACTGTCACTGTTTGCGGATGACATGATACTATACATAGAGAATCCTAAAACTGCCACCAGAAAACTGCTAGAGCTAATTAATGAATATGGTAAAGTTGCAGGATACAAAATTAATGCACAGAAATCTCTTGCATTCCTATACACTAATGATGAAAAATCTGAAAGAGAAATTATGGAAACACTCCCATTTACCATTGCAACAAAAAGAATAAAATACCTAGGAATAAACCTACCTAGCGAGACAAAAGACCTGTATGCAGAAAACTATAAGACACTGATGAAAGAAATTAAAGATGATACCAACAGATGGAGAGATATACCATGTTCTTGGATTGGAAGAATCAACATTGTGAAAATGAGTATACTACCCAAAGCAATCTACAGATTCAATGCAATCCCTATCAAATTACCAATGGCATTTTTTACGGAGCTAGAACAAATCATCTTAAAATTTGTATGGAGACACAAAAGACCCCGAATAGGCAAAGCAGTCTTGAGGCAAAAAAATGGAGCTGGAGGAATCAGACTCCCTGACTTCAGACTATACTACAAAGCTACAGTAATCAAGACAATATGGTACTGGCACAAAAACAGAAACATAGATCAATGGAACAAGATAGAAAGCCCAGAGATTAACCCATGCACCTATGGTCAACTAATCTATGACAAAGGAGGCAAAGATATACAATGGAGAAAAGACAGTCTCTTCAATAAGTGGTGCTGGGAAAACTGGACAGCTACATGTAAAAGAATGAAATTAGAATACTCCCTAACACCATACACAAAAATAAACTCAAAATGGATTAGAGACCTAAATATAAGACTGGACACTATAAAACTCTTAGAGGAAAACGTAGGAAGAACACTCTTTGACATCAATCACAGCAAGATCTTTTTTGATCCACCTCCTAGAGTAATGGAAATAAAAACAAAAATAAACAAGTGGGACCTAATGAAACTTCAAAGCTTTTGCACAGCAAAGGAAACCATAAACAAGACGAAAAGACAACCCTCAGAATGGGAGAAAATATTTGCAAATGAATCAACGGACAAAGGATTAATCTCCAAAATATATAAACAGCTCATTCAGCTCAATATCAAAGAAACAAACACCCCAATCCAAAAATGGGCAGAAGACCTAAATAGACATTTCTCCAAAGAAGATATACAGACGGCCACGAAGCACATGAAAAGATGCTCAACATCACTAATTATTAGAGAAATGCAAATCAAAACTACAATGAGGTATCACCTCACTCCTGTTAGAATGGGCATCATCAGAAAATCTACAAACAACAAATGCTGGAGAGGGTGTGGTGAAAAGGGAACCCTCTTGCACTGTTGGTGGGAATGTAAATTGATACAGCCACTATGGAGAACAATATGGAGGTTCCTTAAAAAACTAAAAATAGAATTACCATATGACCCAGCAATCCCACTACTGGGCATATACCCAGAGAAAACCGTAATTCCAAAAGACACATGCACCCGAATGTTCATTGCAGCACTATTTACAATAGCCAGGTCATGGAAGCAACCTAAATGCCCATCAACAGACGAATGGATAAAGAAGATGTGGTACATATATACAATGGAATATTACTCAGCCATAAAAAGGAACGAAATTGAGTCATTTGTTGAGACGTGGATGGATCTAGAGACTGTCATACAGAGTGAAGTAAGTCAGAAAGAGAAAAACAAATATCGTATATTAATGCCTGTATGCGGAACCTAGAAAAATGGTACAGAAGAGCCAGTTTGCAGGGCAGAAGTTGAGACACAGATGTAGAGAATGGACATATGGACACCAAGGGGGGAAAACTGCGGTGGGGTGGGGATGGTGGTGTGCTGAATTGGGCGATTGGGATTGACATGTATACACTGATGTGTATAAAACTGATGCCTAATAAGAACCTGCAGTATAAAAAAACAAACAAAACAACTAATACTAAACTTTCATTGGGTTATTTGTATGGAAATATGTTAATATAAATGTTTCAGACATTACATGAAATTTCTAAAAATCATATTTGTAAAAAAAAAAAAAAAAAAAAAAAGAAATCTCTTGAATTCCTATACACTAATGATGAAAAATCTGAAAGAGAAATTAAGTAAACACTCCCATTTACCATTGCAACAAAAAGAATAAAATACCTAGGAGTAATCCTATGTAAGGAGACAAAGACCTGTATGCAGAAAACTATAAGACATTGAGGAAAGAAATTAAAGATGATAGAAACAGATGGAGAGATATACCATGTTCTTGGATTGGAAGAACCAACATTGTGAAGATGACTATACTACCCAAACAATCTACAGATTCAATGCAATCCTTATCAAACTACCAATGGCATTTTTCACAGAACTAGAACAAAAAAGTTCACAATTTGTATGGAAACACAAAAGTCCCCGAATAGCCAAAGCAATTTTGAGAAAGAAAAACGGAGCTGGAGAAATCAGGCTCCTTGACTTCAGACTTTACTACAAAGCTACAGTAATCAAGACAGTATGGTACTGGCACTAAAACAGAAATATAGATCAATGGAACAGGATGGAAAGCCCAGAGATAAACCCAAGCACATATGGTCACCTTATCTTTGATGAAGGAAGCAAGAATATACAATGGAGAAAAGACAGCTTCTTCAATAAGTGGTACTGGGAACACTGGACACCTAAGTGTAAAAGAATATTAGAACACTCCCTAACACCATACACAAAAATAAACTCAAAATGGATTGAAGACCTAAATGTAGGGCCAGACACTATAAAACTCTTAGAGGAAAACATAGGCAGAACACTCTATGATATAAATCACACCAAGATCCTTTTTGACCCACCTCCTAGAGAAATGGAAATAAAACCAAAAATAAACAAGTGGGACCTAATGAAACTTAAAAGCTTTTGCACAGCAAAGGAAACCATGAACAAGATGAAAAGACAACCCTCAGAATGGGAGGAAACATTTGCAAACCAAGCAACTGACAAAGAATTAATCTCCAAAATATACAAGCAGCTCACGCAGCTCAATATCAAAAAAAAAAAACCAACCCAATCCAAAACTGGGCAGAAGGCCTAAATCAACATTTCTCCAAAGAAGATATACAGATTGCCAACAAACACATGACAGGATGGTCAACATCACTAATCATTAGAGAAATGCAAATCAGAACTACAATGAGATATCACCTCACATCAGGCAGAATGGCCATTATCAAAAAATCTACAAACAATAAATGCTGGAGAAGGTGTGGAGAATAGGGAACCCTCTTGCACTGTTGGTGGGAATGTAAATTGATACAGCCACTATGGAGAACAGTATGGAGGTTCCTTAAAAAACTAAAAATAGAACTACCATACAACGCAGCAGTCCCACTACTGGGCATATACCCTGAGAAAACCATAATTCAAAAAGAGTCATGTACCACAATGTTCATTGCAGCACTATTTACAATAGCCAGGACATGGAAGCAACCTAAGTGTCCATCGACAAATAAATGGATAAAGAAGATGTGGCACATATATACAATGGAATATTGCTCAGCCATAAAAAGAAACGAAATTGAGTTATTTGCAGTGAGTTGGATGGACCGAGAGACTGTCATACAGAGGGAAGTAAGTCAGAATGAGAAATACAAATACCATATGTTAACAAATATATATGGATTCTAAAAAAAAAAGAAAAGGAAAAAAATGGTTCTGAAGAACCTAGGGTCAGGACAGGAATAAAGACGCAGAAATAGAGAATGGACTTGAGGACATGGAGAGGGGGAAGGGTAAGCTGGGACGAAGTGAGAGAGTGGCATGTACATATATACACTACCAAATGTAAAATAGTTAGCTAGTGGGAAGCAGCTGCATAGCACAGGGATATTAGCTAGGTGCTTTGTGTCCCCCTAGAGGGGTGGGATAGGGAGGGTGGGAGGGAGACGCAAGTGGGAGGAGATATGGGGATATATGTATACATCTAGCTGATTCACTTTGTTATACAGCAGAAACTAACACACCATTGTAAAGCAATTATACTCCAATAAAGATGTTAAAAAATAAGTAAATAAAAATAAAACAAAACAAGAAACAACAAATAACAAGTTTTGGCAAGGATGTGGAGAAAATGTAACACTTGTACACTGTTGGTGGGAATGTAAATTGGTGTAACCACTATGGAAGACAGTACAGAGAGTCCTCAAAAACTTAAAACTAGAAGTACCATAAGATCCAGCAGTTCCACTACTGAGTATTTGTGAAGAAAACAAAAACACTGATTCTAAAAGATACATTCACCCCTATGTTCATTGCAAGACTATTTACAGTAGCCAAGATATGGAAGCAACCTAAGTGCCAATCAATATATGAATGGATAAAGAAGAAGTGGTACACACACACACACACACATACACACACACACACACACACACACACACCGGAATATTACTCAGCCATAAAAAAGAATGAAATCCTGCCATTTGTGATAACATGATGGACCTATAGGGTATTATGCTAAGTGAAATAAGTCAGAGATAGACAAATGAACAAACGGAACCAAACAGAAACCGAGTCTTAGACACAGATAACAAACAGGTGCCAGAGGGGAGGGTATTGGTAGGAGGAGAGAAATACGTAAGTGGTAGTGAGAGGTACAAACTTTCAGTTACAAAATAAATGAGTCAGAGGTATGAAATGTATAGTGTGGGAATATAGTCAATAATTATGTAATATCTTTATTGTGACAGATGACAACTAGACTTATCATGGTGATCATTTTTAACGTATAGAAATATCGAATCACTGTGTTGTGCACCAGGAACTAGCGTGGTGTTGTAGGTCAATTATACTTCCAAAACAAACAAACTCATAGAAAAAGAGATCAGATTTGTGGCTACCAGAGGTGGAGAGTGGAGGGAGGGTGAATTAGATGAACGTAATCTAAAGTACAAATTTTCAGTTATAAGATAAATAAGTACTAAGTAGGTAATGTACAACATGATAAAAATAATGAACACTGCTGTATGTTACAAATGAAAGCTGTTAAGAGAGTAAATCCTAAGACTTCTCATCATAAGGAAAAAATTCTTTTTTCTATTTCTTTAATGTTATGTCTATGTGAGATGATAGGTGTTTTCCAAACCTCTTGTGATCATTTCATGATGTGTGTAAGTCAAATCATTATTGTTGTACACCTTTAACTTAAACAGTGCTATATGTCAATTACATCTCAATAAAAATAGAAGAAAAATTAAATTATTAAAAATTTAGGTCAAGGCTATAGAAAAATCCCTTTACTTCATCATAAATATATCTACATAAATGTAGATCCATAATAATTTTTGGTACCCAGTTAAAAGTTTAAATCAGTAAGTTCTGTTTGTGAAAATTCATATAAATTTTTGAAATGTGCATGTTACTTTATATGTGTTCTTCTAGAGTAAACGGTTTAAATGAGGGAGCTGATACTATCTTACCTTCAGTTTATTTCCTGGGGCAAATATTTCCAAAATTAATTTTGAAAATTGTTTTTTTAGCCAACCTGGTGCTACTCAAAGTACATAGAAGCCTTAGAACAGGAAAGGATTCTTCTTAAAATTCAAGAAGAACTAGAAACAAAGTTGTTTGCAGGTAATTTTTGCTTTTTGCTTACAGGGTTGCTTTGTTATCTTCTATTACAGATTAATATTAACGGACTTTGTTAATGATTACTTCACTGTTTCCCTTATTTCTCTTATTTTTGTGCAGCCACACCATCTTTTACAAATTTCAAGTCTGCTGCTTCCGCTATGTCTTTGAAAAAGACCATATCTTCCCACAACATCCACAGTGAGTTTCATGTGATAGTCTGTCTTCAGTTCTTTCTTCCTTATTGTTAGAACTCTACCTCTCACCTGGCCATCTGGAGAGGGTAGGAAGGGATGAGGACTGATTCCTTCCCAACTGCTCTGACCCCCAAGTTAGGAGAATTTCAGAGTGTGTGTGTGTTCCGTCTGTCTCTGTTTTTTTCTCCTCTGCTGAGGAGGAAAGACTATGACATATACCCAACACTACATTATACTTCCAGAGTGACAGCACTCATGGAAGTGTATACGCTGCTGCTGATAGGTACAAGATAAGTCATAGACTGAATTGATCAGTCCCATCCATGTCCCTCTGACTCACACACTAATGCACATGCACACCTGCACAGTGCACACATAAAACACACACACATAGACTTACACTGTCCAGTAGTAAATTGATGGCTAGGAGCACCTTGCCTCCCTTCTGAATGGCACAGTCTCCTGAATAGGAAGACCCCTGGGGAATGATAATTTATTCCTTCTGTCTACTCCTTATCTAGTCTTCTCTTCCACAAAGAACATTTATGGAAGAGTGGGCTCAGTATCCCAAGGTTTCCCAAGCTGAATTTTTCTAAGTTCCACTTTCCCAAGATGGGAATATAAGAAGGAACTGAAAATAAAGAACTGAAAATCAAGCTGGGGTCCTTCTCTCATACAGATACTGATGTGATTATACAGTTTTGATACTAGCGTTAGAGTTTAACAATGCCCTTACAAAGTAGTATACTAGTATAATGTAATGTGTGTAACCCATTGACCGAATACTTAAAGAACCCAGTAAAAGCCCCTTTTCTCTCATCTTCCGTCTTGTAGCTTAGATTTTTGTTTCTGAAAATCCTTAGTTTTCTGGTTCTTGGGAGGGTTTGACGAGCAGGCCTTTATGCTCTTAGCCTGCTCATCTCTTTTCTCTTCTGATTTATCCTACCCACTGTGCCCTCTGTCAGTTCCCCCACCCCTTAGACCAACCTCACAGTCCCTCCAACATTTAGGGTGTGCTGACACATTTGTTAACTTTTTTGATCCTTCTTACAACTCTGTGTACGTTTCTGTTTTTGTTGGTTGGGATTTAAATTTTCTCTAGCAGCTTATGTTTCAATCATTTCTTCTTCTTCTTTTTTTTTTTTTTTTGCAGGAATTCTTTAAACCAAATTTAACTAACATGGAAGCTCAAGTGAGTTTTTGACGGTCTGCTTTAGAGCAAGCCTATCATCTAAATAAAGTTTAGCTTGTTTTACTTCCACAGTTTGAAAACGAAGTCTCTTCTGTACACACGACATACAAGACTATAAAAAAAATTTTAACTTATTTAGGATAAAATGACTTCTATCTAGGTTAGAAGAATCAAAATGTTTTGCTTATCGCCCACGTTAAGGAACTATGTTTTGCTCCTCAAGTAGTCTTTCAACAAATATTCCTTGAGCACTCACTATACGGTTGACCCTTGCACGACACAGGTTTGAACTGCACAGATCCACTTATACGCAGATATTTTTCAATAGTAAACATTACATTACTACAAGATCTGTGGTTGGTTGAATCCACAGATGCAGAACTGCACATACAGAGGAACTGTGGATACAGGGGCCTACTATAAGTTATACACAGATTTTCAACTTTGTGAAGGGTTCAGTACCCCTACCCTCAGTGTTGTTCAAGGGTTAGCTGTACTTGGTTAGCAGATATATTCGGCAAGTGGTTAGGGGACTAATATTCCTAGCAATAAATTGACCCAAAACATAGAGGGAAGAGCCTTCCCCACCTTATCCCTATCCCTATCCCACTCTAAAGAAACCGTGTATTAAAGCAGTGGTTCTCAGACTTTAGTGTGCATAAGACTCACCGTAACATTTGCTAGCAATGCCGATTCCTGGGCTCACTCTCTGAGAGTCTGATTCAGTAGTTCTTGAGCAGAACCCAGGAATCTCCCTCTTTAATGGACATCCTAGTTGTCTTTGTGATACGGGCATTCCACAGACCACTCTTTGAGATAAACTGTTAGGGTAGCAAGAGAAGACCTTTAAAAGGCAAAAGCCCTCTTATTAACTGGAGTTACACTTATAGCAGAGAGAACCCAGACATACATCCTCCTATCCTCTTTCCTGGAGGGAAAGGAGAATCTGAAATAAATGATCTGGGAGGATGAACCTTCACCATCTGTTGGCCTCAGGACTCAGAAGCTCCAAGGACTGTGACCTGGCTTAGCAGGTTGGAAGCCTTAGACTTTCACCTTATTATGATCCCAGAAAGTATATTCAAAATAGGAACTACCATTCCTAATTCTCTAAAGAGTTAGACATTGTAAAGGGGGGAAGCATCAGGAGGCACACTTCAAAGATCATTTTTCTTCTAAAGCAGTGGTTTTTTGGACACTTTTTTTAAAGCATTGGAACCCTGTAGTTTCCTCTGCTCCCATACTCCTCTATACCCCATATTGGCCAAGAAGTTTGTATCTCTTTGCCATTCATTGCCCTTGTTTTTTTTTTTTTTAATTCCATTCCTTTTCTGCCTTCTTTTGATTTTAACTGAGCATTTTATGTGATTCCATTTTCTCTCTTAGCGTATCAGTAATACTTCTTTTTAAAATTTTCTTGTTGGTTGCCCTAGAGTTTGCAATATACATTTACAGCTAATAAAAATCCACTTTCAAATGATACTCTGCTGCTTCATGGGTAATACAAGTACGTTTTAACAGAATTTTCCAGTTTCTCCCTCCTGTCCCTTATCATATTGCTGTCAATGAATTCACCTATCCATAAGCTATAATCACTGAATGCATTATTGCTGTTATTATTTTGAGCAAACTGTTTTCTCCTAGGTCAATAAAGAATAAGAAAAATAAAAGGTATTATTTTACCTTCATTTATTCTCCTAGGTCAATAAAGAATAAGAAAAATAAAAGGTATTATTTTACCTTCATTTATTCCTTCTCTAATGGTCTTTCCGTCTTTGTGTAGATCTGAGTTTCTAACATACCATTTTCCTTCTCTCTGAAGAACTTCTTTTAAAATTTCTTTCAAGGAAGGTCTGTTGTTTGCCTTAGAACATCTTTATTTCTCCTTTACTTTTGAAGGATAATTTCACCAGATAAAGAATTCTAGGTTAGTGGGTTTTTTTCTTTCAACCCTTCAAATACTTCACTCTCTTCTTGCTTGCATGGTTTCTGAAGAGAAGGCAAATGCAATTCTTTTCTTATCCCTCGGCTTCTTTCAAGATTTTCTCTTCATATTTGATTTTCCACAATTCAAATGCGATATGTCTAGGTGTAGATTTTTTAGTATATGTCCTGCTTGTGATCGCTGAGCTTTCTGGATCAGTAGTTTCATGTCTGTCATAAATTTTGGAAAATTCTGTCATTATTACTTCAAATACTTCCTCTGTTCCTTTCTTTTTTTTCTTCCGCTATTTCTATTACATATATGTTGCACCTTTTGTAATTGTCCCATAGTTCTTGGATATTCTATTCTGTCTTTTTCATTGCTTTTTTCCTCTTTGCATTTCAGTTTTGGAATTTTCTACTGACCTCTTTTCAAGCTCACTGATTCTTCCCACAGCTGTATCTAGTCTATTGATGAACCCATCCAAGGCGTTCTTCATTTCTGTTTCAGTGTTTTCAATTACTAGCATTTCCTTTTGATTTTCTGTTTGAATTTCCATCTCTCTGCTTACATTATTCAGATGTTCTTACATATTGTTCACTTTTTTATTAGATCTGTTAGCATATTAATCATAGTCATTATAAATTTCTGGTCTGACAATTCCAAAATTTCTGCCATATCTGAGTCTGATTCTGATGCTTACTTTTTGTCTCTTCAGACTGTGTTTTTTTTGCCTTTTAGCATGCTTTGTAACATTTTGTTGAAAGTAACATATGATGCATCAGGTAAAAGGAACTGAGGCATATGGGCACTTAGTGTGTGAGGTTTTATGTTTTTCTGGCTAGGAGTTAGGCTGTATTTAATGTTTGCTATAGCTGTGGTGTTAATGGCTGAAATTTCTTCTATGTCCTTATTTTTTATCTCCTCTGTTGTTTTGGGTTTTCCTAGAGATTCCTTCATAGGGTCTGAGGCTTGCAGTTCTTTTATCTGTAATCCCTGTTATTATACAGGAGCACTATTAATGTGGTAGTAGAATGTGAGAGAAAAAGTGTTTTATAGTCCCCTGAGTGGATCTCAGTCCATTAGTGAGCCTGAGTTGGGTATTTCCCTTCTCCCATGTCAGTTAGGCTATGGAAAAACCACAGTCTGTTAGGCTGTGGCAGAATAGTTTCCCTTGAGGGCTGGCCTTGTTAGGAAGACCAGAGAACTCTGGGTGTATTCCAGTATGGTTCCTCCATCCTTCCCCGTACCAGAAGCAGGAGGGGATTTTTCTCTGATCTTTACAATGAGAACCTGGTGGAGCTCCTGTAAGTAAAATTCAAGAATGTGGTGGAGGGGCAGGGAGGAGGGTATGGAAGCTAAGGGCCCCCTTGGATTTCTAACTCTCAAGCTATTCTACACTGAGCCTTGAGAAATTCATCAATTACCATTTAAAGTTTTCCTACTGAGGAGATTGGTTCAAGATGGCAGAGTAGAAGGACGTGCTCTCACTCCCTCTTGCGAGAACATCAGAATCACAACTAACTGCTGAACAATCATCAACAGGAAGACACTGGAACTCACCGAAAAACATACCCCACATGCAAAGACAAAGGAGAAGCCACAATGAGATGGTAGGAGGGGTGCAATCACAATAAAATCAAATCCCATAACTGCAGGGTGGGTGACTTACAAACTGGAGAACACTTATACCACAGAAGTCCACCCACTGAAGTGAAGGTTCTGAGCCCCACCTCAGGCTTCTGAACCTGGGGGTCCAGCAATGGGAGGAGGAATTCCTAGAGAATCAGACTTTGAAGGCTAGCGGGATCTGATTGCAGGACTTTGACAGGACTGGGGGAAACAGAGACTCCACTCTTGGAGGACGCACACAAAGTAGTGTGCACATTGGGAGGCAGGGGATGGAGCAGTGACCCCAGGAGAGACTGATCCAGACCTACCTGCTAGTGTTGGAGCCTCTCCTGCAGAGGCGGGGGGTGGCTGTGCCTCACTGTGATGACAAGGACACTGGCAGCAGAAGCTCTGGGAAGTACTCCTTGGCACGAGCCCTCCCAGAGTCCACCATTAGCCCCACCAAAGAGCCCGGGTAGGCTCGTGGTGGGTCGCCTCAGGCCAAACCAACAAGGAGGGAACACATTCCCACCCATCAGCAGACAAGCGGATTAAAGTTTTACTGAGCTCTGCCCACCAGAGCAACAGCCAGCTCTACCCACCACCAGTCCCTCCCATCAGGAAACTTGCACAAGCCTCGTAGATAGCCTCATCTACCAGAGGGCAGACAGCAGAAGCAAGAAGAACTACAATCCTGCAGCCTGTGGAACAAAAACCACATTCACAGAAAGATAGACAAGATGAAAAGGCAGAGGGCTATGTACCAGATGAAGGAAAAAGATAAAACCCCAGAAAAACAACTAAATGAAGTGGAGATAAGCAACCTTCCAGAAAAAGAATTCAGAATAATGATAGTGAAGATGATGCAGGACCTCAGGAAAACAATGGAGGCAAAGATCAAGAAGATGAAAGACATGCTTTAAAAAGACCTAGAAGAATTAAGGAACAAACAAACAGAGAAGAACAGTACAATAACTGAAATGAAAACTACACTAGAAGGAATCAAGAGCAGAATAACTGAGGCAGAAGAACGGATAACTGACCTGGAAGAGAGAATGGTGGAATTCACTGCTGCGGAACAGAATAAAGAAAAAAGAATGAAAAGAAATGAAGACAGCCTAAGAGACCTCTGGGACAACATTAAATGCAACAACATTCGCTTTATAGGGGTCCCAGAAGGAGAAGAGAGACAGAAAGGACCAGAGAAAATATTTGAAGAGATTATAATTTAAAACTTCCCTAACATGGGAAAGGAAATAGCCACCCAAGTCCAGGAAGCGCAGCGAGTCCCATACAGGATAAACCCAAGGAGAAACACTCTGCCACACATAGTAATCAAATTGGTAAAAATTAAAGAAAAAGAAAAATTATTGAAAGCAGCAAGGGAAAAACGATAAATAACATACAAGGGTGGCTTCCCTGGTGGTGCAGTGGTTGAGAATCTGCCTGCTAATGCAGGGGACATGGGTTTGAGCCCTGGTCTGGGAGGATCCCACATGCCGCGGAGCAACTAGGCCTGTGAGCCACAACTATTGAGCCTGCGCGTCTGGAGCCTGTGCTCTGCAACAAGAGAGGCCGCGATACAGAAGAGGCCCACGCACTGCAATGAAGAGTGGCCCCCGCTTGCCGCAACTGGAGAAAGCCCTCGCACAGAAACGAAGATCCAACACAGCCAAAAATAAATATAAAAATAAATAAATTTTAAAGAAAAGATTACTATAAAACATACAAGGGAACTCCCATAAGGTTAACAGCTGATTTCTCAGGAGAAACTCTACAAGCCAGAAGGGAGTGGCATGATATACTTAAAGTGATGAAAGGGAAGAACGTACAACCAAGATTACTCTACCCGGCAAGGATCTCATTCAGATTCGATGGAGAAATCAAAAGCTTTACAGACAAGCAAAAGCTAAGAGAATTCAGCACCACCAAACCAGCTCTACAACAAATGCTAAAGGAACTTCTCTAAGTGGGAAAAACAAGAGAAGAAAAGCACCTAAAAACAAACAAACCCAGAACAATTAAGAAAAAGGTCATAGGAACATAGATATCAATAATTACCTTAAACGTGAATGGATAAAATGCTCCAACCAAAAGACAAAGGCTTGCTGAATGGATACAAAAGCAAGACCCATATATATGCTGTCTACAAGAGACCCACTTCAGACCTAGGGACACATACAGACTGAAAGTGAGGGGATGGAAAAAGATATTCCATGCAAATGGAAATCAAAAGAAAGCTGGAGTAGCAATACTCATATCAGATAAAATAGACTTTAAAATGAAGAATTTTACAAGAGACAAAGAAGGATACTACATAATGATCAAGGGATCAATCCAAGAAGATATAACAATTATAAATATATATGCACCCAACATAGGAGCACCTCAATACATAAGGCATCTGCTAACAGCTATAAAAGAGGAAATCGACAGTAAGACAATAGTGGGGGATTTGAACACCTCACTTACACCAATGGACAGATCATCCAAACAGAAAATTAATGAGGAAACATAAGCTTTAAAAGACACAATAGACCAGATAGATTTAATTGATATTTATAGGACATTCCATCGAAAAACAACAGATTACACTTTCTTCTATTTTTTTTTAGTTATTTCTGAGATATACATTTTAAAGTAATAACTAGAATTATGACTTATAACATTGTACCAGAACATATAACATTTTTAGAAATTTCATGTAATGTCTGAAACATTTATATTAACATATATCCATACAAATAACCCAAAGAAAGTTTAGTACTATTTGTTTTTTTGTTTGTATGTTTTTTTATACTGCCGGTTCTTATTAGTCATCAGTTTTATACACATCAGTGTATACATGTCATTCCCAATTGCCCAATTCAGTACACAACCATCCCCACCCCACCGTGGTTTTCCCCCATTGGTGTCCATACGTTTATTCTCTACATCTGTGTCTCAACTTCAGCCCTGCAAACCGGTTCATCTGTACCATTTTTCTAGGTTCCACATATATGCGTTAATATACGATATTTGTTTTTCTCTTTCTGACTTACTACACTCTGTATGACAGTCTCTAGATCCATCCACGTCTCAACAAATGACTCAATTTCGTTCCTTTTTATGGCTGAGTAATATTTCATTGTATATATGTACCACAACTTCTTTATCCATTCGTCTGTCAATGGGCATTTAGGTTGCTTCCATGACCTGGCTATTGTAAATAGTGCTGCAGTGAACATTGGGGTGCATGTGTCCTTTTGAATTATGGTTTTCTCTGGGTATATGCCCAGTAGTGGGATTGCTGGATCATATGGTAATTCTATTTTTACTTTTTTAAGGAACCTCCATACTGTTCTCCATAGTGACTATCAATTTATATTCCCACCAACAGTGCAAGAGGGCTCCCTTATCTCCACACCCTCTCCAGCATTTGTTGTTTGTAGATTTTCTGATGATGCCCATTCTAACTGGTGTGAGGTGATATCTCATTGTAGTTGTGATTTGCATTTCTCTAATAATTAGTGATGTTGAGCAGCTTTTCATGTGCTTCTTGGCCATCTCTACGTATTCTTTGGAGAAATGTCTATTTAGGTCTTCTGCCTATGTTTGGATTGGGTTATTTGTTTCTTTAATATTGAGCTGCATGAGCTGTTTATATATTTTGGAGATTAATCCTTTCTCTGATAATTCGTTTGCAAATATTTTCTCCCATTCTGCTGGTTGTCTTTTCGTCTTCTTTATGGTTTCCTTTGCTGTGCAAAAGCTTTCAAGTTTCATTAGGTCCCATTTGTTTATTTTTGTTTTTATTTCCATTACTCTAGGAGGTGGATCAAAAAATACATTGCTGTGATTTATGTCAAAGAGTGGTCTTCCTATGTTTTCCTCTAACAGTTTTATAGTGTCTGGTCTTAAATTTAGGTCTAATCCATTTTTAGTTTATTTTTGTGTATAGTGTTAGGGAGTGTTCTAATTTCATTCTTTTACATGTAGCTGTCCAGTTTTCCCAGCACCACTTATTGAAGAGACTGTCTTTTCTCCATTGTATATCTTGGGCTCCATTGTCATAGATTAGTTGACCATAGTTGCGTAGGTTTATCTCTGGGCTTTCTATCTTATTCCATTGATCTATGTTTCTGTTTTTGTGCCAGTACCACATTGTCGATTAATGTAGCTTTGTAGTATACTCTGAAGTCAGGGAGTCTGATTCCTCCAGCTCCGTTTTTTTTCCTTCAAGACTGCTTTGGATATTCGGGGTCTTTTGTGTCTCCATACAAATTTTAAGATGATTTGTTCTCGTTCCGTAAAAAATGCCATTGGTAATTTGATAGGGATTGCATTGAATCTGTAGATTGCTTTCGGTAGTATAGTCATTTTCACAATATTGATTCTTCCAATCCAAGAACATGGTATGTCTCTCCATCTGTTGGTATCATCTTTAATTTCTTTCATCAGTTTCTTATACTTTTCTGCATGCAGGTCTTTTGTCTCCCTACGTAGGTTTATTCCTAGGTATTTTATTCTTTTTGATGCAGTGGTAAATGGGAGTGTTTTCTTAATTTCTCTTTCAGATTTTTCGTTAGTGTATAGGAATGCAAGAGATTTCTGTGCATTTATTTTGTATCCTGCAACTTTACCAAATTCATTGATTAGCTCTAGTAGTTTTCTGGTGGCATTTTTAGGATTCTCTATGTATAGTATCATGTCATCTGCAAACAGTGACAGTTTTACTTCTTCTTTTCCAATTTGTATTCCTTTTATTTCTTTTTCTTCTCTGATTGCTGTGGCTAGGACTTTCAAAACTATGTTGAATAATAGTGGTAAGAGTGGACATCCTTGTCTTGTTCCTGATCTTAGAGGAAATGCTTTCAGTTTTTCACCATTGAGAATGATGTTTGCTGTGGGTTTCTCGTATATGGCCTTTATTATGTTGAGGTAGGTTCCCACTATGCCCGCTTTCTGGAGAGTTTTTTTTATCATAAATCAGTGTTGAATTTTGTCAAAAGCTTTTTCTGCATCTATTGAGATGATCATATAGTTTTTCTTTTTAATTTGTTAATCTGGTGTATCACATTGATTGATTTGCATATATTGAAGAATCCTTGCATCCTTGGGATAAATCCCACTTGATCATGGTGTATGATCCTTTTAATGTGTTGTTGGATTCTGTTTGCTAGTACTTTGTTGAGGATTTTTGCATCTATATTCACCAGTGATATTGGTCTGTAATTTTCTTTTCCTGTAGTATCTTTGTCTGGTTTTGCTATCAGGGTGATGGTGGCCTCATAGAATGAGTTTGAGAGTCTTCCTTCCTGTGCAATATTATGCACGAGTTTGAGAAGCATGGGTGTTAGCTCTTCTGTAAATGTTTGATAGAATTCACCTGTGAAGCCATCTGGTCCTGGACTTTTGTTTGTTGGAAGATGTTCAATCACAGTTTCACTTTCATTACTTGTGACTGGTCTGTTCATATTTTCTATGTCTTCCTGGTTCAGTCTTGGAAGGTTATACCTTTCTAAGAATGTGTCCATTTCTTCCAGGTTGTCCATTTTATTGGCATAGAGTTGCTTGTAGTGGTCTCTTAGGATGCTTTGTATTTCTGCAGTGTCTGTTGTAACTTCTACTTTTTCATTTCTAAGTTTAATTTGAGTCCTCTCCTTCTTTTCCTTGATGAGTCTGGCTAATGGTTTATCAATTTTGTTTATCTTCTCAAAGAATCAGCTTTTGGTTTATTGGTCTTTGCTATTGTTTTTTTGTTCCTATATCATTTATTTCTGCTCTGATCTTTATGATTTCTTTCCTTCTGCTAACTTTGGGCTTTGTTTCTTCTTCCTTCTCTAGTTCCTTTAGGTGTAAGGTTAGATTCTTTATTTGAGATTTTCCTTGCTTCTTGTGGTAGGTTTGTACAGCTATAAACTTCCCTCTTAGAACTGCTTTTTCTGCATCCCATAGGTTTTGGTTCGTCGTGTTTTCATTGTCATTTGTCTCTAGGTATTTTTTGATTTCCTCTTTGATTTCTTCAGTGATCTCTTGGTTATTTAGTAACGTATTGTTTAGCCTCTCTGTGTTTGTGTTTTTTACGTTTTTTCCCTTGTAAATCATTTCTAACCTCATAGCATTGTGGTCAGAAAAGATGCTTGATATGATTTCAGTTTTCTTAAACTTACTGAGGCTTGATTTGTGAGCCAAGATGTGATCTATGCTGGAGAATGTTCCGTGCACACTTGAGAAGAACGTGTAATCTGTTGTTTTTGGATAGAATGTCTTATAAATATCAATTAAATCTATCTGGTCTATTGTGTCATTTAAAGCTTCTGTTTCCTTGTTTATTTTCATTTTGGATGATCTGTCCATTGGTGTAAGTGAGGTGTTAAAGTCCCCCACTATTATTGTCTTACTGTCGATTTCCTCTTTTATAGCTGTTAACAGTTGCCTTATGTATTGAGTTGCTCCTATGTTGGATGCATATATATTTATAATTGTTATACCTTCTTCTAGGATCAATCCCTTGATCATTATGTAGTGTCCATCCTTGTCTCTTGTAACATTCTTTATTTTAAAGTCTATTTTATCTGATATGAAAATTGCTACTCCAGTTTTCTTTTGATTTCCATTTGCATGGAATATTTTTTTCCATCCCCTCACTTTCAGTCTGTATGTTTCCCTAGGTCTGAAGTGGGTCTCTTGTAGACAGCATATATATGGGTCTTGTTTTTGTATCCATTAAGCAAGCCTTTGTCTTTTGGTTGGAGCACTTAATCCACTCACGTTTAAGGTAATTATCGATATGTATGGTCCTATGACCATTTTCTTAATTTTGGGGGGTTTGTTTTTGTAGGTCCTTTTCTTCTCTTGTGTTTCCCACTTAGAGAAGTTCCTTTAGCATTTGTTGTAGAGCTGGTTTGGTGGTGCTGAATTCTCTTAGCTTTTGCTTGTCTGTAAAGCTTTTGATTTCTCCATCGAATCTGAATGAGATCCTTGCCGGGTAGAGTAATCTTGGTTGTAGGTTCTTCCCTTTCATCACTTTAAGTATATGCTGCCACTCCCTTCTGGCTTGTAGAGTTTCTCCTGAGAAATCAGCTGTTAACCTTATGGGAGTTCCCTTGTATGTTATTTGTCGTTTTTCCCTTGCTGCTTTCAATAATTTTTCTTTTTCTTTAATTTTTGCCACTTTGATTACTATGTGTCTCGGCGTGTTTCTCCTTGGGTTTATCCTGTGTGGGACTCTCTGCGCTTCCTGGACTTGGGTGGCTATTTCCTTTCCCATGTTAGGAACGTTTTTGACTATAGTCTCTTCAAATATTTTCTCGGGTCCTTTCTGTCTCTCTTCTCCTACTGGGACCCCTATAATGTGAATGTTGTTGCATTTAACATTGTCCCAGAGGTCTCTTAGGCTGTCTTCATTTCTTTTCATTCTTTTCTCTTTAGTCTGTTCTGCAGCAGTGAATTCCAGCATTCTGTCTTCTAGGTCACTTATCCGTTCTTCTGCCTGATTTATTCTGCTATTGATGCCTTCTAGTGTAGTTTTCATTTCAGTTATTGTATTGTTCATCTCTGTTTGTTTGTACTTTAATTCTTCTAGGTCTTTTTTAAACGTTTCTTGCATCTTCTCGATCTTTGCCTCCATTGTTTTTCCGATGTCATGGATCATCTTCACTATCATTATTCTGAATTCTTTTTCTGGAAGGTTGCCTATCTCCACTTCATTTAGTTGTTTTTCTGGGGGGTTTTCTTGTTCCTTCATCTGGTATGTAGCCCTCTGCCTTTTCATCTTGTCTATCTTTCTGTGAATGTGGTGTTTGTACCACAGGCTGCAGGATGGTAGTTCTTCTTGCCTCTGCTGTCCGATTGCACTTTCTTCTCAAGTGCGTACGGAACATTCTCCAGGATAGATCATATCTTGTGTTAAAAATCAAGCACCAGTAAATTAAAGAAAATTGGAATCATATCAAGCATCTTTTCGGACCGCAAACAACACTTTGAGATTAGAAATCAATTAGTGGGAAAAAAAACGTAAAAAACACTTACACATGGAGGATAAACAATACGTTACTAAATAACCAGGAGATCACTGAAGAAATCGAAGAGGAAATCAAGAAATACCTAGAGACAAATGACAATGAAAACACGATGATCCAAAACCTATGGGATGCAGCAAAAGCAGTTCTAAGAGGGAAGTGTATAGCTATACAAGCCTACCTCAAGAAACAAGAAAAAACTCAAGTAAACAATCTAACCTTACACCTAAAGGAACTAGAGAAAGAAGAACAATAAAGCCCAAAGTTAGCAGAAGGAAAGAAAGCATAAAGATCAGAGCAGAAATAAATGAAATAGGAACAAAAAAACAATAGCAAAGACCAATAAACCAAAAGCTGATTCTTTGAGAAGACAAACAAAATTGATAAACCATTAGCCAGACTCATCAAGAAAAAGAGGGAGAGGACTCAAATTAAACTTAGAAATGAAAAAGTAGAAGTTACAACAGACACTGCAGAAATACAAAGCATCCTAAGAGACCACTACAAGCAACTCTATGCCAATAAAATGGACAACCTGGAAGAAATAGACAAATTCTTAGAAAGATATAACCTTCCAAGACTGAACCAGGAAGACATAGAAAATATGAACAGACCAGTCACAAGTAATGAAAGTGAAACTGTGATTAAACATCTTCCAACAAACAAAAGTCCAGGACCAGATGGCTTCACAGGTGAATTCTATCAAACATTTACAGAAGAGCTAACACCCATGCTTCTCAAACTCGTGCATAATATTGCACAGGAAGGAAGACTCTCAAACTCATTCTATGAGGCCACCATCACCCTGATAGCAAAACCAGACAAAGATACTACAGGAAAAGAAAATTACAGACCAATATCACTGGTGAATATAGATGCAAAAATCCTCAACAAAGTACTAGCAAACAGAATCCAGCAACACATTAATAGGATCATACACCATGATCAAGTGGGATTTATCCCAGGGATGCAAGGATTCTTCAATATACGCAAATCAATCAATGTGATACACCATATTAACAAATTGAAAAATAAAAACCATATGATCATCTCAATAGATGCAGAAAAAGCTTTTGACAAAATTCAACACTGATTTATGATAAAAAAACTCTCCAGAAAGTGGGCATAGAGGGAACCTACCTCAACATAATAAAGGCCATATATGACAAACCCACAGCAAACATCATTCTCAATGGTGAAAAACTGAAAGCATATCCTCTAAGATCAGGAACAAGACAAGGATGTCCACTCTTACCACTATTATTCAACATAGTTTTGAAAGTCCTAGCCACAGCAATCAGAGAAGAAAAAGAAATAAAAGGAATACAAATTGGAAAAGAAGAAGTAAAACTGTCACTGTTTGCAGATGACATGATACTATACATAGAGAATCCTAAAAATGCCACCAGAAAACTACTAGAGCTAATCAATGAATTTGGTAAAGTTGCAGGATACAAAATAAATGCACAGAAATCTCTTGCATTCCTATACACTAACGAAAAATCTGAAAGAGAAATTAAGAAAACACTCCCATTTACCACTGCATCAAAAAGAATAAAATACCTAGGAATAAACCTACCCGGGAGACAAAACCCCTGTATGCAGAAAACTATAAGACACTGATGAAAGAAATTAAAGATGATACCAACAGATGGAGAGATATACCATGTTCTTGGATTGGAAGAATCAGTATTGTGAAAATGACTATACTACCGAAAGCAATCTACAGATTCAATGCAATCCCTATCAAATTACCAATGGCATTTTTTACGGAACTACAACGAAAAATCTTAAAATTTGTATGGAGACACAAAAGACCCTGAATAGCCAAAGCAGTCTTGAGGGAAAAAAATGGAGCTGGAGGAATCACACTCCGTGACTTCAGACTATACTATAAAGCTACAGTAATCAAGACAATATGGTACTTGCACAAAAACAGAAACATAGATCAATGGAACAATAGAAATCCCAGAGGTAAACCCACGCACCTCTGGTCAACTAATCTATGACAAAGGAGGCAAGGATATACAATGGAGTAAAGACAGTCTTTTCAATAAGTGGTGCTAGGAAAACTGGACAGCTACATGTAAAAGAATGAAATTAGAACACTCCCTAACACCATACACAAAAATAAACTCAAAATGGATTAAAGACCTAAATTTAAGACCGGACACTATAAAACTCTTAGAGGAAAACGTAGGAAGAACACTCTTTGACATAAATCACAGCAATGTATTTTTTGATCCACCTCCTAGAGTAATGGAAATAAAAACAAAAATAAACAAATGGGACCTAATGAAACTTAAAAGCTTTTGCACAGCAAAGGAAACCATAAACAAGACGAAAAGATAACCCTCAGAATGGGAGAAAATATTTGCAAACAATTCAACGGACAAAGGATTAATCTCCAAAATATATGAACAGCTCATGCAGCTCAATAGTAGAAAAACAAACAACCCAATCCAAAAATGGGCAGAAGACCTAAATAGACATTTCTCCAAAGAAGACATACAGATGGCCAAGAAGCACATGAAAAGCTGCTCAACATCACTAATTATTAGAGAAATGCAAATCACAACTACAATGAGGTATCACCTCACACCAGTTAGAATGGGCTTCATCAGAAAATCTACAAACAACAAATTCTGGAGTGGGTGTGGATTAAAGGGAACCCTCTTGCAGTGTTGGTGGGAGTGTAAACTGATACAGCCACTGTAGAGAACAGTATGGAGGTTCCTTATAAAACTAAGAATAGAATTACCATATGATCCAGCAATCCCACTACTGGGCATATACCCAGAGAAAACCATAATTCAAAAAGACACATGCCCTCCAATATTCATTGCAGCACTATTTACAATAGCCAGGTCATGGAAGCAACCTAAATGCCCATCGACAGATGAATGAATAAAGAAGATGTGGTACATATATACAATGAAATATTACTCAGCCTTAAAAAGGAATGAAACTGGGTCATTTGTTGAGACATGGATGGATCTAGAGACTGTCATACAGAGTGAAGTAAGTCAGAAAGAGAAAAACAAATATCATATGTTAACGCATATATGTGGAACCTAGAAAAATGGTACAGATGAACCAGTTTGCAGGGCAGAAGTTGAGACACAGATGTAGAGAACAAACGTATGGACACCAAGGGGGGAAAGCTGTGGGCGGGTGGGATCGGGGGTGTGATGAATTGGGAGATTGGGTTTGACATGTATACACTGATATGTATAAAATTGATGACTAATAAGGACCTGCTGTATTAAAAAAAAAAAAAAAAGGATAAGAAGAAAGAAAAAAAAAAAGAAATAATGGCCAAAAAAATCCCCCAGTTAATAGAAAACAGTAATCTACACATCTAAGAAGCTCAAAAACAAATTGGATACAAGATTTGTTTAAAATCCAAAATCATTTACTGTACTAATAAAGGACAAAAACCACATGATCAATAGACAAAAAACATTTGGGATAATCCTACATCCATTCTAAAAAACTCTCAACAAATTAGGAATAAAAGGGAACTTCTTCAAAGTAATAAAGAACATCTACTAAAGAAATACAGCTAGTATTATACTTAATGGGGAAAGACTAAAATCTTTCCCCCTATGATTGGAACCATGACAAAAGTTTCCACTCTTTCCACTTCTCTTTATCATTGTGCTAGAGATTCTAGCCAGTATAATCAGGCAAGAAAAAGAAGATACATTCAGATTGGAAAGGAAGAAGTAAAATTGTCTTTATTTGTAGATGGCATCATTCTATGTGTAGAAAATTCTAAGGAATCCACAAAAACTATAGCTAATACATGAGTTCAGCAAGGTTGCAAAATTCATGATCAATGTACAAAACCAGTTGTATTTCCCTATACTAGCAATAAAGAAACCAAAAGCGATCACAATGAACACATTCTATTCACAATAGCACCAAAACAAATCAAATACTTAAATGTTCCATTTATCAAAGGAAGTGCAAGACTTGTACATTGAAAACTGCAAAACATTGCTAATAAAAATTAAAAGTCTAAATAAATGGAGATGCATTATATTTTCATGGAATGGAACATTCAATATTTCTAAGATGCCAATTTTCCTGAAACTCTGAATTGATTCAACACAATCCCTAACAAAATTCTCCAGACTTTTTTGTAGAAATTGACAAGCTGATTTAAAATTTATATGTGAATACAAAGGATCTATTCCAAATTAAATTTGATAAGAACAAAGTTGGAGGACTTAAAGTTTCTAATTTCAAAATGTACTCCAAAGCTACAGAAATCAAGACAGTGTGATAGGACTTCCCTGGTGGCACAGTGGTTAAGAATCTGCCTGCCAATGCAGGGGATATGGGTTCGAGCCCTGGTCCAGGAAGATCCCACATGCCACAGAGCAATTAAGCACGTGTGCCACAACTACTGAGCCTGCACCCTAGAGCCCGCAAGCCACAAATACTGAAGCCCGCATGCCTAGAACCTGTGCTCTGCAATGAGAGGCCACCACAATGAGAAGCCCGCGCACCACAATGAAGAGTAGTCCCCACTCTCTGCAACTAGAGAAAGCCCGCACGCAGCAACGAAGACCCAATGCAGCCAAAAATCAATCAATCAATCAATACATTTATTTTTTAAAAAGGCAGTGTGATATTGGCATCAGGATAGACATACAGATCAATGTGATGTAATTTAGAAACCAGAAATAAATCCATATATTTATCATCAGTTGATTTTCAATGAAGGTGCCAATGCAATTCAGTGAGAAACTATCTCACACCATATGCAAAATCTTCCTCGAAATTGATAATAGACCTGTATTAAGCAATAAAACAGAAACTCTTGAAAGAAGACAGGAGAAATATCTTCATGACCTTGGGTTAGTCAAAAATATCCCCTATATGAAATCAACTATATAATAGATCCATAAAAGAAATAAAAACGGATAAATGGCACTTTATAAAATTTTAAAACTTTTGTGCTTCATAAGATCCCATTAAAAAAAACAAAAACAAAAACAGGGACTTCCCTAGTGGTCCAGTGGTTAAGATTCCATGCTTCCACTGCATGGGGCAAGGGTTCAATCCCTGGTCAGGGAACTAAGACCTGCATGCCCTGCAGTGGGGCCAAAAAACAAGCAGGTCAAACAAACAAACAAAAATGAAAGACAAACTGAGGACTGGAAAAAAATTTTTCAAATTATATATGTATATATTTGCATGTTATAAATCCTGCCAAAGGACTTATATTTAGAGTACATAAAGAACTCCTAAGATTCAATAATAAGACAACCGGGGAGCTCTACCCACCACCAGAGCCTCCCATCAAGCCTCTTAGATAGCCTCAACCACCAGAGGGCAGACAGCAGAAGCAAGAAAAACTACAATCCTGCAGCCTGTGGACCAAAAACCACAGTTACAGAAAGATAGACAAGATGAAAAGGCAGAGGGCTATGTACCAGATGAAGGAACAAGAAAACCCCCCAGAAAAACAACTAAATGAAGTGGAGATAGGCAACCTTCCAGAAAAAGAATTCAGAATAATGATAGTGAAGATGATCCAGGACCTCGGAATAAGAATGGAGGCAAAGATTGAGAAGATGCAAGAAATGATTAACAAAGACCTAGAAGAATTAAAGAACAAACAAACAGAGATGACCAATACAATAACTGAAATGAAAACTACACTAGAAGGAATCAATAGCAGAATAACTGAGGCAGAAGAACGGATAAGTGACCTGGAAGACAGAATGGTGGAATTCACTGCTGCGGAACAGACTAAAGAAAAAAGAATGAAAAGAAATGAAGACAGCCTAAGAGACCTCTGGGACAACATTAAACGCAACAACATTCGCATTATAAGGGTCCCAGAAGGTGAAGAGAGAGAGAAAGGACCAGAGAAAATATTTGAAGAGATTATAGTCGAAAATTTCCCTAACATGGGAAAGGAAATAGCCGTCCAAGTCCAGGAAGCACAGAGAGTCCCATACAGGATAAACCCAAGGAGAAACACGCCAAGACACATAGTAATCAAAGTGGCAAAAATTAAAGACAAAGAAAAATTATTGAAAGCAGCAAGGGAAAAACGACAAATAACATACAAGGGAACTCCCATAAGGTTAACAGCTGATTTCTCAGCAGAAACTCTGCAAGCCAGAAGGGAGTGGCAGCATATACTTAAAGTGATGAAAGGGAAGAAGCTACAACCAAGATTACTCTACCCGGCAAGGATCTCATTTAGATTTGATGGAGAAATCAAAAGCTTTACAGACAAGCAAAAGCTAAGAGAATTCAGCACCACCAAACCAGCTCTACAACAAATGCTAAAGGAACTTCTCTAAGTGGGAAACACAAGAGAAGAAAAGGACCTACAAAAACAAACCCAAAACAATTAAGAAAATGGTCATAGGAACATACATATCGATAATTACCTTAAACGTGAATGGATTAAATGCCCCAACCAAAAGACATAGACTGGCTGAATGGACACAAAAACAAGACCCATCTATATGCTGTCTACAAGAGACCCACTTTAGACCTAGGGACACATACAGACTGAAAGTGAGGGGATGGAAAAAGATATTCCATGCAAATGGAAATCAAAAGAAAGCTGGAGTAGCTATACTCATATCAGATAAAATAGACTTCAAAGAATGTTACAAGAGACAAGGAAGGACACTACATAATGATCAAGGGATCAATCCAAGAAGAAGATATAACAATTATAAATATATATGCACCCAACATAGGAGCACCTCAATACATAAGGCAACTGCTAACAGCTATAAAAGAGGAAATTGACCGTAACACAAACATAGTGGGGGACTTTAACACCTCACTTACACCAATGGACAGATCATCCAAAATGAAAATAAATAAGGAAACAGAAGCTTTAAATGACACAATAGACCAGATAGATTTAATTGATATATATAGGACATTCCATCCAAAAACAGCAGATTACACGTTCTTCTCAAGTGCGCACGGAACATTCTCCAGGATAGATCACATCTTGGGTCACAAATCAAGCCTCAGTAAATTTAAGAAAATTGAAATCATATCAAGCATCTTTTCTGACCACAACGCTATGAGATTAGAAATGAATTACAGGGAAAAAAACGTAAAAAAGACAAACACATGGAGGCTAAACAATACGTTACTAAATAACCAAGAGATCACTGAAGAAATCAAAGAGGAAATAAAAAAATACCTAGAGACAAATGACAATGAAAACACGACGACCCAAAAAAAAAAAAAAAAAAAGACAGCTGGGGACTTCCCTGGCAGTTCAGTGGTTAAGACTCCACGCTTCCACTGAAGGGGGCATGGATTCTATCCCGGGTCAGGGAACTAAGATCCCACATGCCACGCGGCCAAAAGAAAGACAACCCAATTTTAAAATGAGCAAAATATTTGAATAAGCATTTCACCAAAGAAAAATATATTAATGGCTAATAAGCACATGGAAAGCTGTTTAACATCATTAGTTGTTAGGGAAATACAAATGAAAACCACAGTGAGATACCAACTCACACTCACTAGACTGGCTATCATCAAAAATACAGAAAATAACAAGTGTTTACAAGGATGTGAGAAACTGGAACCCTATACATTGATGGTGGGAAAGTAACTGGCACTTGGTAGAAATTTGGCAGTTCCTTAAAAAGTTATGGTTACTATACTACTTAGCAATTACACTCCTAGGAAACTACCCAAGAGAAATCAAAACACTTCCACACAAAAATGTGTATGCTAACATTCATAGCAGCATTGTTCATAATAGCCAGAATGTGAATACTGTACAAATATCAATCGACTGGTGAGTGGATAAACAAAATGTTGAACTTGCATACAATGGAATATACTGTCTGTTGTTTTCCTTGAAGTAACAGTCTCACTTTGTACATTTTTGAATAAACATCTGCTAAATACCCAAGTCTGAATAACTATAATTTGTATGCCAGTCCTTTCAAGTGAAAATGGTGTTTCATGAAAAGAGTGGCTAGGTCAGCTGGCAACTCAAACAATTACACAAGTGCTTTTTCTGGAGATAACCATTATACTTTGGTATGTGACAGGCATGCTTTCTGTTTACTTCCCCTTTCATCAATTAGAATATTATAAAGGTGTGTACTCAACAATCAACATTAATAAAGTTAATAATTTTAGACATTCTTAAGTGAAACTGTTTCTTTTTTCCTTTAAAAGAATATAATCATTCTGGTCCACTGCCTTGATACATATAAAGGGGCCAGCAGTTTTACCCACTATCACATTAGCATCATCAGTGCCAATATCAACACAGTGAAAAAGGCACATAGCATCTTAGTATTATTATGAAAATAGTTTTGACCTCATGGACCTCCTGTAAGAGGAGTCTACATTCCACATTTTGAGACCCACTGAACAAATTACTTCCACTCACAAATAGGTTGTGGCAGTTTCATACCTGTCCCCTCTGCATGGAAATCCCTTCCCTCTTCTACCCACGAAGCTCCTATCCATTTTTCACAGGCCCAATTCAAACATTCTCTCCTTAAAGCTTTCCCTGACTCTTTTCTCCCCCAGATGAGTTGATCTTTTTCTCTTTTGTCTTGCCATGGTACCTTGCACATATCTTGCTATAGTACTTATCAATTGTGTTGCATTTTTACATGTTTTAATCACATCCTTATTAGATATTCAGTGATTTAATGAGGCTGAAATTTTGTAATTTCCTACCAGAAAATCATGACAATGGCTTTTTCTTCTTACACTTGTGGGCTATTTTCTACTTTCTAAATGTAATAGTGCTGCCATTGCATCACTCTGCACTGTATATGTGGCACAGCCTATTCCTATATAATTGCAGTTATTCATTGGAATTCTACATACTTTTGCTGTAAGCGTCTTTGCCATCGACATCTTTGCCACAAGCATTTCACCACAAACATTTTCGCCACATAACTAATTGTCCTTAAGGCAATTTTTCCATAAAGGATAAAATAACTGGTTGACAGTTTGGTGTGGTAGTTTGGTCAATGGTCTCCATTGATGCAGTACTCCCATTTTTATATTACATAAATCTTAGCCCTGGTAATTGTCTATACAATGATGAGTAGATGTGGTGTTCTTAAAATAGTGAATGATAACAACTACATTTATCAACTTAATAGAAAACATGGTGATAAAACCTCCTGGAAGTGTGAAATAAGACAGTGTAAACCCAGATTACCTCTATACTAGAAAATGATGACATTAATTTGAAAATCCTTCAGTGATTTGAAGGCACAGGGTTGAACCCACATTTCTCATAGAGCTTTGGAAGTTCTATCAACAGACATGTGACAATATGCCAAGCACAAATAATACTGTAGAGGGCTTTCACAACACAATACAAAGCTCAGTTACAAATTTGCGTCCTAGGATTTGGAAACTGATACCTCTCTTAACAAAAGAAGAAAATTTAGCAAAAAAGAAAAAGTGTGATGCCCAAAGAGGAGACAAATCAACAAACAAACAAAAAAATGTATAATACTATGGATGAAAGACTTGGAAGACAAGTGCTGAGGTACAGCTCACAAAGTAAAATCAGTTATTTGAGCAGTATTGTCATGAATCTATACACATTTTAAAGGTATTCAAATATTTTGTATTTCACAATAAAGTCTTTTAAATTTTGTTATTCATTTCTCATGTTTCAATGTCTCCTTTTTAATGTTCCTCTTTTATTTTTCATTATTTTATCTTTCACAGCAAAATTGCCCAGTTAGATATATGGTGAAAATGTTTTCAGTCAGAATCCTTGAGGCAAAAATGTCTACGGCAAAAATGTTTACGATAAAATTCTGTGAAGCCATCATCACCCTGCTGCCAAAAGAAGACAAAGATACCACCAAAAAAGAAAATTAGAGGCCGATATCTCTGATGAGTATTGCAAAAATTGTCAACAAAATACTAGCAAACTGAATCCAGCAACACATAAAAAAGATCATACACCATGACCAAGTAGAATTCATCCCAAGTTCACAAGGATGGTTCAATATACACAAATCAATCAATGTGATATACCACATCAACAAAAGAAAAGACAAAAACCACATGATCATCTCAATAGATGCAGAAAAGTCATCTGACAAAATTCAACATCCATTCATGATTAAAAATTGGTATAGAGAGAACATATCTCAACATAATAAAAGCTATTTATGACAAACCCACAGCCAATATAATACTCAATGGTGAAAAGCTGAAATTCTTCCCACTAAAATTTGGAACAAGACAAGGATGCCCACTCTCACCACTTCTATTCAACATAGTATTGGAAGTCCAAGCCACAGCAATCAGAAAAGAAAAAGAAATATTGTGTTGGCCAAAATGTTCATTTGGGTTTTTATATAAGATGTTATGGAAAAACCCAAACGAACTTTTTGGCCAACCCAATAAAAGGTACACAAATTGGAAGGGAAGAGGTAAAATTGTCATCGTATGCGATGACATGATACTATATATAAAAAACCCTAAAGACTCCACACAAAAACTACTATACCGGGCTTTCCTGGTGGTGCAGTCATTGGGAGTCCACCTGCCAATGCAGGGGACACGGTTTCAAGCCCTGGTCTGGGAGGATCCCACGTGCCACAGAGCTGCTGGGCCTGTGCACCACAACTACTGAGCCTGCACTCTAGAGCCCACGAACCACAACTACTGAAGCCCGCGTGCCTAGAGTCCATGCTGTGCAGCAGGAGAGGCCACTGCAGTGGGTGGCCCACCAACCACAATGGGGAGTAGCCACCACTTTCTGCAACTAGAGAGGGCCTGTGCGCAGCAATGAAGACCCAATGCAGCCAAAAATAAATAACTAAAATAAATAAATTAATTTTTTTAAAAAACTACTATACCTGATAAATGAATTCAGCAAGGTAGCAGGATACAAGATTAACGTACAGAAATCAGTTGCGTTTCTTTACACTAACAATGAAATATCAGGGAATGAAAAAAACAATACCTTTTAAAATCAAACCAAAAAAATAAAATAAAATACTTAGGAATAAACCTGACCAATTAGGTGAAAGACTTATAGGCTGGGAACTATAAAACATTAATAAAGGAAATTGAAGATGATTCAAAGAAATGGAAAGATATGCCATGCTCTTGGATTGGAAGAATTAATATTGTTAAAATGGCCATACTACTCAAAGCAATCTACAGATTTAATGCAATCCCTATCAAATTATGCATAACATTTTTCACAGAACTAGAACAAATAATCCTAAAATTAATATGGAACAATAAAAAGTACCCCAGAATTTCCAGTGTTTTGAAGATGGCAGAGCGGTAGGAGGACGTGGAGTTCATCTCTCTCCACGGATGCATCAGGAATACATCTACGGATGCAACAATTCGTACAGAACACTGGCTAAACACTAGCAGAAGACCTTGGACACCAGAAAGGACCAGAAAGATCCCTGCATAACTGGGTAGGACGAAAGAAAGAAAGGAGGAGGAGAGGAAGTGGACAGGACCTGCACCCTGGTGGGGTGAGGGGGGGAGGGAACTGAAGCAGGGGAGAGATTCCCGCATCCAGGGAAGCCCCCTCACTGATGGGGAAATCGGTTGGGACAGAAGGAAAGCATTTGAGGCTGTCGGAGGAGAGTGAAGTGACCAATCTGTGGCAGACAGGACAGAGTGAAAACGACACAGATGGTCCATACTGCGGGCCTACGTGCCCCATGGGAATGTGGGTGCACCAGTGCACATGGGCTGGGAGCTGGAGCATGGGGATTAGAGAGCAAACCTGGGGCGAGGACTGCTGTTGGCTGTGGGAATACGGCCTGAGGGACCGGGAGGGAGGAAATCTGCAACAGGGAATGCCTATGCAGGAAAACCAGACTGCCATGGGAGCAGGGCACTACTGCTGAGTCACGTGCAGGGGGTGGAGCCACCATTGTAGCCTCTCTCTCCCCACACGATGGCACCTGCCAGTTGCTAGAAAAAATCCTGCCAGGGCTGGCCCTCATGCACCTGCTGCTGAGCACTAGAAAAGCCTCCCACTAGGGCCATATCTCTTGTGCCTGTGGCCGCCGGCTTCCCTGTGCACCTGGAGCTGCTGGGGCTCCCACAATCCAAGCAGCCATGCCACCTCTGCACCTTGTCTTCACCGAGGCAGACCCACGTGCTCCAGGGCAGCCTCAGGAGCAGCCTCCTGTGGGTGGCCCACATGCAGAGGTGGGGATAAAACCATAGCTGACCCCCAGGGGCAGGGTGACTAAGGAAGAGGATTGAAAATCTTCCCATCAGTTGCACAACCTGCAGATTAAATCCCTGCAATCAGCTAGGTAGACCCTGCATCTATGGAATATCTGAATGGACAATGAGTGTTCCCACAAAAGAAAATGGTCTAGCTCTGGCAGCTGTGGACTTTGGGGACAGCACACGTGGGAGTGGGGCCAGATCAGAGTCTGAGCTGTCCCCACAGGGCCCACAGCAGGTCCAGACACCAGCCTAGAGGCATTGGAGGGCCTCCTGGGGAGGCAGAGGTGAGATGTGGCTCATGATAGGGGCAAGGACACTGACAGCTGAGACCCCAGGAAAACATTATTATTCCTACTATTTTTATTATATTTTGATTCCTTCTGTTGTTGGTTCTTTTTATTTTTATTTTTTGCTGTTGTTTTTTTATTTTTATTTTTATTTAGTCTTGGGATTTTTTTAATATATTTTTTATCTTTTTATATTTCTATTTTTACTTTGGTTTTCTGTTCTGTGGTTTTTTTGTTTTTAATATATTTTTCATTTTTTTATATTTCTATTTTTACTTTGCTCTTCTGATGTTCTGTGTTTTTTTCTTTTTCTTTTATCATTGTTGTCTGTTTTCTTTGCTTTATTCTTCAGTTGGCATTCTGCTTTGGTTTTGTTTTTTGTTTGTGTTTTTAATTGTTTGATTTCGTTTTGGGGTTCTTTTGTTTGGTCTCTTGTTTTTTGTTTTCTTTGGTTCTGTTTTTGTTTCTTTTGTGTGTGTGTTGTTGTGTGTGTTTGTTTTTGTTCTTGTTTGTTTGATTTTGCTTTTACCATTTGTCTGGGTTTTAGTTTGTCTTTTTTTTTTTTCTTTAATCTGGTTTATTGCCATGATGAGTGGCTTGTGGGGTCTTGGCTCCCTGACTGGAAGTCGGGCCTGAGCCTCTAGGTGGGAGCACTGAGTCTGGGACGCTGGACTGCCAGAGAATTCCCAGCTCCAGGGAATATTAATCAGTGAGAGCTCTCACGGAGGCCTGTATCCGAATTCAAGACCCAGCTCCACCCAACTACCTGCAGCCCCCAGTGCTATATGCCTCACACCAAACAACAAGGAAGACAGGAACACAAATCCACCCATCAGCAGACAGACTGCAAAAAGTCATACTAAGCTCACAGACACCCCAAAACACACCACCTGACATGGCCCTACCCATCAGAGGGAAAAGACTCAGCTCCACCCACCAGAACACAGGCATGTGGAAGCCTACACAAGCCACTGGACCAACCTCAGCCACTGGGGGCAGAGACCAGAAGCAAGAGGAACTATGAACCTGCAGCCTGGGGAAAGGAGACCTCAAACACAGTAAGTTAGACAAAATGAGAAGACAGAGAAATATCTTGCAGATTTTAGGAGCAAGGTAAAAACCCACAAGACCAAATAAATGAAGAGGAAATAGGCAACCTACCTGAAAAAGTATTCAGAGTAATGATAGTAAAGATGATCCAAAGTCTTGGAAATAGAATGGAGGCACAGATCAAGAAGATGCAAGAAATGTTTAACAAGGACCTAGAAAAACTAAAGGACAAACAGTCAGTGATGAACAACCCAATAACTGAAATGAAAAATACACTAGAAGGAATGAATAGCAGAATAACTGAGGGAGAAGAACAGATAAGTCAGCTGGAGGATAGAATGGTGGAAATAACTGCCACAGAGCAGAAAAAAGAAAAAAGAATGAAAAGGAATGAGGACAGTCTCAGAGACCTCTGGAACAACATTAAGCATACCAACAGGGCTTCCCTGATGGCGCAGTGGTTAAGAATCCGCCTGCCAATGCAGGAGACACGGGTTCGAGCCCTGGTCCGGGAGGATCCCACATGCCGCGGAGCAACTAAGCCCGTGCGCCACAACTACTGAGCCTGCGCTCTAGAGCCCATGAGCCACAACTACTGAGCCCGCGCACCGCAACTACTGAAGCCCGCGTGCCTAGAGCGCGTGCTCCGCAACAAAAGAAGCCACCGCAATGAGAAGCCTGTGCACCACAACGAAGAGTAGCCCCCGCTCGCCACAACTAGAGAAAGCCCGCACGCAGCAAGGAAGACCCGACGCAGCCAATACATATATACATACATACATATATACACAAATAAATAAAATTTATAAAAAAAAAAAAAAAAGCATACCAACATTCGAATTTTAGGGGTTCCAGAAGAAGAGAAAGAGAAAGGGTCTGAGAAAATATTTGAAGAGATTATAATCGAAAACTTCCCTAACATGGGAAAGGAAATAGTCAATCAAGTCCAGGAAGTGCAGAGAGTTCCATACAGGATAAACCCAAGGAGAAACACACCAAAATACATATTAATCAAGCTAATAAAAATTAAACACAAAATAAAAATATTAAAAGCAGCAATGGAAAAATGACAAATAACATACAAGGGAATCCCCATAAGGTTATTGGCGGATCTTTCAGCAGAAACTCTGCAGGCCAGAAGGGAGTGGCAGGATATATTTAAAGGGATGAAAGGAGAAAACGTACAACCAAGCTTACTCTACCTAACAAGGATCTTATTCAGATTCGATGGAGAAATCAAAAGTTTTATAAACAAGCAAAAGTTAAGAGAATTCAGCACCACCAAACCAGCTTTACAACAAATGCTAAAGGAACTTCTCTAGGCAGGAAACACAAGAGAAGGAAAAGACCTACAATAACAAACCCAAAACAATTAAGAAAATGGTAATAGGAACATACATATCAATAATTACCTTAAGTGTAAATGGATTAAATGCTCCAACCAAAAGACACAGACAGGCTGAGTGGATAAAAAAACAAGACCCATATATATGCTGTCTACAAGAGATCCACTTCAGATCTAGGGACACATACAGACTGAAAGTGAGGGGATGGAAAAATATCTTCCATGCAAATGGAAATCAAAAGAAAGCTGGAGTAGCAACACTCATATCAGACAAAATAGACTTTAAAATAAAGACTATTACAAGACACAAGGAAGGACACTACATAATGATTAAGGAATCAATCCAAGAGGAAGACATAACAATTGTAAATATTTATGTACCCAACATAGGAACACCTCAATACATAAGGCAGATGCTAACAGCCATAAAAGGGGAAATCAACAGCAACACAGTAATAGTGGGCGACTTTAACACCCCACTTGTACCAATGGACAGATCATCCAGACAGAAAAATAATTAGGAAACACAAGCCTAAAATGACACATTAGACCAGGTGGAATTAATAGATATCTTCAGGACATTCCATCCAAATGCAGCAGAATACACTTTCATCTCAAGTGCACAGGGAACATTCTCCAGGATAGATCACATCCTGGGTCACAAATCAAGCCTTGGTAAATCTAAGAAAACTGAAATAGTATCAAGCATCTTTTCTGACCACAACCCTATGAGAATAGATATCAATTACAGGAAAAATTACTGTTAAAGAAAAACAAAACAAAACAGAATTTCCAAAGCAATCCTGAAGAAAAAGAACAAAGTAAGAGGCATAACCCTCCCAGACTTCAGACAATGCTACAAAGCTATACTAATCAAAATGGCATGGTATAGAGAGCCCAGAAATAAACCCACACACCTATGGTCAATTAATCTTTGACAAAGGAGGCAAGAATATACAATGGAAAGAAGACAGTCTCTTCAGCAAGTGGTGTTGGGAAAGTTGGACATTCGCATGTAAACCAGTGAAGTTAGAACACACCCTCACACCATATACAAAAATTAACTCAAAATGGTTTAAAGACTTAAACATAAGACATGACACCATAAAGCTCCCTAGAAGAGATCATAGGCAAAACATTCTCTGATATAAATTGTACCAATGTTTTCTTAGGTCACTCTCCCAAGGCAATAGAAATAAAAACAAAAATAAAAAAATGGGACCTAATCAAACTGACAAGCTTTTGTATGGCAAAGGAAACCATACACAAAACAAAAAGACAACCTATGGAATGGGAGAAAATATTTGCAAATGATGCAACCAACAAGGGCTTAATTTCCAAAATATACAAACAGCTCCTACAACTCAACAACAACAAAACAAACAACCCAATCAAAAAAATGGGCAGAAGACCTAAATAGACATTTGTCCAAAGAAGAAATACAAATAGCCAATAGTCACATGAAAAGATGCTCAACATTGCTAATTATTAGAGAAATGCAAATCAAAACTACAATGAGGTTGCTTCCATGTCTTAGCTATTGTAAATAGTGCTGCAATTAACATTGGGGTGCATGTGTCTTTTTGAATTATGGTTTTCTCTGGGTATATGCCCAGTAGTGAGATTGCTGGGTCACATGGTAGTTCTATATTTAGTTTTTTAAGGAACCTCCATAGTTCTCCATAGTGGCTGTATCAATTTACATTCCCACCAGCAGTGTAGGAGGGTTGCCTTTTCTCCACACTGTCTCCAACATTTATTGTTTGTAGATTTTATGATGTACATCAACAGAGGAATGGATAAAGAAGATGTGGTACATATGTACAATAGAATATTACTCAGCCATAAAAAGGAACGAAATTGGGTCATTTGTAGAGATGTGGATGGACCTAGAGTCTGTCATACAGAGTGAAGTAAGTCAGAAAAACAAATATCATACATTAACACGTATATGTGGAGTCTGAAAAAATTGGTATAGACGATCTTATTTGCAAAGCAGAAATAGAGACACAGACGTAGAGAACAAACATATGGATACCAAGGGGGAAGGGGGGTGGTGGGATGAATTGGGAGATTGGGATTGACATATATACACTACTGATACTATGTATAAAGTAGATAACGAATGAGAACCTACTGTATAGCACAGGGAATTCTACTCAATGCTCTGTGGTGACCTAAATGGGAAGGAAATCCAAAAAACAGGGGATATATGTATATGTATAGCTGATTCACTTTGCTGTATACAGTAGAAACTAACACAACATTGTAAAGCAACTATACTCCAATAAAAATTTTAGAAGAACAAACAAAAAATCTATAATGAAGTACCACCTCACGCTGGTCTGAATGGCCATGATTAAAAAGTCTACAGATAACAAGTGCTGGAGAGGATGTGGAGAAAAGGGAATCCGCCTACACTGTTTGTGGGAATGTAAATTGGTGCAGCCATTATGGAAAACAGTATGGAGGTTCCTCAAAAAAATAAAAATAGAAGTACCATATGATCCAGCAATCCCACTCCTGGACAAAAATCCAAACAAAACTAAAATTCAAAAAGATACATGCATCCTATGTGCATAGCAGCACTATTCACAATAGCCAAGACATGGAAACAACCTAAATGTCCATCAACAGATGAATGGATAAAGAAGCTGTGGTATATATATGCAATGGAATACTACTCAGCATAAAAAGAACCCAATAGTGCCATTTGCAGCAACATGGATGGAACTAGAGATGACCATACTAAGTGAAGTAAGTCAGAAAGAGAAAGATAAATACCATATGATATCAGTTATATGTGGAATCTAAAATATGATGCAAATGAAGCTATCTACAAAACAAAAACAGACTCGCAGACATAGAGAACAGATTTGTGGTTGCCAAGGGGAAGGGGGTGGAGGAGGGATGGAGCAGGAGTTTGGGGTTAGCAGATGTAAGCTAATATATATAGAATGAATAAATAACAAGATCCTACTATATAGCACAGAGAACTATATTCAGTATCCTATGATGAACCATAATGGAAAAGAATATTTTAAAAAGGATATATATGTATAATTGAATCACTTTGCTGTATAACAGAAATTAACACAACATTGTAAATCTACTATAGTTCAATTAAAAATAATTAAATGTGTATGGTCAAAATACTGAACATGCTTAGTTGGGAGCCATTATTAATTATTCACATATAGATTCTATAAATAAATATAAACCCACCTATACAGTTTCCATCATAAGAGTACTGAAATTGGCTCCTTCCACTACATGAGGACAAAGCAAGAAGTGAGTTCTTACCAGACACTGAATCTGTCTTGATTTTGGACTTCCCAGCCTCCAGAATTGTGCCTTGTGATACTCTGAGGAGAGAACCTAGCCAGGCCATGCTGTATTTCTGACCTACAGACCTTAGCTCTAAAGAAATCTCAGAGAAGGAGACCTTCAAGATGGCAGAGGAGTAAGACGTGGCAATCACCTTCCTCCCCACAAATACATCAGAAATACATCTACATGTGGAACAACCCCTACAGAACACCTACTGAATGCTGGCGGATGACCTCAGACTTCCCCAAAGCTGTGTGGCTGACAGGGTCTTCGTGCTCTGGCCAGGTGTCAGGCCAGTGACTCTGAGGTGGGAGAGCTGAGTTCAGGACATTGGTCCACCAGAGACCTCCCGGCTCCATGTACTATCAAATGGCAAAAGCTCTCCCAGAGATCTCCATCTCAATGCTAAGACCCAGCTCCACTCAACGAGCAGCAAGCTACAGTGCTAGACACCCTATGCCAAACAACTATGCCAAACAACTAGCAAGACAGGGACACAACCCCACCCATTAGCAGAGAGGCTGCCTAAAATCATAATAAGGTCACAGACACCCCAAAACACAAAACCAGACGTGGTCCTGCCCAGCAGAAAGACAAGATCCAGTCTCATGCACCAGAACACAGGCACCAGTCCCCTCCACCAGGAAGCCTACACAACCCACTGAACCAACCTTACCCACTGGGGGCAGACACCAAAAACAACAAGAACTATGAACCTGCAGCCTGTGAAAAGGAGACCCCAAACACAGTAAGTAAGCAAAATGAGAAGACAGAGAAACACACAGCAGATGAAGGAGAGAGGTAAAAACCCACCAGACCGAACAAATGAAGAGAAAATAGGCAGTCTACCTGAAAAAGAATTCAGAGTAATGACACTAAAGATGATGCAAAATCTTGGAAATAGCATGGAGAAGATACAAGAAACGTTTAACAAGGACCTAGAAGAACTAAGAGCAAACAAACAATGATGAACGCCACACTAAATGAAATTAAAAATTCTCTAGAAGGAATCAATAGCAGAATAGCTGAGGCAGAAGAATGGATAAGTGACCTGGCAGATAAAATAGTGGAAATAACTACTGCAGAGCAGAATAAAGAAAAAAGAATGAAAAGAATTGAGGACAGTCTCAGAGACCTCTGGGACAACATTAAACGCACCAACATTCGAATTACAGGGGTCCCAGAAGGAGAAGAGAAAAAGAAAGGGACTGAGAAAATATTTGAAGAGATTATAGTAGAAAACTTCCCTAATATGGGAAAGGAAATAGTCAATCAAGTCCAGGAAGTGCAGAGAGTCCCATACAGGATAAATCCAAGGAGAAACAAGCAAAGACACATACTAATCAAACTATCAAAAATTAAATACAAAGAAAAAATATTAAAAGCAGCAAGGGAAAAACAACAAGTAACATACAAGGGAATCCCCATAAGGTTAACAGCTGATCTTTCAGCAGAACCTCTACAAGCCAGAAGGGAGAGGCAGGACATATTTAAAGTGATGAAAGGGAAGAACCTACAACCAAGATTACTCTACCCAGCAAGGATCTCATTCACATTTGACAGAGAAATCAAAACCTTTACAGACAAGCAAAAGCTAAGAGAATTCAGCACCATCAAACCAGCTTTACAACAAATGCTAAAGGAACTTCTCTAGGCAGGAAACACAAGAGAAGGAAAAGACCTACAATAACAAACCCAAAACAATTAAGAAAATGGTAATAGGAACATACATATCAATAATTACCTTAAATGTAAATGGATTAAAAGCTCCAACCAAAAGACATAGACTGGCTGAATGGATACAAAAACAAGACCCATATATATGCTGTCTACAAGAGACCCACTTCAGACCTAGGGACACATACAGACTGAAAGTGAGGGGCTGGAAAAAGATATTCCATGCAAATGGAAATCAAAAGAAAGCTGGAGTAGCAATTCTCATATCAGAAAAAATAGACTTAAAAATAAAGACTATTACAAGAGACAAAGAAGGACACTACATAATGATCAAGGGCTCAATCCAAGAAGAAGATATAACAATTGTAAATATTTATACACCCAATATAGGAGCACCTCAATACATAAGGCAAATGCTAACAGCCATAAAGGGGAAGTCGACAGTAACACAATCATAGTAGGGGATTTTAACACCCCACTTTCACCAATGGACAGATCATCCAAAATGAAAATAAATAAGGAAACACAAGCTTTAAATGACACATTAAACAAGATGGGCTTAACTGATATTTACAGGGTATTCCATCCAAAAATAACAGAATACACTTTCTTCTCAAGCGCTCATGGAACATTCTCCAGGATAGATCATATCTTGGGTCACAAATCAAGCCTTGGTAAATTTAAGAATATTGAAATCATATCAAGTATATTTTCTGAAAGCAATGCTCAATTACAGGAAAAATCTGTAAAAAATACAAACACATGGAGGCTAAACAATACACTACTTAATAACCAAGAGATCACTGAAGAAATCAAAGAGGAAATCAAAAAATACCTAGAAACAAATGACAATGAAAACACGACTACAAAATCTATGGGATGCAGCAAAAGCAATTATAAGAGGGAAGTTAATAGCAACACAAACCTACCTCAAGAAATAAGAAACATCTCAAATAAACAACCTAACTTTACCCCTAAAGCTACTAGAGAAAGAAGAACAAAAAAACCCTAAGTTAGCAGAAGGAAAGAAATCATAAAGATCAGATCAGAAATAATGAAAAAATATTAAGGAAACAATAGCAAAGACCAATAAAGCTAAAAGTTGGTTCTTTGAGAGGATAAACAAAATTGATAAACCATTAGCTAGACTCATCGAGAAAAAAAAGAAGACTCAAATCAATAGAATTAGAAATGAAAAAGGAGAAGTCACCACTGACACTGCAGAAATACAAAAGATCATGAGAGATTACTACAAGCAACTCTATGCCAATAAAATGGACAACCTGGAAGAAATGGACAAATTCTTAGAAAAGCACAACCTTCCGAGATTGAACCAGGCAGAAATAGAAAATATAAACAGACCAATCACAAGCACTGAAATTGAAACTCTGATTAAAAATCTTCCAACAGGGGCTTCCCTGGTGGCGCAGTGGTTGAGAATCTGCCTGCCAATGCAGGGGACACAGGTTCGAGCCCTGGTCTGGGAAGATCCCACATGCCGCGGAGCAACTGGGCCCGTGAGCCACAACTACTGAGCCTGCGCGTCTGGAGCCTGTGCTCCGCAACAAGAGAGGCCACGACAGTGAGAGGCCTGCACACCACGATGAAGAGTGGCCCCCACTCGCCACAACTAGAGAAAGCACTTGCACAGAAACGAATACCCAACACAGCCAAAAATAAAAATTAAAAAAAAATTAAAAAAAAAAAAGAAAGATCTTCCAACAAACAAAAGCCCAGGACCAGATGGCTCCACAGGCGAATTCCATCAAACATTCAGAGAAGAGCTAACACCTATCCTTCTCAAACTCTTCCAAAATATAGCAGAGGGAGGAACACTCCCCAACTCATTCTACAAGGCCACCATCACCCTGATACCAAAACCAGACAAAGATGTCACAAAAAAGAAAACTACAGGCCAATATCACTGATGAACAAAGATGCAAAAATCCTCAACAAAATACTAGAAACAGAATCCAACATCACATTAAAAAGATCCTACAACATGATCAAGTGGAGTTTATCCTAGGAATGCAAGGATTCTTCAATATACGCAAATTAATCAATGTGATACACCATATTAACTAACTGAAGGATAAAAACCATATGATCATCTCAGTAGACGTAGAAAAAGCTTTCAACAAAATTCAACACCCATTTATGATAAAAACCCTCCAGAAGGTCGGCATAGAAGGAACTTACCTCAACATAATAAAGGCCATATATGACAAACCCACAGCCAACATTGTTCTCAATGGTGAAAAACTGAAACCTTTCTCACCGCTATTATTCAACATAGTTTTGGAAGTTTTAGCCACAGTGATCAGAGAAGAAAAAGAAATAAAAGGAATCCAACCTGGAAAAGAAGAAGTCAATCTGTCACTGTTTGCAGGTGACATGTTACTATACATAGAGAATCCTAAAGATGCTACCAGAAAGCTACTAGAGCTAATCAATGAATTTGGTAAAGTAGCAGGATACAAAATTAATGCACAGAAATCTCTTGCATTCCTATACACTAATGATGAAAAATCTGAAAGAGAAATTAAGGAAACACTCCCATTTACCACTGCAACAAAAAGAATAAAATACCTAGGAATAAACCTACCTAAGGAGACAAAAGACCTGTATGCAGAAAACTATAAGACACTGATGAAAGAAATTAAGTATGATACAAACAGATGGAGAGATATACCATGCTCTCGGATTGGAAGAATCAACATTGTGAAAATGACTACACTACCCAAAGCAATCTACAGATTCCATGAAATCCCTATCAAACTACCAATGGCATTTTTCACAGAACTAGAACAAAAAATTTCACAATTTGTATGGAAACACAATAGACCCCAAATAGCCAAAGCAATCTTGAGAAAGAAAAACGGAGCTGGAGGAATCAGGCTCCCTAACTTCAGGCTACAGTACAAAGCTACAGTAATCAAGACACTATGGTACTGGCACAAAAACAGAAATATAGATCAATGGAACAGGACAGAAAGCCCAGAGATAAACCCACGCACATATGGTCACCTTATTTTTGATAAAGGAGGCAAGAATATACAATGGAGCAAAGACAGCCTCTTCAATAAGTGGTGCTGGGAAAACTGGACAGCTACATGTAAAAGAATGAAATTAGAACACTCCCTAACACCATACACAAAAATAAACTCAAAATGGATGAAAGACCTAAATGTAAGGACAGACACTATCAAACTCTTAGAGGAAAACATAGGCAGAACACTCTATGACATAAGTCACAGCAAGATCCTTTTTGACCCACCTCCTAGAGAAATGGAAATAAAAACAAAAATAAACAAATGGGACCTAATGAAACTTAAAAGCTTTTGCACAGCAAAGGAAACCATAAACAAGATGAAAAGACAACCCTCAGAATGGGAGAAAATATGTGCAAATGGAGCAAATGACAAAGGATTAATCTCCAAAATTTACAAGCAGCTCATGCAGCTCAGTATGAAAAAAACAAACAACCCAATTCAAAAATGGGCAGAAGACCTAAACAGGCATTTCTCCAAAGAAGATATACAGATTGCCAACAAACACGTGAAAGAATGCTCAACATCATTAATCATTAGAGAAATGCAAATCAAAACTACGATGAGGTATCACCTCACACCAGTCAGAATGGCCATCATCAAAATTCTACAAACAATAAATGCTGGAGAGGGTGTGGAGAAAAGGGAACCCTCTTGCACTGTTGGTGGGAATGTAAATTGATACAGCCACTATGCAGAATAATATGGAAGTTCCTTACAAAACTAAAAATAGAACTACCATATTCCCAGCAATCCCACTACTGGGCATATACCCTGAGAAAACCATAATTCAAAAAGAGTCATGTACCACAATGCTCATTGCAGCTCTATATAGAATAACCAGGACATGGAAGCCATCTAAGTGTCCATCGACAAATAAATGGATAAAGAAGATGTGGCACATATATACAATGGAATATTACTCAGCCATAATAAGAAACGAAATTGAGTCATTTGTAGTGAGGTGGATGGACCTAGAGTCTGTCATACAGAGTGAAGTAAGTCAGAAAGAGAAAAACAAATACCCTATGCTAACTCATATATATGAAATCTAAAAAAAAAAAAAAGGTTATGAAGAACCTAGTGGCAGGACAGTAATAATGATGCAGATGTAGAGAATGGACTTGAGGACACAGGGAGGGGGAAGGATAAGCTGGAACGAAGTGAGAGAGTGGCATGGACATATATACACTACCAAATGGAAAATAGATAGCTAGTGGGAAGCAGCCGTGTAGCACAGGGAGATCAGCTCGGTGCTTTGTGACCACCTAGAGGGGTGGGATAGGGAGTGTGGGAGGGAGACGCAAGAGGGAGGAGAGGGAGGAGATATCGGGATATATGTATATACATGTATATGTATAGCTGATTCACTTTGTTATAAAACACACCATTGTAAAGCAACTATACTCCAATAAAGATGTTTTTTAAAAATGTACTGAAATTATGTATATAAAGGAGTTTTTATCAAAAGACCCTTCTTTTTAAGTTAAAGTAATGTTTACGTAGTAAACATTTCCACTTATCAAAAGAAAATAACTTTCATTTCTTTCAAAGAATAATTAATTTGGCTCATATGAAAAACACTTTACAACATATTGATAACACTTACTCCATCTGAGGATTTTAAGTGGATTGTTAAAAAAAAATCATTTTCCTTTTTTTGTGTGTACTATTTATTTTTAAGGCTGTTAGCAGACAAGAAAAATGCACTTAATCCAATTTTGCTTCTACTTGAAGAATTTTTTTGTCCACTAAGACTATTATGGACATGGTCTTTTTAGGCCATATGTGCTTGAAGTTCCCATCTTGCCAGAAATACAGTATTTTTAAATCCAGAGAATTCTCTCTTCTCAGAAAAATATTCTTGCACGCAGAAAAGCAATCATGTCATTAACTAGAATGTGAAATGAGACAAACGACAGGGCAAACAAGGCACAAACACATTGTCATACAGGAAGAATGTGCTAGCGTGTAAGAGCTTATGCATTACTGTTGTTAAGACAAATAATGTGATATATCAACAAAATGTAATATACTATGTAAAAATTTTTATAAGCATGGGGGGTGTACTGTTTGCAGGATGGCTATTCTTGTTGATAATATTCATTATTATATTTCAGCCTAAGGAGAATGACGGTTTTAATTCAGAGGTAATTCAGCAAAGACCACCGTGTAATCATTATAGCCATCAACAAACTGATTCATGTGCAGTTGGTCCAAAAGTTCCAAAAGCTGTTTCTGAGTTCTTGTTTGTACCCACCATTTTAAGATTACATCAGAATTAAAGCATGCAGGACTTGAACTGACTTCAAAGACTAAACTTAGACTTCTAGCTAGTTTAGCTTTTTTCTTTTATTGGTTCATGTTTTCCATTTGGCTTCCATATCCTGTTTTAGCTTGATGCCCCTTCTAGAATTTCATTTACAAATCTTACAGCCTTAGTTGGTGAAACACACTAATTAATGTTGTGGTAGAGGCTGAGGATTTTAGCAATCTCATGCTTCCTGCTTGGAAAAATATCTGCTGTTTTTCCACCCCATGTCTAGCACCATACTGAACATGGCAAAATGCATCTTAAGTGGAACTCTAAATGCATTTAATCAAAATGCATTTAAGGAGGACTGTTTACACTATCTGCTGCCAATACTATTAATCGTGAAGCTCAAACCTTTCAGTGCAACAGAAATATGAGATCTACTTTTTCCTACTTAGATTTTTTCAAGAAAAAACAATAAAGTAAAAACAGGTTATTTTATGATTTTTTTTAAGTCCCAAGTAACGCTTAAGCCAACAGCATTCCAGCTTTATAAAATGGACAATTCCATGGGCTTTGTAAATCTCTTATGAATGCATTAAGAATGACCAATTTAAGGGACAAATTCCAGTTCCATAGGTCTTTGGCCTGTCTGAGAATCCTGTATAGGCAACCAAGCTCTGATTTGCAGCTTAATGCTTGAAGAAGGTTTTTTGGTGACCATCTTCTCGAAAAATCTTGGTTAGTGCTATGGTATATCCGTCATATTTTAGTTGGAATTGAATAAAGTTTAAAATACTTGTGTTAATACGCCTACTATGCTTTTAACAGATCCAGAAGGTGCCATATATTTTTGATTGAGTCTAATTAGGGTCACTTTATCTGCATGCCATCTTGTGACAGTGCCGGTACAAATCCATTCAGTGTTTTTTTGAGCAGCATGTAGGGTCCAGGCTTTTAGTGGGTTTAAAACCTTTGAAGAAATAGTTGGATGGTTTTATAAGCACCACACTTTGTATCTCCTGAGGTTATAGTTAAATTTTTGATTCTTGGTAAAAGACAATGCGACCTTAAAAAAAATAAATAAAAATTTTCAATTTTTGGATTTCTCCAACTCTAGCTAACTGATAAAGAGGGAAAACAAGCAACTCTTGAAACTCTGAATTCAGTGTGCCTGGAATATAACACCCTTGTTTAGTGAGCTGACTTGGCCACGTTAGTTGGTCATCAACCAAGGGAGATGGAAAGGATACTTTGTGAATCTGTGCTGTAGATGTAGCAACCTACACTGCCAAGTTCAAGCTCTGTTTGCCAAGTTACCTTATCCAAATCCTCACGTATTTGAAAGCTTTATGTGTCCCTTGAGACATTTTGATGAATGTGATTCCACCATACTTCCAAGAACCTGGGGATCCAAGATTAAATAATGAAAAGTTAATTTATAATACATTTACCTTGAGCTCTGATGGCAGTGTTTGTGTTAACATAGCCCCTGTGTTCCGTCTAATGTGTGTGTGTGCAAACACGAAGGAACCACAAGGTGGTTCCAAAACAAGTTTAAAAATGTATGAGGGAAAAAAAAAACAGTTTAAAAATGTATGTGGCTTGCTTAAGGCTGTTTTCCTCACAATTTAAAACTTTCTCTTCCAAGATGGCATGTTCTGATTTTTTCTAATATTTAACTGAAAGCTTCTTTTGAAATATAGAGAAACCTGGTTCAGAAATGTATTCCTTGACTTCTACTTTTTTATTTATTTATCTATCTATTTATTTATTGGCTGCGTTGGTTCTTCATTGCAGTGTGTGGGCTTCTCATTGCAGTGGCTTCTCTTGTTGTGGAACACGGGCTCTAGGCACATGGGCTTCAGTAGTTGCAGCATGCGGGCTCAGTAGTTGCAGCATGCGGGCCCTAGAGCGTGCGGACTTAAGTAGCTGTGGTGCATGGGCTCAGTAGCTGTGGCTCGAGGGCTCTAGAGAGCAGGCTCAGTAGTTGTGGCGCACAGGCTTAGTTGCTCCGTGGCATGTGGGATCATCCTGGACCAGGGATCGAATCCGTGTCCCCTGCATTAGCAGGCAGATTCTTTTTTTTTTTTTTTTAACATCTTTATTGGAGTATAATTGCTTTACAATGGTGTGTTAGTTTCTGCTTTAAAACAAAGTGAATCAGCTATTCATAGACATATATCCCCATATCTCCTCCCTCTTGCGTCTCCCTCCCACCTTCCCTATCCCATCCCTCTAGGTGGTCACAAAGCACTGAGCTGATCTCCCTGTGCTATGCGGCTGCTTCCCACTAGCTATCTATTTTACGTTTGGTAGTGTATATATGTCCATGCCACTCTCTCACTTCGTCCCAGCTTACCTTTCCCCCTCCCTGTGTCCTCAAGTCCATTCTCTATGTCTGTGTCTTTATTCCTGTCCTAGCAGGCAGATTCTTAACCACTGCACCACCAGGGAAGTCCCGACTTCTACTTTTAAAACATCTACCACAATTCTCAGTATGCCACGTATAGCAATACTCCTACTTTACTAAAGGAGGTAAAAAGAAAGGGCCAAAATGATAAAACCTATTGCTTACATTCTTATTCACGTTCTTGTACAAAGTGAATGATGAAGTTGTGGTCAGCACTAATAATATCTGAATTTCCTTGCTATAGTGATGATGATAGTGATCATGATGATGTTCGCTAACATTTATTAAATGGTTATTAATTACCAGCTTGTTCTACATTCCTTACAAGAACCAGAACCATCAATAAAAGTTATTATTTTACCGATGAGACAACTGGAGCACAAAGAGGTTAGTTTATCCATGGTTACACTGCTAACAGCTTATATCATGAAACCATGATGACTTCCAGCATTAATTCCCTTTTGAGCCTATCCAACTATCATTATGACACCTAGTCTCAGTGTCAAGGGAGAATTAAAGTCCAAGCCTCATATGAAGCAAATTAGTCTTCTCATTTGATATTAATAATAACGTTGCTTATTTCCTAGAAATGGAATAGATGATTAAGAAGTAAATGCAGATCTCATCCCTCTGTGGCAGATAGGTAGAATAATCTCTCTAGAAGTATTCGATTTTTCTAAAATGTGATTCTTGGCTTTGGTTTTAGACTCTAATACTTGGCCTAAAGATACTGACATTGATACAATATATTTTGATAATACAATGCTTAGATTATACTTTTGTATTTTTGGTCATGTAAGAATTGATTAGCCACTTGAACTCTCAACCAATGAAGTGAGAAAGTCTTTTTTTTTTAATGTGGAAGTTATTTTTTGAATGATCTCTGAGATGTACTTTATGGCATGGCAAGTTAATTGTTCTTGTATATGTGTGTGTGCATGGGTATAAGTTTTCATCTAAATACTAATACATATGCTCATGATACTGTTGTTCATGGGTAATAACAATATGGATTCTGTATAGCTTCCTTTTTACTTGTCAAAAATAGTTTTATGATATTCTTTGATTGGAACATTGGTCAAGCTAGGCCAGGCCATACTATTATAACAAACCCTGAAATCTAAGTGGCTTAAAATAAAAAACTGAATGGTACTTGGGTATGACTTAGGTAGATTCTTGAAGTTTTAGCTCTGTTTTTATGAATTTACAAATCATCCTTTCTGTATCCTGAATGCAAGTTGAGATTACTAAAGTTACAGGAAGCATGCAGACAGGATCGCACATGTTTCCTGTCCTGTACAGAACTAAACTGGAAATCACACGGTATAGGTTTGCTTACCTTTAATTTTTTACTGTATAAATATAAGATTGAGCTATAAGAACCTAAGAAATATTTGTGGACTTCTGGCACTGGACATGATGAAGTAACTAGTATCAGACCTCCTCTTCTGCCATAAACAACTATTAATCTTTTGACCTAAAGCAAATAGACTGCCAGTTATTTCTCCAGCAAAAAGAAAGGGGGTGGTTTTCAGCATCAGCAGAGAATTACAATTTAGGGTCTGCAATCATGGCTAGCCATGTGCAAGTCCCCGCACAGTAAGGGAAGGAGAACTCCTTTATAGAGGGGGAAAGGAGGTTGGAAGGGCTATAGTAAACAAAGACCCTATAGCTTTTCATTAGCTGAGTTATTGTCAGGAAGGAAGAGGAGTCTTTCTTCTTCCTGTTGGGCTCTGCTATTATCACAGGGTGTGAGAACTTCCCCTTCAGCCCTCCTGGCTCTATTTAATTGAGGTTTCTGTTTATTAATTTTTTACATTTCCCCCTTTTAATCAAGATCTTTCTTTGAAAGCATCACTGATCAGGAGTCAGGTTTTCCGTTTCAGTGGCTTTTTGTCCCTCAGTGCCAGGAAGGATCTTTCCTGGGTGTAGTGTCTCACATCAGAGGGAAAGTACACAGACTGGAAACCTATTGAGATCACATTTGAGTAGCAAGAAGAGGTGGGAGGGAGGACTCTCAGGCACTTTTTATCTAAAGTCCTGTTAATAGATCATAGACGCTGGAGATCTGAAGTGTTATGTCATTATCAAAGGTTTGGTGGCAAGCTTCCAAGAGGCCTTGTCAGAAATCTTGGGAAAGCTGTCTCATCAGGTGTCATCTGCTTCAATTCTGGGAAATCTTTACTTTCAGTTCACCAGATTATGTGCAGGTCCAGTCAAGATTTGGTGCTTTCTTTAGGTGTGTCATGTGAATCCAAGAGTCTATTCCCCAAACTTTGGCGACATCATATGGTAATTCTATGTTTAATTTTTTTTTTGAGGAAATACCATACCGTTTTCCATAGTGACTACAACATTTTATATTCTTCCCAACAGGACATAAGAGTTCCAATTTTTCCACATCCTTCCCAACACTGGTTATTTTCTATTTAAAAAAAAATAATATCCATCATGATGGGTATGAAATGGTATCTCATTGTGGTTTTGACTTGAATTTCCCAAATGATTAGTGATGTTGAGCATCTAATTGGCCATTTGGACATCTTCTTGGAGAAATGTCTATTCAAGTTCTGTGCCCATTTTTGAATTTGTTTGTTTGTTTTTGTTGTTGTTGAATTGTAGGAGTTCTTTATGTATTCTGAATACTAACAGCTTATCAGACATAGGATTTGCAAATATTTTCTATTATTCTGTAGGTTGCCTTATACTCTGTTGATTGAGTCTTTTGATGCCCAAAATTTTAAATTTTGATATAGTCTGCCTTATCTAATTTTTCTTTTGTTGCTTGTGCTTTTGATGTCATATCGAAGAAATCATTGCAAAATCCAATGTCATGAGGTTTCTCTTGTATTTTCTTCTGAGTTTTATAGTTTTAGCTCTTACCTTTAGGTCTTTGATTCAATTTGAGTTAATTTTTGTGTAAGATAAGGAAAGGGTCCAAATTCTTTTTTTTTTTTTTTTGCATGTTTCCTAACACCATTTGTTGAAAAGACTGTCCTTTCAAAATTGAATGGTCTTGGCACCCTTATGGAAAGTCATTTCACTGTATATGTGAGGGGTTTTCGGGTGGAGTGGTGCTCTAGTCTATTGCATTGGTCTATATGTCTGTCTTTATGCAAGTACCACATATTTTTGTAATTGGGAAGTGTGCGTCCTCCAACTTTGTCCTTCTTTTTCAACTTTGTTTGACTATTTATGGACATACACCACCTTAACCAAGTAGTAAGAGTTAACATTACAAGAAATGAGGACAGCTGACATTGTGCCCCTCCTGAAAGGATGCACTGAGAAGGACATAGCATCACTTCTGTGTTATTCCTGCCAAACGAACAAACAAAAAACCTCTCCTGAAAAATGAGAATATACCAAACAAACTCAAACTGAGTGAGTACTTTTCAAACTGAGGCATGTACTTTTCAAAAAAAAAAAAATGTCAAGAACGGGCATCCCTGGTGGCGCAGTGGTTAAGAATCTGCCTGCCAATGGGCTTCCCTGGTGGCGCAGTGGTTGAGAATCTGCCTGCCAATGCAGGGGACACGGGTTCGAGCCCTGGTCTGGGAGGATCCCACATGCCGCAGAGCGGCTAGGCCTGTGAGCCACAATTGCTGAGCCTGCGCGTCTGGAGCCTATGCTCCACAACAAGAGAGGCTGCAACAGTGAGAGGCCTGCACACTGTGATGAAGAGTGGCCCCCGCTTGCCACAACTGGAGAAGGCCCTTGCACAGAAACGAAGACCCAACACAGGCATAAATAAATAAATAAATAAATTTTAAAAAAAAAAAGCAAAAGTTAAAAAAAAAAAAAAATTTCCTCCTGCCAATGCAGGGGACAGGGGTTTGAGCCCTGGTCCGGGAAGATCCCACATGCCACGGAGCAACTAAGCCCATGTGCCACAACTACTGAGCCTGCGCTCTAGGGCCCGCAAGCCACAACTACTGAAGCCAGCGCACCTAGAGCCGGTGCTCCGCAGCAAGAGATGCCACCACAATGAGAAGCCTGTGCACCGCAAGGAAGAATAGCCCCCACTCACCACAACTAGAGAAAGCCCGTGGGCAGCAATTCAGACTCAATGCAGACAAAAATAAATAAATAGGTAAGTAAGTAAGTAAATAAATAAATAAATAAAAATGTCAAGGGCACGAAAGACAAAGACAGAGGCCATCTTCCAGATTGAAGCAAATTAAAGGGACATGATAACTAAATGCAATATGTAATCCTGGATTGGATTGTAGACGTGTAAAGAACATTGTCAGGACAATCAGTGAAACTTGAGCAGGATCTGTGGATTAGAGGGTAGTATTGTTTCAGTGTTAATTCCCTGAACCTGGGTCATTATATCTAGAGCTTACTTTCAAATTGTTAAAAACTTATACAAAATTACATATAATATCAAAAGTTATGTATAATATATATACATATACAGAGACAAAGGAATAGAGGGAGATTAGAAAGATAGAATAACTAAGCAAATGTGGCAAAAGGTTAAAAATTAAATGTTACCAGTTAAGAAGAGTACTTGGGAGTTCTTTGTACTATTCTTGCAATTTTCTGTAAGCTTAAAATTAATTCAAAGTAAAATTTTAAAAATAGAAGAATGATGGATAAATATAGATATTTTCAGAAAAACAAAAGCTAAGGAAATTTGTTGGCACTAGACCTGCAGTGCAGGAAATACTTAGGAAGTTCCCAGGGCTGGATAGAAATGATCCCAGATGGGAGCCTGCATCTGCAGGAAAGAAGAAAAGCACTGGAAATGGTAAGATTTCTAAACAACACTTTCAGACTTGTAATTCTATATGGTGGATTAAGCACATGTGTTTAGCTCCTCTTTCTCCAAACCCCTAAAAACTACTGTAAAGGATAAAGTTATAAACCCACAAAAATAAATAGAGGGCATCAGTTGACCAGAGGTTTCAACAAATTTCTTAAGACTGAAGGTGGGGAGCTCTGACCACCACAGCAACAGTCAGCTCTACCCACCACCAAAGCCTCCCATCAAGCCTCTTAGATAGCCTCAACCACCAGAGGGCAGACAGCAGAAGCAACAGAAAGTATAATCCTGCAGCCTGTGGAACAAAAACCACATCCACAGAAAGATAGACAAGATGAAAAGGCAGAGGGCTATATACCAGATGAAGGAACAAGATAAAACCCCCAGAAAAACAACTAAATGAATTGGAGATAGGCAACCTTCCAGAAAAAGAATTCAGAATAATGATAGTGAAGATGATCCATGACATCGGAAAAACAATGGAGGCAAATATCAAGAAGATGCAAGAAATGTTTAACAAAGACCTAGAATAAATGAAGAACAAACAAACAGAGATGAACAATACAATAACTGAAATGAAAACTACACTAGAAGGAATCAATAGCAGAATAACAGAGGCAGAAGAACGGATAAGTGACCTGGAAGACAGAATGGTGGAATTCACTGCTGCGGAACAGATAAAGAAAAAAGAATGAAAAGAAATGAAGACAGCCTAAGAGACCTCTGGGACAACGTTAAATGCAACAACATTCACATTATAGGGGTCCCAGAAGGAGAAGAGAGAAGGAAAGGACCCGAGAAAATATTTGAAGAGATTATAGTCGAAAACTTCCCTAACATGGGAAAGGAAATAGCCACCCAAGTCCAGGAAGCACAGCGAGTCCCATACAGGATAAACCCAAGGAGAAACATGCCGAGACACGTAGTAATCAAATTGGCAAAAATTAAAAACAAAGAAAAATTATTGAAAGCAGCAAGGGAAAAACGACAAATAACACACAAGGGAACTCCCATAAGGTTAACAGCTGATTTCTCAGCAGAAACTCTACAAGCCAGAAGGGAGTGGCATGAGATACTTAAAGCAATGAAAGGGAAGAACCTACAACCAAGATTACTCTACCCAGCAAGGATCTCATTTAGATTCAAAAGAGAAATTAAAACCTTTACAGACAAGCAAAAGCTAAGATAATTCAGCACCACCAAACCAGCTCTACAACAAATGCTAAAGGAACTTCTCTAAGTGGGAAACACAAGAGAAGAAAAGGACCTACAAAAACAAACCCAAAACAATTAAGAAAATGGTCATAGGAACATACATATCGATAATTACCTTAAACATGAATGGATTAAATGCTCCAACCAAAAGACACAGGCTTGCTGAATGGATACAAAAACAAGACCCATATATATGCTGTCTACAAGAGACCCACTTTAGACCTAGGGACACATACAGACTGAAAGTGAGGGGATGGAAAACGATATTCCATGCAAATGGAAATCAAAAGAAAGCTGGAGTAGCTATACTCATCTCAGATAAAATAGACTTTAAAATAAAGAATGTTACAAGAGACAAGGAAGGACACTACATAATGATCAAGGGATCAATCCAAGAAGAAGATATAACAATTATAAATATATATGCACCCAACATAGGAGCACCTCAATACATAAGGCAACTGCTAACAGCTATAAAAGAGGAAATTGACAGTAACACAATAATAGTGGGGGACTTTAACACCTCACTTACACCAATGGACAGATCATCCAAAACGAAAATAAATAAGGAAACAGAAGCTTTAAATGACACAATAGACCAGATAGATTTAATTGATATTTACAGGACATTCCATCCAAAAACAGCAGATTACACGTTCTTCTCAAGTGCGCACGGAACATTCTCCAGGATAGATCACATCTTGGGTCACAAATCAAGCCTCAATAAATTTAAGAAAATTGAAATCATATCAAGCATCTTTTCTGACCACAATGCTATGAGATTAGAAGTGAATTACAGGGAAAAAAACGTAAAAAACACAAACACATGGAGCCTAAACAATACGTTACTAAATAACCAAGAGATCACTGAAGAAATCAAAGATGAAATCAAAAAATACCTAGAGACAAGTGACAATGAAAACATGACGATCCAAAACCTATGGGATGCAGCAAAAGCAGTTCTAAGAGGTAAGTTTATAGCTATACAAGTCTACCTAAAGAAACAAGAAAAATCTCAAGTGAACAATCTAACCTTACACCTAAAGAAACTAGAGAAAGAAGAACAAACAAAACCCAAAGTTAGAAGAAGGAAAGAAATCATAAAGATCAGAGCGAAATAAATGAAATAGAAACAAAGAAAACAATAGCAAAGATCAATAAAACTGAAAGCTCGTTCTTTGAGAAGATAAACAAAATTGATAAGCCATTAGCCAGACTCATCAAGAAAAAGAGGGAGAGGACTCAAATCAATAAAATTAGAAATGAAAAAGGAGAATTTACAACAGACACTGCAGAAATACAAAGCATCCTAAGAGACTACTACAAGCAACTCTATGCCAATAAAATGGACAACCTGGAAGAAATGGACAAATTCTTAGAAAGGTATAACCTTCCAAGACTGAACCAGGAATAAACAGAAAATATGAACAGACCAATCACAAGTAATGAAATTGAAACTGTGATTAAAAATCTTCCAACAAACAAAAGTCCAGGACCAGATGGCTTCACAGGTGAATTCTATGAAACATTTAGAGAAGAGCTAACACCCATCCTTCTCAAACTCTTCCAAAAAATTGCAGAGGAAGGAACACTCACAAACTCATTCTACGAGGCCACCATCACCCTGATACCAAAACCAGACAAAGATACTACAAAAAAAGAAAATTACAGACCAATATCGCTGATGAATATGGATGCAAAAATCCTCAACAAAATACTAGCAAACAGAATCCAACAACACATTAAAAGGACCATACACCACGATCAAGTGGGATTTATCCCAGGGATGCAAGATTTCTTCAATATATGCAAATCAATCAATGTGATACACCAGATTAACAAATTGAAGGATAAAAACCATATGATCATCTCAATAGATGCAGAAAAAGCTTTTGACAAAATTCAACACCCATTTCTGATAAAAACTCTCCAGAAAGTGGGCATAGAGGGAACCTACCTCAACATAATAAAGGCCATATATGACAAACCCACAGCAAACATCATTCTCAATCATGAAAAACTGAAAGCGTTTCCTCTAAGATCAGGAACAAGAGAAGGTTGTCCACTCTCACCACTATTATTCAACTTAATTTTGGAGGTCCTAGCCATGGCAATCAGAGAAGAAAAAGAAATAAAAGGAATACAAATTGGTAAAGAACCAGTAAAACTGTCACTGTTTGCAGATGACATGATACTATACATAGAGAATCCTAAATATGCCACCAGAAAACTACTACAGCTAATCAATGAATTTGGTAAAGTTTCAGGATACAAAATTAATGCACAGAAATCTCTTGCATTTCTATACACTAATGATGAAAAATCTGAAAGAGAAATTAAGGAAACACTCCCATTTACCATTACAACAAAATGTATAAAATACCTAGGGATAAACCTACCTAGGGAGACAAAAGACCTGTATGCAGAAAACTATAAGACACTGATGAAAGCAATTAAAGATGAAACCAACAGATGGAGATATATACCATGTTCTTGGATTGGAAGAATCAATATTTTGAAAATGACTATACTACCCAAAGCAATCCACAGATTCAATGCAATCCCTATCAAATTACCAATGGCATTTTTTACTGAACTAGAACAAATAGTCTTAAAATTTGTATGGAGACACAAAAGACCCCGAATAGCCAAAGCAGTCTTGAGGGAAAAAAACGGAGCTGGAGGAATCAGACTCCCTGACTTCAGAGTATAATACAAAGCTACAGTAATCAAGACAATATGGTACTGGCCCCAAAACAGAGACATAGATCAATGGAACAAGATAGAAAGCCCAGGGATAAACCCACGCACCTATGGTCAACTAATCTGTGACAAAGGAGGCAAGGATATACAATGGAGAAAAGACAGTGTCTTCAGTAAGTGGTGCCAGGAAAACTGGACAGCTACATGTGAAAGAATGAAATTAGAACACTCCCTAACACCATACACAAAAATAAACTCAAAATGGATTCGAGACCTAAATGTAAGATCGGACACTATAAAACCCTTAGAGGAAAACATAGGCCGAACATTCTATGCCATCAATCACAGCAAGATCTTTTTTGATCCACCTCCTAGAGTAATGGAAATAAAAACAAAAATAAACAAATGGGACCTAATGAAACTTGAAAGCTTTTGCACAGCAAAGGAAACCATTAACAAGACGAAAAGACAACCCTCAGAATGGGAGAAAATATTTGCAAATGAATCAACGGACAAGGGGTTAATCTCCAAAATATATAATCAGCTCATGCAGCTCAATATTAAAAAAAGAAACAACCCAATCCAAAAATGGGCAGAAGACCTAAATAGACATTTCTCCAAAGAAGACATACAGATGGCCAAGAAGCACATGAAAAGCTGCTCAACATCACTAATTATTAGAGAAATGCAAATCAAAACTACAATGAGGTATCACCTCACACCAGTTAGAATGGGCATCATCAGAATATCTACAAACAACAAATTCTGGAGTGGGTGTGGATTAAAGGGAACCCTCTTGCAGTGTTGGTGGGAGTGTAAACTGATACAGCCACTATGGAGAACAGTATGGAGGTTTCTTAAAAAACTAAAAATAGAATTACCATATGATCCATCAATCCCACTACTGGGCATATACCCAGAGAAAACCATAATTGAAAAAGACACATGCACCCCAATGTTCATTGCAGCACTATTTACAATAGGCAGGTCATGGAAGCAACCTAAATGCCCACTGACAGACGAATGGATAAAGAAGTTGTGGTACATATATACAATGGAATATTACTCAGTCATAAAAAGGAACGAAATTGGCTCATTTTTTGAGACGTGGATGGATCTAGAGACTGTCATACAGAGTGAAGTAAGTCAGAAAGAGAAAAAGAAATGTCATATATTAACACATATATGTGGAACCTAGAAAAATGGTACAGATGAACCAGTTTGCAGGGCAGAAATTGAGACACAGATGTAGAGAACAAACATATGGACACCAAGCGGGGAAAGCGGTGGGGTTGTAGGGGTTGGGGTGTGATGAATTGGGCCATTGGGATTGACATGTATACACTGATGTGTATAAAATTGATGACTAATAAGAACCTGCTATATAAAAAAATTAATTAAATTAATTTCAAAAATTAAAAAAAATTCAAGTCAGACTCAGGGCCTTCAATTAGACATTAATATGATTTCTTGGTCCTCAAGTGATCCTGACTTATGTTCTGTAGTGATATAAAATTTACACAGAATTTGCTTTTAAAAATTATTAAAAATTATATAAATTATATATTATATATAATTTATAATATATATTATAAAGTTGTTAAGTAAAAATTTTAACAGGTATGAATTTTAGATACTGTGTTCCCATATGCAAGAATTGTCATTTTATTTCTCTATAACGGAACTCAGGTAAGCTCTTGTTCCCTATTTCTTTCTCTGGAACAGAAAGTGTGACTCAATTCAATCATCCCCGATTTAAAATTCAGTCATTTCAGGGTCCATTCAGAATTCTCCTTAGAATTATGCCCTCCCCTCCTTCCCTTCTCTCTGGAGTGACTTTCATTCTGGCCTCAAGGAGGAGCTGGGTGCCTGGTCTACCCTGTTTCTTCACTGGGTACAGTACAGTCTTCCTGAGTCTTGACACTGTGCCCCAGCACTGGCTCCTGAAGTTTAATTTTTGTCCTCCTCACCCATCTTCTGGATCTTTGGGGCCCATAGCTCAGTCTCAGAACAGATCCCCCCCATGAATCCATGGGAATCCTTAAGACATTCTACAGCCTTGCTAATCAGCATAGAGTCTGTGTATCAACAACACCAGCATCTCCTGGGAGCCTTTCAGACACACAGAATCTCCAGCCCCACCCCAGACCCACTGAGTCTGAATCTGCACGCGCATTAAAATATAAGGAGCTCTGCTCTACAGCACCTGCTAGAACTGGCCCGAACCCCCTCTCTGCCATCCATGAAGCATCCAAGCTCCAGTTACCTCTTCCCTGAGTCTCCTCCTCCCATCTCATTTAATTTCCCTTGGAGTAGGAAATTGTGAATATTTTGGGCTTATTGCTTATAATCCACTTTCTTTATACCCCTGCTTCCTGATAGACTTAGCTGTTGATTCTCGAAAACTTTCTTTTTCCTTAGAGAGCTCACACCAATCAAAAGCTGTGGCTTTTAAGACCATTTGCCCGCTGGGAGGTTTAAAATCACTTCAACAAGCTGACTACACTGAAGACCATGTGTATAGAATGTTATTCCACCCAGGTGAACGGTGGCAGTATGGAAAATGAGAAAGCCCATGTTAGCATCTCCAAATATTAATGGCTACATTGATTTAAAATGAGTCAATTTAAAGAAGAAGGTTAATAAGTAATAGTGTAGGGGTGTGCAGATAAAGCTTGGAAACTTTGGGTTAGGCTGCAGGCACACTAAGACCCTCTTTCCTGGGGCTGCACACATCTTTGCTTGTCCTGAGTCACTCTCTCTCTCTAGAAGGCAGAAAGAAAAGCACAGAAAATTGATACACTAAGCTTAATTCTATCAATAATGAGAATAGCTGGTGATATTAAAGAGATGGGAAGCTTAGAAGGCAGTGTCCTGGAGTTTAGAATGAGAATGTAGGGGTCTACAGGACTCTGGGAGCTCCCCAAAGTTTGGGACTGAATCATGTTCATCTTTGCTTCCACAAGAACTGTCACAAAGTATGGCCCAGAGTAACCTCAGTAAATATTTGTAAAATAAGCACCTTAGACTGAGAGAAAGCAGAGTTTTTATATTTCTTCACTTACTTAGGGAAATGCTAGGTGTGTTCTGATTCCACTTCAAATGGTATGGCTTAAGAGGAATGAGAGGACCAAAAAGTGAAAATTAAATTAAATTTAAAAATAAAAATATAGTTATGGATAATCTCAACATGGCAGAAAATAGGGACCAAACCAAAAACAATTTTTTTGGTAAAATAATACCTTTATTACCTATGATTGGCAGATATTTTATAAATAAAATATACTTATTCTCTCCATGTTTGAAAAGAATTTCAAAATAACAAAATAATTTTGTATGCCATACAATTCAGGGTAGGGTTGAGCTCAGGGGACCACCTCAGTGTTCACAGGGTGGACAGAAACTTCTGTCTCCAAACATTTTTTGAGCTAGTTTGACTTTCAGCTCTGAGTCCTGGTCCCAGTCTTGAAACTACAGAAGGTGGTTTCAAGGGCCTGGCGTGCGGGGAGGGTGAGGGCCTCTCTCAATCCAGCATTTCCCTGTGCTTACTGTGGGTTTCCACTCAATAGACCAGGGGCTGCCTTAGAGCAGCAGAAGCTGTAAATCTGACGGAAGAACATTCTTCTAGTAGCTTCCAGAATCTGAAGACAGGGCCCAGTAGGACCCTCGATGGGCCCCAGCAGATCCCAGGATGCCAGGATCTATAAGCCCTTGATTAATGAGATGGCCCAGCTAATGGTCCCAGCTCCTGGAAAGCATGGTCAGGTTGTTTTACAAGGACAGTCCTTCGCTAGAACAGATGTACCCGTGGAATCACACTGGCATTGGGCAGATAGATTCCATATTGAGGCCAAACCAAAATTAATGTAGTTGTTCAGGGGGATCTCAGGTGAGTTTGGAGTTTAAAAGCCTTTATCCAAAAGGGGAAATGAAAGGTATGTCATCCAAGTCAGGTATGAGGAATAGTCACCTGCAAGAATAATACCAAGAAGGCTGAAGAGTGGTCTGAGGCTTGTAAATAATGCTAAAGACATTCATTTGTTGTAAACATTTTATTGAGGAAAACATCAAACATATGCAAAAGTAGACAGAATAGTATGGTGAACTCCTATGTAACCATGATCCAGCTGCAATAATGCCCATTTGACCAGGGGTCGGCAAGTTATGGCCTAAGGGCCAAGTCCAGCCCACTACTTTTTTTTTTTTTTTTAATCTGAGTCCTCAGAGTCTTTTTTTTTTTTTTAATATAAATTTATTTTTGGTTGTGTTGGGTCTTTGTTGCTGCACGCAGGCTTTCTCTAGTTGCGGCGAGTAGGGGCTACTCTGTTGCCACGCACTGGCTTCTTATTGCAGTGGCTTCTCTTGTTGCGGAGCACAGGCTCTAGGCACACGGGCTTCAGTAGTTGTGGCACGTGGGCTCAGTAGTTGTGGTTTGCGGGCTCTAGAGTGCAGGCTCAGTAGTTGTGGTGCACGGGCTTAGTTGCTCCAAGGCATGTGGGATCTTCCCGGACCAGGGCTCGAACCCATGTCCCCTGCATGGCAGGCGGATTCTTAACCACTGTGCCACCAGGGAAGCCCCCAGTACTTGTTTTTATAAAGTTTTATTGGAACACAGTCATCTCATTTCTTTATAGTTTGCCTGTGGTTGATTTCACATTGCAACAAGATAGTTGGGTACTGTCAACAAAGACCTTGGCCCACAGCCACTACCTGACTCTTTATAGAAACAGTTTGCTGACCCCTGATTATTTCTCCCCTAATCAATACCCCCCACTCCTGTCTACCTACCTGCCAACCCCATTTGTATTATATGGAAGGAAATAATAATCATCATATCATTTGATTGGGAAATATTTCAGGATGTATTTCTAAACCATAAGGGCGTTACCACTCCTAAAAAAAGAGATTTCACAATAATTTCTTAAATTCATAAATAGCCAATTTGTGTTCAAATTTCTAGTTACCTCCAGGTCATAAATCTGTTTAGATTTTTTTTTTTGCCTTTCTTCTTTGCAGTCTGTTTGAATCAGGACCCAAATAAGTTCCACGTGTTGTGACTGGTTGACAATTCTCACTCTTTTTTTGTTCCTTGCAATTTATTATTATTATTTTTTAAGAAACCAGGTTGTCCTGTAGAGATTCCCATAGTCTGGATTCTGCTAAATACATCCCTGTGGTGGTGTTTAACATGTTCCTCTGTTCCTTGTATTTCCTCTAAATTGGTAATTCAGTGTAGAGGCTCTCAAAGGGACTTTACAGCTCTTCAAAGAAGCAAGACCATTGACACTGCTTACAGAAGGTGGTGAAGATAGGATTATTCACTCCCATTTTGCTCCCTTTATTATCATCAATCTAAGAAGGGTTAAAAAATGTATATACAAGCAATTAAAACCCAAAATAGTTGATAAGGGAGTAACTGATAGATTGTGTTATAGGAAGTGTTGAGTCCTCAGATGTCAGCCCTACAGATGTAGGAAATGTTACTCTAATTCTCTTCTCTAAGTCCTCATGCCACCAGGTGGTGGAAATTCAGCCAATCATCTGGAATGCTCTCCCCATCTACTCAGCTGGACAAGCTAATCTCATTTTAAATCTCACCTCCTGAGTGAACTCTCATGCTTACTTAGTTCCTGTCTCCTTAGCCTTTTGCTCTTCTAGAACACAGCAGCCTCACATGCCCTCACTTGCTGCTCTCTTTGCAGAGAACACTCTTCTGCCAGATCTTCACAGGGCTCACTGCTTCATGTAAGTAGAGACTCTGTTCAAAGCTCAGCCTTTTGGAGAGGGCATTTCTGACCCCCATCTTAAAGGGCACCCCCCCAGCACTCTGTTTCATTTCTTCACAGCACTTACCACTATCAGAAGTTATAGCACACATTCATTTTTTTACGTGTGTGCTGTGTTCCATGTCACATACAGACTTGTTATAATTTGAATATTGAATATATTTTAAATCCAGGCTCTTTGTAATCCAGAGAAGGCTAAAGGTAAATGTGAGGGGAAGTGTACAAAAGGGGCCAGGTCTGCCCATTTTTCAGGTAGTGATAGGTGAGGTGGTCCTTTCTGAAATGATTGCTTGGGGCCCCAGATTTTAAACCTGGCCCATGTCAGGGTGACCATGCAGCCCTCAGATAGCTGTGTGCTGCTAGCCAGCCAGACAGGTGACTGTCTACCCAGAGGAACATCTGGATGATAAAGACATCCATGTTTATTGGATTTGATTAGTTCACCACATCCACAAATTGAAATTAACACAAGTTCAAAGTGGGATCCCAAAGTACTTACTAAGAGATCCTCTTTTTAAAATTAAGGAATTGTTATCGTGTCCTCCCTCAGAATATCTTTTAGCTTTGTTGTGTCCTCTTAGAAGTTAAAATATGGTATTTCCCCTTCTCTTGATTTTTTCTATTTAGTAAATTTTTTGCTCTTTCTATATTCATATAGGATATTTTAAACAGCTGAGTTTAATATGACTTTAATCTAACAGCTTCATTTCATAAAGGCTTTTATCAGGCTAGGAAATTTCTGTGTATACCTTCTGTGATTGATGCCAGCTTGATTGTGGGAAGCTTTTTTTTTAATCTCTTTTTTTCCATTTTTATTTATTTATTTTTTAAACATCTTTATTGAAGTATAATTGCTTTACATTGTTGTGTTAGTGGCTGCCGTATAACAAAGTGAATCAGCTATACATATACATATATCTCCATATCCCCTCCCTCTTGGGTCTCCCTCCCACCCTCCCTATCCCACCACTCTAGGTGGTCACAAAGCACCGAGCTGATCTCCCTGTGCTATGTGGCTGCTTCACACTAGCTATCTATTTTACATTTGGTAGTGTATATATGTCCATGTCACTCTCTCACATCATCTCAGCTTACCCTTCCTGCTCCCTGTGTCCTCAAGTCCATTCTCTACGTCTGCAGATGACACTACAGATATAGTGACCTTTTTTTTTTTTTTTTAGATTCCATATAAATGTGTTAGCATATGGTATTTTTTTTTCTCTTTCTGATTTACTTTACCCTCTATAACAGACTCTAGGTCCATCCACCTCACCACAAAAAACTCAATTTTGTTTATTTTTATGGCTGAATAATATTCCATTTATATATGTGCCACATATCTTTATCCATTCATCTGTTGATGGACACTTAGGTTGCTTCCATGTCCTGGCTATTGTAAATAGTGCTGGAATGAACACTGTAGTACATGACTTTTTGAATTATGGTTTTCTCAGGGTATATGCCCAGTAGTGGGATTGCTTGGTCATATGGTAGTTCTATTTTTAGTTTTTTAAGGAACCTCCATATTGTTCTCCATAGTGGCTGTATCAATTTACATTCCCACCAACAGTGCAAGAGGGTTCCCTTTTCTCCACACCCTCTCCAGCATTTATTGTTTGTAGGTTTTTTGATGATGTACCAGCCATTCTGACCAGTGTCAGGTGATACCTCATTGTACTTTTGATTTGCATTTCTCTAATAATTAGTGATGTTGAGCATCTTGTCATGTGTTTGTTGGCAGTCTGTATATCTTCTTCGGAGAAATGTCTATTTAGGTCTTCTGCCCATTTTTGGATTGGGTTGTTTGTTGTTTGATATTGAGCTGCATGAGCTGCTTGTATATTTTGGAGATTAATCCTTTGTCAATTGCTTCATTTTCAAATATTTTCTCCCATTCTGAGGGTTGTCTTTCCATTCTGTTTATGGTTTCCTTTGCTGTGCAAAAGTTTTTAAGTTTAATTAGGTCATATTGTTTATTTTTGTTTTTATTGCGATTTCTCTAGGAAGTGGGTCAAAAAGGATCTTGCTGTGATTTATGTCATACAGTGTTCTGCCTATGTTTTCCTCTAAGAGTTTTATAGTGTCTGTCCTTACCTTTAGGTCTTTCATCCATTTTGAGTTTATTTCTGTGTATGGTATTAGGGAGTGTTCTAAATTCATTCTTTTACATGTAGCTGTCCAGTTTTCCCAGCACCACTTATTGAAGAGGCTGTCTTTTCTCCATTGTATATTCTTGGCTCCTTTATCAAAAATAAGGTGACCATATGTGTGTGGGTTTATCTCTGGGTTTTCTGTCCTGTTCCATTGATCTATATTTCTATTTTTGTGCCAGTACCATACTGTGTTGATTACTGTAGCTTTGTACTATAGTCTGAAGTCAAGGAGCCTGATTCCTCCAGCTCCGTTTTTCTTTCTCAAGATTGCTTTGGCTATTTGGGGTCTATTGTGTTCCCATACAAATTGTGAAATTTTTTGTTCTAGTTCTTTGAAAAATGCCATTGGTAGTTTGATAGGGATTACATGGAATCTGTAGATTGCTTTGGGTAGTATAGTCATTTTCACAATGTTGATTCTTCCAATCCAAGAACACAGTGTATTTCTCCATCTTTTTGTATCATCTTTAATTTCTTTCATCAGTGTCTTATAGTTTTCTGCATACAGGTCTTTTGTCTCCGTAGGTAGGTTTATTACTAGGTATTTTATTCTTTTTGTTGCCATGGTAAATGGGAGTGTTTCCTTAATTTCTCTTTCAGATTTTTCATCATTAGTGTATAGGAATGCAAGAGATTTCTGTGCATTAATTTTGTATCCTGCTACATCACGAAATTCATCCATTAGCTCTAGTAGTTTTCTGGTAGCATATTTAGGGTTCTCTATGTATAGTATCATGTCATCTACAAACAGTGACAGCTTTACTTCTTCTTTTCCAATTTGTATTCCTTTAATTTCTTTTTCTTCTCTGATTGCTGTGGCTAAAACTTCCAAAACTATGTGGAATAATAGTGGTGAGAGTGGGCAACCTTGTCTTGTTCCTGATCTTAGTGGAAATGGTTTCAGTTTTTCACCATTGAGAACAATGTTGGCTGTGGGTTTGTCATATATGGCCTTTATTATGTTGAGGTAAGTTTCCTCTATGCCTACTTTCTGGAGTGTTTTTATCATAAATGGTGTTGAATTTTGTCTAAAGCTTTTTCTGCATCTATTGAGATGATCATATGGTTTTTACCCTTCATTTTGTTAATATGGTGTATCACATTGATTGATTTGCATATATTGAAGGATACTTGCATCATGGTGTATGAACCTTTCACTGTGCTGTTGGATTCTGTTTGCTAGTATTTTGTTGAGGATTTTTGCATCTATGTGCATCAGTGATATTGGCCTGTAGTTTTCTTTTTTTGTAACATCTTTGTCTGGTTTTGGTACCAGGGTGAAGGTGGCCTTGTAGAATGAGTTTGGGAGTGTTCTTCCCTCTGCTATATTTTGGAAGAGTTTAAGAAGGATAGGTGTTAGCTCTTCTCTTAATGTTTGATAGAATTCTCCTGTGAAGCCATCTGGTCCTGGGCTTTTGCTTGTTGGAAGACTTTTAATCACAGTTCCAATTTCAGTGCTTGTGATTGGTCTGTTTATATTTTCTATTTCTCCCTGGTTCAGTCTTGGAAGGTTGTGCTTTTCTAAGAATTTGTCCATTTCTTGAAGTGAGAGAGTGGCATCGACATATATACACTACCAAATGTAGAATAGATAGCTAGTGGGAAGCAGCCGCAGAGCACAGGGAGATCAGCTCCGTGCTTTGTGACCACCTAGAGGGATGGGATAGGGAGAGTGCGAGGGAGATGCATGAGGGAAGGGATGTGGGGATATGTGTGTGCATATGGCTGATTCACTTTGTTGTGCAGTGGAAACTGGTGTGACAGTGTGAAGCAATTGTACTTCAATAAAGATGTTAAAAAGAAAAAAAGAATTTGTCCATTTCTTCCAGGTTGTCCATTTTATTGGCATATAGTTGCTTGTAATAATCTCTCATGATCCTTTGTATTTCTGCAGTGTCTGTTGTTACTCATTTTTCATTTCTAATTCTGTTGATTTGAGTCTTCTCCCTTTTTTTCTTGATGAGTCTGGCTAATGGTTTATCAATTTTGTTTATCTTCTCAAAGAACCAGCTTTTAGTTTTATTGATCTTTGCTATTGTTTCCTTCATTTCTTTTTTGTTTATTTCTGATCTGATCTTTATGATTTCTTTCCTTCTGCTAACTTTAGGGATTTTTGGTTCTTCTTTCTCTAATTGCTTTAGGTGTAAGGTTAGGTTGTTTATTTGAGATGTTTCTTGTTTCTTGAGGTAGGATTGTATTGTTATAAACTTCCCTCTTTAAACTGCTTTTGCTGTATCCCATAGGTTTTGGGCTGTCTTGTTTTCATTGTCATTTGTTTCTAGGTATTTTTAAATTCCTCTTGAATTTCTTCAGTGATCTCTTGGTTATTTAGTAGCGTACTGTTTAGCCTTCATGTGTTTGTACTTTATACAGTTTTTTTCCTGTAATTGATATCTAGTCTCATAGCATTGTGCTCGGAAATGATACTTGATACGATTTCAATTTTCTTAAATTTACCAGGGCTTGATTTGTGACCCAAGATAAGATCTCTCCTGGAGAATGAGCACTTGAGAAGAAAGTGTATTCTCTTGTTTTTGGATGGAATGTCCTATAAATATCAATTAAGTCCATCTTGGTTAATGTATCATATCAAGGTTGTGTTTCCTTATTTATTTTCATTTTGGATGATCTGTCCATTGGTGAAAGTGGGGTGTTAAAATCCCCTACTATGATTGTGTTACTGTCGACTTCCCCTTTATGGCTGTTAGCATTTGCCTTATGTATTGAGGTGCTCCTATATTGGGTGTATAAATATTTACAATTGTTATATCTTCTTCTTGGATTGAGCCCTTGATCATTATGTAGTGTCCTTCTTTGTCTCTTGTAATAGTCTTTATTTTAAAGTCTATTTTGTCTGATATGAGAATTGCTATTCTGTCTTTCTTTTGATTTCCGTTTGCATGGAATATCTATTTCCATCCCCTCACTGTCAGTCTGTACGTGTCCCTAGGTCTGAAGTGGGTCTCTTTTAGACAGCATATATATGGGTCTTGTTTTGTATCCATTCAGCCAGTCTGTGTCTTTTGGTTGGAGCATTTAATCCATTTACATTTAAGGTAATTATCGATATGTATGTTCCTATTACCATTTTGTTAATTGTTCGGGTTTGTTTTTGTAGGTCTTTTCCTTCTGTTTCCTGCTAGAGAAGTTCCTTTAGCATTTGTTTTAAAGCTGGTTTGGTGGTGCTGAATTCTCCTGGCTTTTGCTTGTCTGTAAAGGTTTTAATTTCTCTGTTGAATCTGAATGAGATCCTTGCTGGGTAGAGTAATCTTGGTTGTAGGTTTTTCCCTTTCATCACTTTAAATATGTCCTGCCAGTCCCTTGTGGCTTGCAGAGTTTCTGCTGAAAGATCAGTTGTTAACCTTATGGGGATTCCCTTGTAGGTTATTTGTTGCTTTTCCGTTGCTGCTGTTAATATTTTTTCTTTGTATTTAATTTTTGATAGTTTGATTAATATGTGTCTTGGCGTGTTTCTCCTTGGATTTACCCTGTATGGGACTCTCTGCACTTCCTGGACTTCATTGACTATTTCCTTTCACATATTAGGAAGTGTTCAACTATAATCTCTTCAAATATTTTCTCAGTCCCTTTCTTTTTCTCTTCTTCTTCTGAGACCCCTATAATTCAAATGTCGGTGCATTTAATGTTGTCCCAGAGGCCCCTGAGACTGTCCTCAATTCTTTTCATTCTTTTTTCTTTATTCTGCTCCCTGGCAGTTGTTTCCACCAGTTTATTTTCCAGCCCACTTATCCATTTTTCTGCCTCAGTTTTTCTGCTATTGATTCCTTCTAGAGAATTTTTAATTTCATTTATTGTGTTGTTCATCATTGTTTGTTTGCTCTTTAGTTCTTCTAGATCCTTGTTAAACGCTTCTTGTATTTTCTTCATTCTATTTCCAAGATTTTGGATCATCTCTACTATCATTACTCTGAGTTCTTTTTCAGATAGACTGCCTATTTCCTCTTCATTTTTTTGGTCTGGTGGGTTTTTACCTTGCTCATTCATCTGCTGCATATTTCTGTCTTCTCATTTTGCTTAACGTACTGTGTTTGGGGTCTCCTTTTCGCAGCCTGCAGGTTCGTACTTCCCATTGTTTTTGGTGTCTGCCCCCAGTGGGTAAGGTTGGTTCAGTGCGTTGTGTAGGCTTCCTTGTGGAGGGGACTGGTGCCTGTGTTCTGGTGGATGAGTCTGTATCTTGTCTCTCTGGTGGGCAGGACTGCATCCAGTCGTGTGTTTTGGGGTGTCTGTGAACTTACTATGATTTTAGACAACTTCTCTACTAATGGGTGGGGTTGTGTTCCTGTCTTGCTAGTTGTTTCGCATGGGGTGTCCAGCACTGTAGCTTGCTGGTCGTTGCATGGAGCTGGGTCTTAGTGTTGAGATGGAGATCTCTGGGAGAGCTCTCACCGATTGATATTACGTGGGGCCAGGAGGTCTCTGGTGGTCCAATGTCCTGAACTCGGCTCTCCCACCTCAGGGACACAGGCCTGACACCTGGCTGGAGCACCAAGACCCTTTCAGCTACATGGCTCAGAAGAAAAGGGAGAAGAAAAAAGAAAGAGGGACTTCCCTGGTGGTGTAGTGGTTAAAAATCTGCCTGCCAATGCAGGGGACACAGGTTCGAGCCCTGATCGGGGAAGATCTCACATGTCATGGAGCAACTAAGCCCGTGCGCCACAACTACTGAGCCTGCACTCTAGAGCCCGCGAGCCACAACTACTGAAGCCCACGCACCACAACTACTGAAGCCCGCCTGCCTAGAGCCCGTGCTCCACAACAAGAGAAGCCACCACAATGAGAAGCCCGTGCACCGCAACAAAGAGTAGGCCCCTCTCGCCGCACCTAGAGAAAGCCTGCGTGCATTAATGAAGACCCAATGCAGCCAAAATTAAATAAATAAAATAAATAAATTTATTTAAAAAAAGAAAAGAAAATAAATAAAATAAAATAGTTATTAAAATAAAAATTTTAAAAATTATTATTAAAATAAAAAAATTTAGAAAGTAATAAAGAAAAGAGAGCAACCAAACCAATAAACAAATCCACCAATGATAACAAGCGCTAAAAACTATACTAAGATAAACATATAAATCAGAAACTAGTCAGTCGCATACAGCAATCCCCAAGTCTACAGTTGTTCCCAAAGTCCACCACCTGAATTTGGGATGATTCGTTGTCTATTCAGGTATTCAACAGATGCAGGATACATCAGGTTGATTGTGGAGATTTAATCCGCTGCTCCTGAGGCTGCTGGGAGAGATTTCCCTTTCTCTTCTTTGTTCGCACAGATCCTGGGGTTCAGCTTTCGATTTGGCCCTGCCTCTGCATGTAGGTCACCCTCTGGTGTCTATTATTCACCCAGACAAGAGGAGGTTAAAGGAATGGCTAATTAGGGGGCTCTGGCTCACGCAGGCCGCGGGGAGAGAGGGGTACGGAATGCAGGGCGAGCCTGTGGTGGCAGAGGCCAGTGTGATGTTGCAACAGCCTGAGGTGCACCATGTGTTCTCCTGGGGAAGTTGTCCCTGGATCATGGGACCCTGGTAGTGGCGGGCTGCACAGGCTCCCGGGAGGGGAGGTGTGGATACTGACCTGTGCTTGCACACAGGCTTTGTGGTGGCTGCAGCAGCAGCCTTAGTGTTTCATGCCCGTCTCTGGTGTCTGTGCTGATAGCCGCAGCTCATGCCCATGTCTGGAGCTCATTTAGGCAGTGCTCTGAATCCCCTCTCCTCGCGCACCCCGAAACAATGGTCTCTTGACTCTTAGGCAGTTCCAGACTTTTTCCCGGATTCCCTCCCAGTTAGCTGTGGTGCACTAGCCCCCTTCAGGCTGTGTTCACACAGCCATCCCCATTTCTCTCCCTGGGTTCTGACCGTCAACGTCTGAGTCTCAGCTCCTAGCCCCAATCCAAGCAGACAAACCTCTCAGGCTGCTGAGTGCTGGTCGGCACCGATCCTCTGTGCGGGAATCTCTCCACTTTGCCACCCGCACCCCTGTTGCTGTGCTCTCCTCCGTGGCTCTGAAGCTCCCCCCCACCACTCCGGGCCCATTTCCTGTCTCTGCTAGTGAAGGGGTTCCTAGTGTGTGGAAACTTTTCCTCCTTCACAGCTCCCTCCCAGAGGTGCAGGTCCCGTCCCTATTCTTTTGTTTCTGTTTTTCCTTTTCTCTTTTGCCCTACCCGCGTACCTGGGGAGTTTCTTGCCTTTTGGGAAGTCTGAGGTCTTCTGCCAGCATTCAGTAGGTGTTCTCTAGGAGTTGTGCCACATGTAGATGTATTTCTAATGTATTTGTGGGGAGGAAGGTGATCTCCACATCTTACTCCTCTGCCATCTTGAAGGTCCTCTTTTTTTTTTTAAACAAACAATTTATTTTTAAAATTCTTTTTTAAAAATGTATTTATTTATTTGTTTATTATCTTTGGCTGTGTTGGGTCTTTGTTGCTGCACACAGGCTTTCGCTAGTTGCGGTGAGTGGGGGCTACTCTTTGTTGCGGTGCGTGAGCTTCTCATGGCAGTGGCTTCTCTTGTTATGGGACACAGGCTCTAGGCGTGCGGGCTTCAGTAGTTGTGGCATGCGGGCTCAATAGTTGTGGCTCGCGGGCTCTAGAGCACAGGCTCAGTAGTTTTGGCGCATGGGCTTAGTTGCTCCGTGGCATGTGGGATCTTCCCAGACCAGGGCTTGAACCCATGTCCCCTGCATTGGCAGGTCGATTCTTAACCACTGTGCCACTAGGGAAGTCCTGGGAAGTTTGTTTTTAGATACTGCTGGCTCTAAAATGACCAGAAAAGCATCAAATCTGGTACTTAGTTATTTCACAGACCTCATCACTGTTAGTCTGAATAAATAATCTCTTAGATTTTCTAATTGGGACCTAGGAGGATATATCTATTTAATGAAAGAGAAATGGAAGGTTTTGAAATAATTTACTGATTTGGGGAGTGTCATCAGTGGCTTCTTGGGACCATCCTCTTAGCCATTAGGAACACACAGAGCACATAGCAGGCGCTCAACAAATCATAGGCTAATGAGTGGTGTCGACTGAGGTAGAGTTTCTCTGGAGGTGCTCTCCACATCTCTGCTGTGGGAGGATTCCCACTCTAGATTCCATCCCCAGTCCTGCTATCTTCTACCACTGTAACACATATGTGCACATGTTTTGCAAACTACATAGGGCTTACAGTGAGGCAGTAACTCAGCCTTAGAGTGGTCAGAAAACATCATCCCTGATCCACATACAAACTCTGGTGGAGTCCAAAATCCTCTAGAATACAGTGCTCTACCTCTAAGAAGTCTTGGGGGAGCTGACGCCCCAGGCACACACCTCCTGAGGGGCCCAAACACCCAGAGTTACCTTCGGTCAGCAGCCGGAGGACCCTTAAGCAGCAGACAGATTCTATCATAAACTCAGGGCTTTGCTGAGAACATCACAGATTCTGGGGAGGTCAGCATTGGGCTCAGGGATGCCCCTAACCTGGAAGGGCTGTTTTGTTTTGAACTTAGGAGAAATTGTGGTGATCAAAATAGCTCATTTCCAGTGCCACCTTAATGTCTCCATTTCTTTTTCACAATCTCACTGTCTCTATTACTCATTTTATCTTTCTTAGCATTTACATACACATGTTTAACTAAAACAGATACTTTTTTTTTTTCACCTCCTGTACCAGTCAGGACAAGCTAAGTTTGTCTTTAGAACCAAAAAAAATCCCTGAATCTCAGTGGAATAACATGCTACCAGACTGCTTATTTTTCACTCACTGAACCTGGCCAGTACAGGATAGTAGGAGGTCTCTGCTTAGCTCTGTCTTTCACGGACCCAGGAGACATAGGTGACTTCTCAATCAATACTTCCATTATAACAAAGGCAAGGCGGAGAGAACATGGCAAACCACATGCTGGGGTGTGAAGCATCGACCCGGAAGTGACACATGTCATTTTCACTCATATTGCTTTGGCCACAGTAAGTCATATGGCTGTTCCTAACTTTAAAGGGATCTTCCCTGTTGCATTGGCTTTGCCTATGATGGAGCATTGGTTGGGATTTTCCCTTTTGGACTAAGGCTTGGCTCTTTGGTTCCATCCTTGGTGGGGCATTGGTTGAGAATTTCCCTTTCTGTGGCTAGGGAAACTGCACCAACTCCCAGAGACTGTTCTGCATTGCACTGGTTTGCTGTTTGCTTGATATTCGACAACACCAGCTGTGAATAATTAAGTATGGGTGATCAGAATTCTGTTCCATCTTGTAGCCCCCCGTGGTGTATTTTACAAAACTGGGAGATCTTCAGCTATGCTCCCATGAATGAAAGAAAATGGTATTTTATTGTAACCCTGCTTGGCCTCAGTACTCCTTGGGATCTGGAGAACAATGGCCCCTATGGTGCTTTAAATTATAACACCATCTTTCAACTAGAACTGTTTTGTAGAAGGAAGGAAAATGGGATGAGATTCCTTATGTATAGGCTTTTATGCTATTGTATCAAAGTGAGCCTTTTGCAATTGGTTTGGCTTTTATCTTAGGTGTGTGCTTCAGTGTCTTGTTACATGAGTACTAATCTGAATCCTGTTCTCTCTTCCTGGTTTTGACCTTCATTAGGGGGTCCTAGTAACTTGAATGCTGATTTAATTTCATCTGGAAGTGAGACATGTGAAAGTGAGTGAGTGACATGTATGGTTGTAGATGATCTACCTGGGTTCTCAGGAACTTTAATCATCTGTAATCACTGAGACTGAAGAAAAAAAAAAAAGAGGCCTTTTAAACTCAAGCAGGAAAACTGTGAGACCTCTGTCTGTGTCTATATAGATGTATGTATATGCGTTCATTATAAATATGATGTGTCTCTGCCTTGAAATGGCATTGCCAAGATAGGTTTGTGGATGAATTCATTTAATTGGCTTAAAAGGATTAAGCACTTATAAAAATTCTCATAAATATAAAAGAAACTGACCAGAATAAATTTCAGGTTCACATGATCTGGGAAATATTCAATATTAAATTAATATATGGTATTAAAGCTAACTTAAGCTTGTTGGTTTGATTAATATAGACATGTCTTTAAAGTCATCAGTATTAAGAATAATACTTTTACTATACTTATGTTTACTGGAAGTCAAATATATCTGTTGCAATTTGTCAGCAAGGAAAATAACTTGATATTGTGGACAAAGAATGTCACCTACCCTACCAGTAAACAAAGGATGTTGTGGCCATCAAGCCATCAGCCACTGTGGCCACACCCCTCCCCCACCAAGGTGTACCCTGAGGGGATTCAGAATGGAGGAAAACAGGATACTGGCCCTAGATAGTTAAGGTGCATATCAAAGGAACAATTTCATTAAGCCCAGACTCTTGAATCTTCCCATACATAGGAAAGCTCTAAATTCATTAACTTGAGATGTCTGTTTTTTCTTTAATTAGCAGTAATCTTTTGATGTTCGACTACCTGTTTTTTCTTTTGTTTTTTCTGTTTTTGTTTTTTGCAAAACTCCTATATATGCTGGCTCCTCTTTTGCCTCTTTGGAACAGTCCCTCAGAGCAATCTGAGAGGCTTTCCCAGGCTGAAGACTTCAAATAGTCTCCCCTGATTTTGGTAACTTGAAACTTTAGTTTTGTTAAATTAAATTAAATGATAGGAATTTATGGAAAATCTATGTCATTTCAAATAAGATAAAATACTGGAACATTAATTGCTAAACAGGTCTGAGTTTACCTACCTTTGCCTTCTTACAAGAGGAAAACTAAAACATAAGTTCCAATCAGGAAATGCTGGTATGACAAACAGTTCACAATTACTTGATTCTTGGTTTTTGCTAGAGATTAAGGTTTTTAAGGGCTAAAATTATAATATGAAGCTACTAAAATAATAAGGGAAACATTTCAGTATTCCAGGAAAGTATGATATGTGTTTTCAGTAAAAGAATGTATGAGGAATGGAAATGCATTTTGTTAGGGAAAAAAACAGTAGTTTTGTCCTAGAGCTGGTTGTTTCTGAATGGAAAAGAAAATAAAATCCAAAATAGTATGGATACAAAAAGTTGTAGAAGGTTTGTGAAAAGGAACACTGAGAAAAAAGTTTTGTACATGGTCAGGATTGGCTCAGATTGGATTAAATTTAATTAGGTAAATGGATTTTGTTATTAAGAGTAGGCTGGTGCAAGACTGGATTTGGTTTCTCTCTGTTAAGAGAACAAAGTTTTCTTAGAACGGTGCTTTTGATAACAGATTTTTTCTTTGCCTTTAAGTGACCTGTATTTGTTTTTAAAATCGTTTATTGTCACTTTGATTATGTGAATAAGTATTCACAGTGACCTGTGATACTATTTGACCAAGTGTTTTGATATTTTTGACAAACTTTCCAAATATCAAATTCTTAATGAGGTTCTTTTGACCTCCAGCTAACTCTGGGATACTTCAGAGGAACCCTGAGGCATCTCAGCATCTCAGAGAGATTAAATTAACTAGGATTCTTTGGTATGTTAAATTACATGGGAAGCATTGTCAAATGAGTGATAAGCCTTCTCAGGTTATACTGTATGAGTAAATATCATTAATATAGACATTATAGAAATTACATGAAATTTCTAAAATTTGGATATGTCCTGATATATAGTGTTATTGTTACCCCCAAACTGGGTTTGCCTCTTGGTGGGTGTCAAACTAAAAGACACAACCAAGCCAAACATAGGGAGAAGGATGGCTTTACCACTTGCAGCAAGTAAGGAGAAGACTGGGGTCTTTCCCAAAGCAGTTGTCTCCCCAGCAGCAAAATTGGGGCAGTTTTAAGCTAAGGGTACCTGCATATTCATGAAGGGGCTTGAGCAGAGGAGAGTTCAGCATTGAATTGGGGCCAAGTTCAACCAAGTCCAAGCTTTAGTTGACTGAACTCACAAGGGTCAGAAAAAGTCATCATCACCCCTTAGGGTTCCAGTTGATCCTGTGACTGAGTGCCCAAGGGGGTTTAAATTCTGCAAAACAGCTCAAGAAAGTGCTTCAGGCTAGCCTTTACCATGGAAACAGAACTGGGAGTCTTTACATCTGATTTATCTTTGTTATTGTTACTTCTCTTGCCTGATAACAGTTCTTTTGTTCCCTTAAGATTATTATTACTGAGACCTGTTCAAGAGCAAGCATTGTTGCCAGGTTTAGATCACAAAATGGCTGAGGCCTAAAACGGCTTCTCTTATGTCAAAAAGCTATAACTGATTCTTTTTTCTCCAGGGACCCCCTAACCTATCTGCTAACATTATCAGTCATTATTCTAGTTATTATCTTAAAATGTTGTGTGTCACAGCAGTAACAAAGTTTCTTTGTCAATTACATCATAATCAGGTGTTTAACTGCCTTTTAAAGTCTTTTGTCATGTATAGACAGTTATTATTGTACTCCAATGCTTTTTCAAAAGTGCTTCATCTTCTAGAAGATTCATAGGAAGGACTTTTGGACAAGCACAGTTTCTGGTAAATTTCAGATCATACTGCTGAACTGGGTAAGAAATTAAAGAATCCTAATGGAAAATCTGATGGCTTCATAAAACTACTAACAAAATAATTGCTTACTCAGTGAACTGATGAATATGGTTATAATTTTCATGGTTTTTATCTGGAATATTATTGGTTTTGATCTGTGTTTTCCAGATATAAAGAAACCCTTCCCCTCATGGTAATTATGACTTAAAGCAATTTGGTAAATTACCCCTCTGTAAGTAGAACTAAAACATTTATCTTTTCTCTCTACCTGATCCATCCAGAAATTGGAAACTCTTAGGTTCTGAACAGACTTATCAGGTGAACAAGAAAGGCTGCCTCCTGGCAGGTACAGGAATCTTGATATTTTGGGGAACTCTAGAGGAGAGAAGTTCACCCAGGCAGAATCTAATGGCAAGTCCTTGGCATGACTTTCCTGGCCTTGAGAGGCCTATTAAAAGTTGTCTGAACAAACATACGGACACCAAGGGGGGAAAGTGGTGTGGCAGGTGGTGGTGGTGTGATGAACTGGGAGATTGGGATTGACATATATACACTAATGTGTATAAAATAGATAACTAATAAGAACCTGCTGTATAAAAAAATAAATTAAATAAAATTCAAAAAAAAAAAGTTGTCTGAGACTCCTTATGAAAAGTTCCAGTACAGCCAGTGTAAAAAACCCTATGTGACCAATTAACCAGACTTATTTGGTAAACAAATTAGTCTTAATTCGGCTATATTTGGTAAAAGTGAGGGTAATTTTAGAAAGAAAAAAGATTGTGTTTCAATGGATATTAAATTCTAGTTCTGTTACTTGAGGTCTGTATTTACCCTCTAAGACTCGCTTCCCAGATAACTCACCTCACAGATATATAACAATATGTCTTTGAGTTCTTCGGTAGGAACTAAGGCCCCCACCCAGTTCCTGGAGGAATGTAACTTCAGGCTGAGCACAAGATTCCCAGAACACCACCTTGTTTCTTCACCACCAGCCAAAAACAGGAAAGTCACATACTCTGCAGCCCTCACCCCAAATTTTGCCCTTAAAAACTCTTCCTCCCAAACCATTGAAGAATTCAGTTTTTTTGAGCACGGGCTGCCTGTTCTCCTTGCTTGGCCCTTGCAATAAACCTTTCTCTGCTCTAAACTCCGACATCTCAGTTTGTTTGGCCTCACCATTTTCCAGGCACACGAACTTGTCTTCGACAAAAATAAGAAGTCTGAAAAAAAATGTTGTTGAGGTACAAGTCCACTTTGACCTTCAATTAGCACCATTTCTGTGTGGCTGAAAGGTTTCACTCCCCAGAACCATCTGTTAACAAGTTGAGGACAAAGACTCCATGACCTCCTTGATGATCTGCCCTGCTAATAGCAGAGCCTGGTACCTAGTAATTGCTCAATCTATATATGTTGAATCAATATCATGTATCCTATGAATCTTTCACAGTACTTGCTGAGTTGAATAATGCAGTACAAATCCAGGTTATTTCAATAAAAACCAAGTCTGACAATCCTAAGGCACAAGAGCCTTACTTTACACACTACTTTCCATAAACTTCCAGATACCTTGCTTTAAAACACTTGTCTTTTACTAAAAGTCCACACAAATACTTCCATCCAAACTTGCTCAGCTTTTCCAAGCAGGTAATTGCTTCTGCAGCACCAGGGTCACGTGTCTATGGTAGCGCCTACTGCTTGGGATTGATGTTACTCAGTTTATGTCTCTCATCTGCTGGGCTGTGAGTTCCTGGAACTTGGCTGTTTTATTCACTCTTTACCCAAACAAGTGGCTAGATGCATAAGGATAGTCATAATGAAAATGTTGGTTTGTGCACATAGTTGGAGCAATCCATGCCCAGGATGATTTGTGCTGTATTTGTAGGGTACATTAAAAAAAAAAAATTCACATATTAAAAATCTTTGAATTCCCCAATAAGTTCATATCAACTCTGTGTATGAGTAAGATCAATTTCTCGACTTGACTAAGGAAACTGACTCACAAGTTCAAACCCTGAATCCAAGGTTACACAGAGAAGAGGCTAAATATGCAGGTTAACTTCAGCTCTGAACAGCGGGACGTGCGCCGGAGGCCTTTTGTATTCTTTGGGCCACCGTAGCCGGATCCTCTCTCCATTACCTCTATTTATGCGCCTGCGCACTGGTGGAACGCCGTCCATTTCTCCAAGGACGTCGTTGTTGAGGTGAGTCTTGCGCGTTTTGCGTCCCTCGTTCGGATTCCCGTACCTGCCGCCTCCTGCTGCCTGCTGTCGGTCTACATTGGAGCTGAATCGTTACTCTGCATCTCTGGGGCGGAAAACCTCGGACCTCTCGCCCTCGTCGACCCCAGCAAGTCCTCGTTGCGGCCTTTTAGGGGAGGCGGGCCGGCGGCGCGGGTCCCACGGGGGCCGGGTTTGCTCAGGGGGCCTCGAGGGACCGCCGGGCTTTTGAGACAGCCGACCCGGGCCCGGTGGCCGTTGATTTTTTACCGCCTTCAGCGTGACCTTCGTTGCGTCTTTTGACCTGTCTGGTCACAGTGTCTTCACCTACAAAAAGGGAAGGTGGTTTCTTCCTCATCCGTTCCAGAGGCTCAAGGAGCACCGTCGGCCCTTAGTGGGCGTCAGCTTTGTGGTAGCGTTTGTGATTGGAGTTGGGAAGCTGCAGGAGGGTCACCGGGCCTGTGGTAGGAGTGCAGGGGTGGGCTCCCGGCAGCCCCCTGCGCGCGCCCACGACCTTTCCGCCCCTGCCCGGGCCGCGCTCGCCGAAGGTCGGGAGGCCGGCCCGCGCGCCGCGGCCTTCAGGCCCGGGTCACAAAGTGGGCCCTGCGGGACCTGCTACGGTCCCGCCCGAGTGTTAGTTCTTGACTGCGTGACCTTGAAATAGTCCCGTAACCTTCCTGCATCCCGGTTTTCTCAATAAAGTGGGAAAACAGCTGTGTCACAGGCTGAAATGAGTTGGTAGTAAGCTTGTAGAGTTAATGCTAGGAATGTTTGCACTTGTGATTCCCCATCCAGAGCCGCTGCTAATCTTCCCTGTAGTTGGGTGAGGTTTTTGTCGTTCTTGTTTCCTGGTTACTACTGTTTTTCTGCGATCATCTTGCTTATTTAGGGTGGTCGTCCACCGTGTGAGAAGATGAAACCGCTAAGCCAGTAAAGACCTTAGGCTTCGGGAGAGGAGTAGGTCCACTGTCCTGCCTGTGCCTCTCTGGGTACTAAAATGCATTATGCAGAAGAGTTCTTTAGGTATCTTACGTTCTAAGAGTTGTCTTTTATTATTTTAGCTGTCAAGGAGAAAAACTACCATGGCTTCCAGTTCTTTGACAAAACCTCAGATGCGTGGCCTTCTGGCCAAGCGTCTGCGATTTCATATTGTTGGAGCATTCGTTGTCTCCTTGGGAGTTGCAGCTTTCTATAAGGTATGTATGTTTTATTTTTACTTTGTGCTCATGGTCCAAAAATGTGTTTTAAATTTGAAAATGTATTTTATTTTCATAGATAGCATATAGAGTCTTTTATTTTTTTTAGGATTTTTTTTGACGTGGGCCATTTTAAAATTCTTTATTCAACGTGTTACAATACCGCTTCTGTTTTATGTTCTGGTTTTTTGGCCACGAGGCATGTGGGATCTTAGCTCCCCAACCGGGGATGGAACCCGCACCCCCTGCATTGGAAGGCAAAGTCTTAACCACTGGACCGCCAGGGAAGTCCCTAGAGTCTTTTAAAGAAATTCCCTCTTTAATGTGCTCCTTTCCTCTTACCCTTTCTCCACCCACCTAAGTGTGATGGGAAAGTATCTTATTCCCCAGGTAGCTTGTCCTCCATCTTTAAATGAAGCTGTTTTAGTTTGCTAGGGCTGCCATAACAAAATACCACAAACTGGGTGGCTTCCACAATAGAAATGGTTTTTTTTGAGGCTGAAAATCCAAGATCAGGATAGCTGTGGGGGACTTCCCCGGCAGTGCAGTGGTTGAGACTCCGTGCTTCCACTGCAGGAGGCACTGGTTCTATCTCTGGTTGGGGAAATAAGATCCTGCATGCCCTGCGCCGCGGCCAAAAAAATAGTTGGCTGTGGGGTTGATTTCTGAGGCCTCTCTCCTTGGCTTTGTATTCCTGTCTTCTCCCTCTCATCACATGGTCCTCTGTGTGTTAGCATTGTTTCTGTCTGAATTTTCTCCTCCTCTAAGGATGCTAGTCATGTTGGGTTAGGACCCACCCTAAAGACTTCATTTTAACTTAATTACCTCTTTAAGGGCCTTAATAATAGGATTCAAGATAAGTAGGATTCAAGGTGAACAAAAACTTGGTGATTTATGTTGTCTTTTAGATATTGTTTCTAATAATTAAAAAAAATTAGTCCTAAATGTGATATGTTACTTTTTAGTTTGCTGTAGCTGAACCAAGAAAGAAGGCATATGCAGATTTCTACAGAAATTATGATTCCATAAAAGATTTTGAGGAGATGAGGAAGGCTGGTATCTTTCAGAGTGCAAAGTGATTTTGGAATATAAAGGTAATATGGTTATTGAAATTACTGTTTAAAATCTTTTAACTGTGGCAATATATATAAAATATACAGTCCTAACTATTTTTAAGTGTACAGTTCAGTATTGTCAAGTACATTTACATTGTTGTACAACCAGTCTTCAGAACTCTTTTCATCTAAGTAGTCAATTTTATCTATATACCACATTTTGTTTAATCATCTGTTAATGGATGCTTGGATTGCTTTTGGCTACTGTGAATAATGCTGCTGCTTTGTGTGCAGATATCTCTTTGATACCCTGCTTTAATACTTTTTTGAGTATATACTCAGAAGTGGAGTTGCTGAATCATATGGTAGTTCTGTTTTTAATTTTTTAAGGAACCGCCATACTATTTTACATAGTGGCTGCACCATTTTTCACTTCACCAACTTCTGTTCACAAGGGTCGCAATTACTCCACATCCTTGTGAACACTTGTTTTCTGGTTTTTTGATAGTAGACATCCAAATGGGTGTGAGGTGTTGTTTTATTTTGGTCTTCGTTTGCATTTCCCTAGTGGTTAATAATGTTGAGCATCTTTTCCCATGCTTTTTGGCCATTTGGACATTTCTCTGGAGAAATGTCTATTCAAGTCCTTTGCCCACTTTTAATTGGATTGTTTTTGTTGAGTTGTAGGAGTTATTTAAAACTCCCTATCAGATATGATTTAGGTATTTTCTTCCATTCTATGGATTGCCTTTTCAGTCTGTTAATTGTGTCCTTTGATGCACAGACATTTGAAATTTTGGTGGAGTCTAATTTATGTAATTTTTCTTTTGTTGCCTGTGCTTTTGGTGTCATGTTTAAGAAATCATTGACAAATCCAGTGTTGTAAAGTATTATATTTTCTGCGAAAGTTTTATAGTTTTATTAGCTCTTACCTTTAGGTCTTTGATCCATTTTGTTAATTTTTGGATATGATGTTAAGGGAACATGAACACAGGATGTCTTTCCATTTTTGTCTTTAATTTCAGCAGTGTTTTGTATCTTTCAGTATACAAGTCTTTTGCCTCCTTGGTGAAGCTTATTCCTAAGAATTGTATTTTTTTTTTAATGCTAATGTAATTGGGATTGTTTCCTTAATTTGCTTTTCTGATTATTCATTGTTAGTGTCTAGAAACACAGCTGATTTCGTGCATTGATTTTGTATCCTGCAGCTTTGCCGAGTTTATTCTAACAGTTTTTTGTGTGCGTGTGAAATCTTTTTGGGATTTCTGCATGTAAGATCAGGTCATCTGCAGAGGTAGTTTTACTTCTTCCTTTCCAATTTGGATGTCTTTTCTTTTTCTTCCCTAATTGCTCTGACTAGGACTTCCAGTACTATGTTGAATAGAAGGGTTAAGAATGGGCATCCCTGTTTTTTTTTTTTTTTTTCTGACCTTGGAGAAGCTTTTAAGTCTTTCACTATTGAGTATATTAGCTGTGGGTTTCTCATGTATCACCTTTATTATGTTGAGGTAGTTTCTTTCTGTTCTTTATTTGAATTTTTTTTAATCATGAAAAGGTATTGAATTTTTCAAATGCGTTTTCTGAATTAGTTGAGATGATCATGTGGCTTTTTTATACTTCTGTGGTATAGTTTCATATGTTGAATCATCCTTGGTCATGGTATGTAATCCTTTTAATGAGCTGTTGAATTGTTTGCTAGTATTTTTTGAAGGATTTTTGCATCTGTATTTGGGATATTACTCTGTAGTTTCTTGTGTTATATTTGTCTGACTTTGATATCAGGGTAATGCTGGTCTTATAGAATGTTTTATATTCTTAAATGAGATGGTGAGTCAGATGTGGCCACAAGAGACATGTGAGAGGTTCAGGAAAACATGGTGGGGGCCAGTCTGTCCGCCATACAGAAATGTTTAAGATGTCTTAATATAAATATATAGAAAACAAAAAATACATAGAGTGAATTTGGAAGTGTTCCCCCCCGCCCCCCTTCAGTTTTTTGGAAGAGCTTGAGGAGGATTGGTGTTAACTCTTTTTTAAGTGTTTGGTAGAATTTCCCTGTGAAGCTGTCTGATCCTGGGCTTTTCTTTGTTGGGAGGTTATTGATTGCTGATTTAATCTCCTTACTTAGTTATAAGTCTGTTAATCTGTTTCTTATTTCTTGGTAGGTTGTGTGTTTATAGGAATTATTCCATTTCATGTGGGTGATCTAATTTGGTGACATAATGTCCCTTCTTTAATTTCTGTTTTTAGTTGAGTCTTCTTTTTTCTTAGTTTGACTAAAGGTTTGTTATATTGGTTGATCTTTGCAGATAACCAGCTCTTTTGATTTTGTTGATGTATCTCTAGTGTTTTTCTGTTCACTATTTTGTTTAATCTTTATTTCCTGCTAGCTTTCATTTATCTTGCTTTTCTTTTTCTACCTTTTTAAGGTGTAAACTTAGGTTGTTGACTTGATCTTCTTTTTAAATTTCTTTTTTCTTTATTTTTTGGCTGCATTGGGTCTTCTTTGCTGCACGTGGGCTTTCTCTATTTGTGGCGAGTGGGGGCTACTCTTCGTTGCGGTGCGCAGGCTTCTCGTTGCGGTGGCTTCTCGTTGCAGAGCACGGGCTCTAAGCGCGTGGGCTTCAGTAGTTGCAGCACGCGGGCTCAGTAGTTGTGGCTCACGGGCTCTAGAGCACGGGCTCAGTAGTTGTGGTGCATGGGCTTAGTTGCTCCGTGGCATGTGGGATCTTCCCGGACCAGGGATCAAACCTGTGTCCCCTGCATTGGCAGGTGGATTCTTAACCACTGCACCACCAGGGAAGTCCTAAATTTCTTTTCTGATATCTACTTTGACCCACTGGTTGTTGGAGAGTATGTTTAATTTCAACATATTTGTGGATTTTTCTATTTTCCTTCTGGTATAAATTTCTAGTTTCATCTCTTGTGACCAGAAAAGATACTTCATGTGACTTCAGTATTTTAACATCTATTGTCTGGTTTTATGGCCTAACATGGCAATTAATCCATATGCACTTGAGAAAAAAAAATGTGTATTCTCATGTTAGGTAGAATGTTCTGTATTTGTCTCTTAGATCTGATTGGTCTGTAGTGTTCAAGTCCACTTATTTTCTTAATGATCTTCTGTCTGGTTCTTATAGCCATTATTGAAAGTATTTTAAGTCACCCACTATTACTGTAGAGCTGTCTATTTCTCCCTTCAATTCTGTTAGCATTTGCTTCATATATTTCAAAGCTCTGATGTTTGGTGCATATATATTGATATTTATAATCTGTCTTCTTGGTGAATTGACCCTTCTATCATTATATAATGTCCTTTGTCTTTGTAACATTTTTTGACTTAAAGTCTGTTTTGTCTGCTATTGGTATAGCTACTCTTGCTCTCTTGATTGCTGTTTGTATGGAATCTTTTTCCATCCTTAGCTTTTAAACTATGTGTGTCCTTGGATCTAAAGTGAATCTCTTGTAGACAGCTCATAGTTGGACCTTGTTTTGTATCCATTCCTCAGATCTATGACTTTTGGGGAGTTTAAACCAACCTATTGTTATAATCTATTTTGAATTGGTAACAACTTATTTCAATCACATAGAAAATTCTCTTTTACAACTCTGCTCCCCTACTTTGTTACTAATGCCACAAATTGTATTTTTAGATATTGTGTACCCATTAACATAGATTTCTTTTTTTTTAGAGCTTTTGTCTCTAAATCCTACAAAATTAAAAGTGGGGATATGAAACAGTTACAACACTGGCTTTTATATTTATTCATATATTTGCCTTTGCCAGTGAACTTTATATTTCCACATGGCTTTTGAGTTACTGCCTAGTGTAATTTTTTTATTAATTTATTTATTATTTATTTTTGGCTGTGTTGGGTCTTTGTTGCTGTGCATGTGCTTTCTCTAGTGTCAGTGAGCGGGGGCTACTCTTCGTGTTGCAGTGTGCGGGCTTCTCACTGCAGTGGCTTCTCTTGTTGTGGAGCGTGGGCTCTAGGCGCACAGGCTTCAGTACTTGTGGCTTGCGGGCTCTAGAGTGCAGGCTCAGTAGTTGTGGTGCACGGGCTTAGTTGCTCCGCAGCATGTGGGATCTTCCCGGACCAGGGATCCAACTCGTGTCCCCTGCATTGGCAGGCGGATTCTTAACCACTGCGCCACCAGGGAAGTCCCTGTCTAGTGTAATTTTGTTTCAACTTGAAGAACTCTCATTGCAGATCTAGTAGTAATGAATTCCTTATCTTTTAGTTTTTTTTTAAATCTAGGAATGTCTTAATTTTCTTCCTGATTTTTGAAGGACATTTTTGCTGGTTATAGTATTCTTGGTTGGTAATTTTTGTGTGTGTGTGTGTGAGCACTTTGTATTTACCATCTGACATCCTTGTGACCTGCAGGGTTTCTCCTGAGAAATCCACTGATAATCTTACAGAGGCTCCCTTATAGGCGATGAATCATTTTTTTCTTGGTGCTTCCAAGATCCATTGTCTTTGGTTTTTGACAGTTGGATTATAATGTGTCTTCGTGTTGGGTCTCTTTGGGTTCATCTTACTTCCAGTAACATCTTGTATTTATATATACATTTCTTTCCTCAAATTTGGGAAGGTTTTGGCCGTTATTTCTTCAAATAAACTCTCTACCCCTTCTCGCACTTCCAGAATACATACATTGGTCTTTTTGGTGGTGTCTCATAAGTCACTTAAACTCTGTCACCATTCTCATCAGTGCTCTGAGATAAAGATAGAAGCAGTCCCTTGGGAACCCCTCAAATAAGCCAGAACATTGCATGCAGGGTCTTCTCTTTTCCTTCTGCCCTGAAGGAGGAGTCAGGAATTGGTCACTTTCCTCCTGACCACACTGCTGCATTGAGGAGGGGGTGGGGCAAGGGTGAGAAAAAAGTGCACGACATTTCCTGCCATTTTGAGTGCAGCTTTTTCATATTTAGGTGTTTGCTTGGTTGTTGCAGCTTAATTGATTTGTGCAGTTCTCACAAACACACTTTGGTCCATGTGTCGTTGCGTTTTCTCTTCGGGAGTAGGGGTATGGAGCTTTGTTATTGCACCATCTTGCTGACATGAAGTTGATTTTATGTTCAGAATCATTTTGCATGTTGTGCTATTACTGCTAGATTGGCATCAGGAAAATCACATTTTTAGAAGTGCTTTAAAAAACAAGTTTTTGACAGTTATTTTTAGTTTGTTTGTTATTTTTAGTTTGTTATTTGGATGTCCATAGGTGACTTGGTGGCTTTCCAGAGATTCTGGTTTGGGTGGTTAAGGTCTACTGCCTTATGGACAGTGTGATTAAGGTTCTTTGTCTAGAAGAGGACTGGCTTGTGTGCTGAGGAAAGGTCATCTGTTAAATTGATTTGAAAGCATGTGTCCAGTACCTGGTGAAACTATTTGTACTGTGGAATCTTGTAATTCATGTGTTTAACTTCATTCAAGCTCAACAAAATAGTAAGGTAGAACAATTCAAGTAGAGTTAAAGATCCTGTCTACCACCCCAGTGTGAGTTTGCTGTGACAAGGGGAATGTGAATGTGCTATTTTTTTTTCAGGCAGACTGTTCCTGAAGGAGCATTCCAACTGCCATATGTATGTATGTGTGAGAGTGTGTGTGTGTGTGTGTGTGTGTGATCGTTCCCAAGATCTGGGGTGTGGGGGAGACCTGCTGTATTGGACTCAGGTCAGTTTTCTAAAAGATTCAAGGATAATTTTGACTATGAATAACTTTTGCTTAATATAAGATTCAATTCTATTACATTCCATTTCTATAGTTGTTTATATTTAATATAAAGGCAGTATCTGGTCACAGATAGATACATGCCACAGTTTAATATATATAATAGTAGAAAAACAACCTTATTCCCAGTGGTTGGAAAATTGATAAGGAATTTATGACATTCATATCATGGACTATTATGTCCCTTAGAATTGGTAATCACAGAGTAACAGAAATTAGTAGAATAGAAAACTAAGAATGTATTTTGTAAAGGGTGATCTATGTTAAAGAGTGCACAGAAAAAAAGGCTGAAGGTAAAAAGATCAAGAAAATATTAGTGGTTGTGTGTGGAATCTTAACATTGCTGTTTTCTTGTACCTTTGAAATTTTCAAAACTTCCACTGTGGGTATGCATTTCATAACCAGATGTTAACAGGCTGATTTTTTTAAATATATTTTTTTTACCTTTTACTTACAAGAAGTTGATTGTTTAAAAAACAATAAGAAAAAGAGGAACAGATTTGGAGATAGGAATAGAAATGTTGTTTAGAACAGATGGGCTACTGGTTTTTAAGAACAGTTTGGGTATGAGAAGGGAACAGAGGGGGGTGGACTTGAAGAAAAAAAGCAGAATTTGGTAAATGAAAGCAAAAAAACCCCAAAGTAAGGTGTGAATGTCCCAAGTGGAAAAGAGGCTGGTCAGGGAGGTTAGGGAGCCTGGGGGAGAATGGACCTGGAGCCCAGGCAGCCTGAACAGGGCTGCTCCTGGGCTAAGGGTGAGTGATCAAAGTGTGGCTTCCACTGGTAGCAGTAGACCTCAGGGGATCTCCAGGGTGGTGAGGTATTAAGAGAATGATTGTCATTAACTTGGCCACTCTGTTTTTCTCCACAGAATTTCTTTGGGTTGAGTTCCATGGAAGTTTGTCACTTACCTGTGTTCCTGAACTATGAACTACTAATATCTGGGCTAAGGAATAGTTTCTCATGATAAATAAACGATTAACAAATACTGTGGACACTAAATTTTTGTGCAGTTACTCTTGCTGATACATATAGTTCAGGGTACTTGCATTAGAATTGGTCATATCATTGGAATTAAATTAGAACTTAACTTATTGAAATCAAGTTATCATTGTAAGATTCATAATTTTTTAAAATTTTCATTGTTTTAGGACATTTTTGATTCCTCTCACATTTTGTCCATTTCACTGAGGTAACTGCCTGGGCCATGGGTTTAAGGGGTCTGCATGAGCCTACATGACTACTATACTGTGGGCTCTTAAAAGGAACAGAGACTTGCCTTTCCAATAAAACGTCTTTGGACTTCATTGTCACTGGATTGCCCTACCGGATCCAACCACTGGACAGATGTAATAGTAGGTAATTAAAATTTAAGGTTCTTTACTCAGTATTACTTTATTGAAGACCTAACTGTACAATATGGAATATACATCTAGTCTAGAAAAAGTTGTGTTATTTAATTGGAATTGCGATTGAGTAATGTCTGCTAATTTAGAGTGTGGTAATAACATTTTTTCAGGGAGGTCTTAGGACCTTTCTCCCCTTTAATAATTGTGGTTTTGTTGTGATAAAAGTGATACTACAGAGAGCTTTAAGAATTAAGTGTATTTTAGCCACAGCTAATTTAATCACCAGTTCTTTTATTATGTTAACAAAAATTTTCTTTTTAACTCGTGCAAAATTCCTGAGTTCCAATGATGTAAACTGTAATAAACCCAAGTATGAGTGAAAAGCTGCATTTTAAGAACCCACATTTATGTGTTATCAGTAATTCAAGGATTCCTTTTATTTTAAACAATTTCATATAACAATTCTTAAAGTAGTATGCAAAATTACCATACGACTTAATACATATTTACAGTCTTAAAAATAGTTACTCTTGAGGTTGACAAAACTTTCCTAAATGAGTATGATTACAGCAAAGTAATGGTGGAACCATTTTTTCCATATTCAGCCTGAATTTCCATTAACAGCAAACAACTGTGCAGTGACCTCTTATGCCCAATAACATGTGAGGCTTAAGTTTAAAGAAAGTTAAAGTGGGCATTTGAAATTGAATTTTCTTAGCATCTCACAATTGTAGGTATCAGGTTGTAGGCCCAAGTTTGGATGTAATGAGTAAAAATGTGTTTTAATTGGAGTATCAAATTTTAACTGAATATTAAAGGTGGTACCTGGTGACCCAGCATCTTAAGCCAAATCCATCTTTAAATACAAAAGAATGTCAGATACTGGGAATATCTTTATGCTTGTGATCAAGCCAAGTCAGCAAAATAAACTATTGTTCAGGTTAATGTTCGGGTTCTTGAGTCTGCCAGTGCATCAGGGTGAGTCCTTCCATAAGAATATCCAGTAGTGGGAGTTCCCCAGTAGTGTTTTGCTTATGGAACTAAAGAAACTCACCTGAGCACCTGGGGTCTGTTTTTATCAGTAGATAAAAGATTCTCTAAGCTTGCCTAGTAAAACAAACTAGAAAAACATTTTTTCCAAAAATGTACCTGGACAGTCATCAGAATGTTTTGTAAATTTCCATAAAGGTTTAGGAATGTACATGGCAGCTTTCACTTAAAGAAACAGCATGACATTTAAGTAACAAATTTATTAACAAGTTAAACAGTAAGCTCCTAAGCATTTTATTTCATATAAAGAATCTGAACCTCTGCAGACGAGGGTATTTATTTAGGCAGTTGTCTCAGCCTAAAAACAGATGCAACTGGGGATGAAGTTTTAATCTGTTTCCAAGGCCTGACCATGTTTTGTGTTGGAGTTAACAGAGCCTAATTATAGTCGAAATTTTAGCAAACAGCAAAAAGGAATGTATTTTCTGCATGTGATAAGATTAATAATAGGATTCTGTTCATTGTCCCCAAATGGGAAAGGAATAGGTTTTTTAATCAATCAGTCACTCAATTTTGAAGTATCTTAGTTTTGGGAAAAAGGAAGAACCTGAATTAGTTTTGGAAGAGGCTAGAAAATTACTATAACAATTATAGAACAGTGGGTTTTGTCCACATTAGATGTTGTTAGAGCTCATTAGGTTTCTTTTTCAGAAATAAATTGCACAAGCAGGAATCAACACCTCAGAGGGGACTCAAGGGAACCCTTTCCTCAGGGCTTTATTTTTCACCATGGTAAATTTACTGATGAAGACTTGGGCAAAGTGTGGATCAACCATATAATGGTATGTTTTCACAGTGGAAGGGAGAGGTTCCACAGTCACCACAGGGCATAGTGTCTGCATGGAAGAGCAGCTGGGGGCCAGGTGACAAGATGTCTTTGTGATATAGTCCACAAGTCTGTTATACTGTTGCTCTGACAGTCTCTCTCGAACTCCATCCACCTGGGATGCAAAAAAAGATTTTTTAAGTAAGTTGCCGAACGCTCATAAGGAGACTTCCATAACAAAATCATTCCTTCTCTTGCCTTGATACATTGGATGTTGTGCCTTTTAGGTTATCTAATAAAGCCACCGAATAAGCATTTGGTGTTGTGTAAAAACTCCCATGTTTGAAGTTGACGATTTCAGAATATTTTACTCATTAACTAACTCTCAAAACATCTGTCACTGGCTCTTTACTAGCCTAGTCCAGGAACAAAGGAGAAAAGTGTCTTTCCTCTGCTTGAATCTAATCAACATTAAACCCTGAGATAAAAGCTCTGTTTGCTTGTCTCCGCAAACCTCTCCAGACAGAACCTCTTTACCTCTTTCAAACCCAGTGGCTTTGGACAGAGCATTAGAAAAACAAATACCTTTTGAACTGTAACATTTTCTGCTTTTATAAATACTAGGATTTAAAGCCAGAGAAAATAAAAAAACTGGGCAGAGGAAGGGGAAATTTTTATGGAAAAGAGGGAGGATGCAAAGTACATTTATGGTTCATAAAAGTCTGGCTCATCTTCAGTGGAACTCAAATAGGAGAACTGAGATATACTACCTAAGTTCTTAAGAGAGATTCTCTGAGAAAGTACCCATCAAAGGCAAGTGGAGCTATAAATTCCTCCCATCCTGAAATTCTGTATCATCTACTGTGTAAATCAAGTGGAGTGGGAAGTCTCCTGTGTAAGCCACTGACCTTTCAGTGGTCCTTACCTACCAAATGCTGGGAAGACTACTCTGGAAGAATTATAAACATTTTAATGAGGGCTTTTTAGGTTTTGAAATAGTAGTAAAGAATTTATATATTTCTGTGTAGGGCACAGAGACGATGCAGCCAAGGGTGTCTTAAAAGCTGCAGAAAGCCAGTGGGATGGTAGAGAGGGAGGTCTGCCTGCCAGAGAAATAAGGAATAAGTAGGGCATCCATTAGAGTTCCGTCTCATATTTTTAAGCTTGGGAAAGAAAATAAAGGCCCCCAAAGATTCACTTGACAGATGAAAGCTGTGCACCACCAGGCAAAAGCCAGAGCTCTGATGATATCATTTGATGGGGTCAGGCTTCAGCTGGAAAGCTCTGAATACACAAGAGTCTTAATTGCTCCTCCTGAACAGCAGCACAGGAAAACCCGTGTTGTGAAAGGAACATGGCCAAGGAATAAATTGACCTCCTGACTCATTGTGAGCCTCTCATAAGGGATTTCAGTAATGTGCCAGGCATATTAAGCAATTATTACCCTAAAAATGGCTGCATTTAACTAAGAAAAGCAAATGCTGGTTTTTAAAAAAAATCCTGCCATATTTGAATATACCGAATGATGTCACCTACAAATTAATTCCTTCCAAAATTCAAAGGAGCTGTGTTTCCTAGCATCTAGAGCAAAAATCCCAGAAAAGCCATTTCATGTAAAGATTTTAAAATACTGTTCTTTAGTTTTCGCTGGAAGATAATGGGTAGGCTTCCCAGCCCAGCTTCACATCTGTGGATTAGGTTAGGCCTGGCCACTGAGGAAAATGTATGGTCAGGCAGCACCGCTGAGTGACTCCCCTACTCCCATTTTGAAAATACACTGGATTATAGTGCTATTAAGGAAGGGTCTACTATCTCTCAAAAAAAAGACCATTTTGTTCTGCAGCTTGGGTCTCCATCGGGGTGAGGGAGGAGGTTAGGGTGTGAACACAGGATTAATCTGGGCAGTTACTTTTTGTTAATAAGGAGTTGGGGTTTAGAGGTAAAGGAAACAGTGAGAAAGTGCAGTTTGGAGGCTGAAAGCATGCTTGGTATCTACCGGTTTGCCCAGGTCTGCCCAGTGCCGGGTGCTGCTGTGTAAGCTCAGTAGCTGCCCTGCAGTATTCCTGCCCTCAGTCATCTCTTCCTGCCTCTGTTTCAGCCACCCCTTCACCCCAACCCTGTTCTCACTGAACACCAATGGAAAACGAGTGGTGAGCATGGCGTCCGGAGTGTTAGTGCTTCTGCCTCTAACTCACTGATCCCATGGTCTCGATTAGCCTTGGCAACTTCTGGCGGGGGGGGGGGGGGGGAGGGGTGACTCCACCTGTCATCTCAGTAACCCCCGGAGAAACTGAGATCTGTTCCCCTCCAGCTGTAATTCCCCACAGTACCCCCTCCTCAAGCAGAAAAGCCAAAGAGAAGGATCACAGTTGAAGACAGTTTAACAGCTAAAGATGATTCTCTAGTCTCAATAGTTTAAGAAAGATCTGAAATATTTCCCAAGCAACTAAGGAATAACAATGGTCACAGATATTCCTCAGGGCTTTGGGAGCTTCTCGTTAAGGACCAAGGACTTGAAGATAATGATACTATCCCCTGCCAAGGCCTGTAGCCAGAACACTGCTGCTTTTATTGTCATCTGGATCAGAAGATTTTGGCAGATCTAATAAAGTCAGGCTGGACATCTGACCTCTGTTTATTCCCAGAAAGTCATCAACTCGAACCAGCAATGTAGTCTTAGTGCCAAGCCCCAGCTTAAAGCCTGACTGATTACGATCCAAGAAACTAGAGAAATCTCAGAGTTGTTGTGGTTGGCTGCCTTCCATCTTCTCAAATAATTTTACGCAAACAGTGGTGTGAGGGAGACGCAGGCTCCCATACCAGGAAGAAAATAATGAAAGAAGGAATCAGGTAGGACCTGCTGGAGGCAGGTTTGCTGTCCTCTTCCTGGGGCTACTCAGACCCTAAGTTATAACGGACCAGCAGGCTACACCTTGCCTCTGATCCATCCCCATCAAGCTGTGTGGGAAAAGATGTCTGTCTCTGAGGTCAACTCTCAGGGACCCATGGATCAGGCAGTCAGCAGGGAGGGCAGGGGCAGAGCAGTTTTGCAGTGGGTGCACCTGCTCACCCCGGGCTGCACTGCTGCTCACCTCTGACCCCTGACACCCAGAATGCCCCACCTGAACATCCATTCTACATCAGCTTATGTGGAGCCGGGAGCCAGCAGCCAGCACACATCTCAGGAGCTGTGTGGCCAGGGAGCTGCCCCAAGAGCCTGAGCAGCATCCCCAGGAGGTACCCTGTGGTACTTCGGGGATGGGAAACCGTCCTGTTGGAAAGGGAACACAGAGCCACACAAAATACAGGGCAGGGGATGGCAGAGAGTTGACAAAATTTTGACCCTGAACTCTCAGGAGTTGGGGATGAGGGAGGGGAGTGAGTCAGGCCTCCTGGTTTGTGAGCTTGCAAAGGTCAGGCCTACTGCTTGTGCCTTGTTTCACTCATGACACCCCTCACTTCTACGGTGGTCCTCTCCTGTCCCTGCTGAAGTGACCTGCTGCAGTCACTCCCAGGCCACGTGCAGACTTGGGCCTGCTCGGTGGGGTTCAGACCAGGAGGCCTGCTTCGTGGAGTATTTGCATGGAATTGCTGCGTTGGTCCTGGCCCTTCTTGTTCAGACCTGCTTGTTTTGAAGCTCCAGCACCCCAGCTCCATGACAACCAACCTTCAATTCCTATGGTGGCTTAGCCCCAGCTCTTGAGTCCATCGGCCTCCTTGCTGCCCACACCCCTTCCCCTTGGCAGCCCTCCTGGTCTCCAGCACCCACGCCAGACGCTGCTGGCCCATAAATGCCTGGTACCTGCGGTCACCCTGTGTCTCAACTTTGCCGGCAGCTGACCCTGGTCACCCTGTTTTCCGAAACGTACCTCTACGTCACAGGCCACTCTTGGCTGCTTAAGCTGCACGATGAGCAGGTTGCTTTGCTTGCTGTCCTGCGCACAGTCGATCTCCGTGACAGGGAAGGCCTGCTGCTGGGTGTCCTCGCTGACACTCACCACGAAGAGCACTTCCGACGTCAGCAGCAAGCACCCTTCGTGCTCCTGGCCCGAGCCCCTCACCAGAACCACATCCAGGGCCATGTGGACTTCTGGTCTGCCCAGAGACTGAAGCATTTTCCTGTTTCAGAGGAGAAAAATGAGGCCAAAGCCAGCTTAGAAAAGATGGTCACTTATCAGGGCTCACTGTTTGTACCAAGGCAGAGGCCCTCACCAATCTGATTATTTCAGTTTGAAATGTAATTGTCACTTTGATTCTGATTCTGGTCAACAGAACCCAGCTCCTCCTGGAGACAAAGATATCCCTTGGCTTTGGTAATTCCTTTTCTCCCCATTAGAAATGTCACCCCTAATTAGAACACTGGCTCCATAGAGAATCTCAGGCCCTCTTGCAGGCCCGGGCACCTCTGCCAGTGCGCATCCTCCCCTGAGTGGGACGTGTGGGAGGGGGCATTGCGTCCTGCTGCCAGCCCAGATCCGTGGATGGCAGCCTTTCCCCGAAAACAGCTGCTCCTCTTGGGCTCCCCTGGAAGTGTGGCCTGTTAGCTTGAGAGCAAGCCAGGCCCTGTTAACATACAACGCACGTGTACAGTTGAACAAGTGTCTAGATAATTTTACCAGACGTATTTGACGTGGCTATTCGGAGCCTGGTCAGCATGCAGATCACTTGGCTGATAGCGCTGTTTGGGAAGCTGAGAAAGTCCAGCTCCGTGTAAAATACCTGTGGTAAGAGAAGTAAGGGAGTTTTACTAGCTGTTTTCTGGAAAACAGTTTCATGCTACAGTGATGTCATCTGCTTAAAGCCATCCATAAAATGCTACAGATCCAAAATGATATCACATCTTTGGAAGCAAGTATATAGATAATCATTAAACATTGCAATGCTCTTAACCCTGGTGATCTTATATTAGCTGCAAACTGAAATATGAATGAGCTACAGTCCAAGCATAGACTGGCAATTAGAGGACGCATAATGCTCCTGGGAGTAATCAGTCTGGAGCAATAGCTTACACATCATTTACAATTTATGTGATACAAAAGTCAAGATTGTTAGTTGACTTCCTTGCTTAATATTACAATACTTCCGTATCTGTGCTGTGGCTGGTGAAATAGAAAACACAACGTACACAGAGATGCACACAAAGGCACACGGTTTGTCTAGATGCAGTATTTAAGTGACTTAATCCAGCTGTTAAACATGAATCCATATACATTTATGAGTGCTCTTGGGGCCTCTGGTTTACTACGCGCTCTCCCTGTGCCAGCACCAGACGAGGGCACCCAGCAGCAGTCATGCAGCCCTCCAGAGAGACGCTTCGGAACCAAAGATGGTACAGCATGTGTGCCTTCCGAGGGCTTGTAAATGTTTATAAACGAGGCACAGTCATTAGACTAAGAGTTAGTGGTTTGTAAAACCTTCAGTGCAGTAATAAAAGTTTTACAGGAATGATGGAAACCAGCAAGGCCCACGTGAGGCTCTGTTCTGAGGTGCTCTTACATAAGGGAGAGTTCCTCAGCCTTGGGAAACACACAGTGAGGGACAATGGCATTTTCAAGACCAGAGGAATTTATGAAGTATAAGTTGACTTTACCTCACTGCAGTCTATAGCAAAAAGGAATACTGTTTTTATTAACGTGTTAAGTATTTGATAAGGGAGCATTTAACTTTGTCCAGTTATAAGTTGCAGCAGTTCTTTTTGCGAGTGAAAATGTCATCCACAGAAGGAGTGAGAGACAGAACTTGAGGGGAAGGAGGTGAGGGGAAGAGCGGAGAGGAACACATGTTCCTGTCTGTGTGGTCTCTTAAAGGAGCCTCTCCGGATGGTTGCCTGAGTGTGGGCACTCGTCTCCCGCTCTCTTCCTTTCAGACACGGGTTTTATGCCCTAGTGTGGGCTGCCTCTTGTCAGACCTAGTGAGGCGCAGGAGGCCGCAGTCAAATGCACCCTGCAGACTTTATGGCCAGATGCAGATACAGATGCAAAGCTCCTGCCCGTAGTTTGTGGTTCCAGCCAGCCAGCCACTTCATGACCAAAACGATGACACCGATTTTAGGTAAAAAGGTTAACAATTCCAGGGTCCCTGGCGGTCCAGTGGTTAGGACTCTGCGCTTTCACTGCCAAGGGCCGAGTGTTCAGTGCCTGGTCGGGGAACTAAGATTCTGCAAGCCGCGAGGTCCGGCCAAAAAAAAAAAAAAAAGCTAACAATTCCAGTTGCCTGGTTCTGTAAAGTCACTTTAATGTGCTCTGCCAAGAATGCAGAAAATTAGCACAGGAGGAGGCGCTTCCTTTCGCACGCACCCACCGCTCCTGCGTGCACGTGTGTGTGTGGAGAGGCCTGGCACCAGCCTAATGCGGTAGTTCCACGAGCCCAAGTTCTCCGCACCTGTCTGCTCAGGGAAGGGTTTTCAGTGGCAGATCATGCACCTTCGCTGACACTGGCCAGGAGACTGGGCCTGGCTGCAAGAGCAGCACAGTTGCTGGCGAGAAAGCCATGCCTGACGCCAAGCTGCACGGGCAAGTGCATGCACCCACCGCCACACGCATGCTCCTCTCTCTCTCATTCTCCACATACATATGCATTGTCTTTTAAAGATATCTTCCTGCTTTGTAACTTACTTTTTTCTTTCAAGTTGCTCACCAGAAAAAGTAAGTCTACTTTCTGCTTCAATATATTGGATTTATTGCCCTCAACCTCTAACTGGTTACTTTGCATTAAAGTCGATTTTATTAAATGACTGTAAAAAGATTCTGTGACCTGTATATACTGAAATTATTAATTGATTTCCTGGCTTTATAATTTTATTATCGTAATTTATTAGTCATAGTCCAATTCAACTCTTTGTGTAAATAAGCATAAAGAAGTAAGAAAAAGGACTATTTATTTATAGATTTATCTATTTTATTTTTCACTCCTCTGTCATGTGAGGGGCTAGATTATCTTAGGGAAACCTTGGTATAATAACGCAAATTTATCGGTGATGTCTGAGTTGGCTGGTTCTCCAGGACTCACCGTAGCCAGTCTGTGACACGAGCTCAGCAGCCCCTCCAATGGGCTTCGTGAACACTCCCATGATTCCTTTCCCCACGCCGGAGATAACACCCTTGGCCTTGTGTCCTGCTGAACCATGAGCCTCCGATGTTTTCTGGAAGTTCTGCATTGGCTGATCGACTATACCAGCAATTGCACCTGAAAAACAAAAAAAGCCCCGGGTGAGGACTGATGCATAAAATCCTGAGAAAGAGAAAACCTTCAATCTGGAGCACAGTTTTGTTTGGATTGAAAATGAAACCCCACCCTCATTATAAAGCTCTTTACTATGCATTTGTTTACCATTTATCTAAGTACACTGAGGATGTGTTAGACATTATTATCTTCATCAAAACACAATGTTCAGACTGGGTTTGGCCCAACACAGGATCTGTGAAGTTCAGTTTCGAATTTAATAAACATGCCAGACTATTCCCAAGTGACACCCACACATCCTTTTCCAGAAATCAGGCAACACAGTTTAGGGACAAGAGCTAACAATTCCTTAGGAGGAGAGTGAGCCTAATACATTTTCACTGAATCAAGAGGATGAAAAAACTGAAAAGGGCCAGCCCCTTTCCTTGTTCTCTCTTTTAGTAAGAATAAGAGCAATTATTTAATAGTAATGTAATGTTAATATGTTAATAATTATATGATAAGAGTAATTGTTGATATAGTAATTATTATTGCTATTATAGCAAATCTGTTTTGAGTGCTTACTGTGTGCTAAGAGCTTACTTGTAGGAGATCGTTAATTCCCACAACCCTAGGGAATCAGGCGTGGCTCTTACCCTCAGTTCCTAGACAAGGCCACCGAGGCACAGGGAGGTTAAGGAGTTTTTCCCAAGGTCACACAGCTGCCCTGCGCTTGAGCCAGGATTGGAGTCCAGGGAGTCGAGTCACAGCCTCGCTCTTAACCACCAAGCTATTCACTGATCCTGTTTATAAAACAGGCTCTTTCCTTTGCCAGTCTTGGAAGAATTTCCTTTTCTCTCACTTCAGCTGAGGTTTGGCCACTTACCGTTCACTTGAGAACAGCTACAAACCCTGCGCTCACGGCACTTTGCTCTAACGGCTCTCCCAAGGGGCAGCCAGGCCATGCTCGGAGCTGGAGGGCGAATCCCTCAGCCTCTGTGGGTCCCCCCCTTGCTCCTCTTACCTTGAGGGACCAGGGATGAGTTCGGCTAAAGGCCCCAACAGTCCAGATTTTTTGCCGTGTCAGAGGGAAGGGTTCCCTAACCCAGTAAGAGGTAGAAATTTCATTACAATTCTTGACAGAATTCTCTGTTTTCAGCTCAAACCTGCTAGGATTAATGAAAATGCACAGTCCCCTGGTAGAAATTGTAGTACATGTCAAATCCCATTATTCCAAATGCCACTAATTCAGTCTCCTGGGTAAAGGGAGATTTCCAGTTCTCAGTTAATGACCTGCTAATTTCAAGTAATATTCCATTGAACGAAATCCAGTAAAATGAAAGGCCAGTTCCTTTGGGTCAGTTGTAAAGCCAATGTTCTTCATGGATTCCACTCCTCTAAATTTTGACAGAGCCATTTAAGTTTATGTACTGACAGATTAAGAATGACCTGAGGCGACAGGTCTGTTTCCCAGCCTAGACCACCGCTTCCCAAACCTCTTAAAGAAATGATGAGGGAAGTGGAAGAAGCTGTTCACAGCTGGCCTGGGCCACCTTGGCTATCAGGGGTCAAGGGATGGCAGTCTCAGCACCCCCCAAGACACCCGGTGTCTTGGTGCTTGGGCTGGGAGCTCGCCTCCTGTTTTCAGTCTGAGGAATCTGATGTTCTGCTCTCCATCTATGAGGTCAGAAGTCAGGGCAGCTGGGAAGTATTAATGGAACCGGCTGCACTGGGAGAGGCAAGAACCCTGGGGTCTTCTCTTCAAATCATTTCATAGCAGACAGTTCAAAGTGAATAGCATCAAATCAAAGAACACAGACTTTGTGATTTCACTTTCTGATTTCTTTGAAAGATCTCCATGCTTAAGAGTAGAAAAGGTGGGGTAAATAATTACAAATTCACCAATAAGTTATTGCCTGTATTTCTGGTAGAAATGTCTTCTCTGAAGGGCAGATTGCCGTTAACACTATTAAAACAGAGTTGGGGGGCAGGTGAAAATCTCCCATTTTCCTTTAATGTGTCAGGCCTGACCAGCACAAGGAGCATAGAGCAGTGATTATCCACACAAGGCTCTGACTTGGATCTGCCTAAGTGCAAACCCGTATCACAGTGAAACTCCCCTTTGATCTTCCACTTTCTCCAGCCACCGGCCACGGTGAAGGCTCTGATAGATAAACTTTGATAGATAAATTCTTCAGGCAGCCCCCGAAGTGGAAAGCCTGAACCCCGTGACAAGGTGTTAGATGCTAAGAGGTAGAGAAGGAGCTGCAGGAGCGCATGCCCTGGGCCAGTGCCAGGCCCCAGGCGGGAGGCCGGCCTGTCACACACACCGACACCTCACTGGGCTCCAGGTGCGTGAGAGACCGGCAGCCCGGCCTGCGTCTGCAGCTGAGCCTGAGAGGCAGCTCTCCCAGGGCTTCAGAGGGTCTCTCAGGCAGTGTAATCCCGCTAAATCCCACAACTGGTAAATTATTTACTGCCATACACTCCAACTCTGCTCTGAGGCTTTAGTTAGCGGCGACTGATCCCCAAACTTGTCCGCTGGCATCAGGCCCACGGGGAGGGCAGCCACATGGAGCCGGCTGTGATGTGATGAAGTGAGGCAGGGAGGGAAGGGGCGCTTCCCCGGACCCCCCTCGTGTGCTGGGCAGGGCAGAAGCCGGATGTGCTTCCTTTCCTCTTTTTTTTTTGGTCACACTGCGCGGCATGCGGGATCTTAGTTCCCTGACCGGGGATCGAACCCGTGCCCTCTGCAGGGGAAGCGTGGAGTCCTAACCACTGGACCACCAGGGAAGTCCCAGACGTGCTTCCTTTCCTACCCTTTGCTGGAAGAGGAGGGCTTGCTCTGTGAAGCAAGGGAACTAAAAGACCCTCCCTCACCTCTTCTGTGACTTGCTCCCCAGCCTTAGGCAAAACTCACCGGGTCACTATCTATGAATGTTCTGCCTGTGTGGCTATTTTGGTACTGCCTTATGACATGTTGTAATTTTATTCTGAACATTTTTTTTTAAATCACAATAGCGGAGGCACAGGCCTGGGCTGGGACACCGCTCCACAGCTCACGTTCCAGGGACAAACGAACCCCACAGAGTGTATTAGGCATCCCGGCTTGAGGCTTGCTTGTTTTGACCACGACAGATGAGCAAACTGAGAAGGAAGCACGTCTGTTATTCCCAAATTCCCTTCTAACTGCAAAGCAGGGTGCTGATGGCTGAGGGCAGCATCAGCCGGACTGTGTGTTAAGCGCCTTCTCGGTGCCGAGCTCTTCACTCGCTCGCTCGCGAAACCGTCCCGACTCACCTGGTGGAGGCCTACGTGGTCGGGATTCCGAATGGCGTCCCGAGAGCGGCCGTCAAGGCAGGTGTGGCTGCTGGGAAAGCCAGCAGCGCTTCATCCAGCTCAGGCACGGGCCAGGGAAGCGAGTTCTGACATCCTGCCTTAGGTATTCACCAGGGAGAAGTCCCACCTGGGGGGGGACGTGCCGTGCAGCTGCGACACGGAGCTCACATCCTCTCTCAGCAGGCTCCAGGGTGAAGTAGAAAGTGGGGGCATCCGGGGAACGGATCTGGTAAACGCGGGCAAGCCTGATGCCAACTCTGCAGGCTAAACAGAGTTTTTCCAGAAGCCACTGCTTTCTGAAAACGGTTGTGGATTTCCTGCAGGAGCCTCCGCGGCATCTCTCTGCAGCCCAACACCTCCTCACTATCCCGGGGCGATGGGGCTGGGCAGGACAGCTAAAGACATCCTTTGATTTTTCAAGTGCCTCATAACGCTCCACCGTGTCCCCATGAGGGCCAAGCCGAGTCAAGAAGGCCCATCAAACCCATAAACACTTGGGGGAAATGTATTTTTCCTACCCTGGAACTGTCAATTGTTCAGTCTCCCCACATCCTGATCGTTTCCAGGCTTGGAGCCCTCCAGGGTGGGTGACATGTGGGAAGGCCCAGGTTCTTGTCCTGCCTGGAGGTTTCACCTGGGCAAGTCACTTAACCTCATTCATGCCTAGGTTTGAATATCAAATAAGATGACCCATGTGAAAGTACTTTGACAACCCAGAAGTGTTATTTAAATATATTTTTTACTGACCAGGTCATTTATGTTTATGTCTTATAAAGGAAGAAACTGAGGAACTAGCATTTTGATTTCACCAAGCATGGCTTTCAAACTATTATATGATAATAGCTCTAACTTCAATCGGGCATTTACTGGCATTTGGCAGTTTTATACACCATTTCTGGGGATGGATTAAATGGCGACAAATCTATACTTTCCCAGGTGAGGGGACTTGGTTGGTCCTACTCTCCCCTTTCTTCCTGCCACACATCAAGGACCAGACGTTTTGAAATGACCCAGTGATTATGTGGGATACAGAGAATTCTTGAACTCTTCCAGGAAAGGAAGCTGGTTGGGCCAACCTTAGCCTGAGAAGCACAGAAATGGACACACTGCTCCACATGTGCTGCTGGGAGTGGAGCTCTTAGGGGCTCACAGACTCCACGAGCCTACTGTAGTTTCCACAGACAGGCTAAGTGGTTCCTTGCATGGATGAGTGAGTACAAAACATGATGGCTATAGCAAAGTTCAAAGGTTTAGGATTTTCTACCCTGGTTAATAACAGGAGCCATGCTGGAAAGGGTGACATCACAAAGGCAGAACCATGGCTCCCCACGTAACTGATTTCTACCATCAGGCACAGTTTTACACTGTGGAAAATGGGTGGTGGATGTGGGCTTCTCTGGGTGGGGAGAGAACAGATTAGTCAGGATGGGGACAGCCACGTGCCAGCCGGCTCAGGTCTCCTCTGCTGAGCGCCTCCATCCAAGAAGCGCTTGGACAGCGAGAAGGAAGCTCTCCTGCCCAGAGCAGAGGGCATGTAAATCCACGATTCTTAGCAGAAAGAGGTCCCACAGTTCCCAGATGATGGCTTGAGGGCTCCAAGATAACCTCACTGACACTTCCTGTGGTTACAGCAACTGAACCCACTGGACTAAAACTAAAGCAGAAATGCTCCTGCCACTGCTCAGATGTCTCTCTCTGCTGGGACACTCTCTGAAACCAGGCAACTCTTATAGTTCCTTTGCTACCAGAATATAATGAAGGTGCTGTTTACCAAACGTGGACCCTATGCCTGGCACACAACTGACCAGCATTACTTCCAATAACGGCAGAGTAATTTTCAGCCCCAATTTACAAAAGAGAAGCTCTGAGGTCACAGAGAAAGGGCCTGGACACCTGAGCCTGGGGTCCGCTGGCTCCCGAGGACCGGGACCGGATCCCCCCCCCCCCTCCCCCGCCGTCTGCCCTTCCCCAGAGCAGCCACTCTGCCGGCGGGGTCGCTCCTTGACCAGCTGCTCCACCCCGGGTCCCCGTTCCCACACATCATCACAGGACCGTGCCCCACACCACCGCAGGTGAGGGCTTGAACACTTTCTAGTAACTTAACCTGAAGTTGTAACATCTTACGACTTCCTCTCGGGGCCTCAGCTGGCCCCGCTGCGAGTCGGGGGGGTTATGTACAGAACCGCAGCCTGGAGAGAGGACAAATCCTTTCAAGCTCATCTTTTCTGACCTTTGCTCTCCCTGCTTTGGGCCACTTTGATCTCTGCAAGATGCACACTCCTTCAGATGCTCGGCAGGCAGGCTGCCAAGCAATACAGTTTTAAATTCCTTTGCAAACAAATAAACAAAAGATACCCTTGAAAATCCTGCTCTGTGAAATTTCAGCTCTGAAGCTTCCTTTTCATAGATTTTCCAAAGCAACTTATTTTTCAAACGTTTGTAATATTTGGAAATACCCCTAGCAATCTTCATCTCTAGCTATACCATCTGGCTGCTTGACAAATGGCAATTACTCGGAGTCAGGCAGATCTGGCATTCTTAAAAAAATAAAAGGGAAAAGTGGGCTCCTCACTGAAGTTTACATGACATTTGCACATTGCTCAAGTGCTTCCCAAACACAAGCAGGCGTTTGCAGTATCTGTGGCAGAGAGGCAGCAAGCGCTTCAGGAGGTTTGCCCGTTGCTCCCTTCAGCAAGCATGCAGCTGTGGGCTGCCGTCCTTGTGTTGACACCCCGCGCGCGGGGCCCTACGGAGTGAATGATGTCTTACGGAAGCCACGAGGACGCAGAGAGGCATCTCCCACCAGAGGCGAGGGAAGGCGGGAACGCGACCGGCGGGGAGCGGGGAGCGGGGAGCGCCCAGGTCCCAGGATGGCCGTGCGCAGCCGCACAAGGGCTCTGGAGAAGTTGCCGGTTCCAGAGCCCCGCTGGCCAGGGTAGGAACCAGAATGCGTGCCTTGGCCTCTCTGAGCCTCAGCATCTCTGCAGAAAGAGGGACAGTCCACAACCAGCCCGTGGGAAGTCCTGGGCCCCGGTCCCTGGCGGCCCCTTACCGAGCAGGCTGATGCCCAGCCGGGACAGGCCCTGCCGGAGCCCCTCGCCTAGGCTCTCCGGGAGCTGCCGCCGCCACTCCTCCTGCCGGTTGTAATGCTCCTCATCCAGCGAGAGCCGGTCCATGTTCCGGGCCAGGCTCGTGGCCAGGTTGGTGATGGAGGTGAGGGTACCTGAGGGCACAAGAGCACGTGGGTTGGTCTCCTGGTCACATAGACGGTGGCCCCTAGGGGAGTGGTCCCTGGAGCGCTGTGGGGGAGGGGAGAGGGAGGTGGAAGCACATCCGCCTTCTGGACTCGCCCATGGAGAGTGAGGGTGGCTTCCCCTCGATCAGTTTGAAGAAGCAGCCTTAAGACAATGAGGTGAAGATGAACACTTGCTGACAAGGGTGATGGCACTCCTGACAGCGGGTAGAATTAGAACCTCCGTTACCAGAAAAATGCCCACGGCCTCATAGGAGGCTATCATGCACTTTCATTTGACTGTTAGGGCTTGGCTAAAATAGTCAGTTTTGAAGTCCTCACTGAGGCCCAGTTTTGAAGGTTGCAATTTGCCTGCTCTGATTTGAAAGGGTAAGGTTATGTTGCTGAATTTTAAACAGATCGTAAAGGAATGTTTCTACTTTTATCATTTGACAGTCAGGAAATAATTATTATGCCACAGAGAATATGTGTGATTTTGATATTCACGGTGTTAGCTGAAAAACAGTGAGGACAACAAAGGGAGTAAAGCATGTGAAAGCCACGATTCTGTCTGGTTTTCCCAAGAAAGGCTATTTCTGCATCTTGCTCAAGACAGTCATAATCCCCTCTAGCAAGTCTGCATAGACCCCAGTGAGCAAAACTGAAAGACATCAATGGACATATCCTGAAGCTAATGAATTAGTTCATCTGTTATTGGATGTCTAGTTTTCAGAAGAAATGGAAGATGTTGTTTTTGCAGCTGCATCTTAACCAGTCATCTGAAAAGAAAAAATCCACGTACACACACACAGACAAACCAAACAGATTTTCCTAAGAGAAGGAGAGAACAAGTGTAAAAAACATTCAGTGAGTCACTATGCTAAAATTACTGCTGGAGTGCAATTTAGCAAGTGTTGGTTGTCTTATTTTAAAATAAAAACAACAGAACCACAAAGATTCAAGTGTCAAGAGTGAGAAATCCACCAGTGACTCATCTGTGAGTTCCTGCAGCTTGGCTCACAGGCCTCCCGGATGACCGGGGCCCCGGGGGAGTGGTCCTGTGATTGTCCATGGAATTTGGTTTATTGCTCTTGCTGTTCTCTTGCCAGTCCCCCTCTATGGATCATGGGTTCTCATATTTCGAGCTCAAGTCTTGTTTGAGGCCTTCTAGAGACTTCTGTAACCTGCCCACTCATAACAGAGTTGCAGTACTGTTGACAGTAAAAAGCCTTTTATGGGGGAGGAGGCCTTTGCCCTGTTTCCCCTGCCTCCTGCTGAGAAGAAACGGGGACTCAGATGGCCCTTGTTAGTTCCCGAGTCACTGCCAACCTGACCAAAATATGGGCAAACAAACACACGGATGAAAGGAAAGCACGCTCTCCTTGTGGGCGGCAGTTTGGCTTCTGCGCCTGATGACCCGTCTGGGCCACAAGGTGGCACTGTTTACGTGGCGTGCTAGGGAAAAGCTGGCTCTTTCACCTCCCAATCGGCTTCCACGTCAAAATGTATCCATAGCCTTACAAAAGTTATGACAACTGTATCTACATTTAAAAAAATATGATGAGGCAACACAGTGTAGGATTTCTGATGTTTAGCAGAAGTCTTGAACACCTTTAATATTTCTGTATTTATCACATGGAATAACAGTTGAGCCAATCCTTGTTTTCCCATTGGGAGGTTTCAAATTCTGAAGTTTCTGAAACATTTTCACACACTACAGGCAAGCAGTGATCTGTTTAAAATATAAGACATTATATATGAGCTTTGTTACAAATCCAACACTTCACTGCCAGCTAACAAGCCAAACAAAGTTAGAGGCAAACTTAATTCACTGAAAACTTTTAACACGTTCTTTAAAAATAAAAAATAAGAGAGGGAAGGAATGAAAATAAGGCCTCATTACAAGGAACCCGAATAGCTACCTTTGGAAATGTGCTTCACAAATGATGTCGTCCCTCTGGAAACTCCGCTCACAAAGGCTCCCGGGCCTCGGGTCAGGCCCTCGTACGGAAGCCTGAAGAAGTCGGCGATCCCATTCCCGATGCTTCGCACCAAACTTGCCGGGCTGCCAAGGATTTCCAGGGATCCAACCACCCAGCCTGTGAGGGACCAAAGGGAAGGGGTTACTGAAATCTTAAACACAGCACTTTCAACATATGGGACAAGTGACCCATTTTCCCTGCAATTCATTTTTCACACTAGAATGGAGAATGTAATAAGCTCCTTTGGAGCAAAATATGGGAAATAACTCATTCACTATGAATTCATAAATGGCAAACTTTCATACTTTATAAATCAAAGTGATCCTTTTGGCGGCCTCACAAATAGCTTTAATATGACTTCCCTGCCCGAGCCTCCCGTATTCCTGCTAAAAGGGACCCGTGTGCAGGGGACGATGCTCCCGCCCCCAGCAAAGGCAGTCCCTGGGGCTGCAGGTGTTCGCAGGCCGGGAAGTTACCCTTAAAACCTCCTTGGGCAGCGGAGGCACCAGGATGAGGAGGAGACGCCTGGTCAGGGGAGGAGGCCAGATGCTAAATGCGGTGTTGCAAAGGGGATGCACAGTTCTGACAAGGATGGAGCAGTTATTTTTAATCTTTCCCAATCCTACCAAGCTGAGCGCTTCCCTTTGGAGTGGAGCTGGAGCCAGAGAAATGTTTCCCCTTCAAGCCCAGCTTCAGTTGTGTAAACTCTAGTGACAGGGACATGCTGATTAGGTTAGCGAGAGGGGCGTGTTCCCCGCGAATGTCCCAGGAGGGGAGCTTTGGATCTGGTTTCCTACTTGAGCTGGGGCTCGCCAGGAGCCGGCCCGCTCAGCGGCGGCCCGACTGCCGAGCGCTCGGCCCCGTGGGAACGGGGCTGTGGTGTGGAGGCTGGAGCGGCTCCCCTTCGCCTTCCTCCCCGGGTGGGGGGCTCGGGGCTCTCGCCCGGAGGACGGGAGGTGCGGGCAAGGGCCGGGGGCTCAGGAGAGGAGGATGCCGAACAGACAGCTCCCCCCGGGACACCATGGCCTCTCCAGCCCAGGGCGGCGAGCGCTTTAACGGGGAGGCCGCGGGGACAGGACCCGTGTGGGAGCCGATCCTGCCCCTCCCCAGCAGGGTTTTGGAGGCCAGGCCTGTGACAGAGACCTCCCAGTCAAGTCATCAGTCCCAGAGGGTAGGGAAGGTGCGGGTGCAAGAGCCAAGCCAGAGCCCTGAAGGGCTCCCAGGCCCAGCCCTTGTAGAGAGGAACGTTCTTAAATTTTGAGCCCACCTCTCTTCTCTGGAACATTAGAAGACAACACTAGGGTTTAGGTTAAAAGAGGGAATAACTTCCAGAAGATGCAGATTATAAATGGAAGCGCCTATGGGCGCCACGCATTCAACTCCCTCAATTCTCACAGCAACTCTTCAAGTCCTAGTACCTGCCTCCGTGCAAATTCAGATTAGCCAAGGACTGAGCCTCTCCCTGGGTTCAGGGACTGTTCCAGGCGCAGGGGACAGAGCCTGCTCCGACACGGTGTCACCCCGTCTCCACCATCTCAAGGGCAGGCAGGACAAGGAGGAAACTGCGGCTCAGAGGTTGAGTCAGTTCACAGTCTCCCCGCCGTTTAGACACGTGCGAGGGTTCCAAGCCAGGTTTAGCTGGCTCCAGAGCCCACCCTCCCTCTTCCTGGGAGCCCAGGCTGCGCTGAGTAGGCAGGGTACCGTGGAAGGCTGTGGAATAGTCTCCCTTGGAGGGCCTTCTCTGGAGGTGAAGAAACAACAAATTTCCTTTAGCTTGGCATAGTTGTAAGGTTCGCCTGGAGGCAGAAGATTGGACTAGAAACATCTTAATTCCCCTTCTCTCCTAAAGTTCCATATAGAGATAAAGAAAGGTGCGTAGCTACTGCCAAGCAAAGACCACTCACTCTACAGTGGGCCCATTCAGGCCAGGGCAGCGGGGCACAGGGTGTGTGGAAAGCACCCAGCCTCACCTTCTAGCCCTCACCCCGGCTACGGGACGGTGAGGGAGACTCTCCTGGGTTAGGTTCACTGCTGATGGGAAGGCTATGTGTGGACCAGCGCTACTTCTCAGTGGCATCTGAGATGGCCAGAAAAGGACCAAAGCACCTGAGGGCATTCCTTCTTTAATTATTTCCCTCCAAAAGCACATGTATCTTTTTCTTATCTGTTTCCAGACTTTTGTTGAAAACAAGTGCCTGTCTGGCTTCCCATGAAACTGAGCCTTGGAGGTAGAGGGGGACCCCAGGAAGTTACAGAGCCCACATTCTTTTCTTCAAATAGGGTCAGTTGTTACTCATTTCTAACTACTTTACTGTTAAAACCTCTACAAGTACCTCCCTAGAAATGAGGTCAGGGTATTTCAGTCATCCCAATGAGGAACCTTCTAATCAAGTCCAGTGGGTGAATACTGACCCATGTGAGATGCAGAGGCAACTTGCCCACTCCCAGGCCAGCCCTTTCCTTTCCTCTACTAGAATGCCAGTACATGCTCTTTAAGATGCTTCTACCCAGGGGTAACCTCCTACCATCTTCCCATTTCCAACTCTTGCAAAAATCACTGCTTTCCTCCAGATAATCTTCAGATTGTCTGCAGGCCTTTAGTGACAAAATTCCCAGCAGGCCTAAAAACTTGGCCCTCTGTTTCAGAATTTCTTGTCTCAGCATATAATGAGATTGGGACAACAGCTTAGAGAACTTTTAGGTGGATTACAAAAAATCCAAACAGAATGTTCTTGTGAAAGCTCATGAAAAACAAAACAAAGAGAGATCATTTTTAGCACATAGGCTGCAGGGACGTGGTTCCTTGGTGGTCACAGTTGGAGTTTCTCTGCCAGCTCATTACTCTGATGGGTGCTCCCCACATCTCAGCCTAATGTGATGACCAGACGGACGGGAAGCTTATTCCTTCCCAGGCTCCAGAGCAGAGCTCAGTAACCTACAGGCATGCTTCTCAGGTTAAAAACAAAAACTGCCTGAAAGAGTAGGTTTTTAATATACCCGTCTATTAAATTTGAAATCGTAGCTGCTTGTTTTTAAATAATATCCTAGCAAGAGGGAAATATTTTCTTCATTGTTGTACAAGCTATCAAAACAACAGTTCCCGGGCAGGGCCCTCCCCTGATCTTGCCCTTTTCAGTTGAGAGTTCTGGGTAGCGCTCTAACTCTATGAATTTCTTTATGGAGAAAATGTAATCTTAGCAGTAGGGCAACTACATGGGTCAGTCACTGCTACAATGTTACCTTATATGGGAATGCACCCACCAAGTACAACATTACCAAGGTCTCCTGTTTGTTACTTTCAGAAAGGAAGACCTCCATGCTCTTTACCAGAAGGGGCTGCAAGACCCGCTCTGGTTGTTTGGTGTCGGGTGCATGGGAACGCGAGGAGCCAGATTATCAGACTGAAACCACTTTAGAGTGAATTTAGGTCAAGAAGGCGTGTTCCGAAGCCAATCACCATAGGGTATCAGGAGACAACTTGGTCTCCAAAGCAACCTTCAGTGCACAGCGCTCCCCATACAACATTCTGTACACATGTTCAAAGCACCCCCTGCGGACTCCCCCCGCCCCGGGCTCAGGCCTGTGGAGAGGCTGAGATGCCTACAGCCTTCTCTTTGCCATCTGTCTAGACAGGCAGGGCTGCGCTGGGTAGGTAGAAGGCTCTTTATGCCTCTTGACGAGCACACAAATCCTCTGAATTTCTCACCTGGAGCTATTCATGGACTGTAATGAAGAAAGCTAAAAACCCAGAACTGGATTTCTTTTAGGCCCAGGACCTGAGGGCCTGGGCTGGTTTTTCTGGCCACACTAGTGCCCTAGCATAGAGCCTTGTGCCTGCAAGCAGCTGAAAAGCGTTTGCTAAATGGGATTAAAATTCTGTTATATAACAGCAAATATAAGAGCTACTATTGCCTGAGTGTTCATGAAGTGCCAACCAAAATTCAGGGTACTTTACATACTTTCACTTTTTCCTGTCAAAAATCTTAAAACCCATTTTATGGATGAGGACACTGAGACATGGGAGGTTCAATAACTTGCCCAAGGCCTCACAGCCGGCAGTGGCAGAGTCTGGATTCAAATCCATTACTGTCTAACTGCAAAGGCTGTGCTCTTCACCTCCCACCAAGCTGCTTCCCTATGTCTTGAAGTCAGTAAGCCCACCCCAAAGCCTTTCCTTTCTGCTCAGGCTCCGGCTCATCGTGGCCCCTTGGCTGTGTCCTCACCTGCTCTGAAGAGAGCCCCCGCGGCATAGTGCATGGCCAGGGCGTGGACGAGCTGCCTGGCCGTGGTGAAGATGGGGCCTCTTTCAAACACGGAGAAGGAGAGCGGGGTGTGGTCGGAGGCTATGTACAGCTTGAGGGAAGCGTGGATGCTGACGAGGAGATTCACCGGCTGTATCACCAGCTTCCGTAACTTCACAGGATGCACCAGGGCCCTGGCGTGCTGCCTGACCTGCACGGGCAACACCTGTTTCCCACCTGCGAAGGCCGCAGGGTGACCGGCCGGGTTGCTGCTAGGAAGGTAGGTCTCAAACAAAGTTTTGATGTAGTAGACAAATGTATCTTCCACATATAAGCGGGCAGGTTTCAGTTCAAAACTGAACTCGTTAATATCAAATAAGAAGCTCTTGCCCTCAGTTAAGGTGAGGCAGAGTTTGATGAAACAGTTTTTCTTGTATTCTTCCAAATCTTTGTTGGACGTAAGGAGACTCTGCATCTTGGAACACTGAATAGACTCTGTCTTCTCCCCCTGGCAGACCAAGACAGCGAAGTGGAAATTGGACTTGTTATATAGCTGGTTGTCCAACTGCAGGTCCCTACAGCAGACCTCCACACAGTAAAGGTGAAAGAGGGCGGTGGCCGTCTCTTCCCCAGGGACGTGACCAGCCACCGGGGCTATTTGGAGAAAAACGCTGTCCAGTGTAAGTCTCAGGAGCTCAGACGATACTCTGTGGTGGGTGAGGTCATCAAACACCGCCAGGCTCAACTGAGTGATGAACATTTTAAATGTCACAATCTTCTCCAGAGTTCTACGGGAGAAAGGGAAAAGAACAATGAGTCTCCCCTGCTTTTCTTTTCCTCCCTCCCTTTCTTCCTTAATGTCTTAGTTTTTAATGATAGTGCCTTATTAAACACCTCCTGACGTCCCATCAGATTCCCGTAAGAAACAAATAAGAACTCAACTTTCAGTACATTGTGTCTGGACAGAGCCGGTCATACTCCAACAGTATTGGGAAATGTTCCCAAAGGGACTATTACAAGTTCTTGTCGTGTTGCTGTATCATGTTTCCCTTATCAACACCAGATTTTTTATTCTCAAATCCCTCTAGTTCTTTGTGCACTAATTCTCTGTCATGATCATCACAAAGCAGAAAGTCATACTAAAATAACCAAGATGCCTTATGCTGGAAAAGTACAGCAAGCAGAAGAAAACTCATCACGAGCCCACAGCACAACAGCCCAGCCACCAGCGTGTCAGGCCATGTGCTCTGCTCCCCCCGCCACGTTTAGAGCTGAGCTGCCCATCGCGAGCCCCTCTGACGTGCGCTAAACCACTGGGCTCTCACTCCCGTCAAGGTCATCTCTCCAGAAATTCACCCCTTTTCTGTATCGTTTTTTCTTCACTACTAGCAGCTTATAAACATGCTCTTATTTCTCTTGTCTTAAAAAAATCCCTCTCGTAACTCTATCTCCCCCTCTAGCTATCACTCATTTTCCTGATCCTCTTTACATAAAAACGCCAAAGCATATACACCTTGTCTGCTATTCCTCACTTTCCATTTTCTCTTAACCTTGCTCCAGGCAGGCCTTTGTCCCCACTCGTCTACCAAAGCAAGTCTCGTCAAGGCCCCCAAGGGACTTCCATGTGGCTAAATCAAATGACGGGCATTTAGTTTGTGACTCATTCACCCTACAATGGCATTTGACGGGGTCGATAACTTCCTCCTTCTGGAAAAACTTTCTTTGCATGTCTGCTCTCAGCTCTTGTACGTCTGGTCACTCAGCACCTATGGGACACCCTCCTCTTAAAGTTAAGGTGCCCAGGGTTGAGCCCTTGGTCCTCTTCTCTTCCCATCTCCACTCACTCCCCTTGGAGATCTTCATCCAGGCCTATGATTTGACGTGCATCTATATGCTGATGACTTCCAAAGTCACATATTCGGCCTAGAACTCCCTGTGAACTCTGATCTTGTATTTCTAGCTGCCCATCCACATAGTAGTGACTTACACGTCTCAAAAGACATCTCAAGTGGTCACGTCTGTAGTCAAACTCTTGATCTCACCCCCAATCCCACATACAGTCGTTCTCATCTTAGTTCATGACAACCACATCCTACCAGGGGCTCAGACCAAAAATTTTGAAATCCTCCTTGATGCCTCTATTTTCAACCCTTATCCAATGCGCCAGGGAAATCCCATTGGCTTTTCCTTAAAATACGTCCCAAATCTGACCAGTTCTTACCACTTTCCCTGACAGTGTAGCCTAAGCCATCACCATCTCTAGTGTGAATAACTGTAATAGTCTCCTGACCAGTCTCCCTGCTTCCTCCTGTGCTTCTCTATAGTCTACTGCAAAAGCGCAGGGAACTATATTCAATATTCTGTGACAAACCATAATGCTAAAGACTATGAAAAAGAATATATATGTGTATAACTGAGTCACTTTGCTGAACAGAAGAAATTAACATTGTAACACTGTAACACTGTAGATCAACTATACTTCAATAAACTTAAAAAAATAAAGCTGCCAATGGTCTTCTAAAAATTTAGGTCACATCATGTAACTTCTCTGCTCAAAAAGCTCCAGTGACTTCCTGGTTTCACTCAGAAGTAAAACGAAGCCCTACACGACGTGTCCCCTCCTTCTAGCCCTTCCCTCCCTGACTCCAGGCACTAGTGCCTTCCTGTTCACCCTCTACACTTGGCCTGCACTGGCCTGTTCCCTGCTCCTCCAATACGCCAGGCACACTGCTTCCGACCTTTGAACTGGCTGTGCCCTTTGTCTGGAAAGCTCACCCCAGATGACCACACATTACTAACCCCCTCGCTGCTTTCAAGTTGCTCAAATGTCAGCTTCCTGGTGAGGCTTACCTACACCAGTTTTTCAAAACTACACTCTCTCTGTCCCTGTGCCCAGGTACTACTAGTCCTTCCCAGGCTCTGTTCTTATCCCTGCAGAACTCCAACTTTCTACTGAACCATAAAATTTCCTTTTTTATTATGTTTATTCTCTGTCCTCCTTTTCCCCACCTATGAGAATGTGATCTCCTCGGGAGCAGGGATTTTGGGCGTTTTGGTCACTGGTGTATCCTCATCCCTACAAGAGCACTGGCATCCAGTAAGCACTTGAAAAATATTTGCTGAACAAATGAATTAAGGAAATACAAGCAAATCCTTGTTCCTTTCCTATTTCTACCACTGAATGCATGGATTGTTGCTACTGTCATAACAATGCCCTCCTAATGCCCTAGATAAAACGTTCCTGAAATTGTCGTGTGGGCTTGAAATTTTGGGCTATGCAAGTCAAAATTTAGTCTCTGGTTTTGTTACACTATTAATTTTTTTTACAAACACTTCTGGGCAAAGGAAATAGTCTACCCAACCTGTCTGAAATATTACAAATTCAAATTAATGATAATTTGGCAAGGTCCAAATTAATGAGTTCTTAACCATATATGAAAAGCAAGGAAATTTAAAAAAAGGAGCTTAAACAAATGTATAAAAGTTGATATTACTATTTCATATTTTAAATAAAAATTTAAAAAATTAAAATTTTTCTGATTATAAAGTACATTCTTCTTGTAGAAAATTAAAATATAGAAAATTATTAAATAATCACTTATAACCGCACATCCATTAACAATTTTGATTCTTTTCTTTTCAGTGTTATTTCTAGGAATGTTTTCTTTGTGTATGTGTGAGAATGTGTGTGCATATATGTACTTGTATGTGCACATAACTAGGATATTTATATGTTCAATTTTATATTCTGTTTGCTTTATTTAAGAGTCATCATATGTATTTTTCTATTCCACTAAAATCCTATAGGTCTTTTTTCTGTGGATATACCATTTACAGTACATTTATGTATCATCTATTCCCCTGCTGATGGGGTTTGTACTCTGAATATTTTGCCATTATAATTAGCAATGTGATAAAATCTCTCTGCATACCTTTGCCTACTTCTCTAATTATTGCTTTAACTCTCAAGCTCTTAAAACTGTTAAAAGTGGAATTTCCAAGCCAGAGGGATTTTAAAGCCCTTGATACATATTGCTAAAGTGCTTGCCAGAAAATAGTAACAATTTACACTTTTACTAGGACTCTATACGATGGAACATCATTGTTAATTCAGTAAGTAATATCCTATTTAAATTTGCATTTCTTTGATTACTTGTGTTTCCTCTTCCTTGAATTTTCTGTTCGTGTCTTTTGCCCTTGTTTAATTTTTGGAAGGAGGGACTATCTTCATATTATTCCTACTGAATTATATGAGTTCCTTTAAATTAAGGATAATAACTCTGGTTCATATTTGTAAAACCTGATGGCAACACTCAGGTTGAACAGGGGAAAATGTGGCTCTTAGAGGTGACTTTATTTTTGCTGTAGCTAAGTCTAATTACTAATTACTAGGTGGTTGTGTGGATAGAGAAGTATTAATTTGCATTTCATGCTAATGATAATGTATAATTCTAAGATGCATGTCTTAGTTTGTAAATCAGCTTGTTAAACTCACCACAGAAGAACTGGAAGGGGTACCCACGGAAGATGATATATTGCTTCTTATTATGGGTGTAATTTAATGCTAATAACCATACCCTTTATGGATTATACAATAATTAACCAAAAGCCTTAATGTATATATTTGGATGACAAAGAAGGGCAAATAGTAGGTTTACAACTTTATAACAGGAAACATACCCTGCTGATACTGGGATACTAATTAAGCCTACCTGTTGGTATTAGTTAAAATAGGTCCAGCTTTTCCTTCTGGGGCCATAGTGATGAAGACTGTGCCACACTGATGGACAGTGTCCACATACACACAGCCAAAGCCAGTCAGGAACACAACCTGCAAAAAGAATACTCAAAATCAGATTGAAAAGCAATAAGAAACACTATTGAAATGGCTTCAAATGTCCTTTTTTTTTTTAATTTTTATTAGAGTATAGTTGCTTTACAACGTTGTGTTAGTTTCTACTGTATGGCAAAGTGACTCAGCTATATGTATACATATATCCCCTCTTTTTTGGATTTCCTTCCCATTTAAGTCACCTCAGAGTTAAGTCACCACTAGAGTTCCCTGTGCTATATATAGTACGTTCTCATTAGTTATCCATTTTATACATAGTATCAATAGTGTATATATGTCAATCCCCATCTCCCAATTCATCCCACCCCCTCTTTCCCCCCATGGTGTCCATACATTTGTTTTCTGTCTGTGTCTCTGTTTCTGCTTTGCCAATAAGATCATTTATACCATTTTTCTAGATTCCACATATATGCGTTAATATACGATATTCGTTTTTCTCTTTCTGACTTACTTCACTCTGTATGACAGTCTCTAGATCCAGCCACGTCTCTACAAATGACCCAATTCTGTTCCTTTTTATGGCCGAGTAATATTCCATTGTATATATGTACCACACCTTCTTTATCCATTCCTGTTGATGGACATTTAGGTTGCTTCCATGTCCTGGCTACTGTAAATAGTGCTGCAATGAACACTGGGGTGCATGTGTTTTTTTGAATTATGGTTTTCTCTGGGTATTGCCCAGTAGTGGGATTGCTGGGTCATTTGGTAGTTCTAGTTTTAGTTTCTTAAGGAACCTCCATACTGTTCACCACAGTGGTTGTATCAATCTACATTCCCACCAACAGTGCAAGAGGGTTCCCTTTTCTCCACACCGTCTCCAGCATTTACTGTTTGTATATTTTTTGATGATGGTCATTTTGACTGGTGTGAGGTGATACCTCATTGTAGTTTTGATTTGCATTTCTCTGATAATTAGTGATGTTGCACATCTTTTCATGTGCTTCTTGGCCATCTGTATGTCCTCTTTGGAGAAGTCTGTTTAGGTCTTCTGCCCATTTTTTGATTGGGTTGTTTGTTTTTTTGATATTGAGCTGCACGAGCTGTTTGTATATTTTGGAGATTAATACTTTGCCAGTTGCTTTGTTTGCAAATATTTTCTCCCATTCTGAGGGTTGTCTTTTTGTCTTGTTTATGGTTTCCTTTGCTGTGCAAAAGCTTTTAAGTTTCATTAGGTCCCATTTGCTTATTTTTGTTTTAATTTTCATCACTCTAGGAGGTGGGTCAAAAAAGATCTTGCTGTGATTTATGTCAAAGAGTGTTCTGCCTATGTTTATGCAATCCATATCAAATTATCAATGGCATTTTTTCACAGAACCAGAACAAAAAATTTTACAATTTGTATGGAAACACAAAAGACCCTGAATAGCCAAAGCAATCTTGAGAAAGAAAAACGGAGCTGGAGGAATCAGGCTCCCTGACTTCAGACTACACTACAAATCTACAGTAATCAAGTCAGTACGGTACTGGCACAAAAACAGGAATATAGATCAATGGAACAGGATAGAAAGCCCAGAGATAAACCCATGCACCTATGGTCACCTAATCTATGACAATGGAGGCAAGGATATACAATGGAGAAAAGACAGCCTCTTCAATAAGTGGTGCCGGGAAAACTGGACAGCTACATGCAAAAGAATGAAATTAGAACATTCCCTAACACCATACACAAAAATAAACTCAAAACGGATTAAAGACCTAAATGTAAGGCCAGACACTATAAAACTCTTAGAGGCTTCAAATGTCTTAAGTTCTGATTCAATACCACAAACACTTCCTGGTTATATTTCTTTATATCCATGTGTAGAGGCTATTCAGCTGACTTGAAATGAATAAAAAAAGAATCAAATCCAGATTTTTCAATATCCAGCTGTAAGGTTCATAGAAAAAAAAAAGATGTATGACAGGGCATGAGTGTCTTCATTCTCTGCTTCTCTGGAATTGACAAATAACTCTCTATGGGCTGGAGCCCAGCCATGGGCCAGCTTTATGTGTGCGTATGAAGCTCTGTGGGAAAGAAACCCCCTAAAACACAGGAATTGAAATGCAATGTGCAAAAAACTTCCAGGCTCTTGAGTTTTGACTTACTACCATAATGATGCCCGTTTACGCTGGGGACACAAAAACATACTTGAAAACCCACCAACAAGACATGCTATAGTCCCCTCAAGGTCCCTCACATAACTTGTAACAAGAATGTCAGATAACTTGATTTGCTTGGAGTAAAAATTAATTTTTCTTCCATGAGAAGGTGGACTAAGACTTAAAAAAAAGTTCTATCTCAGAAGCCCGGTGCCAGGCCAGCAGAACAGATGTCCTTTCAGAATTAAATACCAACGTTGCTTAAACGGATAAATATTTGAAATCAGAACTATTTGAAGAACGACTCTGAGAACATCATGTTCACTGCCAGCATTACCTGAGGGTAAGGGCAAGAACCTCCTTGTGTTTGGGGATGTTGATGCTGATGATTTGCAATATCAATTCAGTCCAAGTCTGGGCCCTTTATTATTGTTAGAACCGCAAATAAAAGAAGAAAGACTGAAAATTCCTGGATGAAGGAACAAAGCTAGGTGTCTGCCTGGCATGTAATGAATGTGTTCTAATTTTGTCCAAATGAAGAGGTACCAGAAAGAGTGTACACAGAACCACAGGAGTCTGTGATTCTCACCCTTGGAAGTGACTTCAAGGTTACTGGGCTTCCTCTTGTACAACGGCTCCTCCTTCAGAAATCCTGAGCGTCCTCAGCATCCAGGGCACCTGGAGGTCACCTCTGCCTCCTCCCTACTTTCATCTCCTGCTCTGCCAACTCCTGCCCTAGCCTTCTTTTTCATCCTATGGCCACTTCTCTAGCTTAGTTAGGTCCCTGAATGCCCCTCAGCACCCTCTGTGCAGACAACGCGCTGTCCCCCCATGCAAATCCTTTCCAAATCCTATGCATCTTTGCACATACAGGGTAAGGACACCTTATTCCAGGAGGGTATTCTCTAATTTTTCCATTCTTTTCCTCAGATTGATACCTACTCCTACATTCCTGAAACACTTCAACCATACTTTGATCACAAATCTTATTGCTTGTATTACAGTCACTGGTTTATATCATAGACTCAATCACTAGATTCTCAACTTCTTGAGGGCAGGAGTGGAGTCAGTTTGTATTCTCTATGGATATATTTCCCAAATGGACTGTTTTGCAAAAATATCTGTTTCAAAAGACTCTGTATCCTGAATTTGCCTTTTTGTTCCAAGATAAAAACTGAACTTGACTATGATAAAATATGGAATGCAGCCAACCTAAAAAATGGCTCAGCTCACGAACCTAAAACAAACAGATATACTTTGAGAGACAGTCACATTTATAAAAGCTATTATTTTGTATGATATGTAAAGTAAGTCAACTGCTTTCTTCCAGGCTTACAAACATGGGATTATTCATTTGACACAAACCTTTTTAAGGTCTTGTGCTCCCATGTATATTCCTTCCTCTCAAGGACTGTCCACAACTTCAGGGCATACCCCAGGGTTTTAGCAGAGAGTGTTAGAAACCAGAACTACTACCCCTCAAAGGAGGGAAGGAGGGGATCAGAAGAGGAAAATACTTATTGTTCTGCTCATTCTCAAAGCAATCGGCAGGCGTTTTGAAGTGAGGATACGTGTACTTCCTAAGATAGTAAGGATAAGGCAAGCTGATGGTTTCTGTTAACTGCCCAGGGAACTCCGAAAGTAAGCAAATTAACCTAAACCTTTAAGGTACGTCTTCCAGCCAAAAACCTGGACCCTGGAGAGAAATATTGCTGGGTGTCCCTTTTACTCATCACTAGAACGGAAGAAATGCAGACTTTAATTCTTGTAGCCTACTCTTGTCTCCTTTCACATGTAGAGAAATAACCTGCAACACCAAGCATTTTGTACAATGTGAGCTCTAGGGATTAGAGAGTTGGGAACCCAAGTGCCAGAGGAATTAGTGCCAGGTCCCCCAGAAATTAAAATAAATTCTTGTTTTGGTCTAATGGTTTGATCATTTAATCATTCAATCAATTATTGGATATTTAAGGTGAGCCTACAAGGAGCTCCTCACTGCAGTAGGCACTGAGAAGTAATCATGCCCTCAAGTTGCTCCCAGCTTGGGTGGTGAAAAAGCCAAGTACACAAGTAATGAGATAAGAGCTACAAGTTCCAAGGCAGAGATGTATAAAATGTTTCTCCCTCTCAGGGTGTTAACCATCATGGTCTCTGTATAATTTCATGAGGGCAACAGTTTTGTGTCCATTTTCTTCAAGAAGAAGCATGATAAAGCTTGCTTTTTGGGGTTTGCCCTCTTGCCAACCATGTGAGAAAGCCTGGTTTAGCCTCCCTATGGAGGAAAGACCACGTGGTAAGAGAGCTGCCCAGACTTCTCAGCTGAACTCATCCGTAGCCAACCCTCTACCTGAATGCAGCTGCATGAGTGATCCCAGGCTCACACAGAAAAATCACCCAACCAAACCCTCTGAATCACCATTGTTGCAAGCCTCTAGGTTTGCGGGTGGTTTGCTACAATGAGCCAGACAGAAGATGATGGGGCTTCTGTCAACCTGGGTCCCTGAGTGACCATGTAGAACAGAGCCCCTGACGACAAACCCTGGGATGTAGCATGAGCAAGAAGTAAACAGGACCGTGATAGGCAGCATAATGTAGCCGATACTAATGGATAGAAATATTGGTAATAGAAATAGGGTTCCAGCAAAAACCTAAAATCTGAGTCCTTGGCTTAATGGTAGGCAGTAGAAATTGATATTGAAAGCTACAAGAATAGGAATTCATGTTACAAAGTGGCAAGACACTTAGTAAAACTTGTCTGAGATTACTTGGGAGGTAGATTATAAACCTAATAGATTTGTAGCTCTAGAAGATGAGGTTTGAAGACAAAACATAAGTAGTGAGTGTTGGCTGCTGCTGGCTGTGTCTGGCAATGTGTTTCACTATGAAGAAGCAATGAGCTCAGGAAAGAACTGGCCAGTTTGCAAATAGAAATTCAAGAGAATAAAGAGATTCCAGAAATTCAGGGCTTTGCAAAGTCAGTAATGCTTTTAACCCCAAACAGTAAGAGATAAAACTTAATCTTTGAACATGAAGGCAGATTAATACTCAGACTCAGGGCTGTGTATAGCCATCAGAACTCACTGTTAAAACTTCTTAATTATTAAGGTGACTCAGAAAAAAATTTTAGATGAATAGTTTAACTTTGCCACAGAAGCTCTCCTAAATCCAAAGAGAGGTAAGGAAGCAAGATAGTACAGAAATATGTCTTTAAAAGGACCAAGGATGTGGTTATTAGCACATGGAATTCTCTGGAATCAAACAGGTAAGCAGTCTACTGAGTTTCTGAGAAATTACTACTGCCTAATAAATTAATGAACCTAGACTAAAAGAGTCTGTGATTGATTATTTGAGACTCAATACAACTTCAGATGTTGGCCAAGGAGGATCTCTGAGGGTAGATCCAGGGACCGGAAGAACAATGGTAAAAGAGCTCTTCCATGAGCAGAGACAGGGCTTGAAGACTATTCCTTGTTTCCAAGGTATAAAACCCCACACAACATGTGCTCAGAAAAATTTCAGAATTGTTATGGGTGAGAGGCTGTGTATGTGTCTCATTCTCCCTCTTTCCAGTTTGGAGGAGCTATTACCGTCATCCTGCCCTGTGTTTTGGCGGGGAGAGGGGAGCCGATGAGTTCATACATCTCCAGATGAAAAGGAGCCACATCCAGGCTAAGAGGGCATCACTCAGAAGTATTGAATTCCAGTGGGATGTGGTGACTGGTTAGAATCTTGGGGAGGAGAGCTGCTCTGGGGTGGGGAGGGGAAGAATGAATTAAGAGACTGATTTTTAAATAAAAAGCCAAGGGCATTTTTCTTTTTTTTTTGAGTTGTTTATTATTGCAGAATAAGCTAGTCAGTCCTGATCGATGCTGTCATTTAGTTATTTTTTACTTTCTTCACTTCACGTTGGTAGTATGGGTATGTGTGTGGAAGGCTATAGGCAACATACAGTAAGAGACTTGCTGCTTTAACCACAAAACATTTGGGGAATACTCCGTGTTCTGTCATTTGTGTCTGTGTTAGAGCACTTAGATCAGTAAGACTTTCTCTTACACATTGTGGCTATAAGAAAACCACTGAGGGGCTTCCCTGGTGGCGCAGTGGTTGAGAGTCTGCCTGCCAGTGCAGGGGACGTGGGTTCGAGCCCTGGTCTGGGAAGATCCCACATGCCGCAGAGCGGCTGGGCCCGTGAGCCACAATTACTGAGCCTGCGCGTCTGGAGCCTGTGCTCCGCAACAAGAGAGGCCGCGACGGTGAGAGGCCCGTGCACCGTGATGAAGAGTGGACCCCGCTTGCCACAACTAGGGAAAGCCCTCGCACAGAAATGAAGACCCAACACAGCCATAAATAAATAAATAAAAATTAAAAAAAAAAAAGAAAACCACTGAGGCCTAGGTCCTGCCTCCCAGTTAGTACATTATCTTTTACTACAATTACAAATAAGGAACAGTGTAACGTAACTTGTGCTTTTCTATATATTCAGTTATCTTTATTAAAATGATTATTTACTATATTTTTATCCAACAAACAATATTTAAAAAAATTACACCAGTTTAATTTTACTGAGTAATTAAGTTACAAGGTGACGCCTAGGAAATAACTGAAAGTATTCTTGGAAGTCTATCTCTCTTCCTTTCTCTCCCATTCTTTCTCTCTTTTTTATCCTGATAGACTATATGGAATAATCCAGGGATAATCAAGAGGCAGTTACAAAGCATCCCAGCACTGCAGCTCAGTTACATAACGGGTATCCCTGTTATTAAAAGTCCTTAAGCCACCCCCTCCTCCAATTTGTACTAATTCTCTCCGTAACTGGGCTCAATTCCCATCATAGTACACTTGCTGGACTTCATCCCTCTTCAATTCTCTTTCTTTTACCTGATTCATTTTGCTCCCACCTCACATTTGCACTTCCTTTCTGATAGTTAATTCTGTGTCAACTTGACTCTGGCCACCGGGTGCCCAGATTAAAACATGATTTCTGGATGTGTTGGTGAGGGCGTGTCCAGAGGAGATGAGCATCCGAATCAGTGGAGTCCGCAGACTGCCCTCCCCAGTGTGGCTGGGCATCATCCGATCCACTGAGGGCCTGAATAGAACAAAATGTGGAGGAAGAAAGAATTTGCCCCTTTTTTCCTGCCTCACTGTTTGAGCTGGAACATTTCATTTCATCTTCTCCTGCCCTTGGACTGGAATTTACACCATGGCTTTCCTGGGTCTCCAGCTTGTCTATTGTGGGATGTCTCAGCCTCCACAAATTGATCTGAAGATATGGTAATCAGGCATTGCATTTGTTCTGCTGACTTTTGGCAAAAATCTGTAAAACATTTCACCCTCTATTTTGGGAAGGAAAAAATATAAAATATACTTATATCCCCAGATCAAATAGTTTGTAAAAGAATATCTTAGGAAGGAAAATCATAGTATGGAAGACTTCAAGGTTTAGACTTTGAAGGGAAGAAGAGATTTCCCCATATGCTACAGGATTGAACGCTAACCTGCAGAGGGAATAAGGCAGTAAGATGTAGCCTGCTTGGTTGCAGGTAGTGGTTTGTCTTAAGCAGTCTAGTGAAGAGGCTTTTCTGCACTGGACTCTGTGTTTTAGTAATCACTCTGGTGGTAGCTGTGGAGACAGATTTGTGGGTAGGAAGGCTGACAACAGAGAGACCCTTTAACGGGCTATTGTTAAAATCTGGGAGAGAGATGATGAATAAAAGGCCTGAAGTAGACCCTGGTCACAGAGAGAAGGGGCAGATACAGAGACACTTCTGCGGAATTTCTGCCAGAACTTCGTGACTTACTGGAAGAATGGGGGAAGAGAGGGAAAGGAAGGTACTGGGATGCTGCAGAAAAAGACAGGCTTGGAAGCTAGACAGTCCTGGGATTGCATCCCAGGTCCACTTGCCCTGTGCAAGTTAACCTCTCTGAGCTTCAGGTGCCATCTACCTGTAAGAGATGCAATGCAGACTAATGACAATGTTTGTGTAAAGTGCTTGACATAAAGCAGGCATTCAATACAACTTTTTATCAATATTATTTAAGGTTTTTATACTGGAAAAATGGTGGTGATATTAACTGAAGCAGAGACTCTAGGAGAAGCTGGCTCGGGGGATGGAAAATGATCCCTTTGGTTTCAGATGATGACGCTGGCTTGAGGTGACTGCAGGTCTTCCAGGCAGAGATGTCTGGTGGGTGGCCAGAAACACAGAGCTGGAGCTCGGGAGGGACGCGGGGGCCTGAGACAGGTACCTGGGAGTGACTGGGTGACACAGATGGTAGCTGAAGCTCGGAGATGAATTAGATCTCCCAGAGAGGAAAAGAAGAGGGGAAAATTTCTAAGGTAGGAACGACTGGATAAGGATGAGAAGAAAATAACGGATATTCTGGGTGTAATTCTTCCTTCTGTATACTTACTGAAAAATGTTTTAGGGAAATCCCTACTCCTGAGTATCTTGGGAAGCAATGGTGACTCAACCAGAACAAACTGTAAACACATAGGAGACTCTCAACCAAGATACTTGGCAGATGTTACAATTGGGTGTCAACTTGCTGATATCTCTTCTGGCCCTGATATGGGGGGGTGAGGGAGGCGACTGAAGTAAGCAAGAAGCCAAAACATCTGCACTTCACATTTTATAAGGCAGATTCTCACTTGGATCGACAACTGCTTCTCTATGTAAACATTTTGGGGTGGATGCTAATGATATCTCTGAAAATGACAACATGCTCTTTAAGCATTAGTGCTCAGGGTTACCCCTGTCTGATATGCACCAAATGGACGGATTACACATTTGAGTTCTGGCTCATCAAGGCATTTACCAAAGTGTCTCACGATATTCTTGCAAGCAAGATAAGAAATATCTTATACAGTATAGTTTAAAACTGCTTTTAGACACATTTTCTTATTTAAGAAATGTGGGCTAGATGACAGTACAGTTTGGTGTGTTAGTGGCTGATTGAACCCACGCATTAGGGAAGTGTCTGGTGATTCACTGCAGCATGTTGACCTTGGACTTGTCCTGTTCAACATATTTATTAATGACTTGGATGAACATGTAGAATGCATGCTCACCACATCTATAGATGACATAAAGCTACTAGGGATACTTAAGTATGTTGGATGACAGCATCACAGTTTTTTTAAAAGTGATTTCAACAAGTGGATTAGGCCAATGGCAACAAGATTTAATTTACCGGGGGTAAATGTTAAGTCCTGTCATTGGGTTAAAAAAGTCAACTGTACAGCAAGTCATATGATAAAGACCTGGGGGATGTGGCTGACCACGAGTTCAATAATAACAGTCTGAACTCGTTAATAAAAAGCTAACTCAATCTTCTAATTTATTAATGGAAGCATAGGGAGGTAATAGCTGGTTAGACCACATTTGGAATAGTATGTGTAATTCAGGCTGCCAGATTTTTAAAAGGGAACATAACACACTAGTGTGTTCAGGCTAGGGTAACTGTGGTGATGGGTCTGGAAATCACACTTGCTGAAGGAATGATTCAAGGAACCAGAAACGTTTGGCCTGGATAAGGGAACAGTTAGAGAAGATGCTGAATCTGCCTTCAAATGATTGTAGTGTTGCTCTATTAAAGGGGAAGTAAACACTCTGTGATGCCTCAGCAGGTTAAACAAGGATGGATGAATGGATCCTACAGAGGGATAGTTTTCAGCTTGATATAAGCAGAAACTTTCTCATAGTCACTGCTGGAATAAGCCATGACTATGACACTGGGAGTCTTCTAGGGTGGGATGTCATGGAAGGGACTCTTGCTCTAGGTAAAAGGGGAAATTAGAAAACCTCTTCTAACTTGTGCTTTCATCGACTTTCAGGTGGAAATGTTTGTAGCCAGGGCAGGACTCCAAAGGACAGACAGTGCTCTTAGCTTGGTATAGGAAAAACGAGACTGGGCCACAAGTGAGCAGACCCAGGTTCCAGCCTGATGCTGCTTAATTATAAACCACCTAGTGGATTACTTTTTAAGCCTCAATCCTCTCATCAGTAACATAAACATCAAAATTACTGCCCCGACTATCTTAGAGTTTTTGCAGTGATCAAAGCCTCTATCGTAGGGCTTACTACACTCGACTGCATTTATTTAGCTATGCGGGTGCCTTGAAGGTGGGAATTATACATTATTCAGGGCAAAGGGTTTGGCCCTTGATAGGTCCTCAATAAACGTTGGTTGAATAAATGAATGAAAGAACAGAGACTGGATGTGAAAGCACTTTGTAAATGGTACAGAGCTTATAGGAGAAGAAAACAGCAATGATGCTGACCCCACTAAACTTCCCTGGTGGCGCAGTGGTTAAGAATCCGCCTGCCAATGCAGGGGTCACGGGTTCGAGCCCTGGTCTGGGAAGATCCCACATGCCGCGGAGCAACTAAGCCCATGCGCCACAACTACTGAGCCTGCGCTCTAGAGCCCGCGAGCCACAACTACTGAGCCCGTGTGCCACAACTACTGAAGCCCACGCGCCTAGAGTTCGTGCTCTGCAACAAGAGAAGCCACCACAATGAGAAGCCCGCACACCACAACGAAAAGTAGCCCCCGCTCGCCCCAACTAGAGAAAGCCCGCGCGCGGCAACGAGGACCTAACACAGCCAAAAATAAAATAAATTAAAAAGAAAAAAAAAAAAGAGTCAAAGATCATGAGAATTTACTGGATCTTTGTAGAAGAGAATTTACCTGCAAAGAGATCATTTTAATCTGCCTTTTGGGGTTCAAACTGCTCGTTCTTCTTTGGCTCAGAAATTGCTTTTCATAAACAATTCAATCACTTCCCGTGGCTTTTAAGATAAAAACCCAAATCCGTGATTGGAGCTACAGCATCTTGCCAGGTTTGGCCTTGAACTGCCTCACTAGCCTCCCCTCTCTTACCCCCTTTTCCTTCATCTGGCACTAGGGCCACACTGGCATTTAGATCCCGGAAAGGCCAATGCTCCCTCTCTGAGCACCAAAGCTTTGAACACATTGTTCTTTCTGCCAAGAAAAATCTCCCATTCTCTCGTCTACTTAATGCCTGTTCCTCCTTTAAGGCACAGATGCCAGGTCTCTTACCCATTGACACACTCCCTGGCCTCTCAAATTAGTCTGCCGTATAACAGCACACCTGTACCCGCCTCTCCTGCAGAGTTGTTACCAGAGTTCACAACAGCACAACGACCCATGGGATTACTTGCTTATCATCTATCTCCTCCACACATGATCTCCTTGAGGGAAAGGGCTGTGTTCCATTTTTGTTCACTGTATTTTATGTAGTCCCAGCACCAGGTTATAATGTCTGGCACATATTTAATCTCAAGAAGTCCTGTGGATTGAATGACTGAAGCAATGTTTCTCAATGTCTATATTAGTAAAAAGGTAACTACTATGTTTTCTGTGTACCTTTTTTTGTTTTCAATTTTTCCAAAGAAGGTTGCCTAACTTTGACGAAAATAAGGTTTTGAACTATCAGCAATTGAAATCCCATACACTGTGACAGGATTCTAAATTATTTCCCTGATAGGATCAAAATTATGACTTAAAATGATCAACATAAGCTTATTTTTCATGCTTTCACTTACTTATTGAGAATCTAAAGATTTTTCCTCCCTGAAGTTAGGCTCCCACCCACTGTCATTAGGGATAAGAGCACCAGCTGCCACTGCGGGGCCTCTGGCTGAGATGTCTTCTAACCAGGTGTGAGCCAAGGACACAGCCCCAGAAAACCCACCCCAATCAGAATTCTGTGGCCGACACGCTCTCAGGTCTTCTAGTTAACTCTTGATCCAAAGAATACTTCTTTGCGTAACCATAAAGTTACTGTCTGCATATTCCTTCTCATATTCCACGTCAAAATTAAACAACATGACACGGTCTTATTTACATGACCAAGGCAGGGGCATCTCTATGACTGACAAAAGCTAAGGAGTTTTCTTCCTTGGGGCATAATGGAGATTTTATGGTGTTTTAATTCTGCTTTTTTTAGGTCAGCTTTGAAATTCACATCACGTGCCTGTGATCCAGGGCTGAGGAAAAGCTCCTGGAAGACAAGCTCCCTCCTACAGAAGGGCTGCTTCCTTTCATCAGAGGACGCAGCTCCCCAAGCTCCCCAGTGATTTATATGCCCTGGTGTGTTACTGAGGAGATGTCAGCGAGGGCCTGAAACAAATCTTCCTCCAGAATAGGAAGTAAACCGTGGTCTGCGGGACATATGGCACACAGCTCCTCAAAGATAAATGGGAACATGAGACTTTGCTGGGTCCTCGGACCAGGGATGATAAGGGTGTTGGAAACAGTACCTCCTCTCAGCTTTGAAGTGTCCCTGACTACAAAGGTTTGAGGAAATTTAGAGTGAACAGGAATCCCCAAAATAAGGTTTGGCAGGCAGAATGCCTATTGTAAAGAATTCCCTAGACATGTATAAGCAAGGTTTCAAACATCTTCAAACCGATGCAGGGGAGATCAGGGACCCTTGAGAAGCTGGTGATACTTATTTTGTAAATTACGGAGACGGGGAACGTCTTCTGAGGCTGCACAGACCCAGCAGATTTTCACTGTTCATCACGTGAGCACTGCGGATGGAGATCACACCCCTCAGTAGTTTGGGGCACCACAAATGCAGGTCTCCCAGGTGAGCTGGGCCCCTCTTGCACCTGTCCCCGGCCATGTCCTTCACCTGTTTCCACAGCTACGCTCTCCCCAGGCCCCCACCCCTTTCCCTCTGTCTCTCAGCAGATGCTTCATTCCACACTTCATAATAAACTTAAGGCCAGTGGGTATCACTTCACTCCATTTCCCAGCCCATCCCTCCTGAGATCTCTACCTACACCTGTGCCCATCCCCAACTCTTTTCTGCCATCAGAGAAGAGGGCGTGGCCCTTCTGTTCAAGTAGAATTACACTCCCCGTGATTTGGACTTGTCTCTCTGGCAATTCCTCGCTCCTGTTTTCATGTCTCCTCGACTGACTCCTTTCCTGCAGCACACAAAGGGCTTCCTCCCCACTGATCTCATCTGCTTCATGGCCAGGCTTCTTGCAAGAACACTTCTCACCCGTTCTTGCACTCCCTCACTTCCACTCCCTCTGAACCTGTAACTTGCAGTGGTTACCTTGCTGGCCCTCTTCCCACCGTCTTCCATCCTGTAAACTTTCTCTTTCAGGGCCTTCCTGCTTCTGCCCTGCCCAGCTTCTCCTCCTGCCACTCTCCTGCTCCTTCTCAGTCTGTTGCTGCATGACACTCACGTGTTGGAGGTTCCCAAGGTTAGGCCTGGGACCCTCTTCTCCTCCTTTATAAGACCTCTCTTGGTAACCTCATCTTCTCTTTCATTCATTCAGTCATTCATTTATTCGTTTGATACGTATTCAGGTCTCATTGTGTTGGCAGGCATTCTGCTGTAGGCTGTGGATGAATAAGGCAGGTGTCCGACTGCCAGGAATCTTGACTTGGTAGGAAATCATTTACAGAAGTGAATGCAATTAAATATGTTACAAATGTTGTATGAGTATGTAGAGGGTCCCAGGGGGGTGGGCAGGAGACTTCACGGGGGTGTAGGGAGAGACTCTCTTGAGAGACGAGAAAGAATGTGCCAGCAGGACTGGCGAAGAGGGCAGTTAAGGAATTCCAGGTAAGGGAGCAGCATTCATAGCACATGCTATGGAGCGAGGCAGGTCTGGATAAAATCCCAGTCCCTTCCCTGTAGCACATGGGAATTGGGCCACGTTCCTTCTGGAGATCTCAGTTTTCACTTCTGTAACGTGGAGGTGACAGTCCCTATCTTGTATGGCTGCTGCAAAGGTTGAGTAAGAAGGAATGTAAAGTGCTTAGCACAACGCCTAGCATACAGTAAGCACTTATTAAATGATAACCATTGTTATCACTGTAAGTACATTTATAACTTTAATATGTGTTTTGTAACCATTACAATAGGACCTACTTCATAAGCTTGTTGTGACGATCAAATGGGCTAATATATGTGAACGGACTTTTAAAAAGTTCAGCACAGTATTATTCAGCCATAAAAAGGAATGAAGTTCTGACACGTGCTACAACATGCATGAACCTTGAAAACATTATGCTAAGTGAAATAAGCCAGACACAAAAGGACAAATGTTGTATGATTCCACTTACATGAGATGCCTGGAGTAGGCAGATTCAGAGACAGAAAGTACAAGAGAGGTTACCAGGAGTTGGGGAGAGGGGAGAATGGGGAGTTATGGGTTTAGAGTATCTGTTCAGGATGACGAAACATTTCTGGAAATAGATAGTGGTTGTGGTTTTACAACATTGTGAATGCATTTAATGCCACTGAATTGTACTGAAAAATGGCAAATTTTAAGTAAAGCAGAAAGGAAATGCTAGGTTCCTGTGCCATTTTCAACAAAAATATTATCACTAACATCCAGAGTGAGACAGAGACAAATCAGGACATCTGATCTGTTCAGGTTTTTAAAACTGTGCTTAAATTTGCAAAGTTTCACATACTACTAGGATTAATATGTATATTTTACACTTAGCAAATTTTCAAAAGAGGTGATTAATCTAGGGTTGACAATATGATTGTCCTAAGATCTGGACAGTTAGATTACCTTCCGTATAAAGAAGATTAACAATTTTATTTCATTTTTGACCTGGATTTAGACCCAAGATGGGCTTGCTTAACTGGTGCTCCCCTCTCATAAACAGTTGCAAAGTACGCTTTGAGATACATACTTGTGTTTGAGAATTTATAGCCCATTGAAGATGTAAAAGTGGATACACATGTGCCCTCACACAGAGACAAGACATTCAGCATTTAGAAAACTATGTGTAGAAACAGACAATTACCAGAACCTTAGAAAAGGGACTGTTTCTTTGGGTTTTGGCAGGAACCCTCACGGCTCACTGACCTGCGTTCCCTGATTGTTGATGTCGATGGCGTCGCTCCACTCACTCGTCATTTCCTCCAGCAATTCTACTCTCAAAAGGAGGCTGGGGAGTAAGTCTCTGGTCCTGCAGTCTGGGTAACTGGAAAACTGATGATACAGCTCATGATGAATTGAGCACTCAGGAGGGATTCTTCTGCAATAAACCTCACACTTCGGAATATCTAAAATTGAAAAAAAGAAAGGCATATGCAGACTTAGGCCTTGAAGAAAAAGACTTGGGGATGTTAAACGTAATGGGGCAAGAGAAACTTCTCAAAGAAGCTCACTTTTATTTAAGGATCACAGGTAACTACGAAGTCAAAAACCTCCAGAAAGAATATAGGTTTTGTATTATTTAAATTCAATACAATAACATATACCTTTAGTATTTTCCTTTATAAGTACTGTTACTGGACATCTGTTGTGGAAAATTATTCGAGGACTAGGGTCTTCTGAGAGGGTTAAATAAGTCACTCCAAAGTGCTCTTGATATGTCAGTGCTATAGCCCTAGAACAGAATCAGATCAAAGGATAGAAATGGTTTAGAAAAAAATGCATGCTTTCTCTCCTGATAACATGTTTATTTGGATTTGCAATATTCAGAACCTCTGTAACACCTTCTCTCTTATACATCAGAAGAAATGTTTTCCAGAGAGTGGATGGTCATCCGCTCATCTATTACCTGCCAAACACTAATGATAGGTTTACTAATTTTTTCTGACAGTAGTAAACATTTTTATCATATTCAAGAAAATGTGAAAAATCATATACACACTACTATATTTAAAACAGATAACCAACAAAGACCTACTGTATAGCACAGGGAACTCTGCTCAATCCTATAACAACCTAAATGGGAAAAGAATTTGAAAAAGAATATGTATAACTGAATCACTTTGCTGTACACTTGAAACTAACAAAACATTGTTAATCAACTATACTCCAATATAAAATAAAAATAAAAAAAAAAATTAGGTTAAAAATATAAATAAAATAAAACCCCTATAACTCCTACCACTCGGAGAGAATTACGGATATCCTTGTGCTAGCTTTTCCTCCCGCTCTTTTTTCCTCTGTGCATATGTGCCTTAATCTCTTCAGATGGGGTGACTTCCTCCTCAAAAGTGCTGGTAAATTTTGGCAAAGGAGGAGTTGATGTGCTTCTAGAAGGACGACTAGAGAATCTGGGTACTTGCTCTTTTTTAATTCTAAAGGTAGGTATGCTCAATATGTTTGTTGTCAATTTTTGCCAATCATCATGCTTTACAGGATCTCCATTTTGACTACGAAGAGCAAAGCTGTATTTACGATTTGGCCTCAGAGAAACTGCTGTGTGGCCATAGGCTGACCTCTACAATGGACAGAGAGAAAGGCTCCAATTTAGACCTAGAGACTACCAAAAAGTATTTCATATCAAAGCAGGAAAAAAATTCTCTCTGAAGTTTAAATTCTGTGGACCAATTGTTGAAATTAATCAAAGAAATCAGATATTTGCCAAATGTGGCCCTCAGTTTACACTTATTATAAGGGGTCAATGACACACTAAAGAATTTCCCATTCATTACCTATTCTGTTCGCCAGTGTGAGTTCTTCCCAAAGACTGTATTTGTCTGAAATGTCAAGGTGAACTGTCGATTAGTATTTGGGGAAATCATATTACTGACTAACACCATGACATGTGCACTGTTGGACTGGGGGGAGGAGAGAGGAGAGGAGATGGAACACTCTCCGAGTATCAGTCTTTGGATTAACACCAAAGTTCTTCTCCCAGCCTAACTGTGGAAGAGCCAGGCAAGCCAACCACAGAGAATGCTCTACTGATAGCCAAGAGAGCTGGGGTCAAGACTAAAATATGGCACTTCCAATTTAATATTTAGCTTAATATTTATAGATAAAGATTTAAATTATATTAATAAAATCTTAGAATTTTAAACTTAATTTCTAAGTGTTTTATTTTACATTTTGTCTCTCAGTTTTAAAAATAAGTTTTGTTTTCTATACATAGGTTCACATTGCTTTCAAAAATACTTCCTTAAACTTACCACACTTAATTGATGGAAATGTTCTATTTGTTGATTGTATCAATGCCAATATCCCAGTTGTGATATTATAGTTTAGTTTTGCAAGATGGGGGAACTGGGTAAGGGATACATGGGACCTCTCTGTATTATTTCCTATAACTGTATGTGAATCTACGATTATCTCAAAATAACACTTACTAGAGAATGGACTTGAGGACACGGGGAGGGGGAAGGGTAAGCTGGGACAAAGTGAGAGAGTGGCATGGACATATATACACTACCAAATGTAAAACAGATAGCTAGTGGGAAGCAGCCGCATAGCACAGGGAGATCAGCTCAGTGCTTTGTGACCACCTAGAGGAGTGGGATAGGGAGGGTGGGAGGGAGGGAGATGCAAGAGGGAAGAGATATGGGAACATATGTATATGTATAACTGATTCACTTTGTTATAAAGCAGAAACTAACACACCATTGTAAAGCAATTATACTCCAATAAAGATGTTAAAAAAAATTTTTTTTATTGAAGTATGGTTGATTTACAATATTATGTAAGTTTCAGGTGTACAGCACAGCGATTCAGTTATTTACATATATTCTTTTTCAGATTCTTTTCCCTTATAGGTTATTACATAATGGTGAGTATAGTTCCCTGTGCTATACAGTAGGTTCTTGTTGGTTATTTATTTTATACAGAGTAGTGTGCATATGTTAATTCCCAGCCTCCTAATTTATCCCTCCCCCCACCCCCCTTCGGAAACAATGTTTTTTTTAAAATAAATTTATTTGTTTATTATTTATTTCTGGCTGCATTGGGTCTTCGTTGCTGTGCACGGGCTTTCTCTAGTTGCAGCAAGCGGGGGCTACTCTTCGTTGTGGTGCGCGGGCTTCTCATTGTGGTGGCTTCTCTTGTTGCGGAGCACGGGCTCTAGGCACACGGGCTTCAGTAGCTGTGGCACGTGGGCTCAGTAGTTGTGGCTCGTGAGCTCTAGAGCACAGCCTCAGTAGTTGTGGCACACGGGCTCAGTAGTTGTGGCTCATAGGCTCTAGAGCGCAGGCTCAGCAGTTGTGGCGCATGGGCTTAGTTGCTCCACGGCATGTGGGATCTTTCCGGACCAGGGCTCGAACCCGCGTCCCCTGCATTGGCAGGCGGATTCTTAAGCACTGCGCCGAAGTCCCAAGTTTGTTTTAATTAAAAAAAAAAAACTCACCACACTTAACTTCTCCAACCAGAACATAAGGACAAAACATTCCTCTCAAGTTAGGGGTGAAAAGTGTTTATAAAATCATGGATGTTTGTGAGTGTTGTGAAAGAAGAAGGGATGTGTGTAGGGAATGGAGCCTTACTATTAAGGATAACTCGAGTTAGGAAGTTATCTTTTAAAATATTACTACTAGAAATCTCTATATACATCAAAGTTAAGATGGCTAAAATCTCAAATAAAGTCTATAAATTCATAATCACGAAAAAAGGTACCTCTCATAAGGTTACAATATGTTTTCTTTTGTACTTTTTATATATACCATAAATAAGTTATTCCTGACAGCTACAGAAAGGACATATTGCATGCAAAACGACCGCAAAATAAAAGTCCGGTATGAACAAACCATTACATGTCTCTGGCTTGATTCTGTGGTTGCTATTTGCATAATTGGTAATTGGTAATTGGAGTAACTTGCGTGCAGGAACAACCACAGAACAGAGTCTTCTGTGACTTGTGTTTATCTAAGTTATCTCTCTTAATGACTTGAGAAAAATTCCATTTTGAAGTAAAAGTAAAATATGGGAAAAGAAAAGGTTTTCCAACTTGACTCCCTCATATTTTAACCCTTACTTCTTATCACTTGACAGAGGCCAAGAAGCCATAAAAGAAGGCGATCTTTTCATTATGATAGATTTCTGCTATTCTATGGTATAAACATCACATTTCCCCCTAGTAGAAGCTGTATAAGGGAAAAATCTCATCAGTAGTACACTGGGACAACCCATGTGTGATCATAACATTTGCCCAGTTGTATACAAAATCTAGAAGCCATGAAAAATAAAAGCAAAACCTAATTTTACGTGTGGTGAGCACTGCAACTATTCTCCTATTTCTCCCGGCACCTGGATGAAGCAAAGAAGGACATTCACATAAATGTAAAATACCTGGTACAGAATCCATTTTCCCTACAGCTCCCGAAGGGCACTGCCACACTCTGTCTGGGAAACTCTTGTCTAACTATAGCTGGCAGGCTCCAGCACTGGGAGCTGTCGGCAACTGCGGCAGGAGAGAAGGCCAGCAAGATCTGTTTCTGAAGCAGGGATGCGTCCAGCGCTGACTGACTGATGTCAGGCATTAAGTCCCAGCAAGGAAGGGAGCTGGATTTCACAGGAGGCTGCTCACCACCTGGGCAAATGCTGAAAGTAGCGCTGTCTGGAACATGAAAATACTGAAGAAAGAAAAGACAGTGCAGAGAGAGCACAGTTACTACAGTCCTACAGAGAAGCTAAAGTTTTTAAAGCACAGCTTCTGAGAAACCATAACATATATTCTCAGGAGGTGGCCAGGTGGGGGACATGGGAATATTAGAAATCCTGTTCCCATGAGAAAGCTCTAATGAGACAATTACAAGGAGCAAGAAGAACAGGGTCGGCTTTTCTAGGCATAATGAAACATGATAAAACTGGTGTGATTTCAAAGGCGAGGCAAAGTTCTCAATACCCCCAGGTATTGCAAAGGAAAGGCCATGCCATGTGGTAGCAATGTTGTTTGTTGGGAGGGAGTCCTCCTAGAGAGGTGTGGCTGGCCTGAAAGGGTGGCACCCCGGGGGACCTTGGGCAGAAGAGATCGGAATGAGATACAGAAGGGTAAACTGGGGGCTCAGAAGACAAATTTTTTTGAAGGCTCATCCTGAGGGAGCAGGAAACTCTGATCTCCAACCCTCTGCTGGAATTCCACATGGTTTCTGGCACATTAGAGAGTCTCAGGATTGTAGACATAAAAAGGACCTTTAGAGATAATTTATTTGGCCCTCCTCTTTCACAGCTGAGGAAGCTGCTTCCCAGAGTGCAGATGATTTGTCCAGCATCGCAAAGCCAGTGTGTGGCAAAGCCTAGCCAGAAGCCAGGCTTCCTCCTTCGCTCTTGGCTGTTTCTCCCACTGTCCCAGACAGTCTCCCTGAGAGGGTAGGGATTACCATGTCTTTGAACAATTCCCACACCTGCCCGAAGCAGGGTCAGGGTTGAAAAAGGGGGCCCCCTCAGCTGCAGAAAGAATGGGGGCCTCCCCCTTCTCTCAAGGAGCCCACTGTGATGCTGGTGTTGAGGTGCTGGCAATGCTCCTTTCCTGAGTGCCCAGCCTTTTTACTCACATTACCTCATTTAACCTTCACCCCAAACCTGCAACGAATGCAAAATTATGCCCCTCTTCAGATGAGGAAGCGTCAGTGTTGAAAACCCTGACACAATGCCTCAGGAAGCCCTAGGGTGGGGAGAAGCAGGAAAATTATCAGGGCTCATGCTGGTTCTTTCCTCAAATCCTCGCCTACAGTGCAATTACTGTTGACCTCTACTACCCACCAGGGTACTTCTGGTCACCTATTTATTTTATCAATACTTCAGCGAACCAAGATGAAATTCTATTATTCTGACATTTTTATAAATACTATAATGCACTGTAGGCTTAGAAGAATAAGACTTTCATCCTAGTGTATTGCTCTAATGTAATTTTTAGGAGCTGAAAGTAAGGGCTAACAATAAATTCAGATGAAAGTAAAGAAAAATAATACTTTTCTATATGATGGTTTCAATAGCGTAAAACAATAGCATACCACTTAGCATATTCTGTTTTCAAACCCTTTTAAAATATCTCCTTACTCTCTTAAAATTAAACTGTTCATCTGAACTGTATAAAGAATTGAATAAAAAAATCCTTCTTGGATTCATTTTCCGCGTATTCTGCCATAGAGACATTAACATAAATGAGCTGGTACATTTTCACATTTCCTCTCCTCGTGGACACAGAGCTCAGTGCTCCCAGATCTGGGGCTCCGTTGGGGCTGAGCCTTCACACACGGCTCCTCCAGGCACGGTGGCCTGCGAGGCAGATGTTCTTTTCCAGGAGCCTCGGAGCCAGGCCTCAGGCCCGCTTCCCGCCGGTGGGGCCTTGTGTTAGTGAGCGCTGGCAGAGAGCGCTGCAGCCTCGGGGCAGACGGGGCCGGCAGCACCCAGCTGCCAGCGGGTCCCGATCTCCTGATTGGTAGGACGTCTCCTCATTAATTACCTTGGAAGTGCTCACCATGGCGTCCATGGTTTTAATGAAAGCAAAAATAAATGAATCTGTACCTGTATTCAGTGTTAGCTTTTGGTTTGTTCCAGGTTAAAAAAAAGTTCATACCAATTATTATTGATTTATGAAAACTTAGACAAAACAATCATCTGTGAATTGCTTACCTCCTTTCCAGAGTGGGGTCTGGCGATAGATAACTGTGGTTTATAAAATATCTGATACGGTGTATTATTGATTATTGTGGTCTTGTCTTCAACCTGAATAATTTGTATGCCTTGCTGTACCATGGAGGAAATGCAGAACTGGCATAACTGCAGGACAATTGAGGAAAGAGTAATTTTAAAAATATTATATGGGTGTTGTATGAAAGGAGAGAAGGTTAGCACTCCCCTTGACAAGGATGGAAGAAGCACATAAGGTTAAGGCACTGCCACCTACTCGTGGCATCTAACCACTGTTTTTTTGTTTATTCTGCCCAATCTTTAGAGTATTTTGACTCACCAATCATGTATTTCATCAATTAATTAATGAAAATATTAACAACTTCTAAACAACAGAACATAATACATAAATTCAAATTAAATCTGATACTTAAATGGGTGCTTCCAAAGGGAGAAAAATATATTATATAGCATATAAAAACCTCTTGATTATTTTTAAAAGTCATTTTATCCAATGGTTTGCCCAGGACAGTATCAATTTTATCTTCTGTTCCAGAGGATTTAGTAGCGTTCCCTTTCAGTCTCAAAACTGCCTTGGTCCCTAAAAAGGGTCACTATTTACTCTTCAACAGGGTGCTTTAGCAAACCGGTTACTTTTCCTGCTATTGTATAGTGACAGAGACTTGTTTTCAAGCTATTAAACCAATTCCCTCACAAAATATTTATTTATAAAGCACTTATACATAAACAGATGCCACTTATCCTTTTCAACATAAAGAACTCAATCCGGCATTCCCCTTCTCCTCCTCATGCTCATCCTAGCAGCTATCTCACTGAATGTGTACCTGCACCAAGGGGAGTTCTGAGAACTTAAATAATGATGACGATGATGAAGAAAATAGTAACAGCTGACCCTCATATATTGCTTTCTTGTGCTCCACCTGTTGAAAGTACTTTATGCATATGAATTCACAGAATGCTCACTACACCCACATGGGGTAGCTACTATATTATCCCCATTTTACAGAAGAGAAAAAACAAGGCACAAAGAGGTAAGCAACTTGCCCAAGGTCACAAAGATAAAGAGGGTCTAAGGGCTGGAATTAGAAACCATGCAGACTGGCTCCCCGGTGCTGCTCTTAACCACGGAGTGTATCATCTCATCGTCCAATCATCTCATCGTCCTATCATCTCATCGTCCTATCATCTCATCGTCCTATCATCTCATCGTCCTATCACGTTGTATGAGGAACTGATGCTCAGAGAAGATATTACTTGCCTAAAGATATCCATCTAGCAAGTGGTAATGTCAAGACAGAAGTTCTCAGAGTGTGGTCTGGGAACCCTTGGAGGAGATGGTCTTTGAGATTCTTTCAGGGGGGGCCCAAGGTCAAAACTAATTTTAAAATAATAATAAGGTGCTATTTGTCTTTTTCACTCTAATTTTCACAGGAGCGTACAGTGGAGTTTTCCAGAGGCTATATGACATATGATGTCATCATGCTCATGGCTAATGAAATGTATGATTGTGAATTCTTGTGTTTAAAATTTTCTCTGTTTTAATTTCTAATTTGATAAATATCAAATAGATATAATCCACATAAACAAAAGGTTTTTGGAGGTCCTCGGTATTTTTTAAGAGTGTAAAGGGGTCCAAAGACTAAAAAGTTTGAGAATCACTACTAGAGAATAATGAGATATAAATATAATAATATTATATTTTCCAACAGTTCATTCATTCCTTCACTAACATTTATTCGCACTTGCTGTGGCCACTTTGCGAGGTGCTGGAGGTACTAGGTGTTTGACTGCATATCATAACTTTTTTTCCAGGTTTTGATGGTAGTTCTCAACTTACAACTATTCAACTTTGGGTGATTCACGTTTACAGCTCTTTGCCATTTACACCCGTGTTACAGTATTTTGGCTGGCAGAGCATAAACATGTGTTGCCCAGACAACTTTGAGGAAATGGATACCAGCCTTGAATACTGAAGACCTACTACTTTGTATCAGAGAAATTTATTTTTAAAAAGTCACCAAATGACCCTAACTTTTCTCAAGAGGCTCTTTGAAGATGCCTGTCAAAATCTAGCTTCTCCCCAGAGAAAGGTCATTCTGAATTATACTACTCTGATGAAGCATCCCTTCTTTTTCAGATTTGGGACAGCTAAAATAACGAAGATATCATTAAGTACAGCATGAGATTTCTACACGGTACACTATGATACTTACTTCATACATACAGTTTAATGTGATTTGTTACTATATTATTCAGCTTAACTGGTTTTCATATACAACTTTAGAAAATATTCATGTTGAAAAGCACATACCACTTATATTTAGTTAAATAACTTTTTTTTTCTTTTTTTGTATTCATCTTCATAAACATGGGTACCAGTCCGCTGTTCAATAATACAACTCCACATCATTTTGCTCAGGATGCCCTTTCCAGAAATATAACCTTTGCTGCAGGAGCCTTTGTCCTTTCACTCAATACTCAAAATGTTAGCAGCTCTACCTCCTGCTCTAAAACAAGGAGGCCAAGTACAACTTGTGGATATTTTGGAATAAGTTCACTTTTTTCCCCTACATACAATAAATCAAGTGACTGCTGAGTGTTCTGAAATAGAGTGGTTATTGGATAAACTATGTGACACAGCTTTTATCACTAGTAAAGGAAAAAAAAAAACGACTGTAAAACAGAGAGGTCTAAGAAATCACGTTACACTGTTAAAAATTGTTTGGAACAAGTAATACCAAAAAGGGATTAAAAAAGAAAAGGGTAGGCTCATTTTAAACAGGTTGAGGGGATGGCATGCTATCCCCCAAGCCACACAGACTTTTATCGACTTTGATCCTACCTTCTGATGTCCTGGGAAAGCACCAAGTCTTATTTCGGCAGCAACAAACCCTTCTTCGTCCAATGACACAACTTCACCATTACCTCCATCTTTCCACTTTGGAGATGTCAGGTTATGGACCAGTTTAATTGCTACTGACTTGTGCACAGTGTTTGTATTTGCCCAGTATATTCCAATTTGAAAAGCTTCCTGGAAAAGTAATGCCTCAATTATAAAGTATTTTTATTAAGTTTGATATTTTTACCTCAATTCGTAGGAATTTTTTATATTATGTACTAGGCCTACTTAGGCAACCAAATCCCTTTTTTTTGTAATGGCAACATACATTTTATTTTAGTTCCCAGTGCTTTCTCTGAATCACAATGGAATTCATATTTATGGAAGGAGGGAAAAAAACATCAATCTAAACTGTGACTACCCTATATACCAAAGGCTTAAAAACTGAAGGTTTCATTTCATTTGACAAAAGAATAATATGCAACACTACGTACATGTAGGTCAACATTCCAATTCCTTAAGGTAACATCATATGATTGTTTAAAAAAAAAAAAGGAAAAATGCAATTGAGTAAAGATGTTTATAAACCAGAGTTCAAAAAAAAAAAAGAAAAAAAAAGGACTCTCAAATTATTCCCTATCAGGAAAACATTTTATTTAGAAATTCCTTCTACTCTATTTTCTTACAGATTTATGTGCCTTCTTGAACTGGGCTAGCCTTATCAAGAAAGTTCTCCTGTAATGGAATATAAAATCTTCCTATGAAATTCTGTTTTACAATTAAGTTTTTCTTCCCTTGTTATTAATGATTCTATGCTGTTATCACTAATGGGGGGCATCCATGATTATGGACAGGCAAGTCCACTTATAAAGGAAAAGGGGCCTTGACAAAAATAGCTGTTCAGAAATCTTTAATTCTTATCCATCTTGCACATCTCTGAGAGTTTCTGTAAGAACCACAAAAATATCTAGGGGGTGGGTTAGCAGAGAATATGGCTCTATGTTCTTAACATATCCTGAGTAGGCAAATCCTAATACTTGTCAAACATCCTATATGCAATGGAAATGAGAATGTAACTAGTACAAGTTATCAAATTTAATGATAACTCAAGCATGAATACTGCTGATGGGGGGGAAAAAAAAAAAAAGACATCTGAGATGTCTTTGAATATCAAAGAACATTCCATACCCCTTACATATGCGTCTAGGAGGACAGTTTTCCACAACTGATTGATTCTGTTAAGAACATAAATGCAACCTCAGAATAAAAGCTGGTTGTTGAAAGGAAAGAATTCCTATTAGTTTAAAGAAAAAAGTTATAGTACCTGAAAATTAGGAGGGATAATAATTTTGCCAGCAGGAACCTGTAGAACAATCTTCTCTCCCTCAAACAGCCAGAGGTCCCACTTGGACTGATTGATGAGCAGGGCCCAGGGTAGCAGCTCTATCAACAAGGTCCTCACATATGGCTTCCAGGCTGACAGCTTCACTCGCATTGGGCTGTCCCACTGGCTCAGCTGCTCATTCCTGTGCCAAATACCACATCCAAGAGACTCAATGAAACATGATGACTTCAGGATTCATGAAATGTGTTTAAGGATTCCAGACACACAATGCTCCTGTATGACACCTCTTCACACCAGAGTCATGCAATGCTAAATTTGCATCCAGGAGAAAGAAACTTTTCATGCAATTATGTTCGAGATTAAGAATGAAGCAATCTACAGAATACATCTACTAGGTGATAAAAGGTCAGAATCTGACAGATAGGTGCAAACATCCTCTGTTTTAAAATGTTTTTATGGTATCTAAGATTTTTGTGAATGGTCATTTATTTCTTAATATTGAGAAGTGTTTGTAGAAAAAGACTGCTAGAGAACATTACCTGTCAGAGTCCTTTTTATTATAGGGCCATGTGGGTTGAAGGGACTTTTCTGACCCATAGAATTCGTCAAGGGTCTGAGTAACTGTGCCTCCGGGGTGTATCTTAGTGGCTATTTGCTTAATGAGGGATGTTGAGATGGGAACAGCACAATGTGAAGGATCATCTTCTTCTCTAGGAAATGGAAAGAAAACACAAGAATGATTATCAGATGTATTATAAACCAATATTTTTTTTGGTGAGAGTGAGTCAATTTTTTGGTGCTTTAGGGATGATGACACAGTTTGGGGAATTATCTGGGCCGTGGCCTTTCCTCCCCAGTGCTTGGGTGGAGATCTCTTGTTCCTCTACAGAAATTATGTGTCAATTAAATTTTCTGATCATCCCTCTTATTTATATCTAAAGGGGCTGAATTTTATCTTAAACTGTAGAAGAGAATAAGAGAATACTAGGCAGGGCAATTTAAAAATAACATTCTCATAAGATAAGAAATCATACAAAAAACTCTATCCTCCCTTACCCCCTCAGTAGGACAAAGTTACTTTTCTACTGAATCTCTCTTAAGAAAATGTAAGGACTTTCCCAGTACCTTGCTTGAAATGTTAGGTGATGTACAAGGTCAGGTTCTATGTTTTGCAGTGGTTTTTCCTGTCCTTTTCCTGGAATAATTTGTGTTTCACTCAATCCCAGACTTCTTTTCTCCAAATGTATGATAATGGGGTCTGGAAGATGACTCCTCATGATAAAAAGAGGGCTGAACACAATCTATAAAAATAAAAGGACAGAACAACTTTCATATTTGCTTTGTTGCAGTATTCCAGCTGTTTGACGCTGAAACAAACTTGTAATAAATCTCTTCCCTGGGTCACTCTGACCTTAATTTATTTCAGAACAGGAAAGGTCAGAGTCATATGCCATATTTTAGGATTAGAAAGCACTTACCATTCGTTGTTGCACTTGAGAGCTGGGTTCTAAAGTCAAAACTGTGCACCAGACATAAATAATAGAACTGTTTGAAGATGGCACCTGCACATGAGATAGAAAACGGTTCTATTAAATACTAAACAGTTTACTAATTAATCAAAATAAGGCACAGATATAATATCCATTTGGAGGATACAAAAAGTTTAAAGTTACAGAAAAAAGCCGTTTAAAAACAAAGAATAAGCAAAAACAGACTTCATTATGGCATAAAGTGAATGTGCAGTGAGTCAATGGGGCCAATTCTTTCCATAAAGATGAAGGGATTTGTATGTGGAGAGACTGATATAAGAGCGAGTGGGAGAACAAAAGAGAGGATTTGTCCTTTATGGGAATGAAAGTGATGATGGTGGAGATTGAGAAAGAGATAAAAAAGTAGCAGATCATCATAAAGCTTCTCAAGTGGGGAGGACACCCTTTATTCCCTCCCGTCCCTCCAAAGCCCTTGTGCATCAGAATCTTTTTCAAGATATAAATCATCTCCATCTGGGAGGGGTAGAGTCTTGGCTATGAGAACTACTGGAACTGATACAAACGTGTTGTCGTGGGATGGGGACAAAAAAGTTTGAGAAATAATATCAAAGCCTTTTTATATTATTTCAGGCCTCCCCTCTTCTGTATATAGCATTTATTAATAAATTAAGTGCTGTACTGAATAAAGAACATAATGAGAAATTTCAAATTTTAAAGCTGCTCTATTCTGGATTGTACTACTTCTCATACCTGAATGACAACACTATATTCAGGGGTCTTGGATTCCAGACACACGTCTCTTGACCAATCTTCATCTCCTTTGGCCTTCACACACAACTCGGTCAGTTCGCTGTCTTCTAGTATGTACGAAGGCAATTTCTGTTTGGCTGTGAGGCAGTCAAAATGTTCTCGAACCACAGCTTGTCCATCTTGACCAATGTAATGCTGAACGACTTTTAGTTCTATGCTTTGAGACAAGTAACTACAGATAATCTGTCTTCCACAGATGATAATCTGAAAGACAATCAATCAATCCATCAATCAATAAGACTTCATCAATTGGAAATACAGGGAAACCTTGGAGATACTGCAGGTTTGGTTCCAGATCAACACAATATAGCAAATATTGCAACAAAGGGAGTCAGATGAATTTTTTGGTTTCCCAGTGCATATGAAGGTTATGTTTACACTATACTGTAATCTATTAAGTATTCAAAGCATTATGTCTAAAAACATTTAAATATCTTAACTAAAAAATTTTTTTTGCTAAAAAATGCTAACCATCATCTGAGTCTTCGGCGAGTTGTAATCTTTTTGCAATAGTAACTTCAAAGGTCACTGATCACAGATCACCGTAACAAAGATAATAATAAATGAAAACGTTTGAAATATTGCGAGAACTAGCAAAATGTGACACAGAGACACGAAGCAAGCCAATGCTGTTGGATTGCTTGATGCAGGGTTGCCACAAACTTTCAACTGATGAAAATGTAGTATCTGCAAAACTCAATAGAGCAAAGCACAATAAAACAAGGTATGCCTTGTTCAGACAGAGTAAACTATGCTGATTTTAATGGAAAGAAAATGAAATCGTTAGCTTATTTAGAGAGTACAAGAAGAAGAAGAGGCTTCCAAGAAGAGAAGGGACTTTGCTTTGGTCATGTTGAGTTTGCAGTATTCAAAGGACAGACATGTAGGCAGGATCCATGCCCAGCTACAGATGCTGGTCATGTGCTTGAGAGTGAAGGTGGGATTGGAGATGGAAGACTTGTGAAATTAAAGCCTCACAAATGTGTGCGGACAGGAAGACAGTTTACCTGGAAAAGAGGGTGGAGGCTCAAACCCAGTAACTGACCAAGACTTTAGGTACAGACTCAGGGTGAGAAGCCAGAGAAGAGACGGAGGAGTGTCAGGAGAAAGCAGGGCTGCTGAAGCCACGAGAGAAGAGACTGACTGGAGGTGGTGGTTGATGGTATCAAACAATGTAGCAGTCAAAAAGGAAGGGGACTGGAAACAAGACTTCAGCTCTCATAGCTGAGATGACAATTGTGATCAATTTATTCCCTGAGGCTGATTTCCAAGGGTTTATTGCACTCTTATGCAATACGAAATCTCTGTATAAACTGATAATACAAACAACTTTTAACTCAGAAGCCTAATTATATTTTATCTTATTCAGGTTTTTCTTACAGCGTAGAAGCATTATCTTTATAAAACACACAGAATTATCCATTAAACCCATGTATTATTTAACTTTTCATCCAGCTAAGAGTATAGTTCAGAGCAGGCATTAAGAAATGTCTCTTAAATTGGTGGAAATTGAAAAGATAACACAAAATTTACTCCTATGCAGTGAATACTTTTAGAAAGCAAATCCTGTGTAATATGAATTTTCACCATGATTGAGGAAGATAGGACTGTCACATACTGTTTTCCTTATTTGTAATATTTTTCCAGGTTATAAAATATATGCTAAGTCATACATGTATAGCATGTATGTCTAAGGATATGATGGTTAATTTTATGTGTCAACTTGAATGGGCCATGGGGTGCACAGATATTTTACTCAAACATTACTCTGGGTGTGTCTGTGAAGGTGTTTCTAGATGAGACTAACATTTGAATTGGTAGACTGACTAAAGCAGACTGCTCTTCTGAACGTGGGTGGGCCTTATCATATCAACTGAAGACCTGAAAGAACAAAGAGCCTGAGTAAGAGGGAACTCCTCCTGCCTCACTGCTTGAGCTGGACACTGGTCTTTTCCAGCCTTTGGACTGGAACTACACATCAGCTCTTCTGGTGTTCCAACTTGCAGATGGCAGATCTTAGGGCTTCTCGGCCTCCATAATCGTGTGAGCCAATTTATAATAAATCTCTCCCTCCCTTTCTCTATGTACATATATATACATATATATGTATATGTGTGTGTGTACACACACACACCCTACTGGTTCTGGTTTTTTTTTTTGGAGAACCGTGACTAATACAAAGTATTTTCACAAATTATCTTTTATTCTCACAGCAACTGTTCCTGGTGAATTTAAGGTTCCTGCTTTGTCGCAGAAGAATTTGGAGATGAAGTGATAGGTAAGAAGTGGACTTATTTAGAGAGAAACACACTCACAGACAGAGTGTGGGCCATCTCTGAAGGCGAGAGAGCTTCAAAATGTGGCGTGGTTAGTTTTTATAGGCTGGGTAATTTCACAGGCTAATGAGTGGGAGGATTATTCCAACTGTTTTGGGGAAGGGGTGGGGATTTCCAGGAATTGGGCCACCGCCCACTTTTTGACCTTTTATGGTTGGCCTCAGAACTGTCATGGTGCTTGTAGGTGTGTCATTTAGCACGCTAACGTATCACAATGAGTTGTATAATGAGGCTCAAGGTCTACTAGAAGTCGAATCTTCTGCCACCTTGGACCCAGTCGGTTCTAACCAGTCTTTGTCATGTCCTATAGCTATGTCATTCTTTTAAAGGTTGTGCCCTGCCCCCTTCCCTCCTGTTTCACAACCACATAAAACAGGCGCTACAATGACTCCTCATCTTAACAAGGAAAAAAAGAGAAGCACAGAGATGTTGAATAACTTTTCTGATGTTACCCAGATGGTCTGGCCCAGAGTCTGTGTTGATCACCATCCTGACTGTCTGTATCTCATAAAATTAATACCTACTAATTAAGAAAACAGAAACAACATAAAGAGAATAAAGGTTGCCCATCACAAGGTAAATGTGGCAGAAACCAGTGGTTCCATTCCAAATAGCTGGTCCCTCCTTTTCCTTTGCTGTTAAAATCACTGATTTGGTCTAGGTCTCAAAAAGCAGCACAGTACTCAGGGAAGGTGGACACCTCCCATGACCCCCATTGGCTGTATGACAGTTGGTACAAGCTAATCGTGGTAATTCCATTACCTCTTTGCTAATGATTACTTTAGGGGTGAACATGGAGCTCTGCTTTGGCGAACAATATAAAAAGGGAAGGCTGCTAAAAGGTTCTGGGAAAGATTTTACTCTTTGATAATAAGGGAGACAATTTGAGAAGGGAAAACTCTCCTTTTTTTTTCTGCCATGGAAGATGTTAGGAGAGGATATAACTTTTGCAGCCATCTTGAGGTCAGGAAGGCAAATTCAAGAGGACGGCAGAGAAGCAGATAACAGTACGGAGTTGCTTAATTAACTAACCGACATGGAGTCTGCCTTCTTCCTTTTTGTTATGTGAGATAATAAACATAAAATAGGAACAATAATAGTATCTGCCTCATTAGCTTGCTATGAAGATTAAAAACCCTACTTTGTAACTTCAAGCTGAAAGCATCCTAATTGATACATTTTCCTATGTCATTAGGAGTACTTTGTGACTATCATTTTAAACAAAACTATTATTTACACAAAAAAATGTGAACAACTATGAACTATTATTTACCCCAAGCAAATCTGCTAGATTGACAGACCAAACATTAAAGTCACTGTTGTTTCAACTTGCATTATTTGAATAGTGAGGTTTAGCATTTTCTTAAACATTTATTTTCCAACTATCTACTCCTTTGAATTTTCTTTAGAAGGAACACATCTGTAAAAACCAAGCTATGCTTAACTGTTACATTTCCCCTAGATACTCTGGACATTATAATCTTTTAAAACAATATTTTCAAAATAACAAACATGGAAGTCCACTGAACTATGAGTTCTAAACTAGCACACAAGATTTTCTCTAGCATATGTAGGCTAGACACTCATGATAAGCCTTATGACGCCATAGCATTGCCCAACTTTGAATAAACAATAGAAAGCTCTGAGGCGGTATTTAACTCTGTTCTTATTCCGATGTGTCCAGGCCTGGCAACGTGTGCTCACTGCTCTTGTTTCAGAACCTTTGGGCCCCATGAGATTTAGGAGAGAATTTGGCTGTCTCTCACAGAAACCACAGAATCTCCGCAACCATCTGGGACTCGCTTTGTTTAAAGACAAAGATCCTCTTGGTGGGTTTTTATAGTTTCATTTTGAACCAAAAAGCCTGTTAAATAGGCTTTCAAATTTGATAAAAAGAAAACCCTTAAAAGTGGCCAGGGAGGGAAGGCTACTTAGATGAAGGAAAATCCAAAATGGCTGCCGCTTGGCGTGGTGCGCTCTCACGGCTGCTCCCTCCAGGGTTCAGTGAGAGCCGTGCCTGCTTTTCTTCAAAGTGGCAACACTTACAGTGCCGTTATTTTGAAAATTATGGTTAGAATTTCAAGATTAATTTATCAGTTGAAGACAGCTACTTAATTTTTTTTAATGTAGGGTTTCTCTTTAATACACATTTCCAGGTTTCACACTAATTCCCCTCTTTCCCCAAAGCCACAAAGATGTGTATTGAAGATTTCCACATATGATTTTACTTAGCAGGTTTCAGAACTCTTATTAGATCAGTGCCAAGAAGAATAGCGATATTAAAGAATAACTCCAGAGCACCAGATGCACTGGAAAATGATATCTTAACCATGATTAAAAGTGTATGTATAAAGATACAAATATATATACATACATTCATGTGTACATTTAGGTTTTTAGAGTGGTAAAGCTTTCCTCAATGAAGGGATGGAAAACACGGAAGCAAATACATGTGCGTGAGTAGTTGTATAATGTACAAAGTCCCTGAGAAATTTTATGTGTGGTCAGTTTTCACTGAATTGGGGAAATGAGAGGGGTACAGGAAAGGCAGGGTACAGGTAACCAAACGTCATTGTTCAGGCAAGCTTTAGCCAATTCTCCATTGTCCAGTGGTGTATTAATGCAGTTAAGGTACATCAGGGAGCTGCACACACCCTCCTCCCCAAATGGGGCTTCATAATTAGGCAGCTGCGGTTTACTGCAAATTTCCAGGCCCAGGTGGGGTAGAAGGAAAGAAGCGAAGATGTGAGGGAGGCAGGAATCCATGAAGTTCTTCTGGAAGCTTGGTTCCTATCTTCCTAACTTGGCCAACTGAGGAAATCCTGTCTCTGACGTACTTTAACTAGCGCTAATCTGAATGTTAGTTAATCTACCCTGACCATAAAAAAAAATCCAATTTAAAAAGAAATAATACATTTTTGTGTGTGTGTGTGTGTGTGTGAGAGAGAGAGAGACAGAGAAAGAGAGACAGACAGACAGAGAGGGGGAGAGAGAGAGAGGGAGGGAGAGAGGGGAAAGGCAGAAAAACACTGACTAGAAAGGTTTTTTACAATGTTGATGCATGCAACAGTTGGTTTGAGGTTGGCATGGTGGTCTGCTGAACCTCGTATTACCTGGGTTCAGTATAACCCACTTTCCATTTGCTTCATTCTAGGTTAAACGAATTGCTGTTTCTGTGTTCTAATTTTCCCTGCTCTGCTAAGTTTTTTTAAAAATTTTATTTATTTATTTTATACGGTGGGTTCTTATTAGTTATCTATTTTATACATATTAGTGTACACATGTCAATCCCAATCTCCCAATTCATCCCACCACCGCCCCCCCCACCCCCTGCCGATGCTTTCCCCCCCTTGGTGTCCATACTCTGCTAAGTTTTTTTAATGGCCCCAATATAGAGCTCAATCTCATTTGATGATGACAAGAAATGCTACAACTCAAAATATAAGTTATATGTGTATGTACCTTCCATGATAGTGGGAATGTAAAATGGACTTTCCCAGTTCCTGTGGGAGAAGAAGACACTTCCTCTCAAAAAGGTAAATGCGATGCAAGGGCTGGTTATGCTTCCATTATCGTTCTCCAAAGAATCCTTTCCTGTTTGGCTAGATTTGACTTTTTTTTTTAAAGAGTATTTATTATAAATGAGGTAGAAGCAGAGAAAAGTGTGAGAGGCATTCCCCGCAGAAAAGGATTATTAACATTTACCAGTACAAATAACATTTGGAAAAGTTCTGAAATGTGACTTGGCACCAGATGCCTTAAAATCTGTATATTTGACATTAACAGAGAGAGTGATTAAAAGAACTCCTTAAACTTTCAATGTATGGAAATTTTTTTTAGTTCTGATTTGAACCCCTCATAAATATTTAAGATTTAAAAAATGCTAATGGTTTGAAAAACTCAGGAAATCAGCAGAAGTTTTAGGACAAATATATATTTAATTATTTAAAAGGTTAGTGTAGCCCCAACAAGACTCTGGTAAGACAAAACGATGAATTTTGTCTAAGAAATAAAGTACATCTTTTTAATTTGGGAATGTGCATCAAGCACCACAAAAACATTCATATCCTTTGTGCAGGTAATTAAATTTTATAGCAATTTATTTTAAGGACAGACTCAGAAATTTGGACATATATTTATACACAAAGCTATGTATTTAAGGATCTATTATAGTAACCAATTGGAAATTAACTAAATGCCCAACAACAAGGAAATGTCTACATGGGGTTTGATACACCATATGGTAAATCACTATGCAACCATTAAAGGGATAACTTCAGGAATTTTAAATAACATGAGAAAATAAGCATTATATAATGTTAAGGGAAGAAAACAAGTTGAAAAACTGTAATTACAATCAGAGTTCAAGTTGGTTAAAAAATTTCTGCATAGAAAAAAAGAGTAGAAAAAATACAGCAAATTAATAATAGAATATATTTTTTGGTTGGTAGATTTATGGGTAATTTTAGTTTTCTTCATTAGGCTTTTCTGTGTTTCCAGATATACTTTATAATAGTTAACATAAAAATAACACTGTGAACTAGTATTTATTGGGTGCTTTCTTTTACAAAAGGAATATGAAGCATAGAAAGGTTAAGAAATGTGCCTAAGGTCATATAGGTAATAAGTACTAGGACTGAGAAATCTTTTCCAATCAGAAAAAAAGTAGGTAAAGTTTTGTGAGAATTAAAAAAAATAATGTGTTTTACATGACCGACTTTTTGGGCTTATGATATACTGTTGCAATAGTATCTGCTCAGGTACACTGTATGTATTAATTTATCCCTGAAATTTAATATCATTTCGTGAAAGTAGATAAATCTATGGCAAGAATGAGGCATTAACATAGCAACACAAAAAAGTCCAACCAGCATTACTCATGCCTGGGAATATTTCATTATTGTAATTGTAACTAAAATTTATTGGATTATGACAATGGGCCAGGCACTGTTGTAAGCACTGTACATATAGAAACTCATTTAATTCTCATACTTAGTTCATGAGGGAAGGCACTATTATTACTAGTCCCATTTTAGAAAAGCGATTCACAAAGGTTAGATAACTTGCTGATGATCACGCAGCTAGCAAGGTTGCCTGTGATCTTAACCACCAAGGACATTCCTTGAAAAGATTTCTCCACGGAAGGACCCTGCCTTTCCACTGACTGGTAAATGTTCTAGCATCCACATGCCAAAGACTTGAATGAACTGGGAAACTTCAGACCAGAGCTATGGTGGTCAAAGCACCTGAGAACTTGTTAGAAATACAAATGATCATGCTATACCCAAGAGCTGTTGAATCTGGAACTCTGGGGGTGGGACCCAGCAATCTGTGTTTTAAGAAGCCCTCGAGGGGATTCTGATATACACTCAAGTTTGAAAACCACTAGCCTAGAGGGAAAGAAACTAAGGGGAAATATTCTACCTCCTCTCATGTTTTTGGAGGGCTGTAACATAGAGGAGAGGTAACAAGTTGTGTGCTTTTTGCATATGCCTCACAAGTTCTGAGGAATGGTAAAAACTGGCTGAATGGTGACAGATTTTGGGTCAAAATTAGGAAAGAATTTCATTAACTGCTGGAAGTAACCAACAATGGGAAGGGCTGATGTGTGAGAGAATGAGACTCTCATCGTTTGGAGTATTCAAACAGATGCTGTATGACCTTTTCTCAGGCATGCTGGTGAATGGGAAGGTAGACAAGGCATTCTTGAGAGACCATGAGTGACAGAATCAGAAAACCAGTGTGTATTGGGCAGATATTTGTTGAGAGCATATCCATGTAAGAGAGCTCTAAGGGCAGATAGGAGAGACACTTCTGGTTCTTATGACTTTCCAGCTCAAAGCCCACACTAGCCACACTGGTCCCCTCATGAGTCCTTGGGTAAGACACATTTGTCCCATATTTGTATCTTTATTTATCCTATACTGCTGACTTGGAATGCCCTCTCTTAATCTAAATTTGACATGTTTTGTAAAGCCCAGCTCAAGTCAAATCTTCTTAGTGAAACCTCTAAATTCCTTTCACACTTACTGTCAGTCGTACACATTGTTGGGTTTACATAAATTTACATTTTATGAGCAAAGACTGTGTTACATACTTAGTGTCTTTCATTTTTCTCTGTTCTACAGGGGGCAATCAACAAATACTTGGAGGAATGGTCAGTTGACTGGGAAGACTCTTCCATGCTTCTTGTCTGAGACTCCTCTGCTATAGGTTTCTTTTCACTTCTGTTGCCCACCATAATGAGAACATGAAGTCCAGCTCCCTGATTAGGTGCAGGCCAAGAATGTATATGGTATAGGTCCTACTGTTCACCTCACCAGTTGCTTCCTGCCTGCCCCTGGCATACAGCAATGGAGTAGCCCCAGGTGCTCAATATGGAAAGCTCCCTTTTTCCTTTTCTAGGGACTGAGTGCTGTCTCTATCACGTCCTCAGTTCACATAAGCTCTGGATAGACTGTTACAATCCAGATGCAGATGTATATGTTAAAACTCTTATGACAAATCCAGTTATTATGTGTGCAGTGAAGCCAGTTTTCAGATTTTAATACTTCCTTTTTTTCTTTCTACTCTTGTCATATGCTCCATGCTTGAAAAACATCTTTTAAACCACATTTTCACATCTTAAGAACACAAAAAAGTGTCAGATACTTTTTTTTCCCTTTGCAGTCTTAGAACTTCAAAAACAGCCAAAAGGAAGTTTTATAAAATATATAAAAATATGTGCTGAGAGCTGAAGTTTTATATGCCAAGAGTTAGACTGCAGTGAATTTTTACTGCAGTTAATATTAACTCCTAGGAAAAGAAAGCTTGCTGGAGACCCAGGCCCACTCTGTCATGGGAGAGAATCACGACACTTGCACGCAGGTTATTCTTACATGTATGAGAATCAACTCCTGGTTATCCACTGTTGGATTATCCAGAGTCCCCACCATCCTTGACTTCTTTTCCTTCTCAGTAAAGACGCTTTGGCCATTTCACAGCTCATTAGCACCTCCACCAGAAGGTAGGTGGTGACAGGGAGAAGAGGTGAAATGAAAATCAGTAAAGTTTACTGCTCGTTAGCAGCTCTTGTAAAAGACGTGGGACAAGGGGTATGAAGCCATCATCATCATCAGGAACATCAACAAGCACTTATTAAGTGCTCGTGTGCATGGTAGGAGTAGGCATAACTGGGCATGGCAGTGTGATTTTTTTTTTATTGATATTTTCATTTCTTTAAGTTTCCCTTCCATTAATTACATCAAATGATCAAGAGTTGTCTGGGCCATGAACACAAAGAAACTTACCTGTTTTTGTACTCCACTGAGTTGCTGAACCTTGATGATCAGTGAAGCAGTTCGACCCTTGTACTGAATAGTTCTAATAAAAGTCCCAGCATGGTCCACACTGAAGGGCTCTGACCAACGCCAATTGCCCCAGCCTTCAATACAGATGTGTAACAGCTGGAGAGAAAAACAACACTCGTCATAATGCCAAAAGTGCCAACAAAAACTAGCCCTAAAATGAAAGTCTCATTGCTGGAAAACCTTCCTATCTGTAATATTTAGCATCTGTTTTCTTTCTAACCTGCATTATTCATCCACTTCCAGCTTATTCAACCAGGCTAAGAATAGCAAATATGCCACATAGAGTCAATGTGGTTTTCCAGATCACATTTTAAACCTTCTTAAAAATAACTGTCCTATCAAATGGTAAAAGGCCTGTTGAACATTTGAGGAAAGACCATTTCATTCATCTGGAGGACAAGAAGGCTGAAATGTGAGATCAAAGAATCGTGGTCTTGGCTGATAGTTTATTCCTTCTTCTGGCTAGACAGTAATTAAAGCTAAATTTGGTTTGTAGCATTATTTTTGACCCTAAATTGTCATTCCTTATTTTTTCTTTTGATTAAGAACAAAACAGCAATTTGAAGATGCAGTTCATTTAATACAGTCTACTTATGAGATCACATATATCAAATTAGAAATACCTTTAACATTTTGAATGTGTGAGAAAATGTCTCTGTTCTACTTTTTTCTCGCATGTATTTATTGTTAACTTTTACCAGTTGAGTCTCCTGATCCACATTCATATTCATTCATGTAGCATTGCCACTTTTGGTAATATTTAGATTTCTTTCATGGTCATCAAATATTTTCTATCTCTACTCCTACCCACTAACTGCAATTAAGTATTCCAAACTTAATTCCACTAACTGAACAAGTATTCTAAAACAACAATAATGACTGCTTCTTTAGGATACATATTTAAATGAAAATAAACAATGTTCTATATGATTACTAAGTATAAGGAAATAAAACTGACATTTTAGGAAAAAGATTTAGATGATACACAAACTTAATATTTTCCTTCATATAATATATAGTTTTTTAAAAGAGCTAACCAAAGGCTAATCACATGAAACATTTTCCAAATTAACAGAATGAATAAAACTTTGAAAATATTATGTAAGAGCTATCATAATAGGCTCTTAAAGTAAATGCATTAAGGACTTACATGGGAATTGCCATAACAATAAAAGTTTTTTGATGGAAACATTATTTTTTAGTTTTAGCTTTGGGAGGAACTCTTATAACGTGCTTAAATTTGAAAATTTCCCAAGGTCACTGGTCATCACAATGTGATTTTTTTGGTGGAAAACTGAGAGGGTTTTTTTGTTTTTAAATATCTTAAAATATTAAAAAAAACTCTATCTCATCTCCCTGCTTTTAATATGGCCCCGCTCCAGTTCGTCCTCCATACCATCGCCAGTGATCTTGTGAAATCAAAAGGCTACCATTCAGATGACTTCTAAAAAAGAAGTCTAACAGCTTAAAAAAAAAAAAAAAAATTCCTGGACAGCAAATAAAATACCTTTAGGGAAAATGTGATTTTATATACATTCTTCAACATAAAAGTACCAGAGTATCTTTGATGTTTAAATATTAGTTACAGAAAAAAAAAAAAAGAAAAACAATAGTGGTGTTTGGAACCATTTCAGTTTTTTGTAGCAGCAATTGGGAATAAAGCTCAGGGTACACACAAAACTAAAAGAAACAAAGAAAGTTGTTTTCTTTGGAGAGACTAGTAGCTGGAAATGACAAAAAAATAATGAGGTAAGGTACTTAAGGTCAAGCTCAGCTGTATTTTTCTTGAAAATTCCACAGCCTCTAAAGAAAGTTTTAATATACACAATGTAATTTTAATTGAGGAGTGTTCACATTTGCATCTGAGCTCAGTTTTAGGTAGCTCACTCTGTGTACACAGCTTTTAATGACTGAATGTCACCAAGGAGTATGCTGGCAGGTTTCGCTTGGCAGCTATTTGTTCTCAAAATTTTGGCACATATATTTTCTTTGAATTATGAAAATTCAGATACATTTGGAATTAGTTCACACAGAAAAGTTAAGTGGGAGAAAAACATGACGCTTCTCCCCACACGCATGACCAATAGAATATTTGTAATGTTTGGCTTACAGTTAAAAAGCATCTAAATATCATTGGCAATTATATATATATAATTTAATAGGAAAGGAATGACATTCTTTGGAGAGAAAATCTACAAAAAGGAATTCAGGAGGCCTAGTGGTACTTTAGTCCTCCTTCCCATGGTGTAAGTGATTTGGGCACTAGACAGGGGTGCTCAGATACGCCTGGACATCAAGTGAGGGTGGGAAGTTCTGTTCCTGTTGGACCAACTCGCTCAATTTCACTGCTATGGGTACTGAAAAGTCTCCATTTAATAACAAATACTCATATGCCTGTTTTTATTTCTATACCGAAGAAACTATAAAATCAGGCATAAAAATGTGAAATTTGTGTTAGACTGCCTAATCCTAATAAGACTTCTTTCTATTATTCATCCAATACAGTTTTATTATTCAGATACTATAAGGAAGGCAATATGCTAAGAACTATAGAGGAAATAAAGAGAAGAGCTTTGGTCTTTGTCCCACAAGGAGCTTAAGATTTTACAGGGAAAATAAGGCATGCATAACTAACCAACAAGAGGCATTATGAGAGAAGTCTAGAGAAGAGAGGGCTTGTTTAGGCTGCTGTGACTGGGAGAGCTTCCTGAAGCATCTGGGTCTCAGAGTTTGGGTAGGATTTCAACTAGTAAGGATGACAGTCATTTCTGGGCCAAGGGGACAATCTGAGAGGTGAAGCCAGAAGGTTTGCTTGGGGCAAAGTTAATAGTCTCAACTGGTTGGAGAAAAGGGAACATGTAAAGAAGAGTTAGGGATAAGGTCAGAGAAGTAGATCTAGATTGTGGCCAACACTGATGATTTACTAAGCTAAGGAATTTGTGCTTTATTCAGGAATTAGCCTTCTGTATAGATGAGCAATGTGTTGAAAGGATGGTGAGAGCAGAGTGTGGAGGTCAGGACAACTGCAACAGAATGAGAAACAGGAGAAAGGAAGCAACGGGCTTAGCAAAATATTACTATCCATTCTGCCTGGAGTCCAAGACATCTTTAATGTTCTCTTATCAATTTGGGAATTTTCTTTCCCTTCTTTTCTATTAAGTTTCCCTTACGGACTCACTTCCTTCACCACCTTTTCCATTCAGGCTTTTCACTCTCTGTGGCCTACTTAGCTAGTGTCTAATATTTTCCATTGTGGGAGAAAAAGAGAGTCAAATATGAACCACTCTTGTTTGAACTTTTCAATGGGAACTGAAACTAAGTATAAGGCAGGTTGTACAGTAGCCACACTCAATGGAAGGTCTCAAGGGGCCACATTTATTTTTTTCTAGCAGACCCTCCCACTCCAGGGCTGCACTGGCAGCAAGATTAAATTCCACTGAAGACTCTATGCTCTATGGGAGCATAGAACTTTCCACTCATTTTTTTGAATAAAAAATAAAACTTAAACTGAATTACTGATCAGGGACTTGGGGATCAGCTCTCAGGACCACCCACAGGTACATCCAAGGGAGAATTCCTGAATCGACAGATTACAGAGGAGAGAAAAACAAGATGAAATCTAGGATAATAGGGTACACCAAGGAAGAGAAACAGAGAGGGGATGGTTAAGAACAATTTTTAAATTGTATCTTAAATATAAATGAAGGTACTAGATACTTTTCTGTGAACTTTACTTCACTATTCATTTTTAAATTGTTATCAAGATGATTTCTACTTAATCAGAAATTGAAAGTTTGTCTCCAGAGTCACGTGTATATTTTTTGCATTTTACAGTAACTTACTGTACAGTAATATGTAATGTTCTAAAAAGAAACTGAAAATTACGTAACTTCAAAATATTTCTCCAGGGACTTCCCTGGTGGTGCAGTGGTTAAGACTCCGTGCTCCCAATGCAGGGGGCCCAGGTTCAATCCCTAGTCAAGGAACTAGATCCCACATGCATGCCACAACTAAGAGTTCACATGCCACAACTAAGGAGGCTGCGTTTCACACTAAGGAGCCGGCGAGCCACAACTAAGGAGCCCGCCTGCCGCAACTAAGGAGCCCACCTGCCGCAACTAAGACCCGGTGCAACCAAATAAATAAATAAATATTAAAAAAAAAATTTCCCCAATCCATTGTATTCTTTGTAGAAATTTTAGGAGTTCTAAAAACTTAAAGTGAAATGCAAGTGAAATAAGCTACTGTATATATATATGTATAAAATAAACATATAGTATATAATGTATATTTATATATATATTAAAGCTTAAGCATCATATTTGTTTTTTAAACTTCTAAACTTATATCTATATCCCAAAAGCCTAGTGCATTGTAGGCATTCAATAAAATATTTGTTGAATAAATGAATCAGGATTATTGAAAAATAACCCAAAGTAGATATTCAAAACTTTTAGTGGCAATATTTGTGCATAAAATAATATCATAAAATGAGAATCAAATCAAAATATTCAGAAACAGTTCCTATTTTGAATGACCTTTCTATACGGGAGGTTTGCTTTATGTGGATAACAATAGTAGATTAAACTATAAATCAATGCAATCCCTCAGATCTATAATTCAGACATTGCAATACTGATACTAAAGCATAAAGCAGAGCCCAAATGATATACTAGATGAGCATCACGAGGGAAAATTAAGTTAAAATATTAAAACATTCTTGTCTATCTAAAATAATATCTGAAAAGCTACAGATCAAATTAAACAGATCAATGTTAAACTGCTTGTTTGGAATGCGTAAGTGGAACTGATAGTACATTTCACACCAATAAACTAACACAAAAACAAAATAAAATATGTTGCCCATTATTGCTTTTTTAAAGGCAGTTGAATTTCAGGATGTTCAGAGTATCTGAAATAATGCTGAAAACCAGGTAGAAAAATGTCTAGATAATTGCTAATGCTTGGTGTCACTCTGATTCAATATTGGAACTCTTAGGACCCTATATATCCTTTTACTTCTATAGAGCACAACCTAAAGGAATGATAAAGTAGAAATAAGTCAAATTGAATTATTTTCTAGTGGACAGCTTGGACTCTTTGATGCAGTGTATTTTGGAGGAAAGAGGAGAAAGAAAAAGAAAGCTTTCCAAATCAACCTTTCAGGAGGTGATATAAGTCACTGTTATCCCACAAGTATCATGACACAAAATATGAGGGCTTGTAGGTTTTCTCTCAAGATTGTTTGAATTAAATGAAGGCTACAGATCAGCATAAAACAACCTCTTACAAAAGAAGGGAAACCTGGCACACTCACGAAATGTTGGTCAGAATGAAAATTGTAGCTGGAGGGTAATCCTTGTATCAAAAATCTAAGTTTCAGATACTCACTGGGCTCATCAATTCTAAACAGGAATTTATCCTGATATAATAATTATACATATGTGCAAAGATTTACCTAGATGTAGGTTTATTCCAGAATTGTTTCAATAATGAAAATTTGGCATTACTAGGAAATTAGTCAAATGAAATATAGTAAAAACAATAATAGCTATCAGTTGTTAGACACATACTATGTGTCAAGCAATGGGCTGCTTTTTATATATTTTCTTATTAATTCCTTAAAACAGTCTTATGTGGCAGTTGATTTTGTTTTATTTTATGGATGAAAAAGCAAGCTGAGTTACAGAGAGGCTGTGTGACCTCCCCAGGGCCACAGTGCTGAAGAGGGCCAGGGATAAGATTTGAACTGAGGTGCGCTTACTCAGAGCCTCTCTTATACTTAGGATTCTCTCAAGCCATTGAGAAAAACTCACAGAACGAAAAAACGTGAACAATATTACTTAGCCAAAGATTAACCAGAAAAGGAGCACATTACAAAAAGATATGTGCAGTATACATCCCATTTTTGTAAAACGAACAAAAAGTATGTATTCCTATTCCTAAGGGAGAAAATGGCTAGAAATATACCAGAATGCTAATAGTGGTTATCTTGGGGTTGTGGGGTTATGGGTTTTAAGTTTCCTTTTTGTGTGTGTTTTTGTGTGCTTTTACGTAATTTCCAAATTTCATACTATAAATATGTATTACTTTGCAATCAGATAAAAATTAATGTTATTAAAATGAAAAAAAAAGTCTAATAGAAAGCATATAGAGCCTGCATTCCAAGTAAAAAGAAATTAGACATTTTTATTTTAAAAACTCAAATTCAGCTTCCTGCATGAAGTTTCCCCATTTGTCCTAGTCAGCTTTGCCATTTGCTCTGTTGGCACTTTGCTAAAAGGGTGACATGGGCCTCAGTTCATCTCTGAGGCCTCCACCACTGGCTCCTCACACAGGGTCTGGCTTGCTGTATACTTACTCACTTGATTCTTGGAGCAGTTTAATATAATAATTTGAGGGTTTTTCACCCTAGGGCAATAGTTTTTTTTTCTTTCCAATTTAGCAAATATTCTTAGGATCTACATCTATTAAATGTTCACCATAAGCCAACTAACTGTACTATACATGGTGGAGATAAAGACAAATGAGACACACACACAGAAAATTCTCACAATATAGTGGGAGAGATATTTCACCAGAAAAAGTATAGTGCAAAAATTCATGAGAGGAAGGAAAAAATTGTTGTAGGACTCCAGAGGTATTATGCTTGGGGAAATTAAAAGATTGACCAGAGATTGACATATTTTACTTACCCAAAGAAATAACATGAAAAAAAGACATATTGCAATAGAATAAAAGATATACAGGACTGTTACTTCTGATAAACAAAAGCAGGTGACAACCTAACTTGGAGTGGTTCTTTCTGTACAAAATTGATGTCTGAAAACCACATTGATTGCATTACAACCAAGACAAGTCATAAAAGTAGCAAACTATGGCTTCAAACTTTTGTGCAAACAACTTGTCAATGTAATTTGGAAAATTAACTTTATATTATGAACTCATCAGCTTACATTCCTCTAACAGCTTTGACCATAACCCAAATGGAACCACTGAATTTTGATCCTGGAAAAGAAAGAGGCACACTCGAACAAAAAATCATTGTTTCAGGAGGTCAGATCTTGCTCTCAGGCAGCCAAGAGGCATGTGTGCAGATTCTTGGGGATGGAGGAGAGTTGAGAGTTAGGGAGAGGACCTGCCTGAGAGAGAGTGGTACAGAAAGGGAGGATGAAGAGGCAGTGAACTCTTAGGTCAGGAACTGCTACTTACCCTCAGAGCATCCATCATCAATAAACACCAGGGATTGAAGCATTAAAGGCACTGAAACACAGTAACTGATAGTTGTTGGGCTGTTTGAAATAATGCTATTAACTAACTCCCTGGTCTTTCTATATCTAGTCTTAAATAGTAAATTATTTATTTATTTATTTATTTTACCACTGTATTTTATGAATGGTCATCACAAGACAATCATAGATGAAGAAAGAGTCAGGAAAAAAATAAACAAACAAAAAAAACAGTAGTTGTGAATGAGGGAAACTAGCTTTTTATGACTTCTGACATTTCAGGATAACAGAGAAGCATGGGAGGATGTAGAAGCTTTCACCTTTGTATAGTTGAGAATATTAGGAAATGCCAGCTGAAAAATGGGAAGTGGAATAGGAACTGACTTTATTATCTGGCCCTGAAGCTGGAGATATGAGAATAAAAATCCCACCATTCCTCAAATGATAATATAGTATAACCAAGGGCAATTCATATGATACAAACATTAATAAATAGCAAAAGTGACATGAAAACAAGCCATGAGAACTATGAAAAGATACTGCGAAACAAAGGGAAAAGCATATCATCTTAGAAAATAAGGGGAAGAGACTAGTTAATATAAATACCCAGTTGCAGAATTCAGGGGAAAGAAATCAGGAAAGGTTTTGGTTTTCTCTAAAGTATGCAAAAATACATGATTTCTATAAAACTGTAGAAAAATACTGAGAGGAAAGAAGAGTCTAGTATAAATAGAAAACAGCCTGAAGTTAAAAAAACTAGATGATATGAAAAGGAAATTAGATAAGAAATAAATGCAAGGAAACAAAGAATGCATTTGCAGAATAACAATCTACACTGATGCAAGTAGAGCAAGTATGAATAATTAATATGGAAGGAAAAGTTGAAAATCTTTATAATTGTACAGAGCAAAAAGACAAATAGATGAAGAAATATGAGAGAAAATGTCATAGGTATGAAAGAAAAATGACGTATATAATTATTATAAAGAAAGAAATGCTATTCATATATCTATTCATCTTCATGGTTTTAAAACAGTATGTGTCACTTCATCATACAGTTTATGATAAATCATTCGAATTTCCATGAGTAAATAGGATGTCAAATGGCCCACATCTAGCAAACATTAAGGCTTAATCAATGTTTCAGTGTATCTATAATCAAGTCATAGAAACTTTTTAAAAATTAAAAAAGATTTCTCATAAATAACTACAATCTGTATTCCAGAATTTATTTATGGTTTTTCATTGTTCAGACATTAGTCTCTGTTCAATCTATTACGAACATTTACATACTTAAGAGAAAAATAAGTTAAAAAAAGAAGAAAAAGTAGGGTGACGAGTATGGCACTTTTAATTTATACATTATCTACAAGACAATAGGATGCTTAATGGGTATTCTTTGCTATAAAGTTACCTAAATTGAAATTATCTAAATTAGGGAAAAATAATTTACCTCACAACCTCACAAATTTTTTTTTTTTGCAAAAAGATTTAATAAGCAGATTCTCTCATATGTTAAAATATAATTTTATGCATAACTTTTTGGGAACATATTAATCATGAAATCAGATATAAATGCACACAGTAAAAAAAAAAAGGTCATTTCAACATTACACATATCTATTGTTTTCATGTTTCTAAAGGGTATGGGCTTCCCTATATTTAAATGATATATGACTGATAAAACATGAGCTGTGACACTAATAGCTGCCTTAAGTCCAAAACTGTGTGATAATCTTTGAGGCTGTTCATCCTTAATGTTACCATAAGGGGTTGAAAAGTAAAAATTCAGAGAAATTTGATATGTATGCTTATGAGTGTGTACAGAAGAGGATAGTCTGTCTATAAAATATGAAATAATCACATTTTCTTTTTAAATAATTAGATAAAATAAATACAAACATTAACTGCTTAATTGAGTGGCACTAACAGCCAGGAGATTTGGGTGCTGTGTAGACACTCTCTCTTGACAGAATGATAGTATGCTCTTGGTTAGACCCAACTCTTCAGTGGAAGAGATAAGGGTATGCTGGATGGAAATAATAAAGGATACTGTAGGTAAGCTGAGAAATGGAAGCCAATAAGATAAGAAACTGGAGATACTGTTTGATAGTCATTCAGACCTGGATAAATGTTCTGAGTTTGTGAGCCAAATTGTCAGCTTTTGTTTGTCTGAAAATCAATTTTGACTAAATACAAATATAAACCATAGAGAAACCTAACCAAAGTTTGAATAAAAATTTTCTTTTAAATTGTTCTCTTAAATTTTCTTTTAAAATGTTCATTCATCATTTAGTAAAATTTAGTTTAATGTAAAATAGAAGACATTGCCAACATGTGTCCTAAGAGAAGATCAAGTAGTTCTATGCAATCTGTAATTTATTTTTAGTCATCATGGCCATTTAGACAATTATAATTGTTATCCCTAATTTTTCATTAGAAAAAAAAAGTCAACAGATGGATATAAAAGAAATCCAAAATTTTTACAGTTATTTATTTTCATTTAACTAAACTGCCTTGCCATACTAAGAAAACATTTTCATAAAGGTTAAATAAAGTATTTCATGGCAACCGCTGCTTCTTAGTGCCTGTATAACAAGAAACATGAGCCAGCCAAAGTTGTGCAAGTTGGTTTTCTTTCCCAGTAAGGGAATGTGGTATCTAAGACCTTGTCCTAACTCATTTTATCCCCAAGTGTAAGTCAAGCAAGTCAAATATGAACTAATGCCTGAAGGGAAGTCCCTGACTCCAAAAGTATGGATTATTTCACATTTATCTTAAAATCTGCTCTCAGAGTTCTTAAAATTCACTAACTTGGCAAGTCAGGAATTATCATGAGAAATGAAATAATTTCATAACTATGAAGTCATCCAACATTCCATGCATCTGACACTCATTGGGCTTGGCCATGTCTTGGGCATTATTCTGACCTTTAGATAATAAGCTCTTCAATATCCTGTTCAGCACGGAAAGAATTAAAAAGTGCCACAGTATAATAGGTATGCCATTGTCTTTAACAGAGTTAATGCTTTTGTTACACAGACTTGTGGTAACAGGTTATGATTAAACACAATCACATTCTGTACGCTGAAATCTTTATAACATTCTTAATCAGTATTTCCCATTACTTAAAAATGGCAAAATACCATGCTTTAATGGTCCAGCTGCACTCCCTTTCTCCAAGCACTCTGTATTAAAATTCACATTTAAAATTAGTTCAGTCAAGGACCTTTATGTTTAGACATCAAGAATTCACATTTGCAGAGCACTAGCTTGTGAAAAGCCTTTGAGTGTCTTGTAAAAAGCTTAAGGAATCCTCAGTTACATTTTTCTCCAAAGCTATATTTCAATATCTAAAATTTATTGCCCGAGAAGGGACAGAGAGACCATTAGCAGCACCAGCAGTCATTCCTCCGGGTGCTTCACAGTTGAAATAATCCCCAGTTGTGCCCTTTCATGCAGGCTTGTAGAAAACTCCAGAAATCAGCCCTGGGACTGGATAAAGTGCCCTATCACAATCCTATCTTTGCCATTTCTTTACGACTTTAAAAGTCTTAACTAGGTCATACTGCAAACCATTTTTACAAAGAAACTTTGAAACATACAGGAAAAGGAAAACTCAATCCCAAACTTCTGCCTCTCATTTAAATGGAGTAAGTGTATTTCCCAACAGTAAATGAAGACATTCCAAATATCTCTATCCACTAGATACTTAATGACCAAAACTGTTAGGGCCCCATTTACTGGTGACTTCAACAAGGCACAATAACCTTCCTCAGAGAATGTAAGTGTCCTGGAATCTCTCAGGAAACTGAAAATATTTTGAGAGAAAGGTGAAGAGACCGAGTCTACAGTCTACTATTTTGCTGTCTCAATGACTGCTTAGAACTAAAATACAAATGCAGTTTATGGTGACTGGATAGTAGGCCTTGGGTACTCAAATGGACTCAGTGTTTACAGAATATTTTGGATTAAAGTCCTTGCCAGATGGTCCCAAGAAGTGTTTACCTCACTGTTGATTTTAGCTATCTTAATGTCAGCAACAATAAAAAGAAGCTTGTTACTGCCACTGGGGAGCAAAGGCATACAATCCTTCCTCCCTAAATGGAACTGCTAGTTGCGGACAGCTGTGCCCTACACAACAGTAAGGGTGTTACTGTAGTTCCTGGGAGTCTATTTCCATGCTTAGAGAAAGAGACAATATAAGGCAAACTTAACTTGAAATAATGTCTACTTTAAATCAGTAATATTTGGTAATTGTACAATGTACTTTTAGTTTATGATAAACAATAAAACTTCTTCAGAGTTAAACACAGTAGGAAGAGTTGGACATGCATGTGGACCTGAAATTTGGTCTCCTTTGAAGTACACTGCTAGTCCCCTCCTGTAGCATTTTCCTATTTTATAACAGTTTTCATCAGAGGCCGCTGGGAGGCCAAAGGGGTAGAGGTGGGGGAGACCAGGAGCTACTCCTAATTACAAGTCCAACTGCACTGACAGCATACAAAAGCATACATTTTGAGATCAGAGGATCCCTTTTTGCGTGTCTATATAATACACATAAAAGCATCCAATATGATGCAAAGAATGCTGTTTACAATGTTCATATTGTGAAAATAAGCTTTTAAATCTATGTTCTTGAGAAATGTCAGATGTTATGAGAAATCTTAACATTTATTTATTCAGTGAACACTTATCAAACGCCAGTTATGAGCAAGATACAGGATTAGATATTGTGGAAAATCACTTTTTTATTTTTGTATTTTTTTAACATCTTTATTGGAGTATAATTGCTTTACAATGGTGTGTTAGTTTCTGCTGTATAACAAAGTGAATCAGCTATACATATACATATATCCCCATTATCTCCTCCCTCTTGTGTCTCCCTCCCACCCTCCCTATCCCCCCCCTCTAAGTGGACACAGAGCGCCAAGCTGATCTCCCTGTGCTATGCGGCTGCCGGGTTCTCAAGGCCATTCTCTACGTCTGTGTCTTTATTCCTGTCCTGCCCTTAGGTTCTTCAGAACCTTTTTTTTTTTTTAGATTCCATATATATGTGTTAGCATACGGTATTTGTTTTTCTCTTTCTGACTTACTTCACTCTGTATGACAGACTCTAGGTCCATCCACCTCACTATAAATAACTCAATTTTGTTTCTTTTTATGGCTGAGTAATATTCCATTGTATATATGTGCCACATCTTCTTTATCCATTCATCTGTCGATGGACACTTAGGTTGCTTCCATGTCCTGGCTATTGTAAATAGAGCTGCAATGAACATTGTGGTACATGACTCTTTTTGAATTATGGTTTTCTCAGGGTATATGCCCAGTAGTGGGATTGCTGGGTCATATGGTAGTTCTATTTTTAGTCTTTTAAGGACCCTCCATACTGTTCTCCATAGTGGCTGTATCAATTTACATTCCCACCAACAGTGCAAGAGGGTTCCCTTTTCTCCATACCCTCTCCAGCATTTATTGTTTGTAGATTTTTTGATGATGGCCATTCTGATCGGTGTGAGGTGGTACCTCATTATAGTTTTGATTTGCATTTCTCTAATGGAAAATGACTTTTTTAAAAGCCTCCTTTTTTTTTTTTACACTGTTGGTTAGCAGAAAATTTTATTTTATTTTACAAAACTAGCATAATCCTGAGACAAAAAAAGAACAAAAGATCCCCCAAACAGGCCAACGAACAAACAAAAAAACCCTATAGACTAATGAATGAACATGAATGCAAAAATATTAAGTGGAATACTTCTAAATAAAATCTAGGAGTATGTTTAAAGAATAAATGCTGTGTTCAGGTATTTATTCCAGGAATGCTGATACAGTTCAATATAAAGAGGTCTGTTAGTATATATTGCTCATTTCATCACACCTACAGGGCAAAGGCAGCAAAAGTGATCATTTCATAGTTCAAATATAATCGAGTTTTGCTCATGTTTAAAACACATCCATAGCTTCCTAACATGTTTAGTGTGGAGACAGAATCTCCTCAGTACACAAGGTCCTCTCCTCTCTCTACAGGTTCATCCCGCCCCCACCCCCGACCTTCCCTGGAGTGAAAAGCCTCCTACTTTTTTTCCCTCTTTTTACTTTCAGCAAATACCCACTACAACCACATCTACATTCACACTCATCCTCACTCTCTCTTGTCTCAAAGCAGGAGGGGGCTTTTGTGGTAAGTTAAAAATGGCCATAAATTCTCTTAGCAACTCCCAAGAGGTTAAAATCTTGTTCCTTATCCTTTGCATCTGGCCTCACCTTGTGACGTGCTCCACCTAGTAGAATGTGGCAGCAGACACTGTGAGAGTTCTGAGCTTAGGCTCAACAGGTTTTGCAGTCTTTGCTCTCGTTCTCCCAACTAGGCTAGCCTGCTGGAAGGATCACATGGAAGAGAACCCTGGCCAGTGGTCTGCCAAGTACCAAATATGTAGGTGGGGCAGTCTTGGACCACCCAGCCCCAGCTGGCCTACCGGGTGACTGCAGCCTCATGAGTGAGCCCAGCTGAGATCAGCAGAAGAACCTCTTACCTAAGTGCACCTAGATTTCTGACCAACACACTCATGAGCTAATAAATTTTTTAAGGCCACTAAAGTTTTACGGTGGTTTGTTAAGCAGCAATAGATATTTGGTATAAACCTCGTTCCATCCAGGGTCAATCCTTCTACTTGTGATCTGGATGCCTTCTTCTTCTCCCCTTCTGGGACCTGATGCCGTTTATCATTCTTCCTCTCTTCTGCATCACTAACCTATCTGCTATTTATTTCTGCTCATATATGAACATGCCTAAGGTACTTTAATTTAAAATCCTTGCTTGACCCTGCAGCTTTCTCTAGCTAACACCCAATCAAGATTAAAAAAAAAAAAATTCATGCTCATTCTCCCTACTTCCTCACCTCCCATTCATTTTTCAACCGACTCTATCTGATTTCTATCCCTATCTTGCCACTGAAAATGCTTTCCTTGAGCTATCAGTGACCTCCCAATTGCCCAATACAATGGTCTCCCCAGTTCTTGCTTCACTCAATCTCCTTATGGCATATGACACTGATAATTCTATCTTTCTAGATAGTCTCCTTGGCTCTTAGAACACGATTATGTCCAGTTTTCCTGCCATGTCTTGGTTTTCTGTCTTCCCCTTATTCCTCTTCAATGGATCCCATTCCTCAGCCTAACCCCTAAATTCTATGGGGTTTAAATCCTTATGGCAGCTCAGCCGCAAGACAGCCCCAATGATCCATGTCTCCTTTTATTTGTGCCTTTGTGTAGTCCCCTCCCACAATGAATAGGGCTGATCTGGACAACCACTAGGATATTACAGAAATGATTACTAATGACTTCTGAGCCTAGGTCATAAAAGACACTGGCTTTTGTCTTGTTCTATGTTGGATAACTTGATCTGGGGGAAGCCAGCTGCTATGTTTTGAGAGTACTCAAGCAACTCTTTGGAGAGATCCTTGTAGCAAGGAGCTGAGGCCTCCTGCCAAGAGCCATATGAGGGAGCCATTTTGGAAATGGATCCTCCAGCCCAGTCAAGCCTTTAGATGATTGCAGTTCCAGCTAATGTCTTGACTACAGCCTTATCAGAGACTCTGAGCTAGAACCACTCAGGTAAACCGCTCCCAAAGTTCTTGGCTAATGAAATCGAGATAATAAATGTTTGTTGTTTTATTTACTCAAGTTGTGGGGTAATTTGTTAAACAGCAATATGTAACTAATACAGAGTGTGGTACCTGCAAGTGGGGTGCTACTGTAACAAAAGCCTAAAATGGGGGGGGGGGGATGGGGCATTGGAGCAGGGCTGTGCACAAAAACCAGAAAGACTTGAGAGTATTAGTGAATATCTAAGGTGCTTCAAAGATACTATTAATTGAAACTTGATGGCCTTAGAGGAGGCTGCCAGTGAGGAAGTGAGGAAAATGTTACTGGAAACTGGAGGAAAGGGGTTTCTTGTTATGCAGTGGCAGAGAGTTCAGCAACACCATAACCTGCAGTAACATGGAAAGCAGAAAATGTGCCTAATAAACCATGTGATCTAGCTAAGGAGATTTCCAGGCAGTGTTGAAGTGTCTCCTGGCTTTTATCTGCTGCTTATATTAAATAAAGTCCAAGAGGAACGATGCACGCATAAGGAAGAACTGTTAGATAAACAGGAGCCAGGACTTGCTAGTTTTGAAAATTTCTAGCCTTCCAGATGGAAATGATGTTAAAAATCAAGCAAGAGCTTCCAGGCAAAGATCAAATCCAGGACACAGCCAGGAAAGCTGGGTCTAGGGAATGAAGCTAAGGATGTGGTTGTAAAATCCTCTGTTAAGATCTCAGAAAGATCTAAATTGGTGTCTCAATGAACTATTCAAACAGTAGGGCTTCTGAAACACTTAAGGGTGATGTCCCCCAGCAGTGTGGGCAGAATCCCAAAGCAGAGAAGGAACTGTCTTGAAGAGATGTGGGTGTGATTTTGTCCACAGTGCTGAACCACAGTAAGATTAACAAGAGACCTACAGTGTTCTTTAAAGAATTATACTGGCAGAAACACTGCCAACTTAGAATGAGAGAGACAAAGACAGTACAAAATGTAAAGGGGCCTTTAAACTTTCATAATTCAACTGGTAGAAAGCAGGCTGAGAAAATTATGAAGAGCAAACAAAGGATACTTTTCATGGAAAAGGATGGATGACACAGAGGCTTGAGCCAAAAGTCCAAAGCCAGGAGCCATGGAAAATTATTCCCAAGCAGCAGTATGAATGATTACTGATTAAGAAACTTCCAACATTTACCTGTTTGGATTTCAGAATTTCTATGGATCAGTAACTCCCATGTGTCTCCCATTTTCTCGTCCTATGAATGGAAGTATCTATAATAGTTATCCTACGCCTGTACCACCACTGTACATTTTTCTACAGCAAGAGCTAACTAATAACATACTCTGATCTTAGCACTCTTTCCTTGGGCATTCGTGTCTATTCCCACTGCTACCTAGGCATTGATGAGAGGCCAAATCTTTACCTCTAGCCCAGACTATTCTTCTGAGCTCCAGACCATTACATTCAATTTGCCTATTCAACATGGCCACTTGGAGGTCTGGTTAGAAAAGAGAAAGGAAAGGAAAGGAAAGGCACCTTTGGATACACAGAGCTGAGTTCTTTAGTAGGCACCTTATAAATGTAATTTCATGGGATATTCACAATAACTTCTTAATTTTGCAGAAGAGGAAGCTGAAGCTCCAAGGAATTATGACACTGTCCAATTTTACACAGCTAAAAAACCTTAGGAGTGAAATCCAGGTATTTACAGCTTCAAATCTGTGCTGTTTCTAATATATCATCCTTCCTGCCTCCAAAGTAACCTAAAACTCAAACGTGTCCAAAATGGACTTTAGGGACACTGTGCTGTGCTCTCACATCTGCCCCATTCTCTGTATGGAAAACACTGTCCTCCTACTCAGTTCCCTGTTGTGGCCAAGTACACCACCACCAACCTGTCCCTTAAGTCTGAAACCTTGGAGTCGATCCAGGCCCTTCTCTTCCATGGTCAATTACCAAATCCTGGTGATTATAACCTCCAAAATATCTTCCAAATGGATCTCTCCCTAATAAACCTTCTCTTAGCACGTTAAAGATTTTGTTCCACTGTCTATTAGCTTCCACTATATATAAAGAAAAGTCAGTAGTTATCTGAATTGTTCTTTCCCCTATAGTTTAACTCTGGCTGCTTCAAGGTTTTCTCTTTATCTTTGGTATTTAGTAGTTTCATTATGATGTGCCTGGGTGTGAATTTCTTTGAAACACCTGTTTGGAGTTTTTCCTGAGCTTCTTGGGTCTGTAAATTTCTGTCTTTCACAAAGTTTGGGAAGTTTGCTGAGATTATTTCTTTAATTTTGGGAGCCCCATTCTCTCTCCTCTCAGTCTCTGATTACAATTACTCATATATTAGATCTTCTGAAATTGTCCCACAGGTCCCTGCAGTTCTATTCATTTTGTTTGAATCTTTTTTTTCCTCTCTTCTTCAGATTTGATGATTTCTACTGATCCATCTTCAAGTTTACTGACTTTTTTCTTGTGTCATGTTGTATTTTTACTGCTGAGTAAAAAATTACCACAAATTTGGCAGCTTAAAACAACTCACATTTATTATCTCACAGTGTCTGTGGGTCAGGAGTCCAAGCATAGCTTAGCTGCTTATGGTCTCACAAGATTGCAACTGAGGTGTCAGCTGGGCTGCATTCTTATTTAGAGGTTTGACTTGGGAAGAATCTGCTTCCAAGCTCACTCAGGTTGTTGGCAGAATTTATTCCCCGGTCTCTATATGATGTGGGCTTTGACTTTTTAATGACCAGCACTGGGAGCCACCTGCAGGTGCTGGTGGCTTCCCGCAGCTCCCTGCCCCATGACCCTCTTCATAGGCAGCTGCAACATGGTAATTTGCTTCTTCAAGGCCAGGAGGAATGTATGTATCTCTCTCTCTCCTCACAAAAGGGTCCAGTCTCTCTTTTAGTGCTTTTACCTGATTAAATTAGCCCACCTAGAATCACCTCTGTTTTGATAAACTAAAAGACAACTAACAGATATAGAGAAATAGTGGTTACCAGTGGGAGAAGAGAAGGGGGAAGGGGCAAGATAGGGGTAGGGGATTAAGAAGTACAAACTACTATGTATAAAATAAATAAACAACAAGGATATATTGTACAGCACAGGGAATATAGTTAATATTTTATAATAACTTTAAATGGAGTACAATCTATAAAAATTTTGAATCACTATGCTGTATACCTGAAACTAATATTATATTGTAAATCAACTATACTTCAATTGAAAAAATGTTAAAAAATCAACTAATTTAGGAATTAATTATACCTGTAAAATCTCTTTACTGTTGCCATAGTTGCTTTAAAGTACAATATATGCCTGATAATTCCAACCTCTGGGTCACCTTGGTGTTGGAATCTGTTAATTATCTTTCCCTTGAAATTAAGTAACTTTTTTTTTTTTTTGAGATTCTTGAGATCTGTCAAGTAATTTGGGGTCATATTGTGGACACTGTAAATGATGCTATGTTGTGGACACTCTGGATTCTCTTATAACCCCTCCAGAGTGTTAATATTTTTAACAGGTAATTAATTTGTTTAGAGTCAAACTAAAACTCTTACACCTGGGTGAGTGGCAGTGCAGATTAATTCAGTTCTTTAAGGCTTGGGTACAATCTGCTTTCAGTCTGCCCCATGCATGTGTGGTTCAGTAGTAAGCAGACAGGTGGGCCAAATTTCAACATATTATTTTCCCATTCTCTGGCATTCCATTTTCCAAGATTTTCTCCTCACTCTCTAGCAGCCTTGGTTGCCTGAGCTCTTTCACCTGTTACCTTGGGCCAGAAAGACAGTGGGCCACTCCTGCACTGCTACAACTGTGTTTGCCCTCAAAGCAAAGCCAACAAAAAATGGGTAAATCGTTCTGTGCAGATTACTTGCTCGAAGATTCTATTCACCTTCAAAATCTGCCTGCCTTTGTTCGTCTCCAGAGGTAGTTGTTTTGTATTTTGCTCACAATTTATAGCTGTTATTCACAGAAAGATCAGTCTGTTAGGCATTTTCACCAATCTCTGACTTCTACTCTGTCTTGGCTCAGTTACTATAATCTCTCTCACTCCTGGACTATACAGTGGTGCCCATACAACCCTCTGCATGTATTCTCAGCCTCCTCTAGACTGTCTTCTCAACTACATGACGGCAATCTTTCCAAAATGCAACTGTGATCCTGTGACGACTTAAAATCCTTCAGCAGCCAAAAGCTGCCCATCACATTTAGGTATATCTCCTCAAAATGGACAGCCAGGCTCTTCAGAACATAACTCCTCCAAACAGTGGTGTGTTGGAGCTGGCTCATACTTGTTTGGGAAAAAGTACTGCTAAATATTCAGGAATCTCGTGAGCTGGTTGTTAAATCATTGGTAGCTTGAAATCAGCTATGGTAGGAGTACTTACACCATGATAATCGGCCAACCCTGCAAATCAGGGTATTCCCATCACCACCAAAGAGCCAGTTTCCTAGCACACATCTCTTCAGCATGGCATGCAAATTTATGCCTGAGTTTATTCTGAACAAAACCTGAATTCCCTTGAACATGGCATGCTGCCTGCCTGTCTGTCTCCCTGGTTCTGCTCATGTGCACAGCATACAAGGGCCCTCATGGCCTTCATCTACTTTACTGTCTTGCAATTCCACACACGTACTCTACACTGTAGCCAAATTAGTCAAGTCCTACCATGCCATGTTGTTTCATGCCTTTGTGGCCTTCACACATGTTGGTTCCTCTACCTGGAACTGCTTCCCCACTGCCTTTCCCTGACCTAACACTTATTTAAACATGAAAATTCAGTACAAACATGCCTTCCACTAGGAAGCCTTAGCAGATTCCCCTCCTCATGTTAGGAAACATTTTCTTTGAGTTCTCATTAAGACCTTGTCCATATTCAGATGCAGTTGATTGTACTTCCTGGTCCTCTTGCTCTTCTTCCCTATGGCTAGTGTTTTAATTCAGTTACCCATCATTTCTCCCTGTCTGGAACTACTGCTACAATATCCTCATAGATATAGATCATGTCGATAATAATTTGTTTACTTTTCTGACTCCCTCATCAGACAGTAACTTTCTTAGAAAAATGTACATATTTAATTACACACAATAGGTCACAAGAAATGATCATTTATTGATTAAAAATGAATGGGAGGGAAGGAGACCAAATAAGCAGCTAGACAGAAATAATGGCAGAGAGGAGGGTTTGTGAATAGACTGAGGCAGGCCTTGGATGCCAGATAATTTGGGTATATTTAATAGATGATGATGGAGGCTGTAAATATTTTTGGACAGGAAAGTATCAAAACATTTAGGAAAATGACTCGAGTTGTAGTCTGCAAGGTATATTGAAGTGGGGCAAAGATGTAACTAAGAGAATAATTGAGAAAAACTATTGCAATAGTCATAAGAGAAACATTAAAAATAACCATTCTTGATATATTGGGTTGGCCAAAAAGTTCATTCGGGTTTTTCCATAACATGCTATGAAAAACCCGAACGACCTTTTTGGCCAACAATGTCATTACACTTGCCAATGTTCTAATTAGCATTTGAAATTCCTGTCTTTTAATGTATATATAAATATTTTCAGGGTTTTTACTTAACTTCTCTCTGATTTAATAATTTATATCCTTTATTTTAAAAAGTTGAGAAGTATATAAAAATGTAATACATTGGAAAAATACCACCTTAAAAAAATACACCATTCAGAGGCAACCACTGGTAACATTTTGACATATCTGCCAGTATTTTGACATATTTTCCAGTATTTTTCTGTGCATTTGTTCTTATATTATTAAGATCATATTATATGTGTAGAATTTTATGTTCTGCTTTTCTGACTGATATGATATGGTAGCATTTCACCTTCCTATGTAAAAATTTAAAGGTCCCATAAAAGTTCATCTCATAGATACGCCACATTTTACGTACCTATTTCTTTAAAAGTGAACATTTTGATTTTAGATTTTTGATGGTATAAGTCAAATTATAATAAACATTTTTGTGTATAAACCTTTGTTTTAATTTGGATTGTTTCCTGAGAGTAGATTACTAGTAGGAGATTTACTGGGTCAAAGGTTATGACCATTTTAATAGCTATAATGCTTCTTATCAAATTGCTTTCTAGAAAGGAAGTATCAGTTCCATCTGCACCTTCAGTGTGTAAGAGTGTCTTTTCATTTGCCCTTTCTAAGCAAACTCTGATATGCTGTGTGCCATATAATAGCAGAGGCGAACACTTGACAAATTTATCAGTTCGAACAGTTTTGCCAACACAGAATATTTACCTGTCTCCCTAAGTCTACTTTTAAATTTTTTAACTTGTGACTGTAGCAACAAGAAATGTGCTCATTCTCTAGGTATATTTGTGCACATGCACTATATAAATGGATATGGAAAGAGTGGTGACTGAGTGAGAAATGACAGTCTAGTTAATAAAATTGACAACTGGCTGGAATTTCCCTAACATAGGTAGATACTCAAAAAACCATCACTTTTCCTTTAGGCAGGAGGAAAAATGATCAGATCTCACTTTTAAATATTTTTACATCCAAAAAAAGAACTGCGGAACTTCCTGTCTATATGGGCTGAGAACAAGAACGATACAAATATTTTACTGTTATGTGGTAAGCACAGGTTGATTTTATAAGTGTTAGATTTAAACTATTACCTGTCATTTCATAATTTCTGAAAAATGCTACCAAGTTTTCAAGTGATGGGAATCCCATTTAGATCAGAACAAAGACAATTTTATATCAAACCTTTAGTCTCCTGAATTTTGTCCACTGAGAGACCTGAGAGCAGGGGTTGGCAAATCAGGCATGGCTTGTGGGCCAAATGTGGTGCACCACCTATTTTTGTATAGCCTGTGAGCTAAGAGTGTTTTGTACATTTTCAGATGGTTGAAAAAAGTCAAAAGAAGCATACTAGTATGTGATGTGTGAAAATTACTGAACTTCAAATTTCATTGTCTATAAATAAAATTTTATTTAAAAATTTTAAAATTTATGTCACACTCATTTAAAATAAATTTTAAAATTTATTTTAAAATTTTATGGCACATAGTCACACTCATTTGTTATGGCTGCTTTTGTGCAGAGTTGAATAGCTCTGACAGAGGCTCTAAGGCCCTGAAAGCCTAAAATATTCACTGTCTGGCCCTACACAAAAAAGTTGGCCAATCTCTGCCTGATGAAACTAATGTCTGATTTACATTTTCTTCCCTAAATCTGATTACTTTGATGAGTATTTCCCAGATGCTCTGCTGCTCTTCCAAACTGATTCTTACCTTGTTGCATTTCGCATTTTTAAATATCTGCCATTTTCAGAAGCTTATAAAACTTCCTACTATATCCATTTTGGAGCAATATTTTGTTACTTTCTATAGCTCTGTCTAGAGCTCATTTTCACCTTGACTGATGGTTTGATGACTAAAATTAAGTCACTCGTAGTAAGAATTCTAAAAAAAAAAAAGCATAATCTATAAATTGGGCATGTTTTGAGGATAAAAGCAAATGTAATTCCTTACATACAAGATAGAGGCATTCCTATTTCAAGCAGTTTAATTACCTAACAGTGATCTCTCTTAACCAGAAAAGGAAGTTAACTTGAACAGCCTACACACAAGTCCTACTATGATGGAAGCGCCACTACAGTCAGTTTGGCTAAATTTAACAAAGCTTCCCTTGACTCTGCCCATATTCTGGGGAAAAATTCCATAAACTCACATATCCAGTCCTCAGATTCAACTTCATATAATGTGAAGCACTTCTCTGAAGACCAGTCCTTTGCCAGTCACTGTTCTCGTCCAACCTGATCTGAAGTCTACTGAACTGGAATATTTAAGGGCCCTTTGTGGTGGCATATATGACTGTGCAGCTGAACATGTTCAATTATTCCCTAGGAAAGAGTTTTGTTCTTCCTTTGTTTGCTTAGGCAAGCAACTGTTGTGGGATATCCAGCATTTTAAGTGATTCTGCCTCAGAGCATGTGTTAGAAACTATAAGGAGAGTTTATAACTTTTCAATTCTAAAAGGTTTTTCAGCTTTGGATTTCTGGAATTGGTTGTGTCCGTATTTTTTTCCATCCTGTTGGGACTTACTGTTGCTAGCAACCTCCTGTGTGGTTCTAAGACATGTTGACCTCTTTGAAACCTTTCCAGGTGTCATTGCCACTTTCTTGATCTCTGCAATATAAGCTACATTGTTTAGTGGAGTTAAGTTCTCTGAACTTTAGAAATCCTCCCTGAGACTATGAATTGACTAACACCCAAGGTAGCATAAACATGCAGACACAAATGTTCCTAAAACCAAGCCTGCTGGGCAGTGCAGGATATGACCTGGAGTCTGGAAAAAGGAACAGTTTGCTCACTTGTGGGTCTATGACTACCTCCAGGTGCAGTTCGAAGCTAAGTGGTTAGCTTTTCTGATCCTCAGATGTAACCTCTCATTAGAACACAGCAGAATTTGCAATTGTGGGTGTATGGAATTCCATGAAGACCCTCTGGGCCCATTAGACCTCTCTGGCTTCAGAGGGTCCTAAAACACACTTCTTTACGTAGCATAGGTAGCTGTAGTAAAGAGACACCTTTTACAAATACGATCTAAGTTTTAGTCTAAAGATTATAATGACTGTAGCTCACCTTAAAATTTGTATCCAGAAGATGCAGTTACAAATTAAAAAGAGGAAAAAAAAAGTTTAATAGATACCTGTCTTATGTTTCCAGTTTGTCATTAAAAGGTTCTTATTGTTTTTGGTTCTTAAAGCTTTGCAAGGGTTCATACTTGTACCAAGAATCCCATATTAGTCTAGCTTTAAATGTGGAGTATTATACCAGTGATTTCTCAGCCCTCCTCTCAAAACCTCACCATTTGGCTCTTCTAACAGACAAATCACGCTGCCAAAACCTAGGAGAGTTTGACAATGTTGTGGAAATAACACTATATTGAGAGTGAAAAGACATGGGATTCAGTCCCAACTCTTCCACCATCTTAGCTTAACATTTCTGTCTCCTTATCTATAAAATATGCATAAATATAAAAAATACAAATCACACAGGGATATTATGAAAACAAGACTAGTAATAAATGCAAAAAGACCCAAGTGCAGAAGAGTATAAATATGAAAGGTATAGTGTGGCAGTGGTTAGCCATTCTTGTTTCTTGTTTATGTCCCTCCCATCTAGAAACCGTACATCCATACCATGAAGACTACTGTTCCTCCACACCCCTGAGCCTGCTGTTCTTACGATCACCCTTCCCATCCTGGCTCCAGTCTCCAGGGAATCTTGAGGGTCACTGAGGGCCATGGTAGTCCATGCAGCTTAAAATGACTTTGAAGGGAGTTAAGTGTCCTCTGCTTTACCTTTTATTGGCTAAGGCCTGCAGCGTGTGTGTATGAATGGGTGAAGTGGCTACAGGTACAGTATACGATCACACATTACTGCACCTTCTCAGAGGTTCCTTTCCCATCACTACTAGTTCATTTCTGGGAATGCAATGATCATAGAAGACTTTCGAAGCTCTAAAAGGCTATACAACATGGATTGCCTCTGGGTGGTTGGAATTATAGGTGGTCTTTTTCTTTTTCCTTTTTCAGTTTATATATCTGCTCTATGTTCTAACTTTTGCAATTAATAAGAAAAAAATAATTACTTAATTTTGAAACGAACCAACCAACCAACCAATTGTCCTTTAATGATGTTACAAGGGGTAAACAACCAAACGACTTAAAAACTCACTTACACAGACATTTCTCAAAAGGAGAATTAGAAAATAAGGGCATGGGCTTTCCTGGTGGCGCGGTGGTTAAGAATCCGCCTGCCAATGCAGGGGAAACGGGTTCGAGCCCTGGTCCGGGAAGATCCCACATGCCGTGGAGCAACAAAGCCTGTGCGTCACAACTACTGAGCCTGCGCTCTAGAGCCCACGAGCCGCAACTACTGAAGCCCACGTGCCTAGAGCCCGTGCTCCGCAACAAGAGAAGCCACAGCAGTGGGAAGCCCCTGCACCGCAGTGAAGAGTAGCCCCCGCTCGCCGCAACTAGAGAAAGCCCACACGCAGCAAAGAAGACCCAATGCAGCCACAAATAAATAAAATAAATTAAAAAAAAAAGAAAATAAGGGAATGTCGTTCATTCTAAAAATACAAGTGCAATATCATATCATACTCATATGTACTCATTTTTTAAGAACTTTTATTAAAAAAGGAGATATGATGTCTTGATGTCCTGTTAGAATAACCAGAATTAAATAAATAGACTTAAGAAGAACTGCACTATATCTACTTTTCCAAATTTTATACTAATAGTGTGGCAATATGATGAAAAACCAAGTAAGAAATCAGAATCGAGCTACTGAAAAAAAAAAAAAAAGCTGAGCGTGTAACATATTCTAAAGCTGGTCTACAGACGAGATGGGAAAACTCTCTAATCTAATGACTTTCTTTTAATCATAAGCAGACAATAGTTTCCTTATTACCCAGAGTTTTAGAAATACATTATTCTTGAGAGTACTTCCTAGGATTTCTTTTACTCATTTAAGACAGCATCTTTGTATTTAATTCATCCTCAGTTATCCCTGCAGGGCACATCCCTCTAATTATTCCCATCTAAAGTGACAGGAAAATGGAATTATACTACTTGGAAAACAGACATCCTTTGGTATGTCTTTTCTCAGTGCTCCCTTGGGCATAGTCTGTCATTGCGCTCATTTTGTCACAGACAGTGAGCTGTCATTGGAGAGCAAGGACTAAGACTTCTCTGCCTTTGAATTCCCAGTGCCTAAGACATTACTGGCACGGACTATATACACAGTAAGAATCTGAATAAACAAATGAAAAATAATACCCAACATACAATGTTTACAGTATATCAAGCACGATTTTAGTGCCTTGTACATATTAACTTATTTAGTTCTCATGACCCTATGAAACAGGTACTATTATTATCCCCAATTTACATATGAGAAAACTGAAGCATGAAAGCAAAGCAAGGTAATTCAGAGCCAGGATCCAAGCTGATGTACTCTGGCTCTAGAGTTCAACCTCATAATCACCACACCAGGCTCCCTCAAGAGCACCTACGCTGAACAGGAGAACGTCCACTCCAAGAGGAGCATGGGTACACTGTGCTCCCTCCTCTAAACATTTCTGGGTTTCTGTCAGATGTAGCCATACTGTGCGACCCCGTGGGAGACTTAAGAAGGGAAATAACCAGACACAGGCACACAAATGCAGAAGAAATGAATCCACAACCTTAACAATTGCTGTGTTTGTAAGGCTGTTTCTCAAATACCTGTGGGGATTTGTGAGAGCGCCAGCTGTACTGGTGACTGTGGAGACTGGCCAGCAGAATATTTTCATCAGTATCCACCTGGCCAAACCGCAGTGTCTCCTGTGTGTCATTACAGATCACAAAATGGCTGAAGACCAACTCCTCTACCTCAGGGCATTTATTCTGAAAGAAAAAGAATAGGAAAGCCAATGTGCATCAGATTAATTGCAAGATGTTTGGCAGCTGTCTGCCCAGTGGCGATTGTTACAACACAGAAATACTAAAAGATCTGTTGTCATTAGCTCTGGTATACAAAGTATTCTATACTTCCAGGATAAGCACAAAAAATACCTTAAAGAGATCTTAAATGTTCCAAGAATATGTTTTGATTTATATTCCTGCAAAATAAATCATACACACAGAAGAGTAAAAGAACAATGAGATCCTTCAAACTTTTAACATTTTTAAATGAATTAACATGCTACAAAGAATGCTGTACTGGGTAGCGCACGTTTTTGAGCAGAGTACCACAGGCTAGAATTACCATGTTCCCGGCCTTCTAAACTTGACAATCAAGACCAATTACCAAAGCCACAGTTTGTACCCTACAGAAAGTAAGGATCATTTAGGTAATACATCCCCAGTTCCCTTGAGGGGGAGGGTGGATGTGTGTGTGTAAATCTGCTCAGGGAGAGATGTAAATAAAACCATAACTTTCCCGCTATTGTTAAGAGGCTGAACACACAAAACAGATCAACTTCAGAGTCAGTATAAGCCAAGCTGCAGTTTTCAAGACAAAAAATGTTAGTTGAAAAACAGTTGTTGGTGTCTGTTTCAGCTAATAATCAATCAGCAAATGTCTTCCATTAATCTACTAAGGTTTCAGCAAATTAGTAATACGTTCCTGTGTTGGTACCTCCTTTTCAACTTAATGGTATCTCCATGGGTTGCTGTTATATCGAAGCACTGGCAATGTGATGGAGAATTTCTGTGCTTACTCTTTTATCACTTTGGTTAGCTTATGGCTTAAAAAATGATAAACATACCTTTGGTAAATGAAAAGAATAGCTAAATAAATGGTTAACTTGAGAATGCAAGAAAAATATCTTAACTAGCCAATGAACCTGCAGACAATGGGAGGTAATATGTAACTGATGCTTCTCCAGTTGGCTTCTATTTCCTGGTTGTGGATCTAAATAATGTCACAATGCCACACTCTGTCATTTGCCATTTTACTGAGGGGAGGGAGAGTAAAAAGGGGTATACCACTCATGAGCATAGAAATTTAAGTGATTACATGGCCTGAAGCCAAGGGGTCTATGGATGAACACACCTGGAATCCAGCCTGGACCAAGACCTGATCTAGAACCTCATGAGAACAGTTATCTTGGGAGGTACAATCCCTTCCTAATCATCCAGAAGGCCGCCAAAGTGGGCAGGCAGAGCTCTACAGCTGCAGTCGGTGAAGAGGCCCTGAAATACCTCATTCTTCTAGATACTCTTGAGGGTTTCCTAAAGTGTTCGCTCTATCATCCATCTATTCTCACCAAACCTCTCTATTCTCATGGAGTGGAACCTTGCCTGACAACCACACGAAACATAAAAGGAGTCTCTGGCTAAGTGAGACTGAAGCAGTTATAACCAATAATTATCTGCTGCCTACCATATTACTTTTTGCTGTGGCTTTTAATCATGAGCTATGATTTCAAAACTGGACTGCCCGCGGGTTTTAGGTGTCCTGCCTGATCTGGCCCCTGCTGCATCTTGAACCATTCTCCGTTTGCCTGCTAGACCCCAGCTCCACCAGCCCTTTTCAGCTGCTCCAACGCCACACTGGCCTCCTTTCAATTCATCCAACACATCAAACTCCTTCCTGCCTCAGTGCCTTTCTTCTGCTTGGACCTCTTTTCCTTCTTGCTCGACTAATTTCTTCCAACTCGGCTTTCAGGTTCCTGTTTTCAGGTCATGCCCTCAGAGTAAAGTAGCCTCCTGAGATCCTCCTGGATCACCTTAGGTCCCTCTATTTTATGCTCACACAACACTATATATTTTGCCTTCAAAGCACTGACCCCTCTTGGGACTGAGTAATTATTTGCATGATTATGGGACACTGTTGTCTCCATCGTTAGACTCTACGCTGCATAAGGGCAGGAACCAGGTCTTTGTTATTTACAACTTTTGCTCCTGTAGTCAGCCTAACGCCTGACACATAAGTACTCAATAAACACTTATGAGACAAACATGAGTAAATTTAACTTTTAAAATTACAAATGTAATATATGTTCCCAGTATAAAAATTAGAAAATACAGAAAGTACTGATTTTTAAAAACAAAGTCTCTAATTTTATACTCAGGGATAACTGCTGTGAACATTTTGGAGAATTTTTTTTCCCAGCAATTTTTCACTTCTGAGTGTCCTGCCTGTTCCTATTCTAGCCTATCCTATCTAATCCTATCTTATATATCTTATATATTTAAAGGTTTGTAAACCTTTAATTAAACTGGAGTCACAGTGTATAATTAGTTTTGATGAGATTTTTCCATTTAGCGTTATATAATCAACATAAACTGCTCTCCTTGTAAACATTTTTCTCTCCGTTAGGTCCAACAGTACAAACATGAAGAAAGGGATATGATTCCAAACTCCCACTTAGATAGACATCCTGAGACTGAAATTCAATTTTCATAATGAATTGGGATCAATCCACTGGTTACACAGAGGTTAGGTTACCAGATGGGGCTTGGTTAGAAAAAAAATCATATTACTTTCCTCATCTCTAAAAACTGACCTTTAATAAATGATGAGGGTTTTAGGAAAAAATGTAAATGAAAGAACACAAGGGGGTTGTTTACATTTTTCTAAAGAATACTCGAAGTCCTCAGGGAACTGTTTCTCTATTGCCCCTTCATCTGTGGAGTTCATTATAACTGTAATAAGTTTAAGCATTTCTTGGAATGTTTAAATTCTAGCATATTATAAAAAAATCTGTACATATTGTATATGACATCATATAAAAGCGAAACCTCAGAATGCTTTCGTAATTAAGAGGTGGCTTATTTACATTTAAGATTTGTGCTGGAGTGTTATACAGGCATTTGCAATTAAAGAGAGATATCATTATGGTGTAAGATAAGACACATGAGCATAACCTTGATTTTTAAATAAAAATCTCCTTTAAATCCTATTTGGTCCAAATGTGGGAATGTGACAAAGAAATATAAAGCAAACTGCAAGTGGCATTTTGGGTCCTTAATCTGGTTTCACAAAACATTAATCATTTACAAAAGAGAAAAAAAAAAAACTACAGCCAGAGAAATCAGACACTGATGAAGGCTTCTGTTAATCTTAAACTTGTGACCTAAAGGTGAAAGGCCAAATTGTTTCATGCTTCAACTGTCTGGTCCATCCACACTGGATACAAATGACTTGTCTCGGATACGAATCTGATAAAAAGTATGTGGAAAACTCAAATTGCTTATCCAGCCTGTTAAATTCACGTTTGTCATTGGCAATAATTATACTGTATATGAGCATTATATACATAATAAAATCCAAGCTTGGGTAACTAAGCTTCCCCTCTAAAGGGGATAAACCACATTCAGAACATCTTAGAAACAATGAACTTAATAACCCCTCTATAAGCCCATTTCAATGTCAAATGTCCTGTAATTTCAAAGTAGTGCGTTTTTGTATTTACTTTAGAATACACAGGGTTAGAGATGCCTACCACATTAAAACTTGGTGGCAAGTACGCTTGACATGGGAGGAAACAAGAAAATTACAGCAACAATTACAGAAGTATATCCTCTTGTGGCTCATGTTAACATTGCCAAATCCCTGTATAAATCAGAACCAACTATTCACAGAATGTACCTGTCAGCGATATGCTACGTGACATATGGCTCTACTTAATCAAATATACAATTCCATTTTTAAAAAAACTCAGAATATTCCTTCAAGGCACTGTGTTAGCCAGTCAGTCATTCACACTCTGATGTGGTTTAAAACATTTAAATATTTATGCATCGTATTTTATTTATATGTATAGCTGTGTCTAAGAGAATATTTTTACTCTGGGAGGAAACTGATATTTCTGAGGGCCATTCTGCAGTAGTTGCTACACATGAGTCCTCTTACAATGGTCCTGATACCAAGACAAAAATATCCTGGGATTAAATGCTCTATCAATGACTCTTTTATATTTTCTAGGTTTGTTTTTTATTAAATGCATTGTTCAAAATATGACAAAAAACAGAAATTGGAGCCACAGAGGTTTTTTTCACATCGCTATTCGAACCAGCTGCAAAGATTTAGATCACACTAGCTCTTATTTTACGCATGTCCTCTGCAGCAAGAAAACCATGGAATGCCCTTAAAAAAGAATTTTAAAATATGAAACAGATGTGTTATCTTCTTTCCCTTTGCTATTGTAGTGCCATGTTAGGTAATTAATTCCTTAGTCTTGTATAGGTCTTCATGCATATAACGAAAAGAGTTCATTCCCATAAAAATTCTAGAACTCAAGCCCCTCCCCCTACCACTGCCCCATCCCCACATGAGGTCAGGGCGGAGTGAAGGACCATTTCTCTTGGGGAGTTAGTCTGCACAAATACCTGTAACATACAAAATGTGGGGAAATGTCTCAGCTTAAATAACAACACAAGCTTTATGGAAATGCAATATTATACTGAAAATCAGTAAGGGAAGCAGAGGTGATTTGTTATTAAATCACTGAGCATATTATCAATATTATCCAAATATTCTGTGAAATTATTTCCATGCTAGTGGACGTGGGCAGGTTCCCCATTTTAAATATGTCATTCAAAACAGACGTATATTCTATCTCTTTTTTGATATGGATAATTTCTGACAAAAGATAAAAGTAAAAAATTATTAATCAAGAGTCTTTAGCCGGTTACAAAATCTATTATCGAGTGCTTTTTTAGTGAATCAAAATGGCAGAATGATAATGGGGGAAAGACTAAGATTATACCGTGTTCACATAATTTCCTCTCACTGCCTTTTCTCTTTGAAAAGATGAACTGCTTATATCAGAAAGGCTCACACAGGTTCTTCATTTCTGCAATGGCTGCTTCGACAATGTGCTACATACCAAGTTGAGCCTTGGCAAACTAAAGCCATAATACTCGGAAAAAATTTCTGGGAATGTGTTACTTTCCACACAGATGTGGTACATTAGTCACAAAAATGTGGGCATCATCTCTGATGCATGAGTAGAGAACCCATGTTCTCCAAAGGTTTTAAAAATAACATGCATCACTTTGCCAAAACAGAGGAGGCCCCAGATATTATGGTGCCCATCAAATTCTTCATTCTCTCACATTTTTGTTTGTGCTTAAGTTATTATTAGAAGTGATAACATAAAGTGCCTAGTAAAAGATCACACACGGACAAACTGTAAACTGTTCTAGAATATACATACCTGTTGCCAAGCTTGTATTGCAGTGTTTAGAGAATGAACTACATGTTGCCCAAAGTTTACAAATATTGAGTCAACGTTGATAGAGCAATCAATCAGCTTTTCTACTGCATTGCTGGAAACGGCAATCTGTCCAAAGATGCTGAAGGGTTTCACCATGCTTTGCATTGTAACATTTCTGCACTCTAGAAGTTTACAGTCTGCTTGAGCTGAGAACTGCATCTCCTGACAGACAGAACTATTGTTCCATTGTCGAAGATACATGTGTGGTTCTTTGAAGGAAATAATCATGTATTCTAGTTCAGATGGCACATTTTTATCAGAAATAAATGGCTGTAGGTATTGCGGTGGAGCTGTTGAGAAAACAAACAAGAAAAACAGCAGTTGAGATGAGCCAACACTTTATGGAAATAAAGAGATGACATTTAAATTATTCACTTCTTGGTTACTGAATGCAATATTTGCTGGTTAATAAATTCAAATATTCTCTTGAAGATAATATAACATTTGAATTACCATTTGATATTTGCAAACAAAACTGTTTTGTTCAATCAGCAGGTCTCTTTCCAAAGGTTACATGCACAGATAAAAATCTGATCACAAAAGACAACAAATAAAATGAAGAGGAGGTAAATATTTAAGAAGCATTTCATAGAAGTGCTCTGTATCTACCCACCAAATCTCAAAACCAAAAACATGACCCAAACAGAGTTAGAAAATACAGGTTAAACTCCATTTTTGCTGAAAAGGCAAGATGCTTAACAGCAGCTGTGTTTAGTTTTAATCTGATTTTTTTCCTTTTTCCATTACATGTAGGTTGAAAACCTAATACCAGAATCAAAATGTATTAAGTAGAAAAGGTTTGGTACAGACTTTTAGGAATAATTATTCATGAACATGAGCAAACTTATAAAAGGCCACTTTTGGTGTGTGGAAAAACTTATTCTTCTACCTTATAAACTTGTAAAAATGCTAGTCTTTTAAATTATTGGAGAATTTGCCCATTTTTTGTAGAAGGTATTTGTACTTTCGAGATAAGGTAGTATCAAGTACTTTTGGAAACTATTTGCCATTCATGTAATGGCTCATAAGATAGGAAAAAAACAGATGTATTTCTTTCAAAAAGATCATAATTGGAGTAACAGTAAAACCTGCAATTTTTGTAACTTCCTTGAAAATTCTCATTAGGAAGTGTGCAAAATCATGGCAATTCAATATAAATGGTACCCTATATAAAAGGTCCATAAGATGGTTCAAATGTAAGGGGGACACCTATTATACGAAATCAACTTCAGAATAACTTTGCTGGTGCTTACTGTTAGAGGAGATGAATGCTGCTTCTAAAAGTTTCCTCCACCATGTGTGTGGTGGTCAGTAGGGAAGGAGTTTTGTGCAGGGATAAAACAATAAGTATTAAGTGAATGTTATTCCGATGCTAAAATAGAGTACCTGTGCCTAGTTGATCAAGGTGATGACAAAAATGGAACTCCAGGTGAGCAAACTGGAAGGAAACGCAAAGAGATGGGACAAACCATGGGGTAAAACAGGAGTCAACTCTGGTACAGGCAGCCAGGGCTGTTGGAGTTACAAGTTGGTCACAAGTGCTTTGAGAACCAGATTCACTTCCAGAGCTGTGGGAGATAATTAATAAAAGAAGTTCAATAACCTAAATTTCCCAACATCATATAAATGAAATGTCTTTCTATAGGGGTTTTTAAAGCTAGCTCCCATAATCCTATAGTCAATGTTCTCATCAAATCTTCCATATTTGCTCACATAAACACGTTGTTTTAAAAAATTAAGTTCTGGGGCTTCCCTGGTGGTGCAGTGGTTAAGAATCCGCCTGCCAATGCAGGGGAAAACAGGTTCGAGCCCTGGTCCAGGAAGATCCCACACGCCGCGGAGCAACTAAGCCCGTGCGCCACAACTACTGAGCCTGCACTCTAGAGCCCACGAGCCACAATTACTGAAGCCCACGTGCCTAGAGCCTGTGCTCCGCAACAAGAGAAGCCATCGCAATGAGAAGCCCGCGCACCGCAACAAAGAGTAGCCCCCGCTCGCCGCAACTAGAGAAAGCCCGTGCGCAGCAATGAAGACCCAACACAGCCAAAAATAAACAAATTAAATAAATAAATTAAAAAAAATTAAGTTCTCGTTGATTATTCTCTATGAGTTATTAGCAGAAAAATTTTGAAGGATTCCTGAAACCCCAGGCCATGTTGACCTCCAACCCAATTTTCTTCCATCCACATTTCACTTAAACTAATATGAGAACAAGTTGTCCGTAAGTTAAGACCAACACAATTCAGAGTATGACTGTGCTGTTCAAAAAACCCAATATTTTCAGTGTCACCATAAATCTTTCTTTTGTTTTACTTCTCCAGGTCATCCACATCCATATTCCCATACGAGTTAGCCAATACTCTTTATTGAATACCTACTGCATACTGTATTAGGTGCCATAAAAGTTATGACCATGTCCAGAAGAACCAAGGTTCCATGGACAATTACACCGCATGTGTCCTCTCTTTACTTGTCCATCCTCCCAACACCATTTTATACCAGTAAAAGTTGATTAAAATAAATAGTGAAGGCCTCTGTAGGAGGGAAGAAATTTGTACATAGCGGCTGCTGGTGTGCATGGGAACCGTGCAGCCTAGCTGCCTCCCCTCAATGCTAGTAGAAGCATGAGACCTGGGGATTGGGAGGGGCCAAGATGCATTCTGCTAATTGTGGATCACTAGACAGATGCTGCCCTATTCCCCCTTACCGTCTTCCACCCTCTTCTTTCCAAATCTGAAATTTGCTCTACAGCTATGGTAGCCTGGCTCCCAAATCCATGAGGAGCCTAGAGAAGAAACACTGGTTTACAGTATCCTAGGGAGAACTATGACAAGAAAAACTAAAGAAATAAATCCTTGGTTTTCAAAGAATTCACAGTCTAACTGGTGATATAAAATATGTAGACGTTTACAAACATTATAAAACAGAACAACCATCAAGGAATAGGAAAGTTGGAAGTGCTGCCAGAGTGGAAATACAAGAGGAAGTCAGAATGGCACAGGGTGAATCATGCGGGATTTGCAGAGTGTGAATCTTCAGCTGAGCTTTGAAAGAGGTTGTGAACAGGCTGGTGAAAATGAAAGCTAGGTTTACTGAGTATTTAACTTCAAGGTGTTTATAGTCATGTGGTGGTACTTACTGCAATGTTAGAAAAACTCCATTGCATACAAAGAAAACACAACTCTGGGGCACTATGTTTCTGATGAAATGTTATGCATGAAAATGCAGCTAGGCATATTTTTAAAACTTCTATAAATGGGTATACTAACCCAAATAGCTTTCTAGGAATTTATCTGTGGAGTTACAAATAAAGATCTCATTTAAAATAGATAAACAACAAGGACCTACTGTATAGCACAGGGAGCTATATTCAATATCTTGTAATAACCTATACTGGAAAAGAATATGAAAACATGTGTGTATGTGTGTGTGTGTATATATATATATATATATACATTTTATAACTGACTCACTTTGCTATACACCAGAAACTAACACAACATGGTAAATCAACTATACTTCAATTAAAAAAATTAAAGTTAAAAAGAGATCTCATTGGCAAGGTAAAATTAAAACTTGTATTTATTCAGAAAGACCAAACTGAATTAGTTGTACGTGTGTTTTACACATATGAAATCTCTCCCTTATAATACTTTAAGAAGTTGTTAAAAATAGGGTATAGCGTTAGTCAAGATATTATTAAAAACCCAGGTGAGAGTACTTTGAGATCAGTTTTAAAACAGTAAGTACAGAATTTGAGGTGTTTATCTGAAGAATTTCTCTTGCCAACTGCAATTTTTGACACTCTTGAGATTTTCCAAGATTTACTTTTCTCTCTCTTGAGAGTAGCAAATTCTGTAACATGTTGAAAAAGGTTGCTAAGACATCACAAATAAGTACGTGTCAAAATCTTTATTTATAACAAATTGATTGATTTTTCACTTTTCCTAAATTAAATGTACAAATCAATGGTTAAAAGATATTTTTAGGTCTATGTAGTAACTCCTAACATATATATTCAAGTGGTCAGCACTCTTTCCATCTTAAAATCCTGACTAAAATGTTACTAGATTAATCTATATTTAAAAATTTAGAGTTTTATTTAAAAATTGGAGTTATATCAAAATTAAAATGTCTTAAACACAAAATTAATATGGTATATGCACATGAAATGCTTTATATTTTGAATCAGTAAATTTATAGTTTTTTGATATTCAACTTAATGTGATCATCACTATACACTATAAAAGTAGCACATGCATGTTTACCTTTTACATAAGGATTAGAAATATCTAACTATGATAGAGCTAAACAGTCATAAAGATGAGAACAATGACCCTGCTAGGGACACTTATAGCAACTACATTTATATCATTTCCTTAATTAAGTACAATGGACTTTGATCTGATCCAGATATCAAAAGGAAAAACGTAATTCATGAGATGTGTAATAATCAGAAACGGAAAAGTAAAGATGGCTCCAAGGGGCAAAACCTTTCAAATAGTAATACATAGAACTCAAGATTCAGTAGTTAGTTCAAATATCAATAAGTTCCTAATGGAAATTCAAATTTTTAGAATAGAGGAAATATTCTAAAAAGTAGAAAGTATGGCAGGAGTTTTACATATCCATACCTTCATTTTAGCCAAAGGGACTTACTTACTGTCCTGGGTGACCCATAGAAGGGTATCAATTCCTTTAAACAAGGAGTGTTTTAGTAAGTTTAGATTTGATTGATCCATAGGCACTGCAGGGACCCAGGCATAATCCTTAAAGATTCACCCCTGGATGTCACCCCTATAGCTCTGCAGGTATCCAACAATGATCTGATTTGATTGATAAAGCCTTGGGCTTTTCTCTGTATCCCTCTGTGGTAATAAGAGTTTTATAATATAGCATAGAGATTAAGCAGAGAATGATTGAGGTAAGAAAACCGAGATGAAAATGCTTGCACTGCTTCCACTTACACTGTAATCATGGGCAAATTATTTCATCTAGCTAAATCTGTTTTCTCATCTGTACAGTAAGTGTAGTAACTGGACTTGCTTTTTGAGTATTAAAGGAGGTACTACATAGAAACTGCTTAGCATAATGTCTATCACTCCATAAGAGAAAAAAAATTTCATCCCTCTTTTCCTGGTTGGCAAACAGGGTACTGTACTGGTTACTTAGTTTAATGTTAGTTGCTGGTGATTACCTTTAGCTCCCAAGAGGGATCTGACAATATCACACTGTCATTCATCCCAGTGTGGCACTGTCTCTCAACACTGGTTCACCTAAACACTCCCCTGCCTACTGCAAAAACACTGTCCTGTCCATCCTGGGAGAGCACCGCATGGAGGAGAGAAGACAAGGGTTGATATGTGTGCCTGCTACACCATGTTCTCTCTACACCTTAGACCTGTCTTTTTTGGGGAATGTTTTAACTCTAACCCCAAATAAGAAATACACCTCTGTTGTAACCTAGTACACCTATAAAATGGCGGGGGGAGGTTACTGAAAATATTTTAAAAATTGTGGTAAAATACACATAACTTAAAATTCACTATTTTAACCAGTTAAAAGTGTACAGTTCAGTGGTATTAAGTACATTCACATTGTTGTGCAACTAACATCATCATCCGTCTTCAGAATTTTTTCATCTTCCCAAACTGAAAGTCCATACCCATTAAACAATTTTCCTTTCCCTCATCTCCTGGCAACCACCATTCTACTTTTGTCTTTATAAATTTGACTACTCTTGGTATCTCACATAAGTGGAATTATACAGTATTTGTCCTTTTCACATTGATAGTTTCTATTTTATTAAAAAAATTCCATCAACAGATGAATGGGTAAAGTAGATGTAGTATATGTACACAATGGGATATTACTCAGCCATAAAAATGAGTGAAATAATGCCATTTGCAGCAACATGGATGTAGCTAGAGATTATCATATTAAGTGAAGTAAGTCAGCCAGACAAGGACAAATCATATATCACTTATATGTGGAATCTAAAAAAAAATGATATAAATGACCTTATTTACAAAACAGAAATAGAAAACAAACTTATGGTTACCAAGGGGGATAGTGGGGGATGGGTTGGGGAAGGGATAAATTAAGAGTTTGGGATTAGTAGATACAAACTACTACATATAAAATAGATAAGCGGGGCTTCCCTGGTGGCGCAGTGGTTAAGAATCAGCCTGCCAATTCAGGGACATGGGTTCGAGCCCTGGTCCGGGAAGATCCCACATGCCGGAGCAACTAAGCCCGTGCGCCACAACTACTGAGCCTGCGCTCTAGAGCCCGCGAGCCACAACTACTGAGCCTGTGTGCTGCAACTACTGAAGTCCGCGTGCCTAGAGCCCATGCTCCGCAACAAGAGAAGCCACTGCGATGAGAAGCCCGTGCACCGCAACGAAGAGTAGCCCCCACTCGCCACAACTAGAGAAAGCCCATGTGCAGCAACGAAGACCCAACACAGCCAAAAATAAATAAATTAATTTAAAAAAAATTAAAATAGATAAGCTACAAGGACCTACTGTATAGCACAGGGAACTACTGTCAATACCTTGTAACAAGGTGGCAAAGCAGTTCCAAACATCAAGATTGTTGTCTGAATGGTTTATGAAAGTCAAAAGGTTAAAAAAAAAATGGTACCCAGCAAATTTAGGTACATCTAAAAGTACAGATCCGAGTAGCCAAATGGAGGCAAACAATTATCTAGAGGCCACAGTGACCTTCTGGTAGGAGAAAGTTCAACCAGTGAGGAGAAAGGAATGATCCAGGGACTTTACCATCACAACGCTCTCCCTCTGATTCCTGCACTGGCTATACACACAAGAATGAAGGTTTGGTAAATAAAAAGCATCTCTTCCTCACATACACAAAAAGCTGTGGACCACTGTCTCAAAGATCACTAAATATGAGTGGACAGCGACTTACAGGATCTTTAGGGAGAAGGAGAAAATCTTATTTTTTTTAATTTTGCACTCTAAAAAACTCAACAGTTTCCATTTTTATCACACGAAGAAAGAGCCACACACTTCTTTTTCCAGGATGCCTTCTTCTATGAACCAACGTTTTGGGGGTGGGGATAAAAAGTCCTTGTAAGCAACCTACTCTCACGTTTTAACGTTGTGAGAAAGTGACCATGTAATACAGACAAAACCACCAAAGACTCGGCACAGGTAACCAGTTTAGCATTATCATCAAACAATCTGTCATAAAGTTAACTGGACATATATATCAAGATCTTCACAGTTATTACTGTGTAACACAATAATTGCCTGTAACTTGTGACTTTAGATAGTCACATACTTCTGGAGTTAGCCATTTGGGGTGAGGGTAAGAGGGGGAAACAAAGTAGAAAGTTGTTCTGGTCCATCAGAAGACATCTGGTTGATACCAAACTCAGGGAACCTAGTAGAGTGGCCCAAAGCCTGAGAGTTGGGCCCACCAGCCATTTCTCATCTTTCCACCTAGGTCCCATCACTAGGTAAGAAACTGTAAATTCCAAATACATCATGTGCTTGCTGGCTATCTTGTTTGCTCTCTAAATCCACTTTCTACCCCTCCCCATCCTCTTCTCTGCCCCTGACTGTATCAACAAGCTGCTTTGTCCTCAGCTTGTCTTTTGGTTCGGCCAGTGGAAGGTGCCCGAGGGAGATCAGAAGGTGTGAAGAGAGTGGCGGGAGGACTCATATTCTCCTGGCTCCTTCTTAGCCACGTCTCTGCACGTTGCTGGTCCCTCCACCAAAAACAGCTACAACCACCCATTCTGGGTTAGTTTTGGTAATGGCTCTATTACCTGGCTCTTTCAGGACTAAGAGTGGGATGGTTCCCCATGGTTTCTAGCCTCAGGGTACTGTCCTATCCCTTCACCTTGCCAACACTTTTGTAAATAGTCTTTACAGTAAACTCTCCTCAGTTAACCAGTCTGAGTGTGCTGTCTGTTTCTTGTCAGGACCTACTGGGAAAAGGGGTTTATTTAGGCTTCAGCAGTGGGCAGTGGGGGTGGGCAAATACATACATGCTGAGATTAAAAATAAATAGCTGAAATGGATACCCTGATCAGGGCTTAAAGGCTGTATCTCTTGCTTCAGTCCAGTGCACCACAAATAGAAAGAGAACTCTCCTAAAGGTCAATACTATTGTGGAAACTAAGCTTAAGTTACTCTCCTTCCAATGCTACCTTGAAAAAAACAACAGTTACCCATCATTCATTTTCATATGATCAAGCACACCATTAATTAAAGATAGTAGAAAATAATTATTACAAATACATGGGGATTGAATTAAAGATAATATGCCTATATGGGATAAACAGACCAAGGTTTAAGAGAGTGAATCATTGGTCTCCAGTCCTTTGTACCGAAGGCTACCTGCCACCCCTCAGACTGGTTAGCTCCTACTCATTCCTTAAGGCCTCAGCTTAGAAATCAAGTTTCTCAGGGACAAACAGCTAGTTGGTGATGGAGCCAGGACTTAAACCCAGGTCTGCTAACTTGAAAATCTCTAATAAATAGTGCTTCTATTTACATACACACAGTGATGCCATTACCACTAAATATCCTACACTGTTGCACTTTTGACAATTGTGGGCAAGACACTTTTTTTTTTTTTTTTTTTTTTTTAGATTAAGCTTCATGGGACTTATTTTTACGAACTTTCTTCCAGTAATGTACAACAGTCTGATGCATATCCTTCTCAAACCATAAATATTATTTAAGAGAAGATAATCTCTAATCATAAAAGTGTCAGGTTTTTGTCCACATTTAGATTTCTCATGACAGAATATATTGGATCTAACTGTAGCACTTTTATTTCTACGTGAAATGTCGACATATCAACAAAGCACTGATGTTTTCCTTCAAGAAACTGGATGATATTTATTTACTGTCCTTTTTGAAAAATATCTTAATAGTGTTTTATTATGTTGAATTTTAAACCAGCTCTTTAAATTTAATTTCACTAATATCAATGTCTACCTAAAAAATGCTTAATGTCAAACAATTTAAAGCAAGATCAATTGTGAAATATTAGGCAAGTTGAAAAATCCGAGGTGAGGACAAAAGATCTGTGATTACAATGTCGAAAGCTTGGTGAAAAACTGCCTGAATTTGACTGTCTGCAAAAATTTCCATTCCCTAAAGGTTCCACGTTTCTGCAGTGCTAAGCTTACCACAAAGTGATTTTTATGAATGTTTCAGATTCAGAGGAATTAACCTTATCCAAAATGCTTGTTTCAATGATGAAAATGCATTCCTTGATAATTAGAATCAAGAAATGATTTCTAACTTGATACTAATAATGAAACTCAGATTTAAAAAAATTCCATCACCCATAGCTTTGTTTTCTGAGATTTCCTGGTTTCTGACTAGGTAACCTATGCTTAGAACAGGCAATCTTTCTATCCATCTGCTAACTCCTCCCAGGATGGGTGGTGTTCTTTTCACTGCTGCATTTTATATAGGTAAAATCAAGACCCGACTCCTCTAATATATTTTCACCAGTCGTACATTACTAGGTAATATACTGGGAAGGCAATTATTTTTAAAGAGCCCAAATGACCTAGAAATAGAAACCATAAAGTAAAAAACGTATTATTATTAAGCATACAAAGTAATCAATGAAAAAGACTGTGATGCTACAGACTAATGTGAACAGAGGTTATCTCGGTGTGATATGATGATGGGTGGTATTATTTTCTTTATTTCCCAGATGTTCTTCAATGAACATATATTACTATTAATTACAAAAAGAGAAAGCATTCACAACTATCTATAATATAAAACAGGAATTAGAATACAAAATGGTGTGCTATGATTATAACCCTGTAAAGGCATACAATGATGGGCAAAAATAAAGGTAACAAAAAAAGAGAAAACAGTTCAATCGCAGGGTGTTGAAACGGTGGATTTTTTTTCTTTTTGTTAGTGTCAAAATGTTGTTTGGGGGGAAAAAACGGGGGTGGATTATATACAAAGAATAAGATAATGCTAGAGCAAACTCGTCAGGAGAATTAGAAGGTAGGACATTGAAAGTGATGGGCAGCAAGATAGGCACAGGCCCATAGTACACGTATTATATGACCAGAAAAACTGTTCCATTGATGGTGATTTACTTTCTTTTTCTTGTCATTTAGGGGAGCATGAACAGAAAGACATAATAAGGATATGTAAACTAGAAGGAGCACTTGAAGAATAAATTGCTGAAGCCATTTTTTCTCTAAGTTAGTGGATGTAGTAAGCAGGCAAACACTGGAATTAGGGACAATCTGGCCCTGTTTTGTCACTAACCAGATATCCTGTAAGCGGTGTAGAACAGGAAGTTCTGGGGACGCGATTCAGAATACCTGAAGTCTATAGCTCTAGAGATACACTATAGTCAAATAGATACAAGAGCTGAATAAAACTTTGGTTATCTGAAATCTTGAGTATAAATTATTTTGGTTAGTCAAGTTTTCCTAATGTCTGGAGGTCTGTCTTTTAAAGTTTTTTTAAAAACCCCTTAAGAAGGAAGTAGTTCCAAAAAGAAGGAGACAATTCAATTTACTTAACGTTTCTTTTAATGCCCCAGGGTTAACATTTACACATATTGATGACTGTGTCATTAAGAGTCTATTGAAGTGTGTATGGCTCTTTTCCTCTATATTTTTTAGCTCAGGATAACTGGATTTTTTTTTTTTGAAGTTTGTTTTTTGCTCTTTTTTCCTTTTATATTTAAGGAACAGGTTCTTAGAGAGAGCTCACAGTAAAACACAGGAATTTTAGTACACAGACTTTGAAACATCAGCTTCTATCTCACTTCCTGGTTCTCATCTGTAGTTTAGACAGATGCAGCTGCTAGACAGCTGCGATATAGCTAAGTGAGGGGCCACTAGATAAGATGACTTGACGATTGTTTCCTAGTATAATGCCACTATTTCATTTTTCACTTTGTTCACTGAGTTACCTTTGGTCATCAGCTCCATTTTGGCTGCTGTTCAACACAATTCTCCAAAGATCCGAGGATACCAGTTTCTTCTGGTCATTCACAACATTGATATCTGGCAACTGCAGCTCACAAACTTTGCTTTCAGACAGACTAAATTCTCGAAATGCAACAAAAACCTTCTGGAGTTCATCCCAGTATTCCAAACTACAAGGAATCTATATTAAAAGAAAGAAGATTTTAGAAGATGCAAGCAGAAATGATGCTTCTGTATTTGTTGACATGCAACTTGAATCTTCATAAAAGTTATAACATTAATGAGACTTTTAAAAGGGGATACAGTTGTAAAGGACAGTAGTTTAGGATTTCTTTTCATAGTTATATTCATCCTGTTTACCTACTTTATTTCAAAAGACTCATTCAAGAATAATATGTGGAAACAGTCAAGAAAGTTTTTAAATAAAGGAGAAAGAGTGGGGAACAAATTCTACCAGATGCTAAGTCTATTATAAAGCTATACTAATTAAAATTAAAAGATAAGATTGGAGTAGTAACATACAAATAGATTAGAAGAAGAAAAAAATAATAATATGTAAGTACAGATAAATTTTAGTATGTGATGAAGGTACCATTTCAAACAAGTAGGGGAAAGATGGGAAATGAGGTTGCAAGAACTGGTCAGCCATTTGGTAAAACCAAAGTGGGTCCCTACATCATTCCTATATGTAAGTAAATTCCAAAAGGATCAAAATATTAAAGGCTAAAAGCTGAAAACATAAGAGAAAAAATCATTTAATATTTTTATCATAATAGGGTAGCCTTTTCTGTGTATGGCATGAAACCTGCAGATGGTAAAACAAACAACAAAACAAACCTCACAACTGATAACATCAAAATTAATAAAAAGCAAGGTTAGGATAAAACAGGTAATAGTTAATGACAGATCTACAAATACTTGTTGCGATAGCAGAGAGCTCTTACAAATCAATGAGAAAATGATAGTAAGCATATAGAAAAATAAGCAAAGAAAGTTGTTGGAAGAGGCCCTGAACGTCCCTGCATGTTCTTGCCAGGTATGCAAAGGATGCAAGGCCCTGAAAGCTGTTAACAGGGACCATTTCTCAGGTTCTGTTTGCAGAAAGTATCCTTGAGTGATGAGGTAAAGTTTCTTTCCAGGACAAAGAGCAGACTTGCTCTCAAAGAGGTTGATTTGACAAGCTCCATGCTCCATGCTGTGATATTTATCTGCTGCATGCAGAGCATCCCCCTGGGGGCCCTTCTGCATCGCCCTTGTGGGACTTGGGGGCAAGAGAAACCAATGCAAACATGATGCACACACTGTTTGCTGTGCCACGAGCAATAATATTCTTTGTTTCTGACCCAAAAGTCTAATATTTTCTGTCAGCATCCATAAAACGTTAACAGGCTAATTTATTAGCTTGCATAAGGTAAAATCCCAGATTCTGACAGCAATTAATTCACAGAAGAAAAGATATAACCAGCCAGTAAACATGCAAAGATACTCAACTTCACTAATAGCTACATAAATTAAAATTAAAGCAATAATGTAGTATTTTTCTTTATTAATCTGGAAGTTTGAAAAGACTGACATTTCCAATTTCTGTAGAGGTGTGGGAAAAAGCATTTCTACCCATTATTTTTGAAGAATAATTTGGCAATATCTATTAAATGCTTGGAAGGATACATCTAAGAATTTGTTTTACAGATATTCCAATACAAGTATGTGTGTGTGTGTGCATGTGTGTGTATTTACTTCAGTACTGTATTAGTAAGAAATTGGAAAAATACAAATATCCATCAATATGGAATTAAATATAACATGCAGATCTCTAGACTGGAATCTGTACAACCGTTAAAATGAATACGGAATACCTATATATACTAACACAAAAGACACTCAAGATATATTATTAACTTAAAAAAAAAATAAGCTTCAGAATAGAACATGTGAGTTGATCCCATCTGTCTTAAAAAAAAAAAAAAGGACTGGACTCAGATGTGTCTCCTCTTTTGGAAGCATTTCCTAATTATGACCATTCTCAGAACCGGTCACTGCCTCTCTTGTGTCACTTTCATATCTAACTCACTCCTCTATCATAGAAGTCATTACATTTCGCCATTCCTTATTTACATATTTGTCTCCTTTAGTTGACTCTGTGATCCTTAAGGCAAAAATGGCATATTATTTTTAAAAATATTAGCATCAAACAGTTTTTGGAACATAATAGGATATTAATAAAAGCTTCCTGAATGAATAGATTTCTCCTTAACCTTCCTTTCCTAAATAAGTGATTCTAAATCTTTGAATGGGAATAAATTTTACCTCCACCTATAAGAGTTTCTTTTCCTTAAACAGGGACTTGAACATCCATGTATGGCAACGTGCTAAATGGAAGAAAGGGGCACAAAATGGATAAGCATAAGAGGCTAACAGTGTGATGAAACAGAGCATATGTTTTGGTTAGTGATAAGGACAAGTGACATATCCATAAATTCTACTTTTAGCCACCATTTCTTGAAATTCTCCCTCTTCTTGCCTTCCATGACATACATTTTTCTAACTTTCCCCTCTCTGGGTCTTTGTTCCTATACTGTCTCTCAGCCTCAAATACCCGTAGAATCCCTGGTTTCTCACTGTCCAATGTTTAAATCTTTCCCATCTATCAAGGTCCAAATGAAATACCAACTTTCTTTGAGCCTTTTCACCTCCCAGATGCAGAAATGCTTTCCCTTTTCTGAACTCCAAAAGTTTTTAAAAATGGGAATCTGTTTCATAGCTCTTATCACTATACACCTCATGTTACAGTTATTTCTATACATGACATTTTCGCTGGTAGACACATTCCTTGAGGGAATGATTTCCATTTGGCTAAGCTTTGGATTTTCACAGAACCTGGCAAACTGTATACAGTGAATGTTCAAAAAATGTTGCTGAATGAATGAATGAATAATTCATGAATGAACGAATACACATATCCTGGGTGATTCAGTCCATCCATGGCACATTAAAAATTCTCCACAAAGAAGTATAGAAGATTAAAGCATAAACTTTGGAGTTATACCTAATGGGATTCAATTTCTAGTTCCATTAGCTATGAATTCTTGGACAAATTAATTTTTCTAACATCAGTACTCATATCCCTAAAAAGGGGATAATAACAGAACTATCTCATGAATTGTTGTGAGGATTAAAAGAGACAAAGCCTTCCATTTAATACCACAAAATAAAAGCTTAAGAAATGTTAGTTACTAATTATTTATCCTTCTCATGCTCCAAGAACACTTCTGAAGCTTGGGTGTTGTTAAAAGAATCAGGTAGGTTGTGAATAAGAGTCCTGCTTGTTAGATTTCTTAACAATGGGTTGGACCTGTGGGAAGAAAATAATAAACCTTGGGCTTCCCTGGTGGCGCAGTGGTTGAGAATCTGCCTGCCAATGCAGGGGACACGGGTTCGAGCCCTGGTCTGAGAAGATCCCACATGCCGCGGAGCAACTGGGCCCGTGAGCCACAACTACTGAGCCTGCGCGTCTGGAACCTGTGCTCCGCAACAAGAGAGGCCGCGACACTGAGAGGCCCGCGCACCGCTATGAAGAGTGGCCCCCACTTGCCGCAACTAGAGAAAGCCCTCGCACAGAAACGAAGACCCAACACAGCCATAAATAAATATATAAATAAATAAATAATTAAAAAAAAATAATAATAAACCTTGAGCCTGGATGTTCAGGAACCTTGTAATCATAGTTCAATATGGTTTTCTGCTGCATATCTATTAAAATATTTCCCTGTATGTTGCCTATTACTTGAGAGATAAAGGAACATCTCCTTGCCTAACTCTTTTCTAGACTGCCAGTAAGTCAGTCCTTTAGCTTAAGAAAGTCATAAGTAGAAATGGATAAGATGTGGGAAGTGGGGTGAGACACATAAGAATCTCATGGGAGAGGGCAAATGAGTTTAGAAAAGCGTATTTAACATACCTATCTTTTTTTTTTTATTAGTAACAAATTAACAGAATGTAAAGTTCAAAAATCATCTTCTTGGTAGAGAGGTTACACAGCAAATAGGGTGAAAAAAAGACTTGTTTCTGGTATTGTCTCCAGAAGTTCTCCATTAAATTAATATACAATAGGGACTTCCACCTAATATACAGTAGGTGGCTCAGTGGTTAAGAATCCGCCTGTCAATGCAGGGGACACGGGTTTGAGCCCTGGTCTGCGAAGATCCCACATGCCGTGGAGCAACTAAGCCTGTGCACCACAACTACTGAGCCCGTGTGCCACAACAACTGAAGCCTGCGCGCCTAGAGCCTGTGCTCCACAACAAGAGGAGCCACTGCAATGAGAAGCCCGCGCACCGCAACGAAGAGTAGCCCCTGCTTGCTGCAACTAGAGAAAACCCGTGAGCAGCAACAAAGACCCAACGCAGGCAAAAATAAATAAATTAATTAGTTAAAAGAAAATCAATGTATAATAGCTTATGAAAATTGGCCGTCACACTGGAAAGCAGAGTGAGGCCTTAAGAAAAAGTACTAGCAAGTTTTGACGTACAGGAGAGAGTTGGAATAAATCCATAATAAAAGGCAATGCAAGCTGGGAACCATTGTGGGAAGCCATTAGGTAGTTTAAGGGCAATGAAAGTAAACTGTACCAACACTGGGGCTTAGGCAAAGAGAAATTGTGAAAGTTCAAAAAGAGAGATTTGGAAGAAAGCCAAAGAAAAATTTTATTTAGTTCACAACTTTGTGTGAGGCTGGTTCTGAGGTTACATACTTCAATTGGAACATTCCAGGCTACTCTCAAAATTTAGGAAACAACAGAGAACTACTATAGAAATACATCATAAAATATGTGTTATGTGTTTGTCAGTATTTTCCTTTATACGCCCTATTTCCCTTGGTTAATAAAGGGGTATTAATAAATGAAACTTCTGTTTAAAAAGTTTAAGATTGTATGTCTATAAGTGCATTTGCAAAAGTCACATATTAATCCTTTCCCCCATGTTAAGAACATTTTTGTCCTCAAAACCTCAAAAGAAAAGCTGATAACAACACTCAGTACAATTAGTATTTTAAAGGTAATTTTAGTCAACTGTCCACTGAAATATATATTGAGCCACAGGTTTATAAATCATATAGATATAATCTTTATTTTTAAAATTTCTCCAACATAAGGAAAAACTCTTGTTGGTATTACATTCACTTAGGATGAAATCCTGGCCCTGACCTTTAATCACTGCTCTATGACCTTGAGCACCTTATTTAATGACCCTGGGCCTCAGTTCCCTCATTTGTGAAATGTAGATAATAAAAACTAAATTATTTTAGTCCACGATAAGGATTTTGGACTTTATCTTAATGTCAGTGAGATCTCTTTGAAGGGTTTTAAGCAAAGAAGCAATGCTTAAAGTCAAATTTATGTTTTTAAAAGTTTCTGGTTACTGTGTAGAGAATGTATTAAAAGAGAATGGGGCAAGCACGGATGTGAACAGGCAATTAGGAGGCTAGCGCAGTGATCTGTGCTAGAAATGTAGATGGCTTATGGTATGGTTGGTGGCAATGGAGTGGTATGTGGGAGATTCTTGAGAAATAAAAATCTGTTGACTGATTAGGTATAGGAGAGGGAGGTGTTAAGGATGACCCCCAGGTCTCTGGCCCAAGCAACTGTATGGGTGCTGATGTCATTTACTGGAATGGGTAAGATCGATTTGTCCCACTGGGGAGTAGGTTTGTGGTGTCAGGTGGAAGAGGGGAGATCGTAAGTTCATTTTTAGACAAGCTGAGTTGGAGGCATCAATGAGCCATCCAAGTGGAAATCCTGAGTATGGAGTTGGCTATTCTCGAGAGCTGGAGAGGGAGTTAACTGTGTTGACACATACGTGTAGACTCAACCAGCCTTAGCCTTTCGTCAGGAGAGTGTAATGGAAAGAAAGAGAACGATGAAGTTCAGGGTACTTATTTGCAAGAAGGTGTTTTAAATGACGAATTAAGAACGTAAACTGGTTAAAAGGGGATGTGAAAACAGAGTAAGCTGATGGATCGAGAGAAAGCAGAGAACTATGGATCTCTATATGGTTTAATGAATGACTGTACTGGGGCTTGCCGAATGAGCGGGCTGGAGAGATGGAAAGACTGTGAGTAAGATTAGGATGCTGGAATGAACGATTTAGGAGGTGGAGCAGTTTGGGACGCTGGCAAGTCCCAGGGCTTGTGTGTGGGAGTGAGTACTGAGACGGAGTGGAGGAGGAGGTCACTAGAGTGAGGAGCTGGGGTTCTGACTGCCTCTTTCACATGGATGTCGACGGCAGTGAAGAAAAAGGCTGGAGGCCATGGGCTGAAGACTTCTGAGAATGAGGGCAAACGACCAAATAGCAGATGGCAACAACGAAGAGGGGTGAGGATGATATAATTGGATGGAAGGAGTCTCAAAAAAGCAGGAAGCCTTCACAGGAGGGGAGAAGAGTACAGGCAAGTGGCATAGGTGAGCAGCAGAACACCTTATCTCCTGACCTGGAGGTAAAAACGATGTGGGAGAATAAACTGCTTCCACCTCAGGGCGGGTGACAGTGGTGGACAGAGTCCCAGGGGACAGCAGGATTTCATTTAAGGTGAAGAGGTAGAGGAAATTCTTGAAGAAGAGGCTGAGGTTTAGGGAAGTTCACTAGTCACAGAACAGGTGTTCCAGAGGGCTCAGTGGAAGGGTTTGGGAGGTAGAGGAGAAAGGAGTTTTGGTAAGAGAAGGAAAAGGGGATACAAATCAGCATCTAGGCAAGAGGGGCTAAATCTTACAGTTTGGGTAGTGACTAGGAAAGAGGGAAGCGAGGCATGTGTTGGAATTAAGACCTCATTTAGGAGGGTAGGGACGATGGTTGTGGTTCTAAAAGTAGCCTACTGCTCCTTCCTGAGGCCTGGCTGCATTCCGTGTGTTCTCTGACAAGCATTCTTAACGAACTCCAGCTATTTCTCCAATAAACTCATAGCACAGAGTGAGGTACATGGTATATGCTCAATAAATAGTTTTAAAATTTATGAATGAAGATAGGTGCTGAAAAAATAATCTTTTTTACAGTCTTCTATTCTAAAAAGGTCTTGTTTTATATACTGAGCTCTCCTTTCAAATTATTTGGCAATCACACCCACTTTTAACAAACTTTTCATTAGCTCACTAATTCTCCTTTGCCTTTCAGTTAGAGGTAGACATTGCCCAGCTGATCTCTAGTCTAGTAGTAACAGAATTAAACTAAAAATCTAATGCAGTCACATTGTGATTCATATGGCAGCAATTAATTATTCTCAGGAATAAATCTGGGCTCTATTTTGTGTGATCTATTTAAAATAACTTTATTTTGTGCTTTTAGGTTTGAAGGAGATGATGTGAATGATTTTTAGTTACATATCTATAACTGAGGATTTATTATTAATGCTTGCACTGAATAACTTGAAGGAAAGATGACTATTCCAAGAAAGTTTGGTTGCCAAAAATAGTTTAGAAAGCCTAAATATCTAGTACTGAGTCATGGGAAGTGGGAACAAGTAAATTGGTTTCACTGGAAAACATTCCACATGTAACACATGGTACATTTCAAATGACTGTCAAGATTATATATATTTTTATTACATTTTGTTTTCCTATCCATTATTTGACAGGACCTAAAAAATTAGCCAGCCATATATAATAAACTGTACTCTAAGCATATGTGGTCTCTGCATATGAATATATTTTAGGTTGTATATCTGCCAGTTGGTAAAAGCACATTTATTTTTGCATTTAAAATATGATTCCAAGATTTGTTTCCATTTGATGGCTAATTTGGGAAGATTTGCATGTGTGTTGGCCATTTAAAAATATTTTTGGTACAAAGAATATTTTGGCACTTAATTTGTTTTTATTATTTAATAGTACTGCCAAGACTATTAGCAGGGTTGCAACTGCCCATCTGCTCATAGATAAACAGGTCTGAATTCTTTGTCCAGGGACTGCTAAAGCTGGGCCATTGCCCCTTTGCCCACTCAGTGCCACCAAGCAACCTAAGAAAAGGATACAGAGGAAGTGTGTTCCCTGTATTTACGTACATAATAAAGAGGTGGTAGTATTTAGCAAGTGACACATTCTATCAATCTGATTCAACTGTCCTTTCCTTTATATTATGACGAAATAGAGAGCCTAGCTAACTGTGTAGGGCTGGTTAGCACAAAGCCGGAACTTCCATTCAGTAGTAAGTTATTAAGGCTAGGTTACATCAGAGGATACCATCTTTATCACTCCTCCCACTACATTTCCAGATTTCTCAGGACACCAATTAACAGGTCAGTACAGTAGGGGTAAAACAGTTCACTTTTCCATCATCATCCGTGATTTTGGTAGTAGCAGTAATAAAAATACTGATGGAAGCTGTGGTAGAAGAACAGCCTTTTACAATTTACAAACTTTTTTTGTATATTATCTTAGTGAGGAATACATTATTCCCATTTTACAGATAAGTGAACTGTGGCTTAGAGAAGTTAGGTAATATGTTCAAGGTTACACATTTAGTAAGTGGCAGACCTTTTGGCTATAAATCCTTTGCTCTTTAATTACCTTTAGATTAAAGAAGAAAAATAGACTCCATAATGTATCATTTACAATTTCCAGTTTCAGTTTCTTTAAAGTAGATTCATAGAAAGAAATCTGAATGCAGAATACATTTTGACCCTTACCATTAATCCCAGTCATTTATAGTTACTTAATTTGGCAATTATTTTCTCTTTAGCTACCTTTTTCTTTCAGCACTTTGAGTATGTTATCTCTCTGCCTCTGGTCTCCACGGTTGCTGATGAGAAATCAGCTGTTAATCTTACTGAGCATCCCTTATATATGATGAATCACTTCTCTCTAGTTGCAGTCAGGGTGGTTTTTGTTTTTTTTTTTTTGGATAGGCTGATTGTTTGGTATGGAAATCTTTGAGTTTTTTCTACATGGAGTTCATTGAACTTCCTGGATGTGCAGACTAATGTTTTTAATTAAATTTGGGAAGTGTTCAGCCATTAGCTTTTCAAATAGTCTTTATTCTCCTTTCTCTCCTTAACTTCTAGGCCTCCCCTCACGCACATACTGGTACACTTGATGGTATTCCACAGTCTCTAAGGCTCTGGTCACTTGTCTTCATTCTTTTATCTTTCTGTTTTCAACACTCAGTAATCTCAATTGACCTATCTTTAAATTCACTGCTTCTTTCTTCTGCCTGCTGAGATCTGCTATTGAGCCCTTCTAGTAAATTTTTCATTTCACTTTTTATACTTTTCAACTCTGGGATTTCTTTTTTTTTTTTCTTTACAATTTCTATCTTTTTATTGATACTCTCTATTTGGTGAGGCATCATTCTCATATTTCCCTTTAGTCCTTTAGACAAGGCTTTCTTTAGGTTTTTTTGAACATATTCAAAATAGACAGCTCAAGTCTGTCTAGTGAGGTCAACATCTGGGCATCCTAGGGACAGTTACTATTGATTACTTTTTTTCCTCTGTATATGGGTCAGGCTTTGTTTCTCTGCAGAGCACATACTTTTTTGTTGGAAACTGGACATTTTAGGGCTTCCCGGGTGGCGCAGTGGTTGAGAGTCCGCCTGCCAATGCAGGGGACGCGGGTTCGAGCCCTGGTCTGGGAGGATCCCACATGCCGCGGAGCGACTGGGCCCGTGAGCCACAATTGCTGAGCCTGCGCGTCTGGAGCCTGTGCTCCGCAACGAGGGAGGCCGCGATAGTGAGAGGCCCGCGCACCGCGATGAAGAGTGGCCCCCACTTGCCGCAACTAGAGAAAGCCCTCGCACAGAAACGAAGACCCAACACAGCCATAAATAAATAAATAAAAATTAAAAAAAAAAACAAAAAAAACTGGACATTTTAAATGATATAAAATTTTATTATATTAATAAATATTAACTATATTACTATTATTATATTATTAATAAATAATGGCAACTGTGGAAATCAGACTCCCTTCCCCAGGGCTTCTTGTCATTGATATTTGTTCTCTTTTTTTTGTTGTTGTTGTTACTAACATTTATGAATTAATTCTAAAAAGTCTGTTTTCTTTATATGTGGCCACTGAAGTCTCTACTTGGTGAGCTTAGTGGTCAGTTAATAATTAGACAGAGATTTCCTTAAAGGCCTGGAAACAACAAGTATACCCAGTTTCTGCTGAGGGGCTCTATGTGCCTATTAGGGCATGCCCTCAACTCTCCCCTGGCCTTCCCTTCCTGCTTGTGCAGAGCCTTAAGGTCAGCCTGAGGTGAGAGCACAGGGCCTTCTTAGGTCATTCTCAGCATGTGCAGAGCCTGGGGTAAGTGCACAGATTTATGCATGTACATATCCTCCTAGTTTCCCAGGAATCTGTTGGAACTTTTCAAAGTCTGTGTGGACATCTCATTCCCCAGCTCTTCCTTTTGAGCCTTTTGTTTAGCTTTAAAGTTTTCTGTTATCCACTGCCTCAAGTATCGATTTCTTCGAATTCTTTCTGACCTACACCCCTGGGTGGGAAAAGGGTTTTTCACACTGGAACATTCCTAGTTGATAACTTTTGAAAGAGTTAATTGTTGTAAAACCCTTATTTTGTTAATAGAAAGTTATTTTATCTCATTAAGCAAGTAAAAGGATACACTACATTTATCACAATGTCAAAGTGGTGATAAGACCAAATATATTCCCTAGTGGGGAATGCACTAGAAAAATTAGAGGTAGATAAAGAGTTTTTAGTTGATGACTAGACAGTAGGTAAGTGGAGAGTTAAAATATAGAATGTGAGGTCTGAGCATAAAATAGTGGATTGATGGGTGACTGAAAGAGACAATGTATATATACATTGTATCATTACATAAATTAGGATAATTTATTATATATTATTATAGAAATTAGGATAAATGGACATCTATATATTATTATAGAAATTAAGATATGTAAAGTGCAATATAAACATTAAAACCTAACAAGGTAAAAAACCAGCTTTGCCTACATAAATACAGATGTGGTTTCTATTTATGATTATTACTGGACCTAAGTAACTGTCCTTTTAAACATGAAGAACATTTCTACAATCAATTACTTATAAGAGGAGAAACATATTCATCACATAAAACAAAAGCAACTGAGTAGAGATATTTTTCAATAGTTAATTAAAAATAAAATGTATTCTGATAGCAGCATGTCAGTTTTTTATGCTTCTACTTCAAAGTATAAACCCACCATTTAATAATGGCATAAAATACAAATATGTATATAATCTCAAATTTTTTAGCTTATAATACCAGTTTTTATATATATCTGCTTTTTAGTTGATTTTGAAGAAGGAAAAGAAAAGCTTCTATACATCTTCAACTAATAGGAGTCATACAAAAAAAAAAAAAACTTAAAATATTGGAACCAGTTGAGAAACCACAAGTATTCAAAATGCAGGAAATCATGATTTTATAACATTTTAATGTGATCTACTCTTGGGAAACAAAGTTAACCAAACCCTATTTCTGTACAGGAAATATTCCAGCATACAGTTGTAATACATTGTGGTGAAGGGGTACAGCTGCAGATTTTTCACCTGTAATGCCCCACTGGTATTGTGGCTTACTGCATTGCATCAAGACTGCCTTCCTGTCCGGAAAACCTTCTAAGTACAAACAAGACTCTAAGTCCAGATTTTATTTTCCCTTGGTATCAGAATATGGTAATTTAAGAGTCCTGAGAAATGCTTTTTTAGCCTTTAAAAGGAAATGTGTAACATTCTTTTATTAGGATCTATGTTTGGGTTGGTTTTTCAAAAAACTTAACATATGACCCAGTTATCTTATCAATTTATCAAGCTACCAAGTTTCAAGCAAATGCAGGTGTGTAATATGACATCTTTCAAGATAATATTTTCCATAAAGACAAATAATAAAAATATATTAAGAACTTCTGAGTCAAAACTAACTTAGAGTAAGGGCAACTTTACTATTTTATGGTTTCTTTTAATGAGGCCACAAACCCTAAACTCACTACTGTGTTCTAGTCTCAGCTGTAACTGTTCAGGTATTTTACTCATCTGTATGGAATAGTCAAATGTACATAGTATACTGTAAGGAACACTAATTGGGAATCAGGGGAACTTAATTCTAATCTAAATTTAGTTGCAAACTAGTTTTGTCACCTTGACTTGAAGCCACATAACCAATATGAGCCTCAATACTCTTATCCATAAAAAATTCAGAGGACGGAATAAGACTACTCTAGCTCTTAAAACTCTAAAGTGATATATAAATATAGGACTTGCTTTTTGACTTTATATTTTAGGAAGAAAGTTTATATTTTAAAGTGCATACTATGTGCTAAGATTTTCATTGTTTTATTCAATCTCAATGGTAATTCTTTAAGTTAGTAAGAGCATATCCATTTTACAGATGAGAAAAATAAAGAAGGGTTAAATAACTTGCTAAGGATCTCAATGGTAAGTTGCAGACCTGGGACTGTAGGATTCTAGAACCCAGGGAGCTCATTCACTTTATTATGATGACTCCCATATTTTAGTTACCTGATTGTGGCAGAGGTTCAAAAGCATGCAACCTGACAAATAAGAAATGTTCATAAACCAAATACTTGTATTGTGATAATCTGCTATAAGATTGTTTTTAAAACTAAAAAAGTTAAGAATACAGTAATCACTGATAATTGCTCTTAACAACCCTTTGTAATAAGAGAAAACTATAGTACAGACAGGGTAGCCCTTAATAATTGGGAAGAAGTCAACTGGGATTACAGAATAACTTTAAAAAATCTGAAAATATTTTAGAACAAAAAAGCAAGCTTGGAATACTTTATGAAGGCTTGTCATAAAGTTAAATGTTTAGATTGAGCAGTCAACAAATTTTTTCTGTAAAGGACTAGATGATGGCAAACACTGGAGGCTTTGCGTGCTATATGCTCTCTGCTGCAACTACTTGACTTTGCCTACTGCAGCATGTAAGTAATATCTAAATGAGTATGTCTGTGTGCCAATAAAATTTTATTTACAAAAACAGGTGGTGGGCTGGATTTGGCTTGCAGGCTGTAATTCGCTGATTCCTTGATTAGATGAAAAGTGTTGCCCTCACAGAGGCCCTTTAGAGTATCTGTCTGTTGGGAGATACTTTTCCACAGGTCTATCACATTTCCACATATCTTAGAAGAAGGCATTGTCTTTGCTCCAGATTATCTTCTCAAGTTCATTTCTATAGCAAACAGCTATGGAAGACAGAGACAGTGTCTCTCTGTCTCTGAACAGGGCAGGCATGCTTACTCCCCATTTCAAAAATTTCAGATTCCCTGAGTTTGGGGTTCCTCTCTTTTAATGTAACTCACTGTGTGTTTAAGCATCACCTGGCTCTCTTCATGTCACCCTAAGGGAACTGAGGCTTGGGGAATTGGCACATATGCAGACACACTGTTGTAGGTAATAAACTATCCTTCACCTCTGATCCAGCGCTCCCATATTTTCTTCAGCATCCATGAGACTCTGGCAGGCTAAGTTGTTAACTTGCAAATGGGGTAAAGCTCAAACCCTTCACAATTTTTGACTATATCTATACTCTATTTAGTATATAGTTTTATATGTACCACATATATCACACACATATATAAATGTATGTGTAAAAGTGAGATTAATTAGCCTATCAAGTATTTTTAATTTATTTACCAAATATTTATTGTTTCTATGTCAAGGGTAAGCTAGGGATACAATGGCCAGCAAGGGAGACAGACATGGTTTGTGACTTCATGGAACTTGCCAACAAGTAATACATAAGTAGTTAAGTACCTGATATTGCCAGAAATGATTTAAAGTGTGTTTAAGAAAAATTTGTTTTCACACAATTACTCCATACTTTTCTGGTAAATTTGAACCTGTCTTTACAGTCCAAATTAATGTGGTTTAACTGTTTATCAGTGGGAGAGTTTATCTTTTCATACTGTCTTTTCACCAGGTCTTATACAGAACTGCTAATAAGTAGGCAATAGTGACTCGTGATTTTAACTCTGATGGAGGTACTATGGGAAGAAGAATTATTTGTAGGCAGAAAACAGGAAGGAAAAAGAAGAAAAAGTATGAAAAATTTAAAAAACTAAGCCTGCATAATCAACCCCTGAGTAAAGGGCAGACTGTACAGTATAGTTTTCAAAATAGTAACCTCGGTTGACTTCTGGTATTCTGGATTAAGTGTGCTAGGGGAATAAATCTCAACGTGGTAAAAATGAAACCGTGCAAATTCCATTATCATTCCTAAGGAATTATGCCCAAATTCTGGCCCTTTCCTGTCTCCCCAAACTAACCTCCTACTTTTATACTACATATGCCTTTAGCTGCCATCAGTTTGTCTCCATCTATGCTTCTTGAAATCTCATCCATCTTTCAAACCTATTCTCTTCATCTCCTTCTAGAAAAGTAAACAAATCAAAAAGTCTTCTCTAATAATCAAAATTAGAAGTGATTTCTCTTCTGAACTCCCCAAACACATATAGCTTAAACTCTTCTTACTGGCACTTAGTAATACAATCTTATCTCATAGTTATCTGTGTGTATCTGTGCGTATGGAACTCCAGCTTGTGTACCTTTGTAACTCCCTGACTCTCCTGTGCTGAAAGAGCTATAATCCTAGCTGCTATTCTCTTTGTTTAATCCTCTTACCAGAAATATTACAAGGGTCTCCTTGTCTTCAGCCTGTTCATTCAGGAGGCTTCACAGATCCACCAAACTGATCAAGACAACAGTATGTAAAGCCCAGACGAAGATGAATATGCAGGCAGGGCCTCTTACTTTGGCAATTACCTTTAGGAGACAGTCTCAATGCATTAAGCTAATCTTATTCTATTTCATTTTAAGCTTTCACTCAGTCACAGTCAACACCCACTAAGTACTATGTTAGGCACTGGAGAGCAAAGATAAACATCTTATGAACTCTGCCCTCAAGAAGCCCAAAGTGAAGGAAGGAATCAGTAATATAAATAGGCCCAGGGTGTCCTAAAGAAGGGCAACTTTCCCAGCTTGGGTGGAGATGGAGGATATCAGGGAAGGCCCCCTGGAGGTCAAGAAATGAACAATATATAAAAGGTCAAGAAATAAACACTATATAAATATAAAAATAACATAAATTCACACATGTACAAGATGTGTTTCATCTTTTCAGGATTCAACTCAAAGTCTTCCCTACCTTGGAAATATTATGACTGAATACAAAACACATATCATTAAACAAAATGTGAACTGTCATATTTCAAATATACATAAAATCCAACTGACAAGAAATGACAGGTAATTGGCACAAATTACCAGCCAGTTTTTTAAAAAATGGATAAAATTTGACTATAAACTTGAAAATCAGCATGCATTAATTTTTTATCATCAGTTATATAATTAAATTTTGTTCACAACACACAAAACTCTTTGGAATTTCAAATATATGTTCAAATCCGATAAAGCAAACATGAGTAAACTGTATAGTTTCCTAGGACAATCATACTCGCAAATGGCCACCTCAACACTGTAGTCCCAAAGTGAAATGCAAAAGAAAAGCAGTCAGGCACACTGATGATTTATACCCTTACAAGGAAACATGAATGCCTTTGACACTGATTGTGATTCTTTTCCTATTATATGTCATGTCAAATTTGCCTGAAATAATGACTTACAGTAGTTTAGTGCCAATCACTCTTAACCTTATACTTTCCTGATTTACCATTAAGAACAGCCACAGGGTGTTAGAAAATATGTCTATTTACATACCAACTGAACATATCAAACCACAGCTCTGTTCAGTTGCTTTGTTTTCAGGTTTCAGGTGGCTGAGGGAACAAAGAAGGCTCTCACAGATATCTATAATTTTCTAAGTCTTGCAAAATCATCTCAGAAAATCTACAGAGAGGCAAATTTCCTGGGTTGGAATGACTGGCTCTTTCTTCATAAATCTGCAGATAGAATTTCTGGCTGTACTGACCACCATTATTTGGTGGTGACCTATGTCCTGTTAAGCGAATCATCATGTAGAAAGAATGTAATGTGGAAAAGATGAGCTTTGGGAATGCTTTTTAGACAATTTAGTTACATTCATAACATATCACAGACTAGAATAAAAGCCACAGACACCTAATTTGCTGTTTTAGGGGTACATCACAGACCTTATGGGACAAATTTTTCTCTCGAGATGCACGCAAAAAAAAAAAAAAAGTAAAACAGAAAACTAATAAATAGTATGGATAGGATTAAAAAAAACCAACAACCCAACAACAAGCTGAGCCCATAGATCAGTTTTTATATTCACACAGAATGACAGGCACCTTCATGGGTGTTCCCTACTTGATCCTCTTCCTCTGACCCTGCTGCCCAAGGGAAAAAAGTATTCTTGGAACATGCCACTTTTAAAAAAGTAAAAAAACCACAAAGAACAAATTCTTTTATATTCCCCAATACAACCACTTCTTAAAAATTTAGTAAGCAATTAAAATAAATGGTACTAATTTTAGAGATGTTTCCATAAAAAAAAGAATGGCTTACTTTCAGGGTTAAAAAGTAAAAACATTTCTGTCATATCTTACATAATTAAACAATATTTTAAAGGTTTTGATTTTCATTTGTAATTCTTGATATGCAAATACTGACAATTCCAAAGAGCATCAGAATGATTTTACTCCTGAATGAAAAATATAGGATTATTGATTCTCTAAAACACATAATCTGGCACAGGTCTGAGGAACTGAGAGCTGGTCTGTATTTCCTTGAATGTAATGAACTATAATTTTTTTTCCCAACTAAATATCCTCAACCCCAAGATTTTATTGTACCTCAACTGAATATTATGGCTTAAAAGTTTGATCTAAGTATTAAAAAAAAATTCTTTTGGCTAAAGGCCAAGTTCAAAACTTTTTTTTTTTGGTACAACAACATATCTATTTCTAACTCCTGGCCTGCTTCTTTCTCCCTTTGGAACTCATCCCTGACAGACATCTGTATTTTGTAACTTTTCCTACATTCTGGCTCTGAAGATACTCCGAGTTTTGGCCCAATAATCCTTTTCTGTTTAAATTCATTAGTGTGAGAATCACAGGACTAGAAAGGACTTTGGGAGGTCATATAGACATCAACTTGCTCTGGACAAGACTAATTCCAAACCATGAAGACAAATGATGTTTAAAGACTTGAAGAAGAAATTTCAAGATTTCTCTCATCAACACTGCATTGTTTAGCATGTCTCACTATTAGAAAATGCTTTATGATATAGTTTTCATTTTATAAAAATGTTCCTTGGCAGACATCATGGCTTTCTGTAAAATGAACTACCATATAGCTTACATTTTTAGTTCATTAAAGGGATATTTAAGACTGAAATAAATTATTTGCTGGACTCCAATGGTCCGTAACTGGGGCCAGGGAGGTACCTAGCTTATATGACACTGACATCACTTTATTGATAGTAATACAAATGCTTTAGATGTTTTCATTCTCATTCAGTTTGGTCTTTATATTTAAACTATCTAATCTACTTCTTCATATAAATAAGAATTAATATTTTCTAGGTTAATTTTCTGTAAAAACAACTCCTAAAACCAGCATAACTGGGTCACCTACTAGCTATATGACCTCTCTATTTGCAGTTTCTTTACCTATTAAACTACAATGATGATACAGAATGCACAAGATTTTGGGAAGGGCAAATGAAAGGATGTAGGTAAACTGCCAAGCAAAATTTCTGGCACATAGAAATTGCTCAATAAATGCAAGTTGCCTCTTCCCTCTTAGTGAAGAATGAATCATTGGATTTAATTTCTGTGGGTTGAGGAAATTGCTGACCAACTGTGGTACATATCAATGGATGCTAAAACCAATGTGTAAAAGGTTGATGGGGAACTTGATGATGATGGATGATGACCCGATCAATTTTAACATTGCTAAAAGTGTAATAAGCAGATGTCATGTGCTTCCCATTGTGATGCAACCGGAAGAATACTGTGTCACTTGGGAAGCATTATTTACAAGAAAAAAAAAATGCCAATAAAATCTAATCAAGCTTCCATAACAACTACTTACTAGATTACAGAAAATATGGGGGCTAGAGGAAAATGTTAAACAATATTATAAGGATGAAGTGAGCCAGAATATAGGAAATTCTAGAGGTCAAATGATCCAATTTCTTCATCAAATAAATGACACAGGGGAGAAAAAAGAGAGGGGGAACTATTATAGATTAAAAGAGAGATAAGAACCATATCAATCAAATGCAATGTATGGACCTCATTGGGCTCCTGATTCAAACAAACCAACTCAAAAAAAATAGTTTTGAGACAATCGGAAGAATTAAATATAGATTATTATATGTTACTAAGGAATTATTGTTCATTTTGTTGGCTGTGATAAAGATATTGAAGTTATGTTTAAAAATATTTACCTGTTAGTAATGCTTACTGAACTATTAATGGGTAAAATAATATGATGTCCGGGACTTCCTTTAAAATACTCCAGGAAAAACAATAACAGGATCAACAAAAAGTGGTGAGAGGAATAGATGTAACAAGGACAACAGGACATTGATAATTACTAATGGTGTGTGAGAGACACACAGAGTTTATTATACTAAACTCTTCACTTTCGTATATGTAAATTTTTCATGACAGAAACTTAGAATTTTTTTCAAAGGGAATCATCAGATTTTTTTCCTCAACTAAAATTGATGTGATGATAGAAGTCTTTGTTAGGAATAATATAATAAGCATATCAATCAAGGAAAAATTTAAAAATTGCTTGAAACTTCCTTCAAAACTGATTTAAGAATCATTTTAGAAGGTGGAGCTTGAATAACAAATAATTGTCATGAAACCATGCACATATCTCAGAAAAGGCCACATTTGCACTGAATCAAAAAAAGGAAAATAAAAAGGAAAAGGGGGGAAAAAAGAGAGCTTAAAAAAAGTACCATCATCAGAGAAAATATTTGCCAATCATATATCTGATAAGAGGTTAATACCCAAAACAGATAAAGAACTCATACAACTCAGTAGCCAAAAAAAAAAAAAAAAATCTGATTAAAAAATGGGCAGAAGATCTAAGTAGACATTTTTTCCAAAAAAGGCACACAGATGGCCAACAGGTACATAAAAAGATGCTCAACATCACTAATTATCAGGTAAATGCAAGTCAAGACCACAACGAGATATCACCTCACACCTTTGTTAGATTGGCGATTATAAAAAAGATAAGAAATAACAAGTGTAGGGGCTTCCCTCGTGGCGCAGTGGTTGGGAGTCTGCCTGCTAATGCAGGGGACACGCGTTCGCGCCCTGGTCTGGGAAGATCCCACATGCCGCGGAGCAACTAGACCCGTGAGCCACAATTACTGAGCCTGCGCGTCTGGAGCCCGTGCTCCGCAACAAGAGAGGCCACGATAGTGAGAGGCCCGCGCACCGCGATGGAGAGTGGCCCCCGCTTGCCGCAACTAGAGAAAGCCCTCGCACAGAAACGAAAACCCAACATAGCAATCAATCAATCAATAGATCATAAAAAAAAAAAAAAAAGAAAAAAAGAAATAACAAGTGTTGGTGAGAAAAGAGAACCCCTGTGCACTGCTGGTGGTAATGTAAACTGGTTCAGCCACTATGGAAAATTGTATGGAGGTTCCTCAAAAAATTAAAAATAGAACTACTATATGATCCAGCAATTCCACTTCTGAGTATTTTACCTGAAGAAAATGAAAAGACTAACTCAAAAAGATATATGCACCCCCATGTTCATTGCAACATTATTTACAATAGCCAAGAAATGGAAACAACCTAAGTGTCCACCAATAGATGAACAGATAAAGAAAATGTGGTACATACACACAATTAAATATTATTCAGCCATACAAAAGAATGAAACCTTGCTATTTGTGACAACATGGATGTACCTGGTGGGCATTATACTAAGTGAAATAAATCAGACAGAGAAATATAAATACTGTATAATCTCACTCATATGTGGAATCTAAAATAACCAAAATCCAAAAAAACAAAACCGAGTTCATGGATACAGAGAACAGACTGGTGGCTGCCAGAGGCAGGGAGTGGGGAGGGCAAAATGGGTGAAGGGGTCAAAAGGTACAAACTTCCAGTTATAAAAGAAATCAGCCACATGGATGTAACGTACAGCATAGCAACTATAGTTAACATTACTATAAGTTTGAAAATTGCTAAGAGAGCAGATCTTAAAAGTTCTCAGCACAAGAAAAAAAAATGTTTATAACTATGTATGGTGACGGATGTTGACCAGACATTGTGGGGATCATTTTGCAATATATATAAATATTGAATCATTATGTTGTATACCTGAAACTAATATAATATCATCTGTCAATTATACCTTAATTTAAAAAAATGCCATCACCAATAGATACTATCAAATGATAAATTTTAGCGTACGCAATACATACTTGAAAAATTGCCCGATCAACTAAGGTTCTTTACCCTACCACTAGATGACAGCATCGACTTTAGTGAGGTGGTTATTTTATTGGTCTATGTTGGCTATATTAATAAGATAGTATTTATGAAGGTCTACTTTATACTTGATGATAAAGTATCAAGTGGAGGTTTCCAACATAGTATATAAATTTTAAAGAGATCAAGGTATTACTTGGGAAAAAAATGTAGGGTTGTGTATCTATTGTAGATGGAGCCAAACCTACAATAGAATAAACTGTGGGAAAGTTAATTCTTCAAGACCATTTAAAAATTCTTAATATGCTAAAATACACTACAATAATCACTAAGATTACCTTACATCAAAGTTAAGCTTTGAATTTTCTTAATGTGCTCAATAGGGTATTTTTAAAAAGATAAAAAAATTCAATAATTAGAGTACTCATTTCTTAAGATAAATTTTCAATGAAATAGGAAGCAAATTTGAAAGCTTACTATTTTACACAGATGGACCATGACGTAGCTAAAGAGAAAAAGGTACTGGTCAATGTTTGGAAATGACTTTTCCTTATGGAGTAAAAAAGAGAGGTCACAATAGGGAGTAAAAATACGGGTAAAATTAATGAAATCATTGTTTACTTTTAAAGAATGGTTCAAAGTTGGCTTATATAGCAAACATTTTTCTAAGGCTAAATACTTTCCAATCAACAACTGTAAGATAAAACTGTGAATGTACTTTATACATATTTCAAGATCATTGCAGTAAAACGAAGTTTGAGAGCTGTGTTAAGAAAGCTGGTTGCGATGAAAATGAGTCCTTTGAGAATTCTGGTTCATTTTATATATAGCAAGACTCACAAAAGTAAAGAACAACCATTATCAGTCATCTCTTCATTGAAGATGCCCTTGTATGAGTATTATTTCCTTGAGATAGTGAAAAGAGGTTGTCTCCTATAGTGCACATTGGATAAGCAACCATTCCAGTCCAATATATGATACAAGAACTGTTATCAAGAAAAACCACTTATCGAAATTCCATCTGAGAGTAGCCTAAAACCAACATATTATTTAGCTGCTTTGGCAGTACTCTGAGCATCCCTACTCAGTGATTCACTATTATGTGGCTGATAAATCAGTGAAAAAAGAATTGCCATCTGCAGTGACTTATTTATGTAAGTCTAGGCTTTTAAAACATTGTGACACCAAGATAGAGAAAACTGTCTGACATACTTTGGTTTCAATCAGTTTTATAACATAATTATAGGTAATGAGATGGAATACTCTTTTATAACAGTAAAACTAATAAAAATGCACTGTAGAGTAGAACATAGAATTTGGTTGGAAAACAAGAGTTCATTTCAAAAAAGAGTCTGTGCTTGAAGGAGGCTGCTTTGGACCACCCCATGCATGCCAAAATTTAAGAAACACGGATCCCATGTAAAAGTGTGTTTCACGAAGGGCATCTTCAGTAGGTTACTTAACCTCTCTGAGCTGTAGCTTCCTTAGTAAAACGTGAATAACAGTTTTTGTAGCATTTTAAGAATTAAGTTAGGTAATCATATAATGCTTTTAGCAATGGCTGGCACTAAATAAGAAGACAATAAATAAACAACAAACGAGAGGCAAAAAAAGCAAAAAACTGTCTCTTCCAATCTTAAAAACTTAGGGTCTTTTTCCACGTTTGTTTTTAGTCCTTGGCATACTACCATTTATCAAGGTTTGTTGGATAGTACACAAAAGCATATAGATATAGACCAAACCTTCATTTAGGCCTTGTCATTGTCATCTTACAACTATTAAAAATTGACATCTTGCCTCTAATTTCTTCTGTCTCCAAGGAATGAAACTTATCACTCAACTCTCTACTTCTAAGCCCTCCGACCAATAACTTCCTCCACAGAATTGTGTAAACCAAGTTAATAACTTCTAATTCCTAACTTCTTCTCTCCATCCTTTAATTCCTTCCACAAATACTTACTAAGCAACTACTATGTTCTGGTCTCTGGGAGACATAGCAGTTGGTGACAGGGAGATATTGATGAATAATGAATAGAACCTTATTCTCATGGGACTTACAGTCTAGTGAGAATGTCAAACAACTAAGCCCAATGTGACCCAAGCATAGTATCCAAGAAGGAGATGGGCTATTACAGGGGAATGGCTCTGCCATGGTGCCCTGGTGACTAAAACTTCTCTCCAAGTCAACAGTGATCTCCAAGTTGTCAAATTCACAGCTTTTTTCCCAGTCCACAGTACTCTGTCTGTTTGGAGTCATGATTCTGCTGAGCTCGCCAAGCTTCCTAAAGTTTTCCCTATGCCTGTATTTGCTGTCACTGTAGTCTCCTAGGTCTTCCTCTCTGACCACTCCTTTGTTGATTCCTCTATTAGTTTCTGAGGGCTTCCATACCAAATTACCACTAACTTGGTGGCTTAAAACAACAGAAAGGGCTTCCCTGGTGGCGCAGTAGTTGGGAGTCTGCCTGCCGGTGCAGGGGATGCGGGTTCGGGCCCTGGTCTGGGAGGATCCCACATGCCGCGGAGCAACTCGGCCCGTGAGCCACGGTTACTGGGCCTGCGCGTCTGGAGCCTGTGCTTGGCAGTGGGAGGCCCGCGCACCGCGATGAAGAGTGGCCCCCGCACCGCTATGAAGAGTGGCCCCCGCTTGCCGTGGCTGGAGAGAGCCCTCGCGCGGAGGTGAAGACCCAACACAGCCATACATACATACATACATACATACATTAAAAAAAAGAATGTAAGCAGACAAGAATAGCATTAAAAAAAAAAAAAAGAAAGAAAGAAAGCCCTAGAATTAATTATAAAAAAAAAAACAAAAAAACAAAACAAAAAAAACCCAGAAATTTGTTTTCTCACAGTTCTGGAAGCTAGAAGTCTGAAATCAAGGTGTTAGCAGGGCCATGCTCCTCTGAAGGCTCTAGGGAAGAATCCTTCTTTACCTCTTCCCAGCTCCTGGTGGCTCCTGGCAATCCTTGGCTTTCCTAGGTGTGTAGCTGTGTCATTTCAATCTCTGTTTCTGCCTTCACATGGCCTTTTCCCCATGTGTGCTTGTCTCTATCCAAATTTCCCTCTTCTTGTAAGGATACTAGTCATTGGATTATGGCCCACCCTAATCTAGTATGACCTCATCGTAACTTAATTACAGCTGCAAAGACCCTATTTCCAAATAAAGTCATATTCTGAGGTTCTGGGTAGAAATGAATTTTGGGGGGACACTATTCAACCCACCACAATTCCAAATCTACTATTTATTTATTGGACATAGTGAGATTTCTCATGGTTCTATTCTTAGTTCTCGTATCTTTGAATGCTTCATTCTCTCTAAGTGCGACTTCCCTCTATTTTACTTTCGTGGCTTTGATTTTTACTTCTATGAGGATGACTCCCCAAACCCTTTCTTAAATAATCTGACCCTTTTCTGAATTGTCAGCATACATTTCCAAACTTGTGGTAGACATTTCATTCATGATCATTCATCTATAAAACCTTGAATTGTAAGTGTTCAATGTAGAACTTGGTATCGCTTCCACAAATCTGACTACCTCATTTCTTCTGTGACATTTCCAGTTCCCATGAATGATGTTCAATCCATCCAGTCACCTAGGCTAGACCCACAGGGTTTAGTTTCCCCCCCCCATTATCATCTGTATCTAGGCATTGAAATCTAATATTAATTCTACCTCCAGATGTCTATCTCTTACATTCATTTTCTCCTTCCCATTCCAGCTGTCATTCTCATTACTGCTGAGTAATTGTGCTCTGAATAGGTCTCTATGCAGTCGACCTATACAGGCATACCTTGGAGCTATTGTGAGTTCAGTCCAGACCGCCACAATAAAGTGAATATCACAATAAAGTCACACAAATTTTTTTGTTTCCCAGGGCACATAAAAGTTACGTTTACACAATATTGTAGTCTATGAAGTGTGCAACAGCATTATGCCTTAAAAAACACATACATTCCTTAATTTAAAAAAACACTTTATTGTTAAAAATTGTTAACCATTGGGCTTCCCTGGTGGCTCAGTGGTTAAGAATCCGCCTGCCAATGCAGGGGACACGGGTTCGAGCCCTGGTCCAGGAAGATCCCACATGCCGCAGAGCAACTAAGCCCGTGCGCCACAACTACTGAGCCTGTGCTCTAGAGCCCGCAAGCTACAACTATTGAGCCTGTGCACCTAGAGCCCATGCTCCGTAACAAGAGAAGCTACCGCAATGAGAAGCCCGCGCACCGCAATGAATAGTCCCTGCTCGCCGCAACTAGAGAAAGCCCATGCGCAGCAACGAAAACCCAATAAAGCCAGAAAAAAAAAAAATCCTATGTGCATATTAAAAAAAAAATTGCTAACCATCATCTGAGCCTTTAGCAAGTTGTAATCTTTTTGCAATAGTGACATCAAAGACCACAGATGACCATAACAAATATAATAATAATGAAAAACTCTGAAATATTGTGAGAATTACCAAAATGTGACACAGAGACAAAAAGTGAGCAAATGCTGTTGGAAAAATGGTGCCGACAGACTTGCTTGATGCAGGGTTGCCACAGACCTTAAATTTATAAAAACTACAAATCTGTGATGTGCAATAAAGTGAACACAATAAAAACAAAGTATATTTGTAGTATCCTCTAATTCACCCTTCGCTCTGTAATCAGCCACGCTTGTTGCTCAGCTTGATAACCTTAATGACTACCCTCACAGAACAATGTGTTTGTGGAATAAGCCCAAATGTCTCAGCATAACATTTAAAATCCTCCACTATCTGGATTTAAGCCTACTTTTGAAGCTCATCAACTTTTATATGAACTTCCTTCCCAGTACTTCCATTAACACTTATTATATAACACTGGGTGATAGTTGCCCAGGTATTTGTTTCACGAAGCTTGGATTGTAAGCTCTTAGAGATAATGCTTATAAGAACACTTTGTAAATATTATTAATCATCATCATCACCTTTTGGTCCTTCCCCTCAAGTCTGCAGGACAGAGCAGAGACCAAGTGGATAAGAATTCAAAAAGTGTCAACGCCCAACTTTTATCACAATATAAATTACTGAGGAGACCCTATGTTGTGGCCCCTGTTCTTGGCATGCCTGCCCGTCCCCTCCTGGCCACACCTAATTTATTGCTGTACATCTCTGCTGTGATCCTTTTGTACCTTTGCAATAAAGGGTTTTCTGGTTTCAAAAAAAAAAAAAAAGTGCTAACATCCAAATGTCTAACAACTGATGAATGGTAAGTAAGTAAAATGTGGTAAATCCATACAATGTATTATTATTTGGTAACAAAAAGTAATGAAACACTGATTCACGATTCAACGTGGGCGGACTATGAAAAACATTATGCTAAATGATAGAAATCAGAAACAAAAAATCAGAAATTATATGATTCCATTCACATGAAATGTCCAGAACAGGTAAATATATAGAGACAGAAAGTAAATTAGTGGTTGCTAAAGGCTGGGGGAGGGGGAGACGGGAGAGTGATAGCTGAAGGGCACTAGATTTCTTTTTTGAGACAATGAAAATGTTCCGAAATTGACTGTGGGGATAATTGTACAACTCCATGAATATACTAAGAACTACTGAATTGTACCCTTTAAATGTGTGAATTGTATGGTATGTGAATTGTATCTCAAAAAAGCTGCTAAAAAAGTGTTAATAGTATAAGAGAATCAAGATTCTTAACTTTGATATAGCATTTAAAATGTTGCTACAAAATAAGGTAAGGTTCTCAAGTTTGATTTTTTTTTTTTTTCCTAACTAGGAGTGGAATAAGAAAATTGGAAGGCCATACATGCTTGAAAAGATATGAAAGAAATGAATTTTTCAGACCAATGTCTTTATGAAAAGAATGGGTAAAAGGATAAAGAATTTTTAGTTTGTAATCAAAACTCAGTTTTTCCCCTACATTCAAAATCTAGGACAGAATAAGAGACAAATTGGCACCTGGAGACAGTAAGCCCTTAGAGGAAAGTAATACTTGCTAACATTTATAAAACATTAACTATGTGCAAGACAATGTTCTAAGTGCTTTTCACATCTAGCAATCATTTATTCCTCCCAACAACTCAAATTACGATGCTTAATTTACAGATAAGGAAGCTAAAGTACAGAGAACTTAAGTATTTTGCCCAAGATCACCCAGTGGACCCTGGATCTGGACCCAGACACTTTAGTTCCAGAATCTTTGCTCTTTTTTTTTTGGCTACTCGGCTTATGGGATCTTAGTTCCCCAATGACCAGTGGACCACTGGACCGTCAGGGAATTCCCAGAATCTCTGCTCTTAACAACTAGGCTATACTGCCTCTCTGTACTTCACTTTTCTCTTTCTGTTTGTTACTTTCTCAACAAGGTATTGTAGCTTTCAGGAAACGAGTCATACTTTTTAAATAATGGTTTTTACTGTGACTCTCATTGGGGGAAATACTTCTATTTGGGGAGAATAATTCATAAAAAGATGATCATAGGCCATCAGTTCATATTTACTGTCCTTTCTTTTTTTTTATTTTTACAGCGTGAACATTTTTTAATACTGAGCAATAAACATCAAACATGCTGATTGCTAGGCATAGTTCTTCGTTTCCAGGAAAAAAAAAAGCTTCCCCTCCCTCCTTTCTAAATATAAGAGTATTTAATAGGAAAAGAGAAATAGGCTAATAAAATTTCTACCACCAAATAAAGTGACAGGACAAAAATGACTTCAGTATTCTTCCAATTTGCAAATGTTTTCCATTTACTTTAAAAGCACGTCTTATTGACAGATTCCTTCTCCACCTCTTACTTTTTTGAAGCCCAAGGAATGCTAGCATTTCAAACTATTTATTTATTTATTTTTATTTCAAAAATCTCATTTGCTTTTTAAGTTTTCTCCACAAATTCTGCTTCAGCAGATTATTCACTAATGAAGTAGAAAGTGAGTTCTCTTACTGCACCATAGACTAAGTGATGAATCAATTTCACAAGCAGGCCAGAAGCAGAAGCAGGTCACAGGGCTGGCTAGCACAGCAGACAGTGTGGACCTGGATCCCCAAGAGTTACAGCTGTGATGCCAGCAGGGACTTCCGGTTGTCTCCCGAGACCTCTCCTTCCCTTCTTCCTTAGCAAATGAGTCCCAATTTCCCCTTTAACTAGGAGCAGCCACGTGATACAATTCTGGACTCTGGGATGTTGGCAGCACAGTGTGCAGGGTGTGGGTTCCAAGAAACATCCTTTTCTGCTCTTTTTTGGTTCCTTCCTCTTCCTCCGGCTGGACTGGGGACAAGATGCTTGAAGCATGTGCAGCCATCTTGGACCATGAAGGAAAAGCAAGTGCTGGGAACAGCAGAGCAGCAGGAAGCAAGAAGACAACTGGGCCCTCATGACTTCGTAGAGACACTTACAACCCTAGACCACCTACCTTCATATTATTCTCATGTATGATAGAAAAAGAAGCTTGTTTTGCCTAAGCTGCTGTTATTTTGTCTTTTCTATCACTCACATCTGAACCTAATCCTAATGGACACAGAGCTCCAGTAGCTCTGGCAGTATTTCTTGTTGGGATTCTTCATCAAAGATTCATATACAGCTTACATGCGTCTATAAACTTCTTGAAATTGTATGTTAAATCTTGTGTGCATTCATGCACTTCTCAGGGAGAAGAGGCCCACGGCAAGTCATTTAACTTTTCAGACCCTCAGCTTTCTTACCTGTAGTTAGGGGAGAACACACTCACTTCTGCAGTTGACTTCAGGAGGAGATATAATCTGCACAGTTAGGAGCAGGGTGATAGTGCCCAGCATGAGAGGCGCCCCTCTTATTTCCAAAATTTTGTAAATAGTCTTACCATATTTCCTATGGAGCTTAAATCTAGCTGTCATCTATGATTTCTCTTACTCCCTCTCATTAAATTACCATATTAGTTGTCAAGAACATAGATTATTTCTCTACAATGTCTCCTGCATTCATTTATTTTTCTCCACACCAGTTACTACCTCCCCACTCCTCACCTACCCCACCCCCACCCCCAGTTTACAGCCTTTGTCATCTCTTCTCTGAGACCCCTGACAGGTCTTCTCATTTTTTAAAAAAAATTAATTTATTATTTTTTTTGGCCATACCATGCGTCTTGTGGGATCTTAGTTCCCCGACCAGGGATTGAACCTGGGCCCTGGCATTGAAAGCACTAAGTCCTAACCACTGGACTGACAGGGAATTCCCAGGTCTTCTCAATTTTGGTCTCTTCTTACTCCATTCCACTCTCTACCAGACTATCAGATTAATTTACCTCAAGTCCTGGACTGCCAATGGTTCTCTAATGCCCATCAAATGAAATACAAACTCCATACTCTAAAAAGTAGTCAAGGTAGTACAACACAGAAGAAAAACTTGTGGATTCATAAAAACCTAGACTTGAGTCTCGGTTTTACCTCCTTACTTGCTTTATGATCTTGGAAAGATTATGTAACTTCTCAGAACCTAAGTAACCTTAGCTCTAAAGTAGAGATAACAGTACCAAGTGCACAGGGTTACAGAGAAGATAGAAGAGACATGACATGTAAAAGGACAAGTTTGGAATGTGTTACCTTCTTTCCCTCCATGGAATGGTCATACTAAAAACCTAGGTCTGCAGCTTATCACTTATCCACTAACCCCTTACTTGTATAATCTGTGCTGGTCAAACCAGATTATTTGCCACCTCCCAAGCATAAGTTCTGTCTTCCCTTATTCAATTCTGAAATTTTGTTCAGACTGATTTTTTCATCATATGCCCTTTCCCCTCATTTTGTATGTTGAAGTCCTATTCGGCCTTCAAGGATCCTCTCAATTGCCATCTCCTCCGTGAAGCCTTTTCCTAATGTTTTCAGTCAGATGTAAACTCTCCTTGATTAAAAGGCATGTTCGTTATGTGTCTCCTATATCACTTCGCAGTTCTGCCTTGCCTTATTTTGTGTAATTGTTATTCCTCCTAAAAGACTATAGGTGCCTCCATAGATACAATAGAATATTACTCAGCCCTAAAAAGAAGTGAAATTGAGTTATTTGTAGTGAGGTGGATGGACCTAGAGTCTGTCATACAGAGTGAAGTAAGTCAGAAAGAGAAAAACAAATACCGTGTGCTAACACATATATATGGAATTTAAAAAAAAAAAAAAAAGGGTTCTGAAGAACCTAGGGGCAGGACAGGAATAAAGACGCAGACATAGAGAATGGACTTGAGAACATGGGGAGGGGAAAGGGTAAGCTGGGACGAAGTGAGAGAGTGGCATGGACATATATACACTACCAAATGTAAAACAGATAGCTAGTGGGAAGCAGCCACATAAGCACAGGGAGATGAGCTTCGTGCTTTGTGACCATCTAGAGGGGTGGAATAGGGAAGGTGGGAGGGAGACGTAAGAGGGAGGGGATATGGGGATATAAATATACGTATAGCTGATTCACTTTGTTATACATCAGCAACTAACACACCATTGTAAAGCAATTATACTCCAATAAAGATGTTAAAAAAAAAAAGACGATAGGTGCCTTGAGAGCAGAACTAGAACCCTCTCCTCCTCTGTATGTCTTATGGCTCCAGCGCAGGTCCTTTTATCGGTATTTACTGAATTAACCTCAAAATTCTCAGGCGGAGCTCTTTTTAATATATTCCTAGATCCTTTTTAAAAAATACTTTTACAACACTTTGAAGACAGAATAATTAAAAGTGTATCCAGGGAATACTCTATTTTAGGTTCCCCTTCATTGTCCAAAAAAGGAGGCAATGGCATCTGGATGCAAAACACTTAGTAGTCAATCCAGCACTGTTACCCATCATTCAAAACCATTTATTATTGTGTCCAGTGGGTACACAGGACTTTTTCTTTCCTTTATTTCCTAAGAGTCGGGCTCTGCCTCTTACTTCCTCAAAGCCCGCAAGACTTCTTTTTCTTTTCTGCATTTCAGCAACAATGAATTTCATATCTGGCTTTAAGCACCACTCCTAAAGATGATGGATAGGAGCAAAGCCTTCTGGGACACATTAGTACAGCTGCCAGCGGGCAGGAGGTGCTTATAAAATAAAAAGGCTCAGGATTCTGGGAACATATGTGCAGCTATAAGTGAACCGCCCAACACAGCTGAAAAGAAACACCCAAGAACTCTTCCTTTTATTCTTTTTAAGTTGTGCATGGAAGAGGCAAATCATATTTGATTGCAAGTAGTTCTCTGAAGGTTTCTTTTTCTGTAGTGTCACCATGTACTAATATCATAACCTTTACCTATCAGGTCCATGTGCTTTAGAATCACAGGAAGCTTGTAATGTCAAGTTTAAAGCAGCAAAAGTCTAGTTTTTAATTTATTGGGTAATACTGAGTATTACTCTCTGACTTGGAACATTTTTGCACATAATTACGAAAAAAGAATGAAATCCACACAACTATAAGGTTTAATGAAGCTTCAGTTCAGTCTGTGGATAAGTATGTAAGATAAAATGTTATTAGAAAACCAAACAATTAAATCACTAAGCTATGGACACTAGGCATCACACTGTAAACTCAGTTTCAAAAACAGAAAATTATTTTATGTATAAAGCTCTCATATATCATTAGAACCAAGAGAGTATTTATAGAATCTGTGGCGTTGCTAATGTGTTACATAGTCACTGCATTAAAAAGGAAGCACTGACCAAGAAAGATACTTGGGGAAAAGAAAATATCTCATATGTATCTGTAAGACATTGAAACTTGCCTAATCTGTATTTTGAGAAGATGCCTGGGGAGGACAATGAGAAGATTTAAAAAAGTGATGTGAGGTTTATCTCTAGATGCAGACAGCCTGTGATGTGCAGAGAGAAACAGCTTTGACAGATATTTGCAAAAGAGAAAGCTGGAAAAACCACAGCAAAAAAGGAGTAAATTTCTTTTAGTGAGGCAGTCTTTTTAGAGACCCTCCTGTCAGTGGCGACTCTTCTCTGAAACCACAGACCATATATAAAAGGCTTCCCTCTTGGAAGGGTAGAATACACTGTGAAGATCTTCAGAGTTGGTCAGACAGGAAAGAAGCAGCTGACTGCATGAGGCCAGTACTGACCATGAGTTTGGCCAGGTTAGCCAGGGTGGCAAACAAGAGTGCTAAGAGACATGATACAGGATGAATCCCTTCGCGGGTATCTGCAAAGCTCACAAATGACCCCTAATTCACAGTCATGCTGGTGAATATGATTCCACCCCATGGCCTTAGCTAAATGGGCCAAGAGCACCTGACACCAAACTAGGTCAGTCAGGAATGTGGAACGGGACCAGAGGTTGGACTTGTAAATGTGACTCTGGGAGCTCTGGGAGTTGTTGGGGACTACCAGTGGTCTGAGAAGCAGGGGAAAAAAGAAGCTAGTCTGTTGAAAAGGAAGAATAAGGCAAATATGGGGAAAGATGCAGAGAAAAGTAAGAGTGGGTAAATACTCCCCTGGATTCCTGTCTTCCACTCCTGGCCCTATCCTTTACTAAAGGCCCAGCTGCATTTTGCCCTTGGCCTCTAGGACTCACCACTGTATCTTTTTTTTTTTTTTTTTCCTCACATCTTTATTGGAGTATAAATGCTTTACAATGTTGTGTTAGTTTCTGCTTTACAACCAAGTGAATCAGCTATACATATACATATATGCCCATATCTCCTCCCTCTTGAGTCTCCCTCCCACCCTCCCTATCCCACCCCTCTAGGTGGTCACAAAGCACCGAGCTGATCTCCCTGTGCTATGCGGCTGCTTCCCACTAGCCATCCATTTTACATTTGGTAGTGTATATATGGTCCATGCCACTCTCTCACTTCACCCCAAGTTCCCCTTCCCCTCCGGGCCCTCAAGTCCATTCTCTATGTCTGCGTCTTTTTTCCTGCCCTGCCATTAGCTTCATCTTCATCAGTACTCCTTTTTAAAATTCCATATATATGTGTTAGCATATGGTATTTGTTTTCCCCACTGTATCTTGATACTAGCTCTCTCCTCTATTCTTTGCTACGTCAGCTTCAGTGGGGTTTCTGCTACCTGCAACCTAGAGGACTGTAGCTGACATACTACCTCGGAGGCACTGACCATGACCATGTGGGAAGGTGGTGTCTCGTCTAGCAGCCATTCACATCAGTGAAAGCACTCCATTAATCACATACAGAGCCGTCATTCTCAACAATTATTGTGACATTAACAGACTACAAACACAAAAAGTGTCTTTCTAAGAAAACAGGGCTTTCTTGGTTTAACACAGTGGGATCGAGGTTCTTTGATCAATTGAGAGGATGACGATGAGGATGATGATATGATGATAATGACAGCAGTTACAGAGTGCTGTAATAATAATTTACTGAGCCTTTAACTATGCATGACACTATGCCAGATGCTTTATATACATTATCTTTACTCCTCCCAACTCTTCAAGGTAGTAAGAGTGGGATTTTGTTTGGAAAGGTTTGTGACATACTGCACAATAGAGCCATCATTTGGGAGAGGTCAGCATGCTGGGAAGGCAGGTAGCCGCAAGAGGGTACTTAGCATGATGGATTCACCATGATTTAAGATCTGGCCATTGGTCTTCCAGTCTCAAGAAATTTCCATGGTGTCCTAGCACTGGCTAGATTTAGGAATGCTGAGTCATGTAACAAAGTTCACTAGAGACTGATATATAAACCAGATGCCAAGTTATTAATTTACCATAAGATGTATCACTGCCAAGCAGCCTGGATACTGATGCTGGCCTGAGAAGTGTATGCAACTCTCTGTAGACAGATTGTATCAGGAGTCAAACTATTAGAAGGTTGTTTGGGGGGTTAGATGACTTGAATGTTAGACACAGAGATTTGACAGCTGCTACATTCATCTTCATAAAGGGGATTTAGCTACCAGGTGAACCAGACATTTAGGCACCATTTTTTTGAATGCTGCCAGGAGGGCTTCTTCCAACAAATGCTTCCATGACCATCCTAGGCCTCTAGAGCTGACCAGTTCTCCTTCTGAAGGAAACATTCTTTTTTTAGATATCTTTATACCCAAACCATCTTGTTTCTGGGGGTCCTTTTATTTATTTAAGGTTATTTTGCATATCTTTGGTCTGATTCATTATTTCATGATTTAACAGTTTGAAGCAAAGGAATGATTTTATTTTCCTTCTTTCCACATTTCTCAACAGAGTCCCTCACTGTCACTTAAATGTGACAATACATCTACAATACATCTACAAATGTATTGTAGATGTGTCTCATTTGTAGACGTGTCAAAACAATTCCATTGTTTTACAAATAAGGTAAAGAACGTAAGTTTTGGAGTCAGAAAGACCTGAGATGAAATTCCGGCTCTCCCACTTCTTATGCTTCAAGAACAGTTAATTTCTCTTTATAAGTTTCCCCACTTATAAAATGGGGATAATGCCCACCCCTCAGAATAAAAGGAGATTTAATGAGGTTATGTATGCAAAGCACTTAGCACAGTGTTGGGTATCAAACACAAAGATGATCATAACACTTTGGAGCAAAAATAACACAGATCTCAACCATTTAGATTCTCCTTGGCTTCCAAGTATATGTTTTTTGTTGTTGTCTTCCAATGTGGTTTCACTTTGATTTTTATAGTCATATTAGTGTTACTTTAAAAACTAATTTCCATGACTTTTAAACTGGATAAACAAAAATGAATTGGGCATGAGTGCATTGATTTCTTTGGCTTACCATTCTCTTTCTCCACCAGAAATAAACAAATGACACAGCTTTCTTTTGTCTTTTTCTTCCTGTTATCCTTGAGAAGATATCTTTTAAGGACTCTAGTCATTTAAGAGTTCTGTACCTAATTCTGAAGCTTGAAAATGCCTTTTTAACTGAGAAAGTGCTATGAAATTATAGAGCTTTAGTAACAAATTCATTCTTTTTTTGCCAATTAATTCAATTTACTCTTCAGATGTCAGAATTCCCCAAATTACATGATTCCTTCTATATAATGGGTCTATCCTAATATATATTCAACTATTCTATCTTCTGAGTTTACATATGCAATTATGTCCTCTCTTTTCAATTAGATTATAAACCTTACAAGAGTAGGGACAGATCTTCTATCTCTTTATATCTTCACTGTCTATACATTGTAGTATCCTATATTGATATTGGGAAGATATTCAACAATTATTTGTTGATGATAAATGCTATGAAGTGGAAATAAAAATAACAGATATATGTTTATCTTCTCATTTGTTAACTATATTCACATTTTCTGAAGGTGTAGATCTGAATTTAAATATCCTGTTTAATTTTTCTAACATGTGTTAATTTTTCCCTAAATTACTTAAACATTCTCTTTCCCTTTTATTTGACTTTAACACCAGTAATCTTACATACACCCTAGATATTTCTTGCATTAGAGAAATTCCTGACTTTAGCTCCTGTATCTTTCCTTTTAATCCATACAGTATGTTATCCTTCATTTCACTCCTTTAACTTTACTTCACATCTGTTTAAATTGCTTCAGTGATCCCAACCCAACATTTAGTGTTTATCTTGAATTGTAATGTTCAAGCTTTACACTCTTGAGATCCTTGGGGAAAGATGCTATTTAGTATGGGCTACTGTCACATACCTAACGAAGATATCTAAAAATTTAGTACAATACATAAATGAAAATAAATATAAAAACAAGAATAATACAGTATTGAGAGAACAAGAACAAGCACCAACCGTGACAGATCTGTGTGAGAATTAAAATCTCCATCACCAATTCCACTATAAAGGATGAATTAAAAATTTACAATCTGAGAACACGGGTATTTCCAAAATGGAATCCTCAGTAGGCAGTGTACACAACAGGATGAGGAGAGAGGAAAACTTACAGTATGTGCCAGACACAGTGCCAGAAATTTCTTACATTTCAGCTCATTTAAATAGCACAACATTCCTTCTAGGTTGATGGTATTACTCTACCTTACAGATCCTAATTTTATTGACATCTAAATATACTATTAACACTTAAAATTTAATGTGATAAAACTGACCACAAAATAAGCGCCTTTGGTTTTCTGTGAACATTAATTTCAGGGTCTTTATTCTGAACCTATGGCTACTTTAATAGTATAGACATGTTTTCCATATTTTTCAGTACAATCGCAAAATAAATTCCATAAAGTCATTTGTGGAGCCTGTTTATAAATCCCAATATTAATTATGGAAAGAGATACAAACAGATATATTTAAGGGTTCTATACAAGTGAACTCTATAAGGTCAGTTTCTTATGAACTAAATGGTCCTGAAGGAAAAAATTAATCCAAGCTTGATTCTGTTTTTAGGACTAAATCCAAGGAGATGAACTTGTTTTTGTATTTAAGGACGAGCCTCTGCCTAGGGGGCAGTGGCCTTGGCAGAAGAGTCAATGATCTCACCAAGAGCCTGTGTGTATGTATGTGTACATACGTATGTGTTTGTATGTGCACATACATGTGTATTTCTCTCTGATACAACTGACGGAAAAGAGAGGTATGCTCCCAACATTTTTCCTATGATCAAATTAGCACTTTCCCACACTGTTTTTCATTTTGAAATGAAGAGTCATTCCATACCTGTAGCATATCACCAAGGTCTGCTGTGCTAATATCTGGATCCTCTGTGGTGTTGAAGGGCACAGGAGTTATGTGTACAAGGGTGAGCACTCTAGGTTCTGGATATCTCCATAACATCATCCCTGGGTTATCTTCGGTTTCATTGTAAAACAAGACTTCATAGACACCAGGCATTTTCAAAGGTTCTGTTAAACGAAAGTATAATTGATTGTATGCTTTCGAAGGGGAACATGTTGGTTTATTACACAAGAAAAAATTATGAGTATAAAAGAAAAGAATATAAAGAAGCTGGTTGATCATGTTTACATGGTTTAAGACAGGAACAAATCAAGAATTTTCCCTTAAGAGAGACTGAATGGCAATGTACTATTTTTGTACTCCAGGTATTGACTTACTTTTCAAGTGATCTTGATGTGTTATCATTTACTGAATGTGCAGGTAAAATAAACAAACACACACACAATCACACTGAAGCTATCGCTACTTACCAGCATCCCGTATATATTGAAACAGACCTGTCCGTAGGTCATCCGAACTTTGTTCACTTTTAAATATCTGATTTTTTTCCATAGGAGATGGAATTTGCGGCACTGTTTCAGAAACTTGCACTTCAAAATTTCCCTCCTCTTTAAGGTATCCATTGAGTAATCCATGTAGAAGAACTAAGCAATTCAAATGTTCTTGACCCCAGAAAACCTTTAAAATCATATGAAAAATTTTACTGGCTTTAACACAAACACTTCATGAGGATAATTAGGTACAATCATATTTGAATTAGTTCAAGACTGTAATTACACTTAATTTAACTATTGATAATAATTAAACTATAATTTTTAAGAAGCAATTGACCTATGGGATGAAATTCTACTCTTGGGTAAATACATAAAAACAAGAAAAATCAAGTATATCATATATTGTGTGGATAGCAATCAATTTTAAATGCTGAATTGATAATGAAATTATGTTGATGTGAGGTAATGTTTATGAATTAACTTAGCTAAGAGGGAAAAGAACATCCATTACAGTCTGAGAGAAGGCAATGAAGATCCTTCTAGGCCAAAATGTTAATAATATTGTAGAACAGCTTCTACATTTTGTCATGAGATTACATGAACACATGTTGATTATAGGGTTCCTTTCTTTGCACTTTCACTCTTCAGAAAAAAAAAGAAGGAAGATGCTCAATGAACCTGAACTTAAAAGGCTCCTAACTTTAGTGTTTAGTGAGAAAGTGCCAACAAACAGTATTTCACAGCCCTTGAGAACCAACTAAACAGGAGCTATGGTACAGTTTCAGAACAAACTCTTGGTGTTACATCTAACAGAGAGGATCAAGTTCCCTTTTTCTGCATGTGAAGAGTATTAGTCTATAATGGAAGTATGACCAGTGGGTAATAATGATTAATGTCAGAGGACATAAATTTTCAATAATATTAAATTTCTCTGAATATACTGGATAAAGGCAATACAACCATAATTTCTAAGCGAACCAGCTAATATGGAAAAGAAGAAAAGAATATACAGAGGTAGAAAAGAATAAGCCTATGCTTTGTGGGTAAGTTTTAAACCCTCAGTTTAAGTCCTACTCTCTGGAATTAAGGCATCTCAGAAATAAAGGTAAGAGGTATGATACTAAGTCTATTTTTTTCTCATGAATCCTATTTTTATTGAATCCTGAAAAACAGAGATAGGTGAAAAGTCAAGCTGGGGAGTCAAACACTGTGCTCCAGGTTTTAAAATGTCAAGAGAGTTTATAATGTAGAGATGATATACTTTGTTTTTGCTCTTATTGTTGTTTTTAATGTGGAGTTACTTTGCTGTCTTGGAAAAATGGTAATACAATTACTATTCTTGATAAAACAACACGAAATCACATGCTGAGTAAATCTATGAAAATTTATAACAGATACTGAAAATCTCCAAACCAATCAATGTAAAGCAATAAGTTACTGGGCTCCCCACATCTACCTCTGTGTCACTAAGAAAACTGGTGAAAAAGGTGAGGCAAGACAACTTTTAGATGAAGACAAGAAATTCATATTTAATATGCCTCCACTATTAACAAATTAGTAATTTCCATTTTCTATAACTCTGAATTCCTCAAGCTTTTTAGATTTGTGTCAAATTTGGGGAACACCAAGTCATATAAAGAACACATTCAGGATAGCTTCAAGATGGCAGAAGAGTAAGACGTGGAGATCATATTCCTCCCCACAAATACATCAGAAATACATGTACATGTGGAACAACTCCTACAGAACACCTCCTGAACGCTGGCAGAAGAACTCAGACTTCCCACAAGGCAAGAAACTCCCCACGTACCTGGGTAGGGCAAAAAAAAAAAAGAAAAAAACAGAGACAAACGAATAGGGACGGGACCTGCACCGCTGGAAGGGAGCTGTGAAGGAGGAAAAGTTCCCACACACTAGGAGGCCTCTTCACTGGAGGAGATGGGGGGTGGTGGGGGAAGCTTCGGAGCCATGGAGGAAAGCACAGCAACAGGGGTGCAGAGGGCAAAGTGGAGAGATTCCCGCACAGAGGATCGGTGCCGAGCAGCACTCACCAGCCCGAGAGGCTTGTCTGCTCACCCGCCAGGGCGGGTGGGGGCTGGGAGCTGAGGCTCGGGCTTCGGAGGTCGGATCCCTGGGAGAGGACTGGGGTCGGCTGCGTGAACACAGCCTGAAGGGGGCTAGCGCGCCATGGTTAGCCGGGAGGGAGTACGGGAAAAGGTCTGGAGCTGCCGAAGAGGCAAGAGACCAATGTTTTGGGGTGTGTGAGGGGAGGGGATTCAGAGCACTGCCTAAACGAGCTCCAGAGGTAGGCGCGAGCTGTGGCTATCAGCCTGGACGCCAGAGACGGGCATGAAATGCTAAGGCTGCTGCTGCCGCCACCAAAAAGCCTCTGTGCAAGCACAGGTCACTATCCACACCTCCCCTCCCTGGAGGCTGTGCAGCCCGCCACTGCCAGGGTCCCGTGATCCAGGAACAACTTCCCCAGGAGAACACAAGGCGTGCCTCAGGCTGTTGCAATGTCTCGCCGGCCTCTGCCGCCACAGGCTCCACACGCATTCCGTACTCCTCCCTCACCCTGGCCTGAGTGAGCCAGAGCCCCCTAATCAGCTGCTGCTTTAACCCTGCCTGTCTGGGTGGGGAACAGACACCCTCAGGCGACCTACACGCAGAGGCGGGGCCCAATCCAAAGCTGAACCCCAGGAGCTGTGCGAACAAAGAAGAGAAAGGGAAATTTCTCCCAGCAGCCTCAGGAGGGGCAGATTAAATCTCCACAATCAACTTGATGTACCCTGCATCTATGGAATACCTGAATAGACAACGAATCATCCCAAAATTGAGGCGGTGGACTTTGGGATCAACTGTAGACTTGGGGTTTGTTTTCTGCACCTAATTTGTTTCTGGTTTTATGTTTATCTTAGTTTGGTATTTACAGCTTATTACCATTGGTAGATCTGTTTATTGATTTGGTTGCTCTCTTCCTTTTTAAAATTTTTTAATGTATATATATATTTTTCCTTTTTCTCCTTTTGTGAGTGTGTATGTGTATGCTTCTTTGTGTGACTTTGTCTGTATAGCTTTGCTTTTACCATTTGTCTTAGGGTTCTGTCTGTCCATTTTTTTTTTTTGTACAGTTTTTAGAGCTTGTTATCATTGGTGGATCTGTTTTCTCGTTTGGATGCTCTCTCTCTCTTTCTTTTTTTTTTTTTTTACTACTTTAAAACATTTTTCTATTCAATAATATATTATTTTTTATTTTTTATTTTTTTATTTTTTATTTTTCTTTTACCCCCTCCCCCAACAATGGCGCGGCAGGCACTGGCAGTCCCGGGCTATGCCGGGGCTGTGCCGCACACGCAGACGCGACTTCGCCCGCCGCTCTCCTGTCTGCCCAGCCGCCGAGCCCTGGGCAGGGGTCCAGCCCCGGCCGCACCCCCGCCGCCGCCGCCTCCCCGGAGCCAACTAGTCTGTCTATTTTTTATTTTAATAACTTTAATTTATTTACTATTTTTTTTCTTTCTTTCTTTTTTTTTTTTCTCCCTTTTCTTCTGAGCAGGGTGGCTGACAGAGTCTTGGTGCTCCAGCTGGGTGTCAGGCCTGAGCCTCTGAGGTGACAGAGCCAAGTTCAGGACATTGGTCCACCAGAGACCTCCTGGCCCCACGTAATATCAAACAGCGAAAGCTCTCTAAGAGATCTCCATCTCAACGCTAAGACCCAGCTCCACTCAACGACCAGCAAGCTAGAGTGCTGGACACCCTATGCCAAACAACTAGCAAGACAGGAAAACAACCCTACTCATTAGCAGAGAAGCTGCCTAAAATCATAGCAACTTCAGAGACACTCCAAAACACACCACCGGACACAGTCCTCCCCACCAGAAAGACAAGATCCAGCCTCATCCACCAGAACACAGGCACCAGTCCCCTCCACCAGGAAGCCTACACAAACCACTGAACCAACCTTAGCCACTGGGTACAGACACCAAAAACAACAGGAACTACGAACCTGCAGCCTGCAGAAAGGAGACCCCAAACACAGTAAGTTAAGCAAAATGAGAAGACAGAGAAATACACAGCAGATGAAGGAGCAAGGTAAAAAACCCCTAGACCAAACAAATGAAGAGGAAATAGGCAGCCTACCTGAAAAAGAATTCAGAGTAATGATAGTAAAGATGATCCAAAATCTTGGAAATAGAATGAAGAAAATACAAGAAACGTTTAACAAGGACCTAGAAGAACTAAAGAGCAAACAAACAATAATGAACAGCACAAAAAATGAAATTAAAAATTCTCTAGAAGGAATCAATAGCAGAATAACTGAGGCAGAAGAACGGATAAGTGACCTGGAAGATAAAGGACGAGAAATAACTACCGCAGAGCAGAATAAAGAAAAAAGAATGAAAAGAATTGAGGACAGTCTCAGAGACCTCTGGGACAACATTAAAGGCACCAACATTCGAATTATAGGGGTCCCAGGAGAAGAAGAGAAAAAGAAAGGGACTGAGAAACTATTTGAACAGATTATAGTTGAAAACTTCCCTAATATGGGAAAGGAAATAGTCAATCAAGTCGAGGAAGAACAGAGAGTCCCATACAGGATAAATCCAAGGAGAAACACGCCAAGACACATATTAAGCAAACTATCAAAAATTAAATACAAAGAAAAAATATTAAAAGCAGCAAGGGAAAAGCAACAAATAACATACAAGGGAATCCCCATAAGGTTAACAGCTGATCTTTGAGCAGAAACTCTGCAAGCCAGAAGGGAATGGCAGGACACATTTAAAGTAATGAAAGAGAAAAACCTACAAACAAGATTACTCTACCCAGCAAGGGTCTCATTCAGATTCAATGGAGAAATTAAAAGCTTTACAGACAAGCAAAAGCTAAGAGAATTCAGCACTACCAAACCAGCTTTACAATAAATCCTAAAGGAACTTCTCTAGGCAGGAAACACAAGAGAAGAAAAAGACCTACAATAACAAACTCAAAACAATTAAGAAAATTAATAGGAACACACATATTGATAACTACCTAAAATGTAAATAGATTAAATGCTCCAACCAAAAGACACAGACTGGCTGAGTGGATACAAAAACAAGACCCATATATATGCTGTCTACAAGAGACCCACTTCAGACCTAGGGACACATATAGACTGAAAGTGAGGGGATGGAAAAAGACATTCTATGCAAATGGAAATCAAAGGAAAGCTGGAGTAGCAATTCTCATATCAGACAAAATAGACTTTAAAATAAAGACTATTACAAGAGACAAAGAAGGACACTACATAATGACCCCGGGATCAATCCAAGAAGAAAATATAACAATTGTAAATATTTGTTCAAACAACATAGGAGCATCTCAATACTTAAAGCAAATGCTAACAGCGATAAAAGGGGAAATCGACAGTAACACAATCATAGTAGGGGACTTTAACACCCCACTTTCACCAATGGACATATCATCCAAAAAGAAAATAAATAAGGAAACACAAGCTTTAAATGATACATTAAACAAGATGGACTTAATTGGTATTTATAGGACATTCTATCCAAAAAAACAGAATACACTTTCTTCTCAAGTGCTCATGGAACATTCTCCAGGATAGATCCTATCTTGGGTCACAAATCAAGCCTTGGTAAATTTAAGAAAACTGAAAGCATATCAAGTATGTTTTCAGACCACAACGCTATGAGACTAGATGTCAAGTACAGGAAAAATCTGTAAAAAATATAAATACATGGAGGTTAAACAATACACTACTAAATAGCCAAGAGATCACTGAAGAAAATTTACTGAGGCTTGATTGGTGACCCAAGATGTGATCTATCCTGGAGATACATACAGAATCCTAAAGATGCTACCAGAAAACTACTAGAGCTAATCAACGAATTTGGTGAGGTAGCAGGATACAAAATTAATGCACAGAAATCTCTTGCATTCCTATACACTAATGATGAAAAGTCTGAAAGAGAAATTAAGGAAACACTCCCATTTACCATTGCAACAAAAAGAATAAAATACCTAGGGATAAACCTACATGAGGAGACAAAAGACTTGTATGCAGAAAACTATAAGACACTGATGAAAGAAATTAAAGATGATACAAACAGATGGAGAGATATACCGTGTCTTGAATTGGAAGAATCAACATTGTGAAAATGACTATACTACACAAAGCAACCTACAGATTCAATGGAATCCCTATCAAACTACCAATGGCGAGCCCTGAACCAAGATGGCGTTGTAGAAGGACGTGCTCTCACTCCCTCTTGTGAGAACACCAGAATCACAAATAGCTGGTGGACAATCATCGACAAGAGGACACTGGAACTCAACAAAAAAGATACCTTACATCCAAAGACAAAGGAGAAGCCACAACGAGACAGTAGGAGGGGCGCAATAACAGGAAAATGAAATCCCATAACTCCTGGGTGGGTGACTCACAGACTGGAGAACACTTATACCACAGAAGTCCATCCACTGGAGTGAAGGTTCTGAGCCCCACGTCAGGCTTCCCAACCTGGGGGTCCGGGAATGGGAAGAGGAATTCATAGAGAATCAGACTTTGAAGGCTAGTGGGATTTGATTGCAGGACTTTGACAGGATTGGGGGAAAACAGAGACTCCACTCTTGGAGGGCACACACAAAGTTGTGTGCGCATCGGGACCCAGAGGAAGGAGCAGTGACCCCAGGGGAGACTGAACCAGACCTACCTGCTAGTGTTGGAGGGTCTCCTGCAGACGGGGGGGGGGGGTGGCTGTGGCTCACAGTGGGGACAAGGACACTGGCCTCCCAGAGTCTGCCATTAGCCCCACCAAAGAGACCAGGTAGGTTCCAGAGTTGGGTTGCCTCAGGCCAAACAACCAACAGGCAGGGAATCCAGCCCCACCCATCAGCAGTTAAGTGGATTAAAGTTTTACTGAGCTCTGCCCACCTGAGAAACAGTCAGCTCTACCCACCACCAGTCCCTCCCATCAGGAAACTTGCACAAGCCTCTTAGATAGCCTCATCCACCAGAGGGCAGACAGCAGAAACAAGAACTACAATCCTGCAGCCTTTGGAACAAAAACCACATTCACAGAAAGATAGACAAGATGAAAAGGCAGAGGGGTATGTACCAGATGAAGGAACAAGATAAAACCCCAGAAAAACAACTAAATGAAGTGGAGATAGGCAACCTTCCAGTAAAAGAATTCAGAATAATGATAGTGAAGATGATCCAGGACCTCGGAAAAAGAATGGAGGCAAAGATCGAGAAGATGCAAGAAATGTTTAACAAAGACCTAGAAGAACTAAGAGCAAACAAACAGAGATGAACAATAAAATAACTGAAATCAAAACAACACTAGAAGGAACCAATAGAAGAATAACTGAGGCAGAAGAACGGATAAGTGACCTTGAAGACAGAATGGTGGAATACGCTGCTGTGGAACAGAATAAAGAAAAAAGAATGAAAAGAAATGAAGACAGCCTAAGAGACTTCTGGGACAACATTAAATGCAACAACATTCGCATTATAGGGGTCCCAGAAGGAGAAGAGAGAGAGGAAGGAGCAGAGAAAATTTTGAAGAGATTATAGTCTAAAACTTCCCGAACATGGGAAAGGAAATAGCCACCCAAGTCCAGGAAGTGCAGCGAGTCCCATACAGGATAACCCCAAGGCGAAACATGGTGAGACACATCGTAATCAAATTGGCAAAAATTAAAGAGAAAGAAAATTATTGAAAGCATCAAGGGAAAAACGACACATAACATACAAGGGAACTCCCATAAGGTTAACAGCAGATTTCTCAGCAGAAACTCTAAAAGACAAAAGGGAGTGGCATGGTATACTTAAAGTGATGAAAGGGAAAAACGTACAACCAAGATTACTCTACCCCGCAAGGATCTCATTCAGATTCGATGGAGAATTCAAAAGCTTTACAGACAAGCAAAAGCTCAGAGAATTCAGCACCATCAAACCAGCTCTACAACAAATGCTAAAGGAACTTCTCTAAGTGGAAAACACAAGAGAAGAAAAGGACCTACAAAAACAAACCCAAAACAATTAAGAAAATGTTCATAGGAACATACATATCGATAATTACCTTAAACGTGAATGGATTAAATGCTCCAACCAAAAGACACAGACTTGTTAAATGGATACAGAAACAAGGTCCATATATAGGCTGTCTAATAAAAGAGACCCACTTCAGACCTAGGGACACATACAGACTGAAAGCGAGGGGACGGAAAAAGATATTCCATGCAAATGGAAATCAAAAGAAAGCTGGAGTAGCAATACTCATATCAGATAAAATAGACTTTAAAATGAATGTTACAAGAGACAAGGAAGGACACTACATAATGATCAAGGGATCAATCCAAGAAGAAGATATAACCACTATAAATATATATGCACCCAACATAGGAGCACCTCAATACATAAGGCAACTGCTAACAGTTATAAAAGAGGAAATTGACAGTAACACAATAATAGTGAGGGACTTTAACACCTCACTTACAACAATAGACAGATCATCCAAAATGAAAACAAATAAGGAAACAGAAGCTTTAAATGACACAACAGACCAGATAGATTTAATTGATATTTATAGGACATTCCATCCAAAAACAGCAGATTACACTTTCTTCTCAAGTGCGCACGGAACATTCTCCCGGATACATCACATCTTGGGTCACAAATCAAGCCTCAGTAAATTTAAGAAAATTGAAATCATATCAAGCATCTTTTCTGACCACAATGCTATGAGATTAGAAATCAATTACAGGGAAAAAATGTAAAAAACACAAACACATGCAGGCTAAACAGTACATTATTAAATAACCAAGAGATCACTGAAGAAATCAAAGAGGAAATCAAAAAATACCTAGAGACAAATGACAATGAAAACACGACGATCCAAAACCTATGGGATGCAGCAAAAGCAGTTCTAAGAGGGAAGTTTATAGCTATACAAGCCTACCTGAAGAAAGAAGAAAAATCTCAAATAAACAATCTAACCTTACACCTAAAGGAACTAGAGAAAGAAGAACAAACAAAACCCAAAGTTAGCAGAAGGAAAGAAATCATAAAGATCAGAGCAGAAATAAATGAAATAGAAACAAAGAGAACAATAGCAAAGATCAATAAAACTAAAAGCTGGTTCTTTGAGAAGATAAACAAAATTGATAACCCATTAGCCAGACTCATCAAGAAAAAGAAGGAGAGGACTCAAATCAATAAAATTAGAAATGAAAAAGAAGTTACAACAGACACTGCAGAAATACAAAGCATCCTAAGAGACTACTACAAGCAACTCTATGCCAATAAAATGGACAACCTGGAAGAAATGGACAGATTCTTAGAAAGGTATAACCTTCCAAGACTGAACCAGGAAGAAACAGAAAATATGAACAGACCAATCACAAGGAATGAAATTGAAACTGTGATTAAAAATCTTCCAACAAACAAAAGTCCAGGACCAGATGGTTTCACAGGTGGATTGTGTCAAACATTTAGAGAAGAGCTAACACCCATCCTTCTCAAACTCTTCCAAAAAATTGCAGAGGAAGGAACACTCTCAAACTCATTTTATGAGGCCACCATCACTCTGATACCAAAACCAGACAAAGATACTACAAAAAAAGAAAATTACAGACCAATATCACAGATGAATGTAGATGCAAAAATCCTTAACAAAATACTAGCAAACAGAATCCAACAACACATTAAAAGGATCATACACCATGATCAAGTGGGATTTATCCCAGGGATGCATGGATTCTTCAATATAAGCAAATCAATCAATGTGATACACCACATTAAAAAATTGATTAACAATGTGACACATCATATTAACAAACTGAAAAACCATATGATCATCTCAATAGATGCAGAAAAAGCTTTTGACAAAATTCAACACCCATTTATGATAAAAACTCTCCAGAAAGTGGGCATAGAGGGAACCTACCTCAACATAATAAAGGTCATATACGACAAACCCACAGCAAACATCATTCTCAATGGTGAAAAACTGAAAGCATTTCCTCTAAGATAAGGAATGAGACAAGGATGTCCACTCTCACCACTATTATTCAACATAGTTTTGGAAGTCCTAGCCATGGCAATCAGAGAAGAAAAAGAAAAAAGGGAATACAAATGGGAAAAGAAGAAGTAAAACTGTCAGTGTTTGCAGATGACATGATACTATACATAGAGAATCCTAAAAATGCCACCAGAAAACTACTAGAGCTAATCAATGAATTTGGTAAAGTTGCAGGATACAAAATTAATGCACAGTAATCTCTTGCATTCCTATACACTAATGATGAAAAATCTGAAAGAGGAATTAAGGAAACACTCCCATTTACCGTTGCAACAAAAAGAATAAAATACCTAGGAATAAACTTACCTAGGGAGACAAAAGACCTGTATGCAGAAAACTATAAGACACTGATGAAAGAAATTAAAGACGATACCAACAGATGGAGAGATATACCATGTTCTTGGATTGGAAGAATCAATATTGTGAAAATGACTCTACTCCCCAAAGCAATCTACAGATTCAATGCAATCCCTATCAAATTACCAATGGCATTTTTTACGGAACTAGAACAAAAAATCTTAAAATTTGTATGGAGACACCAAAGACCCTGAATAGCGAAAGCAGTCATGAGGGAAAAAAACGGAGCTGGCAGAATCAGACCCCCTGACTTCAGACTATACTACAAAGCTACAGTAATCAATACAATATGGTACTGGCACAAAAACAGTAACACAGATCAATGGAACAAGATAGAAAGCCCAGAGGTAAACCCACACACCTATGGTCAACTAATCTATGACAAAGGAGGCAAGGATATACAATGGAGAAAAGACAGTCTCTTCAATAAGTGGTGCCGGGAAAACTGGACAGCTACATGTAAAAGAATGAAATTAGAACACTCCCTAACACTATACACAAAAATAAACTCAAAATATATTAGAGACCTAAATGTAAGACTGGACACTAGAAAACTCTTAGAGGAAAACATAGGAAGAACACTCTTTGACATAAATCACAGCAAGATCTTTTTTGATCCACCTCCTAGAGAAATGGAAATAAAAACAAAAATAAACAAATGGGATCTAATGAAACTTCAAAGCTTTTGCACAGCAAAGGAAACCATAAACAAGACGAAAAGAAAACCTTCAAAATAGGAGAAAATATTTGCAAACGAATCAACGGACAAAGGATTAATCTCCAAAATATATGAACACCTCATGTAGCTCGATATTAAAAAAACAAACAACCCAATTCAAAAATGGGCAGAAGACCTAAATAGACATTTCTCCAAAGAGGACATATAGTTGGCCAAGAAGCACATGAAAAGCTACTCAATATCACTCATTATTAGAGAAATGCAAACCAAAACTACAATGAGGTATCACCTCACACCAGTTGGAATGGGCATCATCAGAAAATCTAGAAACAACAAGTGCTGGAGAGGGTGTGGAGAAAAGGGAACCCTCTTGCACTGTTGGTGGGAATGTAAATTGATACAGCCACTCTGGAGAACAGTATGGAGGTTCCTTAAAAAACTAAAAATAGAATTACCATATGATCCAGCTATCTCACTACTGGGCATATGCCCAGAGAAAACCATAATTCAGAAAGACACATGTACCCCAATGTTCATTGCAGCACTATTTCCAATAGCCAGGTCATGGAAGCAACCTAAATGCCCATCGATAGACGAATGGATAAAGAAGATGTGGTACATATACACAATGGAATACTACTCAGCCATAATAAGGAATGAAATTGGGTCATTTGTTGAGACGTGGATGGATCTAGAGAGTGTCATACAGAGTGAAGTAAGTCAGAAAGAGAAAAACAAATATCGTATATTAACGCATATATGTGGAACCTAGAAAAATGGTACAGATGAACTGGTTTGCAGGGCAGAAATTGAGACATTGATGTAGAGATCACACGTATGGACACCAAGGGGGGAAAGCCGCGGGGGGGGTGGGGGGGTGGTGTGATTAATTGGGCGATTGGGATTGACATGTATACACTGATATGTATAAAATTGATGACTAATAAGAACTTGCTGTATAAAAAAATAAAATAAAATTCAAAATAAAAAAAAAAAAAAAAAGAAAAGTGAGAAATTCACCTAGATCTGTTTCGCAAAATGTGTGATAAGCCCTTGGTATGACTTTCCTAGTCCTGAGAGATCTTTTAAAAGTTCAGTATGAGACTCCTTATAAAAATTTCACACACACACACAAAAAGTCTATATCATCATAGTTATATAAATCATCAGGCCAAGTTTATTGAAACCAGACTTATTATGCAAACAAACTACTCTTAGTTTGGTTATATTTGGTAAAAATGAGGGTAATTTTAGAGAGAAAAATATTATGTTTCAGTGAATATTAAATTCCGGTTTTGTTAATGGGGGGGGTCTATATTTATTAAGACTTATCTCCCAGGTAGTTCCTTGCTGTCATGCTATATTAATGTAAAGTTTAATTGAAGGACACTCTAAGTTTGTTTCTGAAGTTTATCTCAGTAATCTATCTTTGAATGAAGATCAGATGCCCCAGGACCTGGTACCAGGAGATTATGCATGCTGGAACAGACATAATTTAAAGACTATCTCCAACCTGGATGGAAGGACACTTATCAGGTACTCTTAACTAGCTCATGCACAGTGAAACTGAAGGGAATGACTCCTGGATTAATTTCCACTCAAAAAGGGCCCTTGCAGTGGACTGGCCTATGGAGAGTGTGGCTGACCTTAAAATCACCTTAAAACAATGCTCAAACAAAAGAGAAACTACACTCATACCAGGATGAGAAGAAGACGAAATCAGAAGTAGACAGCTTGCCCAAGATCCTGGACCTGACTCGTATGATCATTTATAATGTTTTCTTGACTTCTTGGACCCTTGCATATGAATCAAATGTTTTCCTATCATGGGCACGATCCTATGCTAGTTTTAAAAATCAATCCAGTTGTTGGGTTTGTGGCCAGTTACCTGTGTCTAGTACTTCTGGGTTACCTTGGTAACTACTACTAGGCTCAAACTGGTTGGCTCTTAGGAAATTTATTCTAGAAGAGAGAAATTATAGTCCTATTTAGGCCACTATTAATATTACTAGGTGGGATCCCCTCACCTAGCCAATTAATGATCCTACTCTGACTCTGGCCATAAATTTTTCTTTATTACTCAGGCTCAATCATAGCAACAAGCAAAATTTCAGTCAAGGAATAAGACCTCCCACAATTATGGGATAGATTTATGTAGTTAACACCAGGCCATGGTAATTTAAGTTTAAAGGCTCCTCTATGTTGGGAACAATTAAATCAGAGTAAGGATAATCAGTCTAGTAACACTAGGAAACTGGGCGGGGTGCCTTATGGACAGTGCCAATATATAATTTACCTTAAAGATAAGGATTGGTACAGAACAGACTAAGTCAGACAACCTGGGATATACTGGGCCACACCTAATGGAAGCTCGCTTAATTCTTACTTATGACTTCTCTAATACTGCTAGCTATGTTATTTGTATTTCACCTGTTTTACAAAATTGTTGTTTCTTACATTACCAAATGTGTGACTGAGCCTGTCATAAAATGATGATATATGGTTCCATGTAAGATCAATGATGGTAACAGTGTAACTCTAGATATGGGAAGAAGCAACAACGGAATATTTTCCTGGACTGTAACAGACTAGTAAGACAGGTGGTCCAGAGATTTTTTCGCTACTCCTAAGGCCTAGTCCAGTAAAAGCACATTGAGTAGCCTATCAGAAGACTCTTTGCCAGGCCTGGGAATGACCATTCCTAGCACCATGGAATGAAATGGTCATGAAATGCCCCCCAAACCATGGTCAAATTTAAGACCATGAAGGGGCCCTGCTGACTGGAAATTGGCACTTGCCATTGGTACTTGCTGTCTGCCTCTACAAAGATTAAATCATGAGCCACTGAAGCTGCTGACCTTCAACACCCCCTGAAGGAGTTCAGAGTGGAGATCAGGAATGAGGCAGTCTCTGCTCTGGGAAAAACTGGTAGAACAGGCCTTCAGATAGTTAGATATTTTCAGGAGAAGATTTTTTGAGCTGAAATTCTTGCATCTTCTCATACCTAGAGAAACACTAACATCATTAATGGTGACATCTGCTTTGGCTATTAAGGAGAATATTACAATTAAAAGTCAAAATGGAAAAAAATCCCAACAAAAAACAAACTACCAATGGCATTTTTCACAGAACTAGAACAAAAAATTTCACAATTTGTATGGCAACACAAAAGACCCCGAATAGCCAAAGCAGTCTTGAGAAAGAAAAACAGAGCTGGAGGAATCAGGCTCCTGGACTTCAGACTATACTACAAAGCTATAGTAATCAAGACAGTATGGTACTGGCACAAAAACAGAAATATAGATCAATGGAACAGGATAGAAGGCCCAGAGATAAACCCACACACACATGGTCACCTTATTTTTGATAAAGGAGGCAATAATATACAATGGAAAAAAGACAGCCTCTTCAATAAGTGGTGCCGGGAAAACTGGAGAGCTACATGTAAAAGAATGAAATTAGAACACTCCCTAACACCATACACAAAAATAAACTCAAAATGGATTAAAGACCTAAATGTAAGGCCAGACACTATAAAACTCTTAGAGGAAAACATAGGCAGAACACTCTGACATAAATCACAGCAAGATCCTTTTTGACCCACCTCCTAGAGAAATCGCAATAAAAACAAAAGTAAACAAATGGGACCTAATGAAACTTAAAGCTTTTGCACAGCAATGAAAACCATAAACAAGACGAAATGACAACCCTCAGAATGGGAGAAAATATTTGCAAACGAAGTAACTGACAAAGGATTAACCTCCAAAATATACAAGCAGCTCATGCAGCTCAATATCAAAAAAACAAACAACCCAATCCAAAAATGGGCAGAAGACCTAAATAGACATTTCTCCAAAGAAGATATACAGATTGCCAACAAACACATGAAAAGATGCTCAACATCACTAATCATTAGAGAAATGCAAATCAAAACTACAATGAGGTATCACCTCACACAGGTCAGAATGGCCATCATCAAAAAATCTAGAAACAATAAATGCTGGAGAGCGTGTGGAGAAAAGGGAACCCTCTTGCACTGTTGGTGGGAATGTAAATTGATACAGCCACTATGGAGAACAGTATGGAGGTTCCTTAAAAAACTAAAAATGGAACTACCATACGACCCAGCAATCCCACTACTGGGCATATACCCTGCAAAAACCATAATTCAAAAAGAGTCATGTACCACAATGTTCACTGCAGCTCTATTTACAATAGCCAGGACATGGAAGCAACCTAAGTGTCCATCGACAGACGAATGGATAAAGAAGATGTGGCACATATACACAATGGAATATTACTCAGCCATAAAAAGGAACGAAATTGAGTTATTTGTAGTGAAGTGGTTGGACCTAGAGTGTGTCATACAAAGTGAAGTAAGTCAGAAAGAGAAACACAAATACCATATGCTAACACATATATATGGAATCTAAAAAAAAAATGGTTTTGACAAACCTAGGGGCAGGACCGGAATAAAGACGCAGATGTAGAGAATGGACTTGAGGACATGGGGAGGGGGAAGGGTAAGCTGCGACGAAGTGAGAGAGTGGCATGGACATATATATATACTACCAAATGTAAAATAGATAGTTAGTGGGAAGCAGCTGCATAGCACAGGGAGATCAGCTCAGTGCTTTGTGCCCACCTAGAGGGGTAGGTTAGGGAGTTTGGGAGGGAGATGCAAGAGGGATGTGATATGGGGATATATGTTTATGTATAGGTGATTCACTTTGTTATACAGCAGAAATTAACACACCATTGTAAAGCAATTATACTCCAATAAAGATGTTAAAAAAAAAAAGAACACATTCAAATTCTATCCAAATAGAAAATATCAAGAAATAAGTTGGATACCCTCACACATTCAATACTTGGCTGCAAATCAAATGCATAAAAGGTTGCAATGTAAGGTTATATACCATGTTAGCAATCAGACATCATAATAGCTAATGACCTGTCATTAGGAAATGGTTCTTATATTACCGCTGATGACACTGCTTGAGACAGGCTGACTACTTTGTAATTAGAAAAGTCTACACATAGAAAAAAGTTTATTGACTCAGCAATTCCAAACATGTCCACACAAAACTTGTACACAAATGTTCACAGCAGCATGATTCATAATAGCTAAAAGTGGAAAGAATCTAAACATCCATCAATTGCTGAATGGATAAATAAAATGAGGTATATCCATACAATGGAGTATTATTTGGTCATAAAAAGGAATAAAGCAGTGGCACCTGCAAAAACATGAATGAACCTTGAAAACATGATGCTAAGTGAAAGAAGCCATTCACAAAAGACCACATTTCATATGATTCCATTTACATGAAACGTCCAGAAGAGTCAAATATGTAGAGACAGAAAATAGTTAGTGGTTGCCTATTTCTGGAGAGGGAATTGGAGGATAATGGGGAGTGAATGCTAATGGATAAAGGGTTTTGGAGGTGGGTGTGTGAAAATGTTTTAAAATGGATTGTTGTGATGACCACACGACTCTGTGAATATAGTAAAAAACCACTGAATCGTATTCCTTAATTAGGTGAACTGTATGGTTTGTGAATTATATCTCAATAAAGCTGTTAAAAAAGTTTAGTAAAACAGCAATCTGACAATACCCTTTTCTCACCACACCAAGATTTAAAATTTAATGAAACAGTTCAAACAATAAACAAAGGCTAGTTTAAAACTTATGGGAAAAATGGGGCCAATCCCAACAGACCTGCAGCAGACCTCCTCTTAAATCAATGGATATTTTTGGTATGGACTGTTCTGGGCCTGGATTGCCACTGTGTTTACACCATTTAGCTTCCAGATTGGCAGTAGCACAACATGGTCCTATCAGAATCCGACTTCTTTCTTTGAGACTTGTTTTAAGGAGAAAATCATTTACGCTGAGTAGAAATGATGATCCAAGAATTACACCTGGGGAAAAAAAAAAAAGAAGAGATGGAGAGGGGTATATGTTATAATTCTTCCTTGTCAAAGAAAAAGTATGTTTGGGCAAGAACTATCTGCATTTTTTAAGAGTATTAACTCATCCTTTGTCAGAGTTTTCTTTTCAGTTGGCTTTTCCCCACAGTTTCATGCCATTTATATAGAATTCTAGTTATGAAGCAGGTATACCTCACTCACATTCCTAACAAAGCAATATTTGCCAAAACGTTATGACTTTTTCCATGTGTGAGCATTTTAAGTTTTATGAGTAGAGACATTTTCATTAAATTGTGCAAGTTTTTCAAACACTACATTTAAGAATGAGAACAGCTGCTTCATTTGTCTATTGTTAACATGATGGGAGAGGGCAATTTTCTGTGATTTCTTGTAGTAACAGAGTACAGTATATTACTTTGTGAGACACTCAAGTTTTTGACTGGCCCATGTAAAAATTCAAAACAATCAAAATATATAACATGTGTTTTCTAAAAATTTTAGTTTAATCCAAACTTCACACATCATAACCACTTGAAGTTTACAAAGTCTTAAAAACAGATAGTGGCAGGTTAGATTTATGAGAAAAACTATATGCTATAGTTCAAAGTAAATATACCCAGAAAAGGAATACACTTTAAAATGTAGCTTTTCTTTTGAACTTAAACTTGAAGTGTAGATCAAAACCTTTTCATAAAACCAATGGCACACTTTAAGATATTTCGATGCAAAGTTAGAGTGGTGGGTTAACTTTCCCCTAAGGAGTTCATATTCTGAATTGTCATTGTGAATATTGAATTTCACCAGACCACGTATGTAATGCCCATGGCTTATTTTTCTAATGATATTTGATCCTTAAAAGAGATGAAAGAGGGAGTCAAGATGCCGTAGTAGGAGGACGCGGAATTCCTGTCTCCTCACAACTAGGGCACCTACCAGATACTGGTGGGGGATCACGGACACCTAAGGGGACGGGAGGAACCCCCAGCGACTGGGTAGTACATGGGGTGTGGGGGGAGTGAAGGGGGAGGAGAAGTGGAGGCAGGGTGGGACTGGTGCCCCTGAGGGGCTGCTGGGGGAGAGGAAGGGATCCCACACTGGAAGTGGGAAATTGGGGAACCATTGGGAGGGCAGAGGATCAAAAGGCAGCATGGCCAGGTTTCCCCTGCCTACTTGGACCCCTAGGAACTGCTGAGATCCCGGGGCCTGATCCTCTGCTGACAGAGGCCCCCTCCAGCCACGAGGGTCCTGAGGGAGCAGGAGGGAGGGAAGGGGGAGCAAAAGTAAAGGTCAGACCTCCGGGACCTGCACCCCTGAGAGGCAGCAGGGGGAGGGGAGGAGTTCCTACATCCAGAGGGACGCACCCACAGTTAGGGGTCCAGTGGCCATGGGGGAGATGGTGGGGGGTGGGGGGACATGAAGGAACGGAAGGGAACGGGGCCAGTGCTTTCCCTGTCCACTTAGGCACCGGGAAGCCTCTTGGGCTCCTGGGCCTAATCCTCTGCCCTCGGAGCCTTCCTCTTGCCGCACAGAGCCCAAGCCCCGCCCCTACACCACACCCAGGGCCCCACCTCTACATTTGGAGACCCCCTCCAATGAGCTGAGCCTAAACCGAACCCAAACACCCTCACTCAGGGCCCTACCTCCAAACTCGGGAACCCCACACTCCAGAGGCCCTCCTTTCCACGTGCTGCCTCCCCCCTTCCACGCAGGTCCTAAGCAGAGGTCCCGCCCCAGGCTTGAACGTCACCCCCATAACCCGCCTAGGTCCCGCCCCACCCAAAGCCCCACCCCTGTCTAAGTTCCACCCCCCACCTAAACTCTGCCCCCATAGCCAAGGCTTTTTTTTTTTTAACATCTTTATTGGAGTACAATTGTTTTACAATGGTGTGTTAGTTTCTGCTTTATAACAAAGTGAATCAGCTATACATATACATATACCCCCATATCTCCTCCCTCTTGCATCAAAAAAATTCACAATTAGTATGGAAACACAAAAGGCCCTGAATAGCCAAAGCAATCTTGAGAAAGAAAAATGGAGCTGGAGGAATCAGGCTCACTGACTTCAGACTATACTACAAAGCTACAGTAATCAAGACAGTATGGTACTGGCACAAAAACAGAAATACAGATCAATGGAACAGGATAGAAAGCCCAGAGATAAACCCACGCACATATGGTCACTTTATCTTTGATAAAAGAGGCAAGAGTATACAATGGAGGAAAGACTGCCTCTTCAATAAGTGGTGCTGGGAAAACTGGACAGCTTCATGTAAAAGAATGAAATTAGAACACTTCCTAACACCATACACCAAAATAAACTCAAAATGGATTAAGACCTAAATGTAAGGCCAGACACTATAAAACTCTTAGAGGAAAACATAGGCAGAACACTCTATGACATAAATCACAGCAAGATCCTTTTTGACCCACCTCCTAGAGAAATGGAAATAAAAACAAAAATAAACAAATGGGATCTAATGAAACTTAAAAGCTTTTGCACAGCAATGAAAACCATAAACAAGACGAAAAGAGAACCTTCAAAATAGGAGAAAATATTGGCAAACGAAACAACTGACAAAGGATTAATCTCCAAAATATACAAGCAGCTCATGCAGCTCAATATTAGAAAAACAACCCAGTCCAAAAATGGGCAGAAGACCTAAACAGACATTTCTCCAAAGAAGATATACAGATTGCCAACAAACACATGAAAAGATGCTCAACATCACTAATCATTAGAGAAATGCAAACCAAAACTACAATGAGGTATCACCTCACACCAGTCAAAATGGCCATCAACAAAAAATCTACAAACAATAAATGCTGGAGAGGGTGTGGAGAAAAGGGAGCCCTCTTGCACCGTTGGTGGGAATGTAAATTGATACAGCCACTATGGAGAACAGTATGGAGGTTTCTTAAAAAACTAAAAATAGAACTACCGTATGACCCAGCAATCCCACTACTGGGCATATACCCTGAGAAAACTGTAATTCAAAAAGAGACATGTACCACAATGTTCACTGTAGCACTATTTACAATAGCCAGGACATGGAAGCAACCTAAGTGTCCATCGACAGATGAATGGATAAAGAAGATGTGGCACATATATACAATGGAATATTACTCAGCCATAAAAAGAAACAAAATTGAGTTATTTGTAGTGAGGTGGATGGACCTAGAGTCAGTCATACAGAGTGAAGTAAGTCAGAAAGAGAAAAACAAATACCATATGCTAACCCATATATATGGAATCTAAAAAAAAAAAAAAAAAAGGTTCTGATAAACCTGGGGCAGGATAGGAATAAAGACAAAGATGCAGAGAATGAACTTGAGGACACGGGGAGGGGGAAGGGTAAGCTGGGATGAAGTGAGAGAGTGGCATGGACAAATATATACTATCAAATGTAAAATGGATAGCTAGTGGGAAGCAGCTGCATATCACAGGGAGATCAGCTCGGTGCTTTGAGACCACCTAGAGGGGTGGGATAAGGAGGGTGGGAGGGAGATGCAAGAGGGAGGGGATATGGGGATATACGTATGCATATAGCTGATTTACTTTCTTATACAGCAGAAACTAACACAACGTTGTAAAGCAATTATACTCCAATAAAGATGTTAAAGGGAAAAAAAAAAAAGAGATGAAAGATTAAAAAACACCTTAGGCCCACAGCATACACGTTTCAAAGTAGAGTACCCATGTTGGCTTTTCAACTTTGTGGAGACTTGAAAACTGCATATATGTTGTATATTCCTACTGTAGAAATAAGATACACAACTTCTAATCTTCCATAGAGGACAATCACACTCACAAAAGCATTAGGGTTAAGACTCTTGTTAAAAATTATGATGGTGAAAATCAATTTCTTAAATTTGTTCATCAAATATATAGTGGCACTAAGACTTCCACTTCATTTACACAATTTTATTGATTCAGAGCTACACTTCACTTAAAGAAAAAATAGAACAGTAAATTAAAAAATTGAAACAGGCCCTCACATACCCAAGAATCAACAATTATTTTTATTAATGGAGTTTAGAACTGAAGTCACAATTTCTGACTTAACTGCATTACATTTCCTAAAATATTTACTTCTCAACAGTAAGTACTTGCTAAATGAAACACACCAATTCATTATTCAAAAATTTGTCATAATGGGAGTATACAAGTATAGGCTTAATTCAGTACAGTCATCTAGCAAATGAGCATTAAGGGAATGTCAGAACTACGATACCTTTTATTCTCAAATACATGCATCTTCATACTACCCTGCAATGAAATACCCAATTATCTGATGGTAATCTTAATGTGAATGTTCTATTGGTCCCTCACACGAGAAGTGTTTAATATCAAAGCTCTCCTAGGGTTTTTTTTAAATCTTATTTATCATTCTCATCAGGCACCCAGATTGGATAATTTTGGAACCCACTTTGAGTGTTCACTCTTAGATAGGTTTCCAAGACTTACCAATTTCTATATCATTCTACCCAACTCTATTATTTTAAAACATCAAGGAAGAGAGACCTTAGTAATCTAAGTGACTGAAAAGGAAGGCCACACCACCTTCACCAGTAGATTGTGACCATCCCGGAGGCAAGGACCATCTTATGCAGTATAGGACTAGTCAAAACAATAGTTATTCAGGACATATTCTACTGTACTAAATGACAGTTTAGAATCTGATCCTATTTTCAGCTGTCACAATATATTTCTTAATTGACAGGCAGGAAAGAAAAGTGCTTAAATCTTTGCCATTCTTCATTTTGCATCATTGTATCACAGAATAGTAATGCTGGATGGAAGAGACCTTAGAAGCCATCTTTCCAAGTCCCTTCCTCTAAAAAAAAAAAGAAAAAAAAACTAAACCCTTTTTATTTTGAAATAATGTTAGACCTACCTAAAAGTTGCAAAAATATACAGAGTTCTCATGTATCTTTCACCCAGCTATGTAACTATAGTACAAACACTGAAATCAGGAAATTCACTTTGGCATAACACTACTAAGTAATCTACAGATTTTATTTAAATTTTGCCATTTCCCTCACTAATGTCCTTCTTCTGGTCCAGGATGCAATCTAGGATCCTTAGTCTCCTTTAATCAGTGACAGATCCTCTAGCTTTTTTTTGGTCTTTCATGACCTTGAGTCTCTTCAATAGTCCAGGCCAATTATTTTGCAGAATATCTCTCAATTTGGGTTTATCTGATGTTTTCTCATTAGAATGAGGTTATGCATTTTTGGCCAGAATACCAGAGAAGTGATTGATACCCTTCTCTGTGCATCATACTGCGGAAAGTGATATTGATGTTTTACTACTTGCTGGTAATACTAATGTTCATCACATGGCTAAAGTGGTGTCTGCCAGATTTCGCCACTGTGAAGTTGTTATTTTTCCATTTGTAAACAGTAAGTATCCTGTGGAGAGATATCTGCAGATTATGCAAATATCCTCTATTACGTCAAACTTTTACCCATTAATGTTAGCATCCATTAATGCTTCTTGCCTGCAACAATAATTACTGTGGTGTGTGGTAATGTTAATTTCCTATTTCTCTTACTCTTCTACAATTATTAACTAGTATTCTATAGTAAAAAGAGCTGTCCCTTTAATCCATTTATTAGTTCAATTATTTATTTATACCAGTATGGACTCATGGATATTTATTTTATGGGTCCTAATCTAATACTATCTTTATTTTACTTTGTTGCTTAAATTGAACCAGCTTTGGCCATTGGGAACCCCTTCAAGTTGGTTCCTGTGTCACTGTGATATACCCCCATAATTTTTTGAGAACTTCTTTACTTTCTGGCCACAAGATGTTTCAGGCTCAGTTGTATTTTTCCCATCCCATCTCTGGCATCAGTCATTTCTCCAGAGCTTTGGTTTCTTTTGCTGAAGAATGGCATCTAGAAACCAAAATCTGGGTGGTAGGTATGCTCATTGCTGCTAGGGTATCACTGTTTCTAGGGCCTCTCAGTAGAGAGGGCTAAGAAGTATGTGTGTCTACTGCCCATGTATACACACACATGTATATTTCTGTATCTATCAGTAAATATATTAAAAATCATGAATTCATACTGATACCTCTGGTTCTAATCCAAAACCACAGGATTTGGTTTCTAGCCTATTCCCTTTTCTTATTTGTAATGTCTTCCTACAACAGTGAGAAACCTGCAGAGTACTCCTTCTGATGTGTTGATGTCTGATCGTCCCTAAAACATCACTTCGGAGAGAGTGGTCAAAATTAAAGCAAAAGGACTAAGACAGAAACAAAGGACAACTTTATTAAAGCAAAGGTAATTATCTATCAAAGAAAAGACTATCAAAAGCAAGGGATGATATTTATCCCTAGAAGTCTCATTAAGAATGGGCTTGACAGCATTTTTTCTGGAGCATACAGAAGAACGAGATTACCTTTCTCACTCTATAGCACTTTTCATTTATACAAAGATATTTGTAAGCATATGATAAAATCTTCTTTGTAGAAGTAACTTAATACATACAGAATTTGAACCTTACTGGATATTTCTACTGTGCAGCAATGGCCTCAAAATACTGATATTGTACTAAGTTTCTGAGGTTTTGCCTTAAAACTAGAACTGGAATGACAAAATTTGCATCGTGATTCCTTACCGTATATTCCTCAGAAAGTGCTTATCCCTTCTCAAAGAAGAACGTGAGTAGGGTTGGTGGAAGGTTCTTCTTAACTCCCCAAAGTTACACAACTAGAAGTACTGATATTTATTAGCTAGGGTGAGGAGGGATATAATAAAAAATTCTAGACTTGCATTTTTACATAAAAAAAATCAAAATGTTGACAGCTTTTGTGTTACTGTGTACACTGTTAAACACATGAACATTTTCCTACTGTCATACAAATTCTATTCTTTCTTGCTCGGGTAGAGAAAACGAGATACCTAGAATTCTCAGGAGAGTCAAGGTAAAGGTAGGGACTGAGACCTTGGGAAAATGGCCTAGAAATAGGAAGCCAATGGTCGGGCAAACATTTGGGAGCCTGAAACAAGAAGAAAGAAGGTGGGTCAGACTCAGGTGAGCACTGAGGAGGGCAGGAGGAGACACAGTGTGCCTGAAATACAAGAGACCTTACAGTTGAGGCAGGCACTGACCCAGCTACAGCTATATTCCAGCAATAGCAGAATTTAATGACTGGTTTTCTAGAAAGTAGACTAGTAGGTCTAGGAACCTGCTGAAATTTCTAGATTTTCAGGTTTGATATTCTCTGGAGTTTGATCTGGTTCAAGGATGAACATGAGGCTTAATGAAAACCAATGAGGTACAATAATACTTTGGGGAGAGAAACCTTTCCTCTTGCTTTCCGGTTTTGAAGGCAAGAAAATGAAGGTGTTAGAGCTGCTGGCTGCCACCATGTGTCAGCTATTTCAGTGAAGTTCTTTACTATAATGGCTTTAAGGATAATTTCTTATGATGGTATCCATAACCATGCCTAATTTCTTAAATAAGTGCTACTCCCATGCTTCTGTCTATAAGGAATTTGGATATACTGGATCACCTCCAACTTGATATTTATGCATGCGTGCATTACTCATTCAACCAACGTTTACTGGTTATCTACCATATATTGGGTATATACAAAGATAAAGCGAATAATTTGCAATTTTCTTTCACATTACAAGATTTTTCCTTTTTTAGCCTCAAGTTCTGAGATCTCGGTAAGCATCAGAGGGAAAAAAAGACAACCAACAACATTTATAATTTTGACTCTGTTCAGCAAGTGAACTGTTGAAAAACACAAATACTTCCCTATTATCATACAAACAATTTTGGTTTTTGCTTTTTATTCACTTTATGTGCTGTCAATTCTTTCACTCTAATCAAATACTTAATTGAATATCTATGTGTTGAGTCGCTGTTCTTTTCTTTACCCCTTCATTTCCCCAATAGCCTACCCCTCACTCTATTCTTACTTTTTCTAATCCTTTATAGTTTGTACTTGCCTATTTCTCAGGTCTACCAGCACTGATCATGGGCTCGTATGAACACAAAGGGGGCATTGAGAATTTAAGATGCTAATGTTGGCAGTGAGGATACAGGAACAGGCACTGTCTAAAGGCATTACGGAAACACATGACCTATAGATATAAACGTGCCCTGCCTGGTCCCTTCTGTCTCCTTTCTTTTCTTTCATGTCATACACCTACATGGAAATTAGGAAATTAGGCGTGGTTTGCTTTTGAGACACGTAAGTAGTTTAACTCATCCCCATGTGCCTACCTGCCCACTGCAGTTGCTACACACACCAGCCTGCTGTGGCTTTGCTCCGCAACGAGGGGATCCAGTTACTTGCGGCACCACAGAAAGGTTCACCCACAAGTACCAGTTTTTAAGTTTAATAGAGTCTCTGTTTCCTTTTGAACATTTCCTGCTACATTTTTAAAAAGGTACAACAAAATAATAGAGAAACATGTTAGTTCAAGTGGTTTTAATCTTGGTGTAAATGACCAGTAATAAGAGATTATGGTGATCACTTAATAATAAAGAGTGGTGATAAATTACACAAAGGGTCATTTGTGAATGGTAAAGCAAAGTTCACACTTTTACCACAATCTATGAAAATAATCCTGGGACTCGTGACAGAGTTATTAATTCTCCTGTCCCCATTCTTTTACTCTGTGAGAAGCTGGCCTATAGGACATCATCCCTTCCTTTTTGTTTTTTTCAATCAGGAAACATACTAAATATCTTCCTTGGGATAAAATGAATCTGATTTTATATATCACCACACATATAAACCCAGGGCCACAGAGAATATTCAGAGTTCATGTAAGATGGATACTTATACATTCAAAATCCGGAATAAATGGCAACAGAAAGTGAGTTAAAGGCCTGTGTTATTCTTCTTCTTAATGGACTAATAATGCAAGGTGGGACAAAATGACTTTAAGTAGAAATTATAAAAAACTAACTTCTTAGCATTGAAACATTGGAAAAGGCTGAATAATTTTGTGAAGTTTTACCACTCCTCTACCCCTGTGTGTGTGTGTGTGTGTGTGTGTGTGTGTTTACATATAAGCAAACATGACAAGATGTTTATATTTGTTCTAGCTCATGAGTATATAGGCATTTGATGTATTATCCTTTACATTTTCTGTACTTTTAATTTTTCCCTTAAATTTCCAAAAATGACGAGAGAAGAAAAGAAAGAAAAAAATTAAAGAAATATGCTACAAAAGTGTAAGATTTAGAATGGTCACAAACTTTAAAAGCATGAATATTATTCAAACTATATATGCAATCACTGATCAGGTCATTTTTTAAAATTTAATTTTGAAATAATTTCAGGCTTTCAGCAAAGTTAGTATCTTTCATGCAGCTTCCCTTAATGTTAACAACTTACATCAACTATAGAATGAGTCTCGAAAGCCAGAAAATTGACATCGATACAACGCTACTAACTAAACCATAGACCTTGTTTGAATTTCACCAGTTTCTCCCTTCATGTCTTTTTCTTGTTGCAGGATCCAACCCAGGATCCTACCTTGCTTTTCGTGACTGTGGGATAAGGTCATTTTTGACTAAGTACATTACCTCTTCTACCTCCTTCCATTCAATAGAATGCTTTTCTGCCTGACTCTTCCACTGGCTTCTTTCAAAAATCTGTGTTTATATATTTAATTTCAGCTCTAGCAAACTAATGGCAGGTACTTAATTAAACTAAATGAGGTGTATCAACATTGAGAAGTAATTTCAGAAACAACTTGTGTGATAAATAGAAATAATCTTGGTTTGTTTGCATACTGACATACTTTTCATTGAGTGTAAAAATTTAGTTCAAGGAACAAACAGTTTCCTGACCTTTAAAATACTCCTTCAGAAGACTAATAAATGGAAACCACTTGCTTTGGAGAATGTTTACAAAATGCTGCCAGCCCTACATTGTCGGTCTCTACTAGACCTTTACTAGGGCTCCTACTCTCTACATGCTGACTGTGCAAAGTGCAATCTACAGCAAGCTTCTGTATGTCATTAGAAAGGGTACTCAATGATGACGTGCTAGCGAAGCATATCCAGGTATTTTTATCCAGCTGGAAGTAATCTAAGGCTACTAGGAAATCAGCAAGCTCATGTTAGATACATCCAGAAGTCGATTTGCATAACAGTGAAGCATGAGGATGACTCAAAAAGTGAGGAAGAAAAATTTTTGTAAGTATGATCCATAAAAAGATGACCATAAATGACTAGATGACTAGAAAAAAAATTCTGTAAGTCTGGTCCACTAAGGAGATGATTAGAAATCTTTTCATTTCTAGTTTCTTCAACTAATTACGTTGAAGCACATAAAAATGGCACTTGGGTATTTTTATTTTATTTTTTTGGCTGTGCCATGTGGCATGCAGGATCTTAGTTCCCCAACCAGGGATCGAAACCATGTGCCCTGCAGTGGAAGCATGGAGCCCTAACCATTGGACCGCCAGGGAAGTCCCTGCACTTGGGTAGTTTAACCATCAAAATAGCTTGTTTTCCCCCTCTTGATCAGAATATGTAAGTGTTTCAGATCCTATTTAATTACATTCTATTTTGCAATAAGCCTATATCTGCATCTGTTGTTATATAGTAAGTTGTAATATAGGATAAGATGAATAAATGAAACAAAATACAACAAAACTGTCAGAGAACTACATGGACACAGATGTTTAAGCTGAAAGGGGTGCTGGTGCTCCCCAACAAAGTTACTAACAAGTCCAGTCCTCAAAACGAGAGTCCAATTGGGTGGTCGACCTGCTAACATGTATCCCTTCTCTAAAGCACTTGAGATTTCTCATGGGTGGGATTTCCAGTCCTCAGGGACTCTCATCTAGTCCTTATCAGCGAGTAAAAGCTGGGACTTCTAGTCTAATCCAAACCTCTTCTTTTGGACATAAGAAAATGACAAGTAGCAGGAATAGGATTTTATTTTTCTTTCATATGAAGAAAGGGAGAATTACTCATGGAAGACAAAAATGTCTATTGAGTTGGCTATTTATACTTGGCCCTTGTCTGGGAAAGGTATTTTTTTGAGAAATGTTTTAAAACTCTCAGATCCTAGAAAAACTGAACTGAAAATACCAAAGGGTGACGGTGGATACGCTTTGCCTCTTTCTTCCCCTCCAATGTTTACTGCCACCATGTTTACTGCTTTCACAGTTGTGTCAGTTTATTAGGAAAATAAAACTTGATTGGATCATGTGGCTATGTTAAAAAAAAAAAAAGCCTACTAACAAATCTGACCGTGCATATTGGAAAGTGTAGAGCAACCTTCTCATAGAGGAAAGAATACAGTAGCTGGTTAATTTAATGAGGAAACTGCTGGTGAATCAATTTTTTTTTTAAAGTAAGTCACATGAATGGAAGAATTGGTATCAACTCAAACAATGTTGAAAGCAAAATGACTTCCTAAGTGATTTACTGCAATGGCTTAGAAACTGGTATTAATCTACATGATCCAGGTTTCTAAAGACTGGTTTAATAGAAAGTCCAGAAGGCAGGAGACGTGTGTTACAGTCCCCACTGCACCCCAGAGTATCCCTGGACAAATCACTTAATCTCGGCACCCCTAAGTGAGGGAGTTAGGCCTAGCTCAGTAGGCCTCAACCTAGGGTTCTCTGACACTTAGGGAGTCCCACATAGTAATGGCAGTCCATGAGGTATTTTAAGTATTTCAAAGATCCTGAAAGAAATCATGAATTTGTTGGAGACAGGGCCGAAGTGTACTAAGTTTTTTGGTTACAGTAGTATCTGGTTGGTATAGTCATGCTAGCTATCTTATCCTAAATACAGTGTGTTTGGATGATGGAGAGAAAAAGGATAAAAAGTGTTCTTGATAAAGAGGATGATCTCCGAGATAATTTGCAGCTCTAAAATTTAATGCTCTATGATCTCAGCATTCATGTGGTATGACTGAGTTGGGAGAGGGAGGGAGGGAGAGGAAGATACAAAAACACTAATATTTATTGAGGAATTTAATAAATGTGTGCTAAGGAATGTGTAGGGTACTCTGTGTACGATATTTCACTTAATCCACTCAACAGCCCCATGAATTAAGTATTTTTGTCTTTATTTTGGAAATGAGCTTTTACCACAATCAACTGCCAGCAAGTAGCAGGGCTGGGATTGTCTGCCTCCTTCCAGCACCATGCTGCTTTATAAAAACTACTGCTATTAGTTAGCTCTTAGTAATTTCATTTTTCCAATTGGTAACAGGGTTGTGAATAAATGTCTTTTTCCTGTCCCCGGCTGTCTTGCTTGGCCTCAGTATATTATGCCAACATAGCCTACAGGGCCAGAGCCCCAGCCAGAGAGCAAAAGAACATCTAAGATGTGTCTTCAGTCACTTATCACTGACAGGGTTGCTTTGCCAGAAACTTTCCTAGCAAATAGCCTTCTGGCTTATGTGGATGAGAGGGCAATTTGCTGTGACCGCAGCAAAACTAAACACTGTCACAAATTCAGTGGAGTGGGGGATATTTACTTCTAACCTTCTCTTTTTCCACAGTCCCAGTTCTAGGAGCTACAATAATTCTTATCCATTTCACCTAATACTAACTTATAAAGTGCCATCATTAGGATGCAAAGGAGACACTATTAAGAAAAAGATCTCTAGGGACTTCCTTGGTGGTGCAGTGGTTAGGAATCCACCTGCCAATGCAGGGGACATGGATTCAAGCCCTGGCTCAGGAAGATCCCACATGCTGCGGAGCAACTAAGCCCATGCGCCACAAATACTGAGCCTGCGCTCTAGACCCCGCGAGTCACAACTACTGAGCCCGTGTGCCACAACTACTGAAGCCCGTGCGCCTAGAGCCCGTGCTCCGCAACAAGAGAAGCCAGTACAGTGAGAAGCCTGCGCAGTGCAACAAAGAGTAGCCCCTGCTCACCGCAACTAGAGAAAGCCCGAGCGCAGCAAAGAAGACCCAACACAGCCAAAAAAAAATAAATAAATAAATAAAATTTAAAAAAGAAAAAAAAAAAGAAAAAGATCTCTAGTATTTAATTGCTAGGACTGGAAACTTTCTTCTCCAATAGCATTTTGCACAGTGAGATATTTTCATGTTAATTGATAGCATTTTTGTTGTCTCAAATGCCCTTTTTTCTCCTGTCCAAGGAATACTGTTTTAAAATGCGTATATGGGACATTTTTACCAGTTGTCTCTTTTTTTCACCTCAAATGTATCTAAATCTAGAAAAATGGTTCTCTCCCATATCTTTGTTAAAGGTAGGAGAAGAAATAAAAAGCATTGATTTTTTTTTCTATAGTACATAAGCACACAAAGTCTAGTGCAATGGAACACAATTCTAAAATACATAACCTGGACTTCCCTGATGGCGCAGGAATCCGCCTGCCAATGCAGGGGACACAGGTTCGAGCCCTGGTCCGGGAAGATCCCACATGCCGCGGAGCAACTAAGCCCGTGCTCCACAACTACTGAGCCTGCGCTCTACAGCCTGCAAGCCACAACTAGTGAGCCCACGCGCCGCAACTACTGAAGCCCGTGTGCCTATAGCCCGCATTCTGCAACTAGAGAAGCCACTGCAATGAGAAGCCCATGCACTGCAATGAAGAGTAGCCCCTACAACTAGAGAAAGCCCGCAAGCAGCAACGAAGACCCAACGCAGCCAAAATAAATAAATTAATACATTTATTTAAAAAATACATAACCAGAGGCCAACAGTTTTCTAGCAGTCTAGATTAAGTTTGGAATTGGTAACTAAAAACAATAGGGGGAAAGACTAATCTAGTTGGAGGCAAGATTTGAAGGTGGGTATACTTGGGAGAGTGTAATAACTGTACTGGATTTCTCATTAGAAGGGAGCAGAGTCTTAGGAAGACTTCACATTCCCCAAGAGAACCATATTTACACAATTAACAATTCTTTTGTTGAAAAAAAAAAGCTTTCATTATTGCATGTGGACACGTGTGGCCTGTGTAAAAATATAAGAGATGTGTAACCCATGGTAAACACAAAGTAATGATCTTAAGCAGGCCAAATCCTTGAACTCGTCATTAATAAATGTCTCTCCTGCATTCAGCTACCCAGGCTGCTGGGAGCCTGTTTTCTTCAAGTACTTCAAACACTGAAATCCAGGAACATTTATTATTTTAATCCATTACAGGCAGTGCTTGATTTAACTTTATTGGTTGTGGTGGTGGTAGTGGTTATAAGTGGGGGGTACAGCAATGTTCTTTTACACATCATTTCAAAAGGGCTTAATTATATTTTATAGTTTGGGCCAGGAATTCTGCTTGTTTTCGGTCTAACAAGGTTCAAATGGAGTTCAGGTCGGTGATTAATCAGAAGAAAAAGTCAGAGATGGTTATCTCTCTGAGATGAGCTCATCTCCCTCTACGAAAGGCTGGGCAGGTACATCATGTTCACTGCGCCACAGCACACGAGAGTGCTCTGACATCCGAACATGGCTGCTTATTGGATGATTTTTACTTTTCAGGCAGCCTGGAAATTAACACATCAGAAATTTCACCCGGTGGTTACCTTCTAAATTTCTGAAGTTACTATCCTATGCATTTAAAGGCTTCTCATTAAAATCCAAAACAGCTATAGTAACCTCACAGCACAGAAAAAAGGTACGCGAAGAACAAAAATCACGTAACAGACATTAAAAAAACCCCACAGGCCCTTTAGCACAGAAAAATTTAAATATTCCAAATGAAAGATGTAAAGACTGAATTAATATAATTTGGTTAAACAAAACAAGAAAAAATAAGTGGCCATATAAATATGCCTGAACAGCATATATCTACTAGTGAGTTTTTAAAAAATATCAAACATTCTTAATTTTTTACCTCTCTTTTTGAGGGGGTGAAAAAAGATAATTTCTAAGATAGTAGTATTAACATTGCTTATTATTGACCAAAATTCTATCTAAACGTATATTACTGATAACAATTACAGCCGGGAGAATAAAACTTGTATGTTGGGATTTCTTCTCCATTGCATACGATTTCTAAGACAGAGGACGAGAAAATTACTTTCCAAGAGAATGTCTTATACATTTATGGTTTTTATTTCCCGCTGTACTAGAGAATAAATATGGAACATTACTTTGAAAAAAAGTTATGAGAATTTTACTTTTTCCACTTATTTCCCATTCAATTTTTAGAACTTCCTATTTTACCTTTTTTGAATGTCTCAATAGTCCACCATTATGCACAGTAAAATATCACTTTTGAAAAAAAATCAGTAATCCACAGGTAATTTAAGAGTAAAAAAAGGACAGGCCAGTTCATCAGTAGCAACTTTGAACCTTGTTATAAAGTAATAGGAGGGAATCTGACCAGGATTAATAGTGGTCCTCAGTTCTGGGATGAGGGGTGTCAGGTTACACGGACTCTGGGCCATCTGTTCTGCCTGCCTACATTTTACTTCTGCAAAACTATAAACGCACCTCTACCTCAGGGACTATAGAAAGGTATTAGAATTCTTCTGCTTTTCATTATCACAAGATTCAGTAACTCACTTCATTGTCAAGATAATCCCCTTTTACTCTTTCTTTTGCGCTTGCGGGGTATGGCCAAAATGACAAATAAAACCCCAGATGTTAACAGACCCAATGAGGTCTCCACCTTTCCTTGAGTGTTGGGTTTAAGCTACTTGAGACACAGTGTCAAAAATGACAGGACACTGATGCCCACACCCAATATTCATTAAGGTTTGTTGGTGATTTGTATAGCTGTCTACAAACTGTACTTCCACTTCAATCCTCAGTGGCTGTTTAAAAGTTAAGTTTGTCCTCTGGCTTTAACTGTCAAAGAATTCATTTCTTATTGTTCAGGCATTGGAAAAAGATGCTATTTCTTTCTAAAAGTAACAAAAGTCTTTGGGGTGTTGTAAATGGCTTGTTATTGCAATATATTATTTTAGGTAGTCATATATAATTTAATGTTTTATTTCCCCTCAGGCTTACTTGCATTTCTGCAGCATCCAATGGCTATGACAACGCCTTAAGGAGATTTTCCTCAGGAGATCCAGTTGACTCTGGAATGAAAAGCTGGAGCTCCACTTTGTATCAATTAATAACCTGCTTTCACTTTTCAGTACATGAAAAGGAACTCTAGGTTCTTTACATTTTTACTGGTCCTGAATTCAGTGAACATGAAAAGAGGCATTTGTATACATGAAGAATAATGTGGTTATGCTTTCTTTCTTCCTACTTTTGTTTATACACAAAGATAAGTACATCTGGATGACAGAGGCTGGGGTAGTGAAAGTTATTTAAACCACAGCTCTTTGACTAGGAATTCAACTCATTGCTTTCTGCATGGATGAAAAGTCTCCTAAGTCCCTATGGAAAGGGGATTCTTGCAACTTTTCCCTAATTCTGACTAAAATGCCAGCCAAGATGGCCTCACTTAGGCTCTTCCCCCAACGCTTTGTGCCACCTAACTTGTTCATATCCTATTTCCCTTTCCCTTATCTACATGGAGTTTGCTAATCGACATGCCCCCAAGAAAGAGCAAGGCAGCCTAAAGCACAGCTATTTCACAGCCTGAATTGTGTACCCTTGTTTGCCGAAATCTAAGAAGTGCCGCCCTAATAGAGCCATAATTTACTCTGACAAGGAGAGCTAAAGTCTGCAGCTCACTCCCCACCCTGCCTGTGCAAAGTGCTACACTGCTGGTTCAGAATTTATAGCTACATACTTAAGGTTTCTCCAAAACACTATACTTCAAACAGCAAAAAAGACTGTGTGTGTGTGTGCAGGGGGGGTGGGAGGGCTACTTTTAAAAAAGAACATACTACAGAACGGGACAGATTTAATGGCTAGCAAAAGAAATATCTGCCTTAAAATGTTTCAGAAAATAAGATATGATTTTGAAACAAGATTAATTTCGTTATCAATAACATAATCATAGAAAATTTGGCAATATTATACACAATCATAGAGATTTTTGCAATTACACACCAATTTAAAAAAATACAAGCATTACATCTTGTATGTAAAGTTTTAAAATTTAGGGCCATTTTACCACAGACACATGGGAGAACATAAGTATTCTAGCAGAAATAAGAGTTAGGTTATTAAAAGTCACTGTTACGCCAGCATCTGCAGAGTGGAATCAAAAAAAAAAAACCCACGTTCCTTGAAACTCGGATAGTTTAGGGCCACAGAATAGTACAGGAGGCTAAGGAGAACTCAAGGATTTTTTTTAAGTGGAAAATATTTAACCATTTCGTTTTGTTTCAAATGATGAAAACATTTCCGTGAATAATCTGTACATATTTTGTTGTAAAAACCAGTAAATGAACATAAAAGCATTTCAGATTTAAATGTATTGACAATGTCTTGGGGAGAATATTAACTTTCCTCTTTCATTCTTTTATTATTCCCTTTCCACATACACTTCCCATAAGCTTATGTCGGTTTAGATGATAAAAAATATAATCATTAGGCAAACTCAAATATTTTTTGTACTTTTCACAAGTGAAGAGGCATGCCTACGACACATTCCCAATTGTGTTTCTCTAAATATTACTTAGACCATAAGATTCCTTTAGCATTACAAATCTATTTCAGCTCCTAAATTAAAACTCATCTGGAAAGGACCGCTTTACCCTGTTTATATAACATTGTCATATAAAGAGTGTTAAAAAAAATATTTCACTAAAAATAGCTTGCGTAAGTTAGGGATTAGAGTAGTTTCTGCTGCTATAATTGTTCCTTTGTAGTTTTTTCCATGATGTTTTTTGCACAATGTTTTTGACTGTGTTTATTAAAGTCAGCACATCAAAAAGGATCAAAGAGAAAGTGAGTGAGAACCAAAGAAACCCCAAGTGTGTTGTCTCATTGGGGAGTTATGCAGATTCGCATAAACAAGTGCAAATTGTTGAGGTTTTAATGAAAATTTTCTACAATTATTTTATCTTAAGTCATTCTATACAATAACATCTGTATAGCAGATGGCTATGCTGTACCAAGGCAATGCTCCTTTTTCTTTCTCTGTTTAATAGTACATCTGAGATGACTACTTTTGTCACTGTGCTCAATTTGGTTCAGCAAATAATTTGAAAAGTGCAGCTGCTGCAGATGGTCACAATAGTTACATAAACTGTAAAATCAAAGACACAGTTCAGTATAACTGTATTAGAGTCAAACTATAAAAATCTGACATTAACTCCACTGAACTCAAAGATACACTAGAAAAATTTTTGGTTGAATACAGAACGATGTCACTTGAAAAACACAAAAAGAAATATGACTACTGGTAGGAGGGTTATTTTATTTTTTTGCTGGGAAATATTTTTTACCACTTACCAAAAATATACATTAAGTATACATTTGCATATATTCTATCCAAGTGGCAAAGCATGAATTTTTAAGATATGCAAATATACAATGAAATTAATGTTCAAAGCTTAAATTTTATTTTACTTTTAAAAAGTTTTCCTTTGTTAAAAATCAATTTCTGAAAAATATGTAGTAATCTCTTAATTATAATTTCCTAGAAATCACTCTACAGCAATAACTAGAACTTACAATCTTACTTCACTTAATTATAATTTATTATTATTTTGCTGACTCTGTCATCTTTTAAACATTTGAGCATGCCATCACATCAAGCAGAAATGTAGAGTAAACAGATTTGGTGTTTGTTATACTCTCATAATAAAACTGTTTCTATTAATTAAATGGCTAAATTCAATTTGATCTGATTTGTTGATGCAAATAACTACTTTAGAACATTTGCAGGACACTACATATTAGAGTTATACCAAGTATGTCTTAGTCAAAGCTATAGTTTCTACTTTTGCATTTAACTAGATTTAAGAGTATAACTGTAAAAGGAGTAGGGGTACTAGCATAAAGGGAAAAAACAAGTTACAAAACTAGAATGAATCTACTACCTTGTAAAGCTCAGTGAGAGGATTTTAATTATATTTTAGAGATATTTACTGAGAATAAACACTATTAAAATTGGATAAAATATGAGTAGCAAATGAATGAAACAAGAAACGAGAATGAATAAAGAAAAGGACCTAAAATTGAGTACAGTACATGTTAAATGCTTTCATTCTGTTTGAGTCCTAACCTTTCCTTGCTATGATTAAGGTAAAACTGAAAAGGCCTGGGAATGGCCTCAGTGTTGTCTGGGTTGTAATTTACTTGTGGATAAATCAGACATTGTAGCCTCCAGTGCTTCATAGTCTTTCATGTCCCATGGACCTTACAGTTTTCATTTCCAACTTTTAAGACAATAAAAGAAATACAGTGCTTTTAGCTGGCTTGGTCACAAATATTTCTGATGAGAAAGAAATCAATTATTTATTTTTTTGGCCTAAAATTCATACTTCTCAACTACAAAACTCCTTCTTTATCTCTTCAACTACTGTGCCCAAACTGGCTACACAGTTAGTCTCCAGCTGCCACTTAATTACTTTTTGGTAAGCAACTAAGTTGCATACAGTTTCAGGATTTACTTTATCCAGGGCACTATCCCTCTAGCCCCACTTCTTTCCTGCAAATTAAAGTGGAAAAAAATGTTTTCCTTTTGCTACTTTTACTTTCAAAGTAAAATTTCTGGCATCATGCCCTGAACTTTAACAGTAGCAGTTTTCTGTGATTGAAAATGGTTATTCCCCACCTGTACCTTGTCTTTTCTCTTCCCCTCACATTCCTTCTGCCTACCCTTTTTGATTCAGTGTGAAAAAGCACATAACAGTTGAGGAAAATGTAGATGTCACTGCCTGTTAATTTCTCACCTCTCCACCCATCAAGGACATTCAGTTGCCAAGTCCACGGCTCCCTTGCTCAGCCAGGCACTGAAGCATGGCCTTTCCTTGCAGGTGTTGCTGCCTGATAGTCCTCAATGGCATTGTCTTTTCAAAGTTGAACCTTGGCTTCTATTACATTTTGCGTAGCATTCCTGCCACCAGAGCAATTTTTCCTTTTTAAATAAATTGTTACCAGTAACTTAATGTAGCACATCGGAATCACCTGTAGGGTTTGTTGGAACACACTTTTCTGGGCCCCATGCCCAGACTTTCTGATTCAGGAGGTCAGGGGTAGAGTCTGAGAATTTGCATTTCTAACAAGTTCCCAGATGCTGCTGCTGCTGCTGCCTCTGAGACCACACTTTAAAAGCTACTATTCTAATGGTGCACAAACCTTGATACATACTCTGTTCTTCCACTAAGGCTATTTTAGGTAAAAAGAAATTTAGGAATGAACAGTTATAAAGACATCTGTAGGAACATGACTGAAGGGGTAGATAGGAACGGTTTAGTTTACGGCATTAACATACTTAGGCTTTAATGATTTGTTATAACATTTTCTTTAAAATAAGGCAACAAACCAGAAGTGTGCCTAATCTCTAATGGCTCTTGAAACTTTTAAACTCTACTTAATATAAACCTTCAACATTATGCAGTTTTAGATGTTAACAAGTCATTGTCATCTCCCTCTCCCCTTTTCTGTGACTTACCAGGCACTTTTTGCGCTGCTTTGATATTAAGGCTTCCGTTGAGGGTTGATAAAGATGCTAACAGGCACGGTTTATTAGGATGGGGGACAGTTTCCATGGAGACCACAATCTGAGTAGTATGAACAGAAATTTTTTGAAAGCAGGAAACCGTTCTCCACACGTTTTCTTGAAATGGAATCTTTTGTGCTCCATCACCATGAACTTTAAGCTTAGACGACTTTCCACGGTAACATTTGGAGGCTGGAAGCTCATCCTTATTCAGCATGGTGTCTGACAGGGCTGAGGTCTCTTTGCTGTGTGCACTTTTTATCTTCTTCAAAAAATGGTTTATCTGATCCAGCTTGGTAAAACTCAGGTTTGCTTTCAAAGGCTTTGATATATCCAAGTTGATGTCTGCTATAGAATTGAAAAGGATAAGAAAATTACTGAAGCTCTCCTATTGAAAATAAGCCTTTACTTCCCTGTCAAGCTCCTATTTCAGTTTCCCAACGCCTGTACTGTGGACTCATTAGGATGTCAGATGTTATAATTCTTTTACTTACCACCTAACCTTTCCATGTAGTTACTTGAAGGAACAGTTTCCCTGGACTACTTACATGCCTACATTCCTGTCTCAATCCATGTGACTGTCTGTCTGTTCCTGACAGAGCAAAGGCCACACACGGACATCTACCTCTGCCCTCCCACTCTGAGGTAAAATTAAGCAGCCTTTCCAGTTTGTTACTGAACTGACATTCTTTCTTCCGAGGTTAAAAGGGCTTCCTTTAGTACCCAGCACAATGTTTGACACAAATACTGGTATTAATAAATATTTGTCCAACTGATTAACTGAAGTAGCCTCCCCTACCACTCTCTGATAAAGTATATGCACAAAACATTTGCTTCCCCTCTGTGACCCACTAAAACCCAGAAGAGTCCCTACATCTTTCCTTGGACTCTGCATTGATAAAGTTTCAAATACCTCATCTAATGTAAGACTGAGATTTCTTAAAATCCATTTTACATGTATCATCCACCGGATGGTGTCCTTATTTGCCACTTACTCACTTAGTCACCTGACATTAAAACTAACTAGGCCCTATCACTTCTGTTTTTGCCTTCTCACTTCTGTTTTTATTATCAATAAGACATAAGACTGTAAGGGTTGTCAAGGCAGAGCATGCCACTCATGTTTATACCCAGTGCCTGGCACAGTGTGTTTCTCATATGTATCTGTTCAATAAATGGTTGAGTTTAACTGAACCTAACAAGTATTCTTTTCACTGGAGCCTGATGTAATACAAGACATAATCACAGATGAAGCTAGGAATAGCAAAGTTATCAAGCAGATGAAGTTAACATTCTGTCTGTTTTCAATAGGAGGACCTCTTCTCATCTTCCTCAGACATCAGCACCTTAGAGTTTCCTCCTGTCTACCCAGGCTCGCTCAGGGTACCACCTTTTTAAAGTGTGCCTTTCCTGGTGTTTCTTTAATCAGGCTAAGCAAAACTCTGAGAGTCCTGCTTCTAGCCAGTTGTCCACTGGAAAGGGTCAGACATCTAAGTCACCCTTCTGCAATACTAGAATGTTCCCTGCTCCCTACATTCATTTAAACAGGAAAACAACACCCTGATTTAAAGGAATTATGTTTTTTAACATCTTTATTGACATATTAACTCATATCATACAATTTACCTATTTAAAGTATACAATTCAATGGTTCTTAGTATACTCCCAAGATTGTGTAATCATCACCATTATCTAATTCCAGAACATTATTATCACCACCAGGGAAAAAAAAAATTCCCATGCCACTTAGTGGTCCCTACCCATTCCCCACTTCCAGCACTCGGGCAACCAATAAGCTAATTTCTGTCTCTATATATTTGCCTATTCTGGGCATTTCATATAAATGGAATCACACAAAATCTGGCTTTTTGTGTCTGGTTTCTTTCAGTTAACACAGTAAAAATTTTTAAGGTTCATTTGTGTTGAATCATGTATCACCAGTATGTCATTCCTTTTTATGGCTGAATAATACTCCATCATATGGATATACTACATTTTGTTTATCCATTATCAGTTTATGGACATTTGGGTTGTTTCCACTTTTTGGCTATTATGGATAATACTGCTATGAACATTCATGTGCAAATTTTTTTGTGAACATGTTTTCAATTCTTTTAGGTATCTACCTAGAAGTGGAATTGCTGGGTCATATTTGATTACAGCAATCCTAGTGGGTATGAAGTGGTAACCCATTGTGATTTTGATGTGTTTACTTCCCTAACGATTAATGATGTTGAGCATTTCTTCATTTCTTCAGTCGTAGTGGGTATGAAGTAGTATCCCATTGTGATTTTGATGTGTATTTCCCTAATGATTAATGACGTTGAGCATTAATGTTATTGGCTATGCGTATATATTCTTGGGAGACATGTCTATTCACACCCTTTGCTCATTTTTAAATTGGGTTATTTGTCTTTTTATTAAATAGTATGAGTCTTTTATACTGATATATTCTGGATACAAGTCCCTATGAGATATAGGATTTGCAAATATTTTCTCCCATTCTGTGGACTGTCTTTTCAGTTTTTTGGATGGTATGATTTGCAGCACGAAAGTTTTTAAGTTTTGTGAAGTCCAACAGATCTATTATTATGCTTGTGCTTTTGGTGTCATATCCAAAAACCATTGCTTAGGGGGCTTCACTGGTGGCGCAGTGGTTAAGAATCTGCCTGCCAATCCAGGGGACACGGGTTCGAGCCCTGGTCCAGGAAGATCCTACATGCCGCGAAGCAGCTAAGCCCTTGCGCCACAACTACTCAGCTTGTGCTCTAGAGCCCGTGAGCCACAACTACTGAAGCCCGTGCGCCTAGAGCCCGTGCTCCGCAACAAGAGAAGCCACCACCACGAGAAGCCCGTGCACCACAACGAAGAGTAGCCCCGCTCACCGCAACTAGAGAAAGCCCGTGCACAGCAACAAAGACCCAATGCAGCCAAAAATAAACAAATAAAATAAATTTATAAAACAAAGCAAAACAAAAAAAAACACTGCTTAACCCAAGGTCACAAAGATTTACAGTTATGCTTTCTTTTACAAGTTTTATAGTTTTACCTCTTACATTTAGGTCTATGATTGCTCTTGAATTAACTTTTGTGCTTTGTGTGGTAGGGGTCCAACTTAATTTTTTTTTGCATGCAGAAATCCAGTTATACCAGCACCATTTTTGAAAGGAATTAGTTTTGACTTGTAGAATTTGGGGTACTCAAAGAGGCTGGTGGGCAAATATTTTAGGGAAATTGGATGATTCAAATGATTCATACACTGTCCGGCTCTGCCTGCAAATTCTTTTACGAGGGCTTCGAAATTCTGTGGCCTCACAGAAAATAATACCACCTTTTACCACAGTGAAAAAAACAAACAATCTTAACAGATGATAGCAACAACAGGAAAACAAAACAAAGCTAAAGCAGAAAGGAGACTCAGATATTGGGGCCAGAAGCTACCTGCTTTTGCCTGGATTCATAACATGAGATTTAAACTAAGCGTCAGAAGTAGCCATAGAAACAGTTTACTGACCTACTCAGGAAGTTGCCCAAATATCCACCTATACTAACTGCTGAGCCTAAGGGATCCCTTTTCCCTCACTATAAACTGACAAAACATCCACGGAATGGTAATATATGAGAGTTGTTGACTACTATCTCAATATGGATCCTTGCATCTCAGGTATGGTAGTCCCAGTGACACAGGAAACAAACAAACAAAAAAACAAAAAAACTATACCTCTGCTTATTTGTCTAACCTGTCCTTTGAGACTCAGTCCTTGAGTCTCAAAGACTCCAGGAAGTCTTTCTTGACCCCTGAGGCCAAGTGAGGTGCCTCTCATCCATTGCTTTCAGAATGTCCTGTGTATTGTATCATCATCAGGTACCTATTCATAATATTTTTATAGTTACTGCTTAGGTATCTGTCATAGTTCAGCTAACTGTGAACTCCTGAACAATAAGGACTGTTCTACATCTTAATATTCTGAATGCCTAAACTACTGTTTGGTCCACAGGAAGTACAAAATGAACATTTTATGATGTAGTGAAGGAAAAAAAAATGAATGAATTTTTCCTTCCTACTGAACTCCCACAGGCTCATCAAATCACTTCATCCAGAACAATCCATTACCTCCTCTCACACATGCTATATTCCCTGTCTCAGTTAATGACTCTAATCTACCAACTGGCTCAAATAAAAAATCTGACTTTTTGACTCATTTCATTCCCTCTTTTCCTGGTCCAAACCCACTCAGTGATTAAGTTCTGTCAACTTTACTTCCAAAATATTGCTTGAATCCAATCTCCTTCTCTCTAGCATTCCAGCCACTCCCCATGTTTTCCCTCCATGCCTTTGATATTGCTCAGCTAATATAAAGCCTCCTAAAAGGATTCTCTGTCTAGACCGATTCCTGTTAATCCAGTCTCCAGAGTAATTTCCAAATGATTTGTTTCTACTGTGATCCTGATTGGCTCACTATTGCTTAAAACTCTTTAATGGCTCTTCTTTACCTATGGGATAAAAGATGAAGCTCCTTAGAATGGGAAAAAAGGTCTTGCCTTTCCTTATCTGCAGCCATTGCCCACCTCAGATATTAAAGCTCCAGAAATATCAAAGAGTTTATACAGCCCACTCCCCCCAGCCCATGCTATGTCATACCACAAGACCTTTGATCATGTTGCTCCTTTGTCTAATATACTCTTTCTTTGCCTAATGCATAATCTTCAGGATACTGCTCAGCACGTTCTCCAAGAAGTAGTTCCACAAAGCTGGCCCTGCATAAGTATCTTTTTATGAGATTATGTCTCTCACCAATAGAGAAGATCCTTGAGTGTACATTTTTCACCTTTAATACTTAGCATTGGGCCTCAAACTCAGCATGAAGTACATGTTTGGTCAGTTCATGTTGGAGCACCCTGAAACTTTCTAATCTGGTTCTGTGGTAGGCAGAATTCTGAAGATGACCCCCTTCTCCCAAGATTCCTCTCCCCTGGTTATTGAATCAAACACTAATCTAGGTACTGCTATGCTGAAAGGGATTTTATAGGTGTGATAAAAATCCCAGGTAAATTGAATTTAACACAGAGATTATCTGGTGGGCCTGATCTATTATACAGGCCCTTTAAAAAGTACATGAAGGAGGCAGAAGGGGAAGTCGGAGAGATTTGAAACGTGAGAAGGGGTCTATGATATGTCATTGCTGCTTTGAGGATGCTAGGGGTCATGTGAGAAGGAATGGGCACCCTAAAGCTGAGGGAAGGAAGCACTGGCCAGCTGCTAACAAGGAATTAGGGACGTGAGTCCTATGACCACAGGAACTGGATTATGCAAACAAATGGAATGAGTTTGTAAGTGGATTCTTCCCTGGAGCCTCTAGATTAGAGCCCAGCCCAAATGACACTTTGATTTTGGCCTTGTAAGATTCTGAGCAGAGAATACAGCTAAACCCAACTGGACTTCTGACCTGCAGGACTGAGATAATAAATTTGTATTGCTATAAGCCACTACATTTGTGGTAATTTGTTATGCATCAATAAAAAACTAATACAAACTCCATATGCATATTTACCCACATATTATTTCCTGTTTCTAATGTGATCATAAATGAAGTTTCAAGGCCTAGGAATGTTTGCCCTAGCTTCTTTCACCTTTTCCCCCCAGAGCAAAAATATCTAATATACTTTGCTCTTCTCTTTGTTAGTTGCCATTTCCCGCTCTTTAAAAATTACTTCAGTGTTCCAGGAAAGATGGAGCCCTGTCTCTCCCACTTTATACAGCTATAATATCTGGAGAGATTACAGCTAAAAAACCTATACAGAGGGCTTCCCTGGTGGCGCAGTGGTTAAGAATCCATCTGCCAATACAGGGGACATGGGTTCGAGCCCTGGCCCAGGAAGATATCACATGTCACAGAGCAACTAAGCCCATGCACCACAACTACTGAGCCTGCACTGTAGAGCCCGTGCTCTGCAACAAGAGAAGCCACCACAGTGAGAAGCCCGCACACTGCAACAAAGAGCAGCCCCTGCTCGCCACAGCTAGAGAAAGCCCACATGCAGCAACGAAGACCCAATGCAGCCAAAAATAATAAATAAATAAAATAAATAAATTAAAAAAAATAAATGCAAAGCTTAATTAAAAAACAAACAAACAAACAAAAAACCAAATGCAAACAACAAAAAAAGACCTACACAGAGCAGCTATTTGAGGATTTTGAAAAGTAAATGGTAACGGGTAGACTGAAGAAGATGACTAGATTTCAAAATACCACCAAAAGGTAGTGAGTTTCTCATTTTTCTTCTGATATTCCACAGCCTGCGGCAGCCCAAAACCTGGAGGTGGGCATCAGGTGTGGATAGAGGGAGTAGTAGGGGAAACCCTCTATTTCTGGCTTCAGTAATGGGAAGGGAATTCCTAATGCCCACAGGGACTAAGAAAAATACCTCATTTTTTCCTTCTTTTTCTTGTACCACAGAAAATAGGAGACAATACTCCTAAATTCATTTTATGAAACCATCATTACTGATACCAAAACTAGACAAAGACAGTAAAAGAAAACTACATACCAATATCCCTAAAAACCAGAGACATAAAAATCCTCCAAATAAATTAAAAAAAAAATCAAGTAATATAAGAAACTAACAATACACCACAACCAAGAGGGGTTTAGCCTTGGACTACAAGGTTGGTTCAATATTAGAAAATCAATCAAAGTAATGGTATTACCAGTTTACAAAACAAAAAAACATGATCATATCAACTGATGCAGAAAAAGCTTTTGAAAAACCAATATCCATTTATGATAAGAACTCTTAGCAAACTGTCAATAGATGGAAACTTCCTTAACCTGATAAAGTTCACGGATGAAAAACCTATAGTTAATGTCATACTTAATCATGAAGGATTGAATGCTTTTCCCCTAAGATCAGGAACAAGGCAATGATATTCATTCTCACTACTCATACTCTATATTTAATACTAGAGATCCCAACCAGCACAATAAGGCAAGAAAAAGAAATAAAAGGCATGAAGATTGGAAAGAAAGAAATAAAATGATGTCTATTCGCAGATGACATGATTGTCCATGTAGAAAACTCCATGAAATCTTCAGAAAAGCTCCTAGAATTACTAAGTGAACTTGACAAGATTTTAGAATACAAGACCACTACACAAAAATCAGCTGAGTTTCTACAAACCAGCAATATGCAGTTGGAGTAAAATTTAAACAAAAAACAACATTTATAAAAGCTCCAAATAAAATAAATACTTAGGTATAAATCTGATAAAACTCGTACAGAATCTGTATGTTGGAAAATCATTAAAGATCTAAGTAAATGGAGAGATATACTGTACACATAACATATTCATGGATTGGAAGACTCAAAATAGTAAAGATATAAAATCTCTCCCAATTGATCTATAGATTTAACACAATTCCAATAAAAATTCCAGCAGTATTTATTGCAGATCTAGAAAAGTTGATTCTAAAATGTATACAGGAAAGCAAAGGAACTTGAAAAGCTAAAACACTTTTGAAATAGAAGAATGACATTGGAGGGCTTATACTACCTAATTTTAAGACTTGCTATGAAGCTACTATGATCAATACAGTATAATTCTGGAGAAGTTATATACATGTATATCAGTGGAACAGAACAGAGAATCCAGATTATAGAGGCCAACCAAATATTGTGAAATGATTTTTTTTTTAAACTGCAAAGGCAGTTCAATGAAGAGAGTTTTATCAGCAAATGGTGTCATACATCTTCATGCCCCACCCCCCGCAAAAAGAAAGAAAAAAGTTGAACTCAACTTTATACTTTATCCAAAATTAACTAAAAATGAATCATAGATCTGAATATAAAATGTAAAATATAAAACATTTTAAGATGAAAACATAGGAGAAAATCTATGAGTACTGAAGTTAGGCAGAATTCTTATATACAGTACCAAAAAAAGCATGATTCATTTGAAAAAACTTCACACTAAAAACTTTTGCTCTGTAAAAAGTAGTGTTAAGAAAATGAAAAGACAAGCTATGCACTGGGAGAGAATATTTGCAAGTCACATATCTGACAAAAGACTTGTATCCGGAATATACAAAAAACTTTCAAATTCAACAATAAGCAAACAGGCTAATTTTAAAATAAGCAAAAGAGTTGAATAGACACTTTACCGAAAGGATATATGAATGGCAGATAAGCACATATAAAGACATATGACATCACTAGTAATTAGAAAAGTGCAAATAAAAATGACAATGAACCAACTATTAGAATGGCTAAAATAAAAAATACTGATAACACAAACTGCCAGAGATGATATGGAACTAGTGGGATTCTCGTACATTGCTGTGAGAATGTCAAATGATACAGGCTATTTGGAAACATTTTAGTAATTTCTTATGACTTATACGACCCACCAATCCCACACCTAGGTATTTATCATGGAGGAATGAAACTTACAATCACACAACAATTTATACACAAATGTTTAAAGTGGCTCTATTCATAATCACCAAAATTGGAAACAACTTATATGTCCTTCAATGGATGAATTCTTAAACTATGGTTCATCTACAAAATGGAATACTACTCAGCAATAAAAAGGAATGTATTGATACTACTGATAGATACAACAACTTGACTGAATCTCAAGGGCAGTATGTGAGTGAAAGAAGCCAGTCTGAAAAGGTTACCTGCTGTATGATTACATTTGTATGACATTCTCAAAAAGGTAAAACAAATAAACAAAAACCCTAAAGTGATGGAGAGCAGTAATTATCATAGAGTAGGATTTAGGAGGAGGTGTGATTACAAAGGAATACCATGAGAGTTTTTTAAGATGGTAGAACTGTTCTGTATCTTGACTGTGGTAGTGGTTACATGAATCTATTCATCTATTAGAATTCATAGAACTGTGCACCAACGAAGGACAATTTTACTGCACATTGATTTAAAAAATAAAAAAGAAACAAAATTATTTCAACGACTTTGTCATATGCATGACAGGACAGTTTTTTCCACTCCATTTATTTTTTACCCTCACATGTGTTTCTCAAAAGGCTAAAGGGTTGGAATGTGTCCTTATGTGTAGGGGAAGCCCACTTTAGGCCTAAGTGTTAACCAACTCTGTACTGGGTAAGTTTTTCAGGTTTCCTTTCCATTCTCCATGGCCCCTCCAACAAGGAAGTAGAACACTTATGCTAATACCTTTAACTGTGAGATCAGGATGGTCTTTCTGCAAAAGGTGAAAAAGATGGAATGCTACTGCTAGAGGTTATGGAAGCCATAGGACAATTCCTGATCTTACTAATACAAAACAGTGTGGCACATGAAAATTGGAGGCTTTAATTTAACAGCTGGCTAGAGTCAGTTAAACCAGTAAAACTCAAAAGCACAGGTCAGTTTGGCACCTTCCAAAGTAGTTTATTGATGTACTCTGCATCTGTGGAATACCTGAATAAACAATGAATCATCCCAAATTGAGGAGGTGGACTTTGGGAGCAATGATATACATATTTTTGTCCCTATTTCTCTTTTTGTGAGTGTGTATGTGTATGCTTCTGTGTGTGATTTTGTCTGTATAGCTTTGCTTTTACCATTTGTCCTAGGGTTCTGTCTGTCCGTTTTTTTTTTCTTTGTTTTTTTTAGTATAGTTTTTAGCACTTGTTATCATTGGTGGATTTGTTTTTTGGTTTGGTTGCTCTCTTCTTTCTTTCTTTTTTTATTACATTAAAAAAATTATTTTTTGGGGGCTTCCCTGGTGGCGCAGTGGTTGAGAATCTGCCTGCCAATGCAGGGGATACAGGCTTGAGCCCTGGTCTGGGAAGATCCCACATGCCGTGGAGCAACTGGGTCCGTGAGCCACAACTACTGAGCCTGCACATCTGGAGCCTGTGCTCCGCAACAAGAGAGGCCGCGATAGCGAGAGGCCCGCGCACCGTGATGAAGAGTGGCCCCCGCTCGCCGCAACTAGAGAAAGCCCTCGCACAGAAACGAAGACCCAACACAGCCAAAAATAAATAAATAAATTTATTAAAAAAAATATATATATTTTTTAATAATTATTGTTTATTTTAACAACTTTATTTTATTTTATTTTATCTTCTTCTTTCTTTCTTTTTTTTCTCCCTTTTATTCTGAGCAGTGTGGATGACAGGCTCTTGGTGCTCCAGCCAGTGTCAGGGCTGTGCCTCTGAGGTGGGAGAGCCAAGTTCAGGACACTGGTCCACAAGAGAACTCCCAGCTCCATGTAATATCAAATGGCAAAAATCTCCCAGAGATCTCCATCTCAATGCCAAGACCCAGCTCCACTCAACGACCAGCAAGCTCCAGTGTTGGACACCCTATGCCAAACAACGAGCAAGACAGGAACACAACACTATCCATTAGCAGAGAGGCCGCCTAAAATCATAAAAAGGCCACAGACACCGCAAAACACACCACCAGACGTGGACCTGCCCACCAGAAAGACAAGATCCAGCCTCAACCACCAGAACACAGGCACTAGTCCACTCCACCAGGAAGCCTACACAACCCACTGAATCAAACTTAGCAACTGGGCCCGGCACCAAAAACAACGAGAACTATGAACCTGCAGCCTGTGAAAAGGAGACCCCAAACACAGTAAGTTAAGCAAAATGAGAAGACAGAGAAACACACAGCAGATGAAGGAGCAAGGTAAAAACACACCAGACCTAACAAATGAAGAGGAAATAGGCAGTCTACATGAAAAAGAATTCAGAATAATGATAGTAAAGATGATCCAAAATCTTGGAAATAGAATGGAGAAAATACAAAAAACGTTTAACATGGAACTAGAAGAACTAAAGAGCAAACAAACAGTGATGAACAACACAATAAATAAAATGAAAAATTCTCTAGAAGGGATCAATAGCAGAATAACGGAGGCAGAAGAACGGATAAGTGACCTGGAACATAAAATAGTGGAAATAACTACTGTAGAGCAGAATAAAGAAAAAAAAAAAATGAAAAGAATTCAGAACAGGAAAAACAAAAAAATAGGTCATGAAAAACCTAGTGGCAAGACGGGCATAAAGACACAGACCTACTAGACAATGGACTTGAGGATATGCGGAGGGGGAAGGGTAAGCTCAGACAAAGTGAGAGAGTGGCATGGACATATATACACTACCAAATGTAAAATAACTAGCTAGTGGGGAGTAACCGTATAGCACAGGGAGATCAGCTCGGTGCTCTGTGACCACCTAGAGGGGTGGGATAGGGAGGGTGGGAGGGAGGGAGATGCAAGAGGGAAGAGATATGGGAACATATGTATATGTATAACTGATTCACTTTGTTATAAAGCAGAAACTAACACACTATTTAAAAAAAAGAAGAATTCAGAACAGTCTGAGAGACCTCTGGGACAACATTAAACGCACCAACATTCGAATTATAGGGGTCCCAGAAGAAGAAGAGAAAAAGAAAGGGACTGAGAAAATATTTGAAGAGATTATAGTTGAAAACTTCCCTAATATGGGAAAGGAAATAGTTAATCAAGTCCAGGAAGCACAGAGAGTCCCATACAGGATAAATCCAAGGAGAAACACGCCGAGACACATATTAATCAAACTATCAAAAATTAAACACAAAGACAAAATATTAAAAGCAGCAAGGGAAAAACAACAAATAACATACAAAGGAATTCCTATAAGGTTAACAGTTGATCATTCAGCAGAAACTCTGCAAGCCAGAAGGGAGTAGCAGGACATATTTAAAGTGATTACGGGGAAAAACCTACAACCAAGATTACTCTACCCAGCAAGGATCTCATTCAGATTCGACGGAGAAATTAAAACCTTTACAGACAAGCAAAAGCTAAGAGAATTCAGCACCACCAAACCAGCTTTACGACAAATTCTAAAGGAACTTCTCTAGGCAGGAAACACAAGAGAAGGAAAAGATCTGTGATAACAAACCCAAAACAATTAAGAAAATGGTAATAGGAACATACATATCGATAATTACCTTAAATGTAAATGGATTAAATGCTCCAACCAAAAGACATAGACTGGCTGAATGGATACAAAAACAAGACCTGTATATGTGCTGTCTACAAGAGACCCACTTCAGACCTAGGGACACATACAGACTGAAAGTGAGGGGATGGAAAAAGATATTCCATGCTAATGGAAATCAAAAGAAATTTGGAGTAGCAGTTCTCATATCAGACAAAATAGACTTTAAAACAAAGACTATTACAAGAGACAAAGAAGGACACTACAAAATGATCAAGGGCTCAATCCAAGAAGAAGATATAACAATTGTAAACATTTAGGTACCCAACATAAGAGCACCTCAATACATAAGGCAAATACTAACAGCCATAAAAGGGGAAATTGACAGTAACACAATCATAGTACGGGACTGTAACACCCCACTTTCACCAATGGACAGATCATCCAAAATGAAAATAAATAAGGAAACCCAAGCTTTAAATGATACATTAAACAAGATGGACTTAAATGATATTTATAGGACATTCCATCCAAAATCAACAGAATACACTTTCTTCTCAAGTCCTCATGGAACATTCTCCAGGATAGACCATATCTTGGGTCACAAATCAAGCCTTGGTAAATTTAAGAAAATTGAAATCATATCAAGTATCTTTTCCAACCACAATGCTATGAGACTAGATATCAATTACAGGAAAAAATTTGTAAAAAATACAAACACATGGAGGCTAAACAATACACTACTTAATAAAAAAGAGATCACTGAAGAATCAAAGAGGAAATAAAAAAATACCTAGAGACAAATGACAATGAAAACACGATGACCCAAACATATGGGATGCAGCAAAAGCAGTTCTAAGAGGGAAGTTTCTAGCAATACAGTCCTACCTTAAGAAACAAGAAATATCTCAAATAAACCACCTAGCCCTACACCTAAAGCAATTAGAGAAAGAAGAACATAAAAACCCCCAATGTTAGCAGAAGGAAAGAAATCATAAAGATCAGATCAGAAGAAAATGAAAAAGAAATGAAGGAAACTATAGCAAAGATCAATAAAACTAAAAGCTGGTTCTTTGAGAAGATAAACAAAATTGATAAACCATTAGCCAGACTCATTAAGAAAAAAACGGAAGAGACTCAAATCAATAGAATTAGAAATGAAAAAGGAGAAGTAACAACTGACACTGCAGAAATACAAAAGATCATGAGAGATTACTACAAGCAACTATATCCCAATAAAATGGACAACCTGGAAGAAATGGACAAATTCTTAGAAAAGCACAACCTTCCGAGACTGAACCAGGAAGAAATAGAAAATATGAACAGACCAATCACAAGCACTGAAATTGAAACTGTGATTAAAAATCTTCCAAGAAACAAAAGCCCAGGGCCAGATGGCTTCACAGGCGAATTGTATCAAACATTTAAAGAAGAGCAAACACCTATCCTTCTCAAACTCTTCCAAAATATTGCAGAGGGAGGAAAACTCCCAAACTCATTCTACGTGGCCACCATCACCCTGATACCAAAATCAGGCAACGATGTCACAAAGAAAGAAAACTACAGGCCAATATCACTGATGAACATAGATGCAAAAATCCTCAACAAAATACTAGCAAACAGAATCCAACAGCACATTAAAAGGACCATACACCATGATCAAGTGGGGCTTATCCCAGGAATGCAAGGATTCTTCAATATACGCAAATCAATCAATGTGATACACCATATTAACAAAGTGAAGGAGAAAAACCATATGATCATCTCAATAGATGCAGAGAAAGCTTTCGACAAAATCCAACACCCACTTATGATAAAAACCCTCCAGAAAGTAGGCATAGAGGGAACTTACCTCAACATAATAAAGGCCATATATGACAAACCCACAGCCAACATCGTCCTCAGTGGTGAAAAACTGAAATCATTTCCACTGAGATCAGGAACAAGACAAGTTTGCCCACTGTCACCACTAGTATTCAACATAGTTTCGGAAGCTTTAGCCACAGTATTCAGAGAAGTAAAAGAAATAAAAGGAATCCAAATCGGAAAAGAAGAAGTAAAGCTGTCACTGTTTGCAGATGACATGATACTATACATAGAGAATCCTAAAGATGCCACCAGAAAACTATTAGAGCTAATCACTGAATTTGGTAAAGTAGCAGGATACAAAATTAATGCACAGAAATCTCTTGTATTCCTATACATTAATGATGAAAAATCTGAAAGTGAAATTAAGAAAACACTCCCAGTTACCACTGCAACAAAAAGAATAAAATACTTAGGAATAAACCTACCTAAGGAGACAAAAGACTTGTATGCAGAAAATATAAGACAGTGATGAAAAAACTTAAAGATGATACAAATAGATGGAGAGATATACCATGTTCTTGGATTGGAAGAATCAACATTGTGAAAATGAGTATACTACCCAAAGCAATCTACAGATTCAGTGCCATCCCTACCAAACTACCACTGGCATTTTTCACAGAACTAGAACAAAAAATGTCACAATTTGTATGGAAACACAAAAGACCCCGAGGAGCCAAAGCAATCTTGAGAAAGAAAAACGGAGCTGGAGGAATCAGGCTCCCTGACTTCAGATTATACTACAAAGCTACAGTAATCAAGACAGTACAGCACTGGCACAAAAACAGAAATAAAGATCAATGGAACAGGATAGAAAGCTGAGAGATAAACCCACGCACATGTGGTCACCTTATCTTTGATAAAGGAGGTAAGAATATACAGTGGAGAAAAGACAGCCTCTTCAATAAGTGGTGCTGGGAAAACTGGACAGCTTCATGTAAAAGAATGAAATTAGAACACTCCTTAACACCATACACAAAAATAAACTAAAAATGGATTAAAGACCTAAACGTAAGGCCAGCCACTATAAAACTCTTAGAGGAGAACACAGGCAGAACACTCTATGACATAAATCACAGCAAGATCCTTTTTGACCCACCTCCTAGAGAAATGGAAATAAAAACAAAAATAAACAAATGGGACCCAGTGAAACTTAAAACCTTTTGCACAGCAAAAGAAACCATAAACAAGACGAAAAGACAACCCTCAGAATGGGAGAAAGTATTTGCAAGTGAAGCAATTGACAAAGGATTAATCTCCAAAATTTACAAGCAGCTCATGCAGCTCAATATCAAAAAAAAAACAACCCAATCCAAAAATGGGCAGAAGACCTAAACAGACATTTCTCCAAAGAAGATATACAGATTGCCAACAAACACATGAAAGAATCCTCAACATCATTAATTTTTAGACAAATGCAAATCTAAACTACAATGAGGTATCACCTCACACCGGTCAGAATGGCCATCACCAAAAAATCTACAAACAATAAATGCTGGAGAGGGTGTGGAGAAAAGGGAACCCTCTTGCACTGTTGGTGGGAATGTAAATTGATACAGCCACTATGGAGGACAGTATGGAGGTTCCTTAAAAAACTAAAAATAGAACTATCATGCGACCCAGCAATCCCACTACTGGGCATATACCCTGAGAAAACCATAATTCAAGAAGAGCCATGTACACAATGTTCACTGCAGCTCTATTTACAATAGCCAGGGCATGGAAGCAACCTAAGTGTTCATCAACAGATGAATGGATAAAGAAGATGTGGTACATATATACAATGGAATAAAACTCAGCCATAAAAGGAAACGAAATTGAGTTATTTGTAATGAAGTGGATGGACCTAGAGTCTGTCATACAGACTGAAGTACATCAGAAAGAGAAAAACAAATACCGTATGCTAACACATATATATGGAATCTTAAAAAAAAAAAAAAAAAGGTCCTGAAGAACCTAGGGGCAAGACGGGAATAAAGATGCAGACCTACTAGAGAATGGACTTGAGGATATGGGGAGGGTGAAGGGTAAGCTGGGAGAAAGTGAGAGAGTGGTACAGACATCTATACACTACCAAATGTAAAATAGATAGGTAGTGGGAAGCAGCTGCATAGCACAGGGAGATCAGCTGGGTGCTTTGTGAATACCTAGAGGGGTGCGATAGGGAGGGTGGGAGGGAGGGAGATGCAAGAGGGAAGAGATACGGGGATATATGTATATGCATAACTGATTCACTTTGTTATAAAGCAGAAACTAACACACCATTGTAAAGCAAATATACTCCAATAAAGATGTTAAAAAAATAATAAAGTAGTTTAATTAGGAGAGAGAATATATTCCTTCATGTGACTTGGCTCTACAAAGTAAATTTTAAAAGAAGGTTCTTTTTTATCAGTAGAAGTCAAATGCTGATAATTCAGAGAAAGAAATGTGTACTAAAATCTTATCATATTTGTGAATTTCAACTATGAATCTATTTGAGCTATATTATCTACCTTATTCTACCAAATATAACTTCTTTGAAAAGTCTGAAATCAGAAAGATCAATTTCCCAAAGCAACATCAAGAACAGCCCACAATATTTATTCAGTATGAGTTTAATAGCTCAAAATGGAGATGACAAATATATAACTACTTAAAATTGCCTGTCTTGTTCTATCTTTTAAGTCATGAATCTCTATTAGGTCACTAGTTTATATATAACAATTAACCAGGACTCAACAAATTTTAGGAATAAGACAATCTGAAGCAGTATCTTGTATCTCTGTCTCTCATGTAGTTCGTTCCAAAAGTGTCAGTGTGATTTTAAACTTTAATAACTTCAGAAGAATAAATGCTACAGGATAATTGTAAAAAATCATTTTAAAGTTTAATTATTTACATTTCTTATATATTTCTTTTGCTTAGTGAATTTGAAATGTAAATTTTTAATGTTAACTTTTTGTGGGCTGGTTTCTGAATGACTCTTTCCTGAAACAGTGGATTGATAAAAGAGGGCTTCTTATTTGGACACTTTGATCACTTGATCTATCTTTCCTGTGTGGTTAGGTCAAACTGTTCTGTGTGCATGAAAACTTCATTCTTTGAGTGATCTTAAACCTAGGAGTAGAAATGCAATCTCTCAGTCACTGAACAGCAGCAGCAGATAAAAGTTTTTAGAAAGTTCAAAAATCTACTAGAGCTATATATATAGCACAATACAGGTGTTATGTTAACTTTCTATAAGAAATAAGTTGATATTTAAAACATTTAAATAATTTACCTTTTAAATGGTTTCTGTATGTTTGTTTGCATACAGTGCAACCTCTGTGCATGGTGCCCTCCACTAGGCCACAAGTCCCCCACTCCCACCCCCTGAGAGCTTGAGTGTTGAGCTACATTCCTTGCAAAACACAGCCTATGTTTACACAGAGAGACTGGCGCAGTCCTGTTTGGGCAAGTCAGGTCAAGAGCCCAAAAAGCAGAGCTAAAATGAGGTTATACTGTAATATTAGGTATTCCTTTCAAAGTACCAGGTCCACGAAGAGATATGCAGCACGCACCAGAATGAGAAACACCACAAAAGCAACAGCACCCTTTATTGCTGTGTAAAGTCCATCAGCATGTGTGAATCCTTCAATTAAAATCATGAAGTCACTGTTACATCTGATAATTCAACAAATTTGTATTGTTACTTTTATTCCCCAGTGTCTCTAGACTTTTACATCCTTGAACTAGTCAGGTACTCTTTGGGGTAGAAAATTACTGCCTTTATTGTAAATATTTGTAGTTTCAAAATGATAGGAAAATTATTTTCACAATTATTTTTACAAATGGGAAAATTATCCAAACAAGTTTGGCATTTATAAGCATAAAAAAATAAAAATAAAAATTGAGTATTTTCTGGTCTTCTTTCATACTTTTAAAAACTGATGAAAAACATTAACCTCATTATTAAGATGAAAACATTAAAGGAATGGACTACAAAAGTTTTATTCAACAGAAACAGTGGGAGCTATATAAAATGATGTTTTACAAGAATTGGAAATAGAACTAGATAAAGAACCAGGCATAGATGGTTCATGTGGATTTTATTCCAATTACTATCAGATTCTTGTTTTAAAGGGTTTAGAATTTTTTTCATAATCCTCAATGAACTTTAATAAATGGATTACTTTCAATGTTTAGATTTTAAGAATGTGTAGTAATAGAGAATCTCCCAGCTGAGTCATCTATTTCTCTGCCAAATCTAATTTCTCACCATCCCCAGAACACATTCTGTATCTTTAAGTTACCAAGTAAACTCATGCCTGTCAATTATTAGACTCTAATTACCCTTCAAAACTTTCTGAACAGCTACCAGGAAACAGAATGATGGAATGATTATTGAGTTAAAAGGAGATTAGACAAATACAAATAAATTACACTTATTTTATGCTCCCATCACCCTAAGAGATGACTTAATAGTGAAAGGAAAAGAATCATATTGTAATAATGAAATCAGAGAGGGAATTCAAGCCCCAGAGGTGATTCCCCTAAGTTTATGTTAATGCACACCTTGTGGGGGACCAAACATCAACTGGAAAAGTTTCCTGAAAACTGTTCCAGCTATTTTCTCATTTAAAATGTTCCAACTTTACTTGACCCATTAGTCATCATATTATTTACATTTATGAAGTATTTTGAAATCTATTACCAAAAACCCAATGGATTCAATATGGCTTGTTATACCCAAATCATAACATTTGTGAAAGAAAAATTCTTTGTTAAGTGCTTCTTCCTTTGGAATTTTATTTGTAAAAGACAATTTTTCTTTTTTTAAGATAAGCAAGGCTTGCTGGGAAAACAATCAGTGGCCATGGTGCCTATGTACAGACACAGGAATGATGGTGTTCCCCCCCACCCCACCGTAGAAGGGTAAATGCAAATCAAAGAACAAATTTATAATCAAACTTGACTTTATGTGTTACAGTAACTCTAATAAAAATATTTTTTATTATTAGGTCATAGTACATTTTTTCTCTTATTCAGCAATTTAAATTCAGATTTTTGTTACAGTGTCAAAGTAAAGGTATTCATGATGATAATGGACAGTGGAGACTGAGTATTCACAGGTGTGAGAGTTAGAAAACTTGGAAGGCTGCCCTTGACAATGAGATCAACAGGTTTTCGTTGAAGGTGTGAAGTGTAAAGACCTCAGTGGTGGCAGACATAACTGTGTCAATTAACAAAGGTACACCCAATGGAACTGGTTGTAGGCTGTCCCATGCACTGCTAAGGAGGCTCACAGACATGGACTGACATATGCCCTTGACTTGGTCAGCCAGCAGCAGTTCATGGTGCTTAACACTTGGAATTGGGCGTAATTACTCATGTACATATTCTTATAATCAAGCATTGACTTTTTTTGACTACACTGTCCTACCAAAATAAATCACAACGTAAAAGTTCTGATTATAGGGTAATTGAATTGGTTTTCTAAAATGAATGCATTGAACTGAACTCATCTAAATGAGCTTCTCTCCCTCTAAGCAGTTATCACGGAAGACTAAGTACATTCCATTGCTCCAAACTGTGGCAGCGTTTTTGGTGCCCATTTCCTTTTTTTTATCTTCCTATTCTCAATGATGGCATATACTCATCCTTGGAGACAGCATATCTGATTTTTGGGAACAGCTGAATGTTTTGAGACAAGGGAGCAAGGATTTCAGACTAAGGGAAGATTAAAAGCATAGAGAAGCCAATTTATAGAGACTACCACTGGCAATGAGGAGACAATTTGAGCATCACTAAAAATAATGAATTCAGAATAATAGCAAAAAACAACTAAATGGCCACCACTGGAATACTAAGAAAAGTAACTCGCTTTTCCCCAGTTTTACTGAGGTATGACTGACAAATAAAATTGTAAGATATTTAAAGTGTACATTGTGATGATTTGATATACATATACATTATGAAAAAAATCCTCCCATCTAGAAAACTAACTTATTTTTTTTTAAAGGGTAAATAAAGGGAAAGCATGTATCTTACCTTTCTTAGGTGAACAATACTACTAAGTAACCAAATATTAGATGAGGAAATGTTTCTCTTTATAGAAATATTCCAGCTACTGTGTGAAAAAAAGAATGCTAGAATTAAAATATTACTGTTTGCAACCTCCAATGAATTTAGGCATTAAGCATCAGTGGCTATTAACATCACAAAAAGAAACCTTCAGACACTATATGCCTCCTGATGGAACAATATAAAATCTTTTACAAAATAGTCTTGCTAAAAAATAAATAAATAAAATAAACAAACTTGAATCAGATTAAGCCAACTACTAGTTTATATGTAGGAAATATAGAGAACAAGGGCAGACAAAATCCAAATTGTGGTAAACTCTACATGATAAATGATCTGGTTTCTTCAATATATATGAATCATGCTCCCTGACTTCAGACTATACTACAAAACTACAGTAATCAAAACAGTATGGTACTGACACAAAAACAGACACTTAGATCAATGGAACAGGATAGAAGGCCCAGAAATAAACCCATGCACTTATGGTCAATCTATAACACAGGAGGCATGAATATACAATGGAGAAAAGACAGTCTGTTTAATAAGTGGTACTGGGAAAACTGGACAGCTATGTAGAAGAATGAAATTAGAACATTCTCTAACACGATATACAAAAATAAACTCAAAATGGATTACAGATCTAAATGTAAGATTGGATACTATAAAACTCTTAGAGAAAAACATAGGCAGAACACTCTTTTACATAAATCACAGCAATGTTTTTTGGATCCATCTCCTAGAATAATGGAAACAAAAGCGAAAATAAACAAATGGGACCTAATTAAACGTAAAGCTTTTGCACAGCAAAGGAAACCATAAACAAAATGAAAAAACAACCCATGGAATGGGAGAAAATATTTGCAGACAATGTGACCAATAAGGGCTTAACTTCCAAAATATACAAACAGCTCATACAGCTCAGTATCAAAAAAAAACAACAACAACAACAAACAAACCCAATCAAAAAATAGGCAGAAGACCTAAATAGACATTTCTCCAAAGAAGATATACAGATGGCTGACAAGCACATGAAAAGATGCTCAATACTGCTAATTATTAGAGAAATGCAGATCAAAACTACAATGAGGTACCACCTCACACCACTCAGTATAGCCATCATCAAAAAGTCTACAAATAATAAACGCTGGAGAGGGTGTGAAGAAAAGGTGACCCTCCTACATTGCTGGTGGGAATGTAAATTGGTGCAGCCACTATGGAGAACAGGATGGAGGTTCCTAAAAACCTACAAATAGTTACCATATGATCCACCATTCCCACTCCTGAGCATATATCCAGAAAAGATGAAAACTCTAATTCAAAAAGATACATGCATCCCAATGGTCATAGCAGTATTTACAATAGCCAAGACATGGAGGCAACCTAAAGGTCCATGGACAGATAAATGGATAAAGAAGATGTGGTATATAAATATATACTATATACACAATGGAATATTACTCAGCCATAAAAATCAGTGAAACAATGCCATTCGCAGCAACATGGATGGAGCTAGAGATGATCATATTAAGTGAAGTAAGTCAGACAGACAGACAAATATCATATGATATTACTTATATGTGGAATCTAAAAAGAATTATATAAATGAACTTATTTACAAAACAGAAATAGACTCACAGACCTAGAAAACAAACTTATGGTTATCAAAGGGGAAAGTAGTGGGGGGATAAATTGGGAATTTGGATTAACTGATACACACTACTATAAACAAAATAGATAAACAATGAGGACCTACTGTACAGCACAGGGAACTATTGATATATTCAGTATCTTGTAATAACCTATAATGGAAAAGAATCTGAAAAAAGAATATATTAAAATATATATATATATATATAACTGAATCACTTTGCTGTATATCTGAAACACTGAAAATCAACTATACCTCAAAAAATAAATAAATAAATAAATTGCAAGAGATGAAAAAAAGAGAGGAGGAAACCTAGTGATTAAAAGAAATTTGAAAGACATAACCAAGAGCCATGCATAGACCTTATCTGGCTCTAGGTTTAAAAAAAAAAAAAACACAAACAAAAACCATACATGCACACAAACACCCACATGCACTATGATATTCATGAGATAATTCGAAATTTGATGATACTGAAGAATAATTCTCTTTAGGTTTGATAAGCATCGCAGTTATGTTTTTAAAAGTTCTTATCTTTATAGATACAAACAGAAATACTACAGGTGATATAATATGATGCATGGGATTTGCTTCAAAATAACACAGAAGGTGAGGAAGTAGATAGGGGTATATAAGAAACAATATATTGGCCATAAGTTGACAATTGTTTAAGCAGGAGGTTCTATATACTGTTCAGTCTACTTTTGTATATATTTTAAATTTTCCATAATAAAAAGTTTTAAAAAGGCATAGAAATGAGAATGACTATAGCATATGAAGAAATCATATTGGAGGATGATTTCAAACCACTGAAATCATCTCTCTTCTCTCTCTCTTCTCTTCAACTTCAACAGATGACTTTGCTTCTAGCTTCAAGGAGGAAGTTAAAGCCATTAAATTTCCTTCAATTTCCTGCTACCAAACTGAAAAACTACCTGCATATGCCATTTTCCTTTCCTTCCTTAATTTGTTAGGTAACACCAGTTCTTTCACATGTATATTGGATTCTTCTCCTTCATTCTTTCTAAGGAACCCACCTTTATCTTTTTTCTTTTTAGTTTATCCAATTCTTCTCTCAACTGGAGTCTTCTGGCTGATATTTAAACATGAGAAAATTCAAGTCTCTTTCACCATAAAAATAAAACCCAAAACCATGATACAAAATACCCCTTTATTTATAAAAACTATAAATGGAGTATAACCTTTAAAATTTGTGAATCACCATATTGTACACCTGTAACTTATATAATATTGTACATCAGCTATACTTCAATTTTTTTTGGATAAATTTATTTATTTATTTATTTATTTTTGGCTGTGTTGGGTCTTCGTTGCTGTGCGCGGGCTTTCTCTAGTTGTGGCGAGCGGGGGCTACTCTGTTGCGGTGCACGGACTTCTCATTGCGGTAGCTTCTCTTTTTGCGAAGTATGGGCTCTAGGCGCATGGGCTTCAGTAGTTGCGGTGCATGGGCTCAGTAGTTGTGGGTTGCAGGCTCTAAAGCACAGGCTCAGTAGTTGGTGGCACACGGGCTTAGTTGCTCTGCGGGATGTGGGATACTCCTGGACCAGGGCTTGAACCCGTGTCCTCTGCATTGGCAGGTGGATTCTTAACCACTGTGCCACCAGGGAAGTCCCGTTTGGACAATTTTTTAAAAAGGAAAAAACAAAACAAAACAAAATGCCCCTTCATATTCTATCCTTATTATTCTTCTTCACAACCAAACTTCTTGGAAGAGTTATACACTCTGTTTCCACTCCTCAATGCATTCTAGACTAGGGTCCATCCAAATTAATCCAATGGGGTGAAGGGATAATATTTGTAGTCACAATGTCTATAAATCCATTAGCTATTTTCAATTTCTCATCTTTCTGTATCTTGTACCACTACTTGATGTGTCTAGTACTTCTACACTCTTTTCCCTTGGCTTCTTTGATATAACACTCTCCAAATTTTCCTCTTAGCCCTCAGTTTCCTTTCAAGGCTCCTCCTTTTCCTCTTAGACAGTGAATACTGATTGGACTTCTTCAATATGAAGTCTTAGGCTCTTTTCTCTACTTCCTCTCTTTTTCCCTGAGTATTTTCATCCAGGCCTGTGGCTTGAATTAGCACCTATATCCCCCAAACTCCAAAATATCCAATTCTTTATCACTAGTCTTAGTCTTTCTTGTGAGCTCCAGATATGTAAGTACAATTACCACAAACTCAGCATATCCAAGGCAAAACTCATGATCTCCCCCTACTCTCATACACATAACAAACAAACAAAATATAGCTCTTTTCAAGCATTTTCTATATCAGTAAATAGGATTACCACCAGCTTGGGATGCCATACCAAAATACCACAAACTGCGAGACTTAAACAACAGAAATTTATTTTCTCACAGTTTAGAGCTGGAATTCTGAGACTGGGGAATGAGCTGAGGTTGGTTTCTGCTGAAGACTGTCTTCCTGGATTGCATGGCTGCTTTATCACTGTGTCCTCACATGGCAGAGAGAGAGAGAGAGAGAAAGACAGCAAGCTCTCTGGCGCACTAATCCCACCATGAGGGTCCGACCCTCATGACCTCATCTAAATCTAATTATCTCCCAAAGGCCCCATCACAGTGGGGACTAGAGCTTCAACATATGAATTTTGTGGGGACACAATTCAGTCCACAGCACCATATTCATTCAGTTAGATCAGCCAGGAACCCAGAAGTCATGCTCAATCTCTCTTACCCTCCATCCCCTCTATTCCATTACCAGTCTCTGGATTTTCCCTCCCTAATATCTACCAAATCTTTCACTTTTCTCCATGTCTATTACCATTCCTTGATCCAACTTACCATTATCTCTCACTAGTACTACTGCAATATTCTCCTAACTGGTTGCCTGCCCCTACTCTAGCTCTTCTTATCTATTCTCCATTGTGCAACTAGAATCATCTTTTCAAAATGCAAATATAACCATATCAATAAACACACATACCTCCTCCCTCCCCCATCACATACATGTCCAGGTTAAAGTTCTTCAATGGTTTCCCAGTGCTCTAAAGATAAAACCCCCCAAATCCTTTATTATGGTCAACAAGGCCTGGCCTCTGTCTCTCTCTACAGCCTCATTTCCTCCTACTGTTCCCTCCCTCTGCCCTTTTTTCATTTCCTTCAGTGTGCCATGATTCCCTTCCCCACAGGGTCTTCTGCATATATTCTGTCAGAAAGATGCCCTCCCCTCCATGTCTTTGGTTAACTCCTTTTCATTCAAGTGTCTGAACTCAGCTCAGCGAAGCTTCCCTAAATCTCCACTCATTTATAAATCCATAGAAGCTCATGACACTTATATTAGGTTGTAATTATATATTACTCAGTGTGACTACTTGGTAATCAAAGCTTGTCTTTTCTACTACATGGTGTGCATTTCTTGAGAGAAGCGATTGTGTATCTTTTGCTTACCACCGTATTTCCAATGTTTAGAACAACACTTGAAATATCATAATTGCTCATAAACGCTTGTTGTGAAAAATAAATGAAGAGTTCCACTGGGGATTACAGCCATCATTTTAGAATTTGGAAGAATCTTAGGACAACTCTCTTACGTTATAGAAGAAAATACTGAGGTTCAAAGAAGTAAAACAATCTCACTCAGAATTACCTTCTTAGTGACAGTAAGCCTGGATTGTTGAGATGACACCAGATAACGGAGTCTTGAGCTCTGAGAAGAGTTATGATTTGATCAACTGAGGGAGGTGGGTGGTCAAGATTCATATGGGTTTGCAGAGCAAGCTAATCTAGCAAGAGCAGAGGGGAGAAAATTATTGAGTAAAAGGAGAATCTGAAATGAGGGCTGCCAGTAAACAGACTGAAGAAGTAGTGAGGGCCCAGACCCACTAGGGAGGTAGCAGGCATAATGGAGGACCATTTCAAAGGAAAAACTAAAAAGACTTGGAATAAAAAAAAAAAGATGAATTGAAGGTGACAGTAAAATTGTGAGAAGACACGAGTGGAAGAATGTTGCTATCACTAGCAAATGTAAAGAAATTTGAAGACCATACTAAGAGAAGGAGTGAAAAAGAAGAGGAAAGAAAAATAGTTCGACTTAATGTGAACATGTTAAATTTTAAATAACTAAACACATTTCATAGTCAGATGAAGAAATAGTCCTGGAGTTGCATAATAAATCAAAACTAGAACTAGGCATTTGGAAGTTGTAAGCATAAAAGAGATAGCTGACATTATTGTCTATACAAAGAATAGAAGGCTCAAGACAAAATTCAACATCCATTCATGATGAAAACTCTCATCAAAGTGGGTACAGAGGGAACACATCTCAACATAATAAATGCCATTTATGACAAACCCACAGCCAACATAATACTCAATGGTGGAAAATTGAAAGACTTCTTGCTAAATTCTGGAACAAGACAAGGATACCCACTCTCACTGCTTCTATTTAACATAGTATTGGAAGTCCTAGCCACGGCAATAAAAAAAAAAAAAAAAAAAAAGAGGTATCCAAATTGGAAGGGAGGAGGTAAAACTGTCACTATTTGCAGATGACATGGTGCTCTATACAGAGAACCTTAAAGTCTCCACCCAAAAACTATTATAACTAATAAATGAATTCATCAAGGTTGCAGAATACAAGATTAATATACAAAAATCTTTTCTGTTTCTTTACACTAGTAATGAAGTATCAGAAAGAGAAAGTAAAAAAAAAAAATCTATTTAAAACTGCATCCAGAAAAAAAAAAAAACCCTACGAATAAGCTTAACCAAGTAGGTGAAAGACCTATACACTGAAAACTATAAAACACTGATGAAGGAAACTGAAGATGATTCAGCGAAATGGAAAGATATCCCGTGCTCTTGGATTGGAAGAATTAATATTGTTAAAATGGCCATACTACCCAAAGGAATCTACAGACTTACTGCAATCCCTATCAAATCACCCATGACATTTTTTCACAGAACTAGAATAAATGATCCTAAAATTTACATGGAACCACAAAAGACCCAGAATTGCCAAAACAATTTTGAGAAAAAAGAACAGAGCTGGAGGTGTAACTCTTCCAGACTTCAGACTATACTACAAATCTACAGTAATCAAAACAGCATGGTATTGGCACAAAAACAGACACATAGATCAATGGAATGGAAGAGAGAGCCCAGAAATAAACCCATAAATCTACAGTCAATTAATTTATGACAAAGGAGGCAAGAATATACAATGGAGAAAAGACAGTCTCTTCAACAAGTGGTGCTGGGAAAGGTGGACAGCTTCATGTAAAACAATGAAATTAGAACATTCCCTAACACCATATACAAAAATAAACTCAAAATGGCTTAAAGACCTGAATGTAAGACATGACACCATAAAAACTCCTAGAAGAGAACATAGGTGAAACATTTTCTGACCATAAATCGTAGCAATAATTTCTTAGATCAGCCTCCCAAGGCAAAAGAAATAAAAGCAAAAATAAACAAATGGGATCTAATCAAACTTAAGAGCCTTTTCACAGCAAAGGAACCATCAACAAAATGAAAAGACAACCTACGTAATGGAAGAAAATATTTGCAAATGATGCAACTGACAAGGGGTTAATATCTAAAATATACAAACAACTCATACAACTCAATATCAAGTTGTTGTACTCAACAACTCATATAACCCAATCAAAAAATGGGCAAAAGATCTGAGTAGGCATTTTTCCAAAGAAGACATACAGATGGCTAACAGGCACATGAAAAGATGCTCAACATCACTAATTATTAGATGAATGCAAATCAAAATCACAATGAGGTATCACATCACACTGGTCAGATTGGCTATCATCAAAAAGGCTATATATGACAAATGCTGGAGAGGATGTGGAGAAAAGGGAACCCTCATACATGGTTGATGGGAATGTAAATTGGTGCAGACACTATGGAAAACAGTATGGAAGTTCCTCAAAAAACTAAAAATAGAACTATCATATGATCCAGCAATTCTACTCTTGGGTATATATCCAGAAAAAATGAAAACTCTAATTAAAAAAGATACATGCACCTCAATGTTCCTAGCAGCACTATTTACAGTAGCAAAGACATGGAAGCAACCCAAGTGCTCATCAACAGACAATTGGCTTAAAATGATGTGGTATATATATATATATATATATATATACAATGGAATACTATTTAGCCATAAAAAAGAATGAAATATTGCCATTTGCAGCAACGTGGATAGACCTAGACAATATTATGCTTAGTGAAATAAGTCAGACAGAGAAAGACAAATACTGAATGATATCACTTACATGTGGAATCTAAAAAAATAATACAAATGAATGTATATACAAAACAGAAACAGACTCACAGACATAGAAAACAAACTTATGGTTACCAAAGGGGAGAGGGAGAGGGCGAGGGACAAATTAGGAGTATGGGAGTAACCGATACAAACTACTATACATAAAATACATAAGCAACAAGGATTTAGTGTATAGCACAGGGAAATATACCCAATATCTTGTAATAACCTAAAATGGAATACAATCTGCAAAAAAACTGAATCACTATGCTGTTCACCTGAAATTAACACAATATTGTAAATCAACTCTACTTCAATTTTTTAAAATTAAATAATAAAATAAAATTATTGGTCCACTCTCTATTTGACATCCTGACTTCAAGTTTACTGTTTCATTTTGATAAATCATGGGGAAAATAAACTATGATAATGCAATGCTGACACTGCAAATTGGAACCCATAAAACTCAGGAAATGCAAAAGTCAAGGTTCTTACAGTTTTATTGACTAGTTTACATTTCTTAAGTGTAGAAGATAGCCTGCTAGTATGGCTGTAAAACTGAATTAAGATAGAGATAGGACTCCAGTCATTAGGGTATGGACCTTGGCCCTATTTCTGGAAAGAGAAAAGAGGCAAAGGGTTAACTATCAGGGTTACATTAAGAGGAATAAATTAATTAAAATTAGCTTTTAAGATGCTTCCTTTCACCTTGAATCTTCTTGTATTTAAAAATCATATTACTTATTCTTCATTTTCTACTCCAGAAAATGTCAGGGGGCTATTTGTGTCTTTTTCAGGTATCTTAATTCCCCGACTTGGTCATCTTCTACATAATGTCTGGATGACATATGTAATGAGTAATGAATTCAGTAATAACAGAACATAAAAGCAGATTTCATCAAGAAAAGTAAAAATGTTTCAAAAATACACAAAATAGGGGGTAAACAACTTAAAATTTCTACTTTATATTCATATAAACAAACCTATTTGAATGGTGTGTTACTGTATCTGAGAAGTTTTTAAAGTAATATTTCACATTATTTAAGTATATGTTTTCATTCAAATCAAAGAGGCTTGTGGAAATGGGATATTCTAGGATGTTTAGGAATTTTTTTAAAGAAAAAATTACAATCATTGCAACCTATAAAACACTTAGTTAATTCACAAAATATAAGAAGAAAACTATACTCAAAATGGGTTACAATTAGTTAAAAGTCAAATAAAATTTTAAAACAAAAATTAAATAAAACCAATCCAAAGCTAGAATGAAATCAGAAAAACTGAAAACTACATAGGTAAATTACTGAACAGGTTAAACAAGAAGAGACTAAATAAATGATTTTATTAAGAGAAAAACTATCAGTGGCTAGGTGTTTCAACTAGAGACACCAGGTATACTAAAATAAAAGAAATAGGAAATTACAGTCATAACTTTGTGTTTGATATAAGTAAAATTATACAAAGATTGTAGTATGCTAATTAATTTACAATAAAACATAAATGACGTGGGAATGTTCTCCTAATTTGGCATATTTTTTCTTTGTTGTCCTTTAAATGTCATTTCATGGCTACAGTGACAGTGTTCAAAAATATGTCTGCAAAGAAACAATGAAAAAAATACCAGGGAGCTCAAATATTTTTGTAAATGACCCTGAGTTAATTAGAAAAATCTGCACCCTTCCCAGTTCTTCTTCTCATGTGTCAGCTCTCATTAAATTAAAAAAAAAAAAAATTCATTTCAAAGTTAAGAAATCCTATAGTTAACAAAACTGGGATCAAGTGGGCACATTCCTAAGTTTCTGTATGATGTCATACTAAGCAGTTCACAGCTGAATTTGAATTTGCAAGAAGTATGAATGAGTTTTCAATAGAAGACATATCTGATCTAATGGTAATTTTTTTCTCTATCGGCTAACTGTGCTGGGAACAGGTGGCCCTGCTTTCAATTATGGAGGGCTAGCATGCCAGTGTGAGGCCTGGATTAGTTCACCTTCTCACGGGGAATTTTCCTCGGTTGGGAATGGATTTATTATGGCTTCACACATGGAATAGAGCTCATGTCAGCTGAGGGCAGTGACACATCATATGATTCAAATTAACCTGCTGCGGACTGTTCCGCGGGGCTTAGATTGTGTATTAAAATGACGACATTTAAAAAACAGCTTGAAAGAAACCAGGATTGCTGCACTGCAATGGTTCCAATTTGTTCCAACTAATCTATCACCTGCTGGAGATATTGTTCTGCTGGGTTTCTGGTAGCTGCTGTTTTCCAGGTTTCTCCAAGCCACTGACCTTGCTAATGGGTAGTACAGTTGTTGCCTCTGAAGGAAGGAGGTTGGGGTTGGGAGAGCTTTGAAGGGGTTTTTGATGTAGAAGGTGGGACCTACCATTTGCTCTAAGGTACTATTAAGTGAACAGAGGAAATCAGGGAATACTCAAGAACACGGAAGTATTTTTTCCAAAAACAGATGCTAAAGAGCAGCATATGCATCACCTTGTTTAGATAAAATAATCCCTGGAAAAAACATCCGACAGGCTGAATTCAAAAGCTGTTAAGTTTGCACCTTTATGAAGAAAATTTAAGGTTGGGTAGTTGTAATCAGCATTTCCTCTACTCTTCAGGGTCATAACTTTTATTGTTACTGAAACCTTAGTTCAAGAGCAAGAAAAGAAGAAATGAAAATATACTATTTTAGAGGTGTAGCATTGTAGCATAAAGCATTCTTTGGGAATGATACTTAAATAAGATGTGCATATAGATTAAACTAAACAATAAAACAAACTAAACAATTAAAACAAACAATCTTTTGGTATCAAAAGATTCTTAACGATAATACTGCATAAAACTTAGAAGCATTATTTTCAATACTAAAAAAAAGGCCTTTTTATTTTTTAAGGGAAGAGAATAGTATTGGGGAATATTATAAAGCTGAAGTTTGTTCCCCCAGTCTTAGCATAAATAATATTGCTCTTAATATACTATTACATAAAATCTGGAAAAATATATTTTTCTTGAGTTGCCAAAAATCTATAAAATAATACATTCCTACAGCAAGAAATGCTTTTTTATGTCCTGTTATTCCTACTGATCTCTCAATTAATATAGTGTAGCTGTACAGTGAGAGAATACAATTATGTTACGTAATAACATCTGCTTACATACTTTATATGACAAATTGTTTAAGGAATTTTTTGTCTAAGATAGTAAATTCTGGAGTTGTTCAAGGCTGTTAGGTTAACGTTCTAGTGGAATCCCACAGAACTGACGTATCATTCAAAGTAATCTTCCCTCAAATAATTTATGAAAGAAAAGTGCTCTTGGTTAAAATGTTTTAAGACTTTGAAGAACTTAAACCATTTATTGGACATTGTATTTGATTTTTCATAATAAAAGTACCATTTAAAAAACCATTCATCATTGTTTGTATCATCCCCCTCTCCTGTGCCCCAAAATATCTGCAGTTTGAGTCTCAGTAATTGTTACTGATGGTATTAAGAAAATCATATATACATATATGTTTTATTAATATATGAGTCAAATAAAATCTTGGTACAAAATGTGTTATCCCCAGATCAACAGTATCCATTTCACCTGGGAGCTTGTTAGGAATGTAGAATTTCATCCCTATTAAGTCACATTTGCATTTAACCAGCTCCCCAGAGATGCTCAAATGCACACTCCAGTTTGAGAAGCACGGCTGTAAAATAACTATTTCAATTCATTAATTTAAAAGTTTGAATCTCCAGATATATTATCACTATTACTGAATGGGCATAAAATTAGAAATGGCATATATGTAGTTTCCAGTTTTAAGAAGTATAAGAAATACAAAAGTACAACTGTTGTAAAAATCGCACTCCTGCTACAGTCACATTGAATGACAGAATGATAAACATATAATTTTTCATTTGTTCATTGACATTTCTCTTAAAGTTCAATTTATTTGGTAGCCATGAAAATATGGTACACAATTTACCACTGACTTGAAGATCCCATCCCTTTTACAAACAAATCAATCAAATGTAAACTAGAAGGGAACTTTCTAGCCAAAAGGTGAAGACTGTGCCTGAAAGCAAAAGAAATCTGACACTAAAAGAGAGAAAAAAGAAGTAAATGCAAGTTCCCTGTCACTTGTCCATGAACTACCCTTATGTTCTTACCCTATTTCGTTCATTCTAGCATGTTCAGTCTTTTGCCCTGCAACTGATGCAGTAAGAAAGCACTGTATCATAGCTTAAATAGCAGATATTTTTTTCTTTTTCCTTAGTGGTACGCAAAATGTTTTTTCCTACAATTGATGGTTGCTTGAATTCAATGAAATATGGTACTTCACACTCACTAACCAAGTATGAAGGCTCACACTCCTCTCAATCATCCAACTCACCCCAAAGGATTCTTCCAACTTTAATGACTCCCTTAGCCTTATCATCAGCTTCTTCACTTCCTTTGAGTCTTTAAAACCACAGCTAGATACTAATGATTAGAACTCGTTCTTCATATTTCTCCTATACCTTTTAAATTCCAGCACTGGAGAAACATGCTTAAGAAGAACTGAGCCAGAGTGAAAGGGCCAACTGAGGTGGTTTCAGGCTCTTTCTATTCCAGACGTGATGATGGGCCACCTTCTCTATCTGTAGTCATAGATCGTAAGTGCACCAGCATGCACACAAACTGAATCAGGTCCACAGAGGGATAGTTTTCAATCATCAAAATTCATGCCTTGCAGAGTACTGCTAGAGATCTTAAGACAGTGTAACACCATTGTTTTAAATTCGTAATGAAGAAACTAGTATTCTTTTAATGACTAACAGGTTCTGCAGCACTGTAAATATAAGATAACAAAAGGGAAACTGAATGTAGTAATTTCTGTTAAATAAAGAGCTAAGATCTCACGGAGGTAAGGGAAGAGTAACAAAGAAAAGAGAAGGAGGAACATGAGAAGGAAGAAGAAATAGAGCAGGAAAAAGAAAGACGAGGAGGAGGAGATGGAGAAGAAAGAAAAAATCTTTAGTTATGCTAAAATTAGTGCAGTATGAAAGTGATCTAGGTCTTTGGAGTCATAAAGACCGGAGTTTGAATGGCTCCTCTGCTACTATGATCTTGGGCAATTTACTTCATTTTTCTAAGTCTTAGCCTCCTTATTCATAAAATAGGGATAATTATAGGGCCTACTTCTTGGGTTTGTACAAGTATGTAAAGCACTTAGTACCTGGGACATAATAAGCACTCAATACCTTTTGATATCTATATCTACCTATTTAAAATTGAGTGTTAATATGTCCCAAGCACTTTGCTAAGCATTTGAAATAAGTGTATTTATGTATCTAATCCAATCTACTTATCTGTATTATCTTACGTATGTATGTCATGTATCCTATCCACCTATCCATCCATCCACCCACCCACCCATCTATCCACCCATCACCTATTTTATTCTCTTCATTTACAGGTAAGGAAACTGAGGCACAGGAGATTAGATAACTGCCTAAGGTCCCACGATTAGTAGAAAAGGTAGAAATAAAATCTTGAGTCTTTGGCTTCCAGTCAATTATTTTTTAGTTGATAACTACTTTTTGCCAGACTAAAGGTAATTTTTAATGTATATTAATATTTGCCTTTTGATCTCTAGAATGGGCAGCCTGAGAAGAGTACACGTCTGGAGGACAAATGAATTACTCATTTTTGGCAAGGAATGTCAAGATTGTTAACAGACCCAATGTACACGTTAATAGACTCATATGAAAAAAAGTTTGAATTACGACTTTCTTACCTGGTCCATTAAGAAAATCTTTAATTTGTAGCATTACAAGTGAAGGTGGAATACCACTTTTGCTGTCTATTTCTCCAGGTACTGTCTGCAACCAAACTGTGCAGTAATCAAGGGCTTCAGGCAAAGTCTTCCCAGGATCTGAAGAGACAAAATTAAAATTAAAAATGTCAATTACAACACAAACATCAATTTTGGTGTAAGAGTTTGAGCTGATAAGCAAAGAAAAAAATGGTTAAAATATTGTATGCAACCTTCATTAATGTATTTGTTTGTATACATACAGTGCACAAATACTTGCATGAAGAAAGAGACGCTCTCTCTCTACAGGTAGAATGACAAAACCATGTTTTCCAGAACCAGGCCAAAGAGGAAAAGATATTTCAAATCTTAACTCATATCATCTTTGAGTGAAGGTAAAGTTTCTGTACTCTGAGCTGCTGACTGTTAACAGTTGAATAGATTTTTTTTTTTTTTTTAATGGGATGTTGGAAACAAGTTAAAGAAAAAAGGGGCAACCTTTTCAGCTTAAAAAGAGGCATATACATGTTCAAAGATGCAGTGGATTAGTACTACTTAGGGGTTACTTGATCTGTTTCAGAGTTTTACTGACATTACAATCACTTTTACTGCTAGGCTTTTGAAGTTAACTTCAGTAGCTTTCCCATAGCCTTCTTAAATGATAAAATTGGTCAATCTTTTAATAGTTCCAATTATGACTAAAAGTTGACTTTTTTCAGTTTTGACTTTTTCTATTAAATACTGTGTATTTTAAACTTTTTTTAAGGTTAATATTGTATATATTTTTTAAGGTTTCATTCAGCTATTGGTGATGGCAAATGGAATTAGCTTTTTAATGCTTGGCAATCCACAGTTTTTATTGAAATAGCTCTTTAAATAAAAACAACTGCTGTGTCTTGGCATACAATGTAGTAGGCTTTTAAAAATCTTCTAAATATTCACAGTTTTTCTTTAGTTTCAGGATTGTTTTACTCTCTGGGTTTTAATGGCCTCTGAATGTCAATTTTATAGGGATGTTCTTGCCATAGAGTCCATCTATTCCATTTTCAGTTGATGTGAAATGTGTTATTAAAGTGTTATTTATTTTAGTTTTTATTGATTGGATTGCTTTCAAGAATAGCATTTACATACTGTGTATTATATTCAACATATGGTTACATAGTATTACTGTCATATGTGAACCGGGCATATAAATTCTGCCTTGGAATTTGTATTTCTTGACCTTATCATGTGATCCTTATGAAATTTGGCACATATGAACCTTTATGTGATTTCAAAGAAAATACTGAAAGCAATTGATCGTGACGTTAGATCTATGTGGTAAAGATCAAACACTAAGGTAGTGCATTCTTCTCTTTTTATATGATCAGTGAATTTAAAGCAGTGAGAATATGTATAGTAGATCCATTACATAGTAACACCATACTATTCTGTCTTTCAAATATAATGGTCAAGTCTGGTGAAAGGATGGCAAAAAGTCTGTTGCTGGTAGGATCTATAATCAGTTTGTAGGTACTATGTAACCTGCCAGGACCTGAGGGTCTATTTCTAGGTTTCAGCTATGTAGCCATCCTCAAGAAGAAGCCATTATTATCAAATAAATAATACTGTGCCAGACCTATATGAGGAGACATAATTCTTCATTTTGAAGATGATACAATCTAGAGATAGAACAGTGATCTAATGGAGAAAACAGATATAAGTGATGTAGCTAAATAAATAATGAACAGACATGAATTAAATTGATATAGAAATATTAATATGATATGTAAAAAAACTGGCAAGTAAAACGTAGGATGAGAAGTAAAACAATTTATAAAAATCACATATTCAAACTTGTATGGCAGAAAAGGATATCATGAATATATAAAGAGTTCGTATAATCAATATAGATACTAATAGAAAAATGGGTTGAGGATAGAATAAGCACCTATTTAATGAAGAAAATAAATAATAAGTAAAGAAAAACAAATGGCATAAAAACAGTTAAAAATATAAACATTAAGAGATAGTACATTTTAGCAATAATCAAAGGAAAAAATCTTTAAAAATAAGTAGGATTTTCTACCTATCAGGCCAAGACTAAAAAAATTGATAAAGCCTATGTAACACACACACACAGACACACACAAATTCATTGTAGAACTGTTTATCATAGCAAAAAGTAGAAAACACCTTAGATGTCCATCAACAGATTAATGTTTAAATAAAAAATGAAAATCCATACAGTGTTTAAAAGAATCAAAAACATTTATATGTAATTGACATAGTAAGACAGCCATTTTATATTGTTAATAGTAAATAACAAAGCAGGTTGAGTATTTTTTCATTTATTGGCCATTTAGGATTCTTCTTCTAAAAATAAGTATTCATTTTTCTATTGGGCTCTTTTTCTTACTAATTTGTAGGAGCTCCTTATATATTACAGGTGTTAATGATTTGTTTGCAATGTGTAGCAAATGTTTTCTCTTGGTATGTTAGTTGCCTTTTAACTATATCCTGATGCTTTTTGCATGCATACTTTTTTCTTAATAATGGATTTATCCCTAGGTTGACTATATATTTTCCTATAGTTTCTTGAAGCGTTTTTAAAATTTTATTTTTACCTTTAGCTATTTAATCCTTCTGGAGAACACTGTTTTATGAAAAACAGGAAAAAACTGCTCAGTCTCACTGTTAATTAAGCATACCCAAATTAAAGCAAGAAATACATTTTTTCACTCAACAGATTAGCATAAATTTAAAAGACTGGTAATATCTTGTGTGTGGGAGGAGGAAAAATTGATCCTACCATGTATGGTGGATAAGAGTGTAAATAGGGTTGAAACGAGTGTCCATCAAAATCCTAAATATCCATGCCCTTGTAATCAGAAAGGCCACTGTAGGAATCTATCTTAAAGAGATAATTAAGAATACATAGAAAATGTCCAAAAGAGTTGACTACAGTATCATGTGAAATATTAAAAATCTGGAACAAAATAAAACTAAATATCTATCTATAGAGAAATGGTAAAATAAATTACGACTACATTGTGAATACTGCATAGAATACTATGCTGCTGATAAAAAGAAGGGAGTGAATCTGATGTACTGATATAGAAAAGCTTTTAACTGTCTTGTTAAGTGAATAAAACAAAGAAACTGACAACCAGCTTTAGTAAATTCAAAAGTAAAAGGCATATCTGCATACATACATACATACATACATACACACATATCTATATATACCTTTTATTCTACTGGAAGACAATCATCTTTAGGATGATCCTAAGCACAAACTGATATATGGAACTATAATTTTAGGACTACATACCAAACATTTACAAAAATTAAAATAAGAAAAAAACACTTCAAAGGATATTTGATTCCTACCTTCATCAAGGTATAGACTGGGGGAGTGGCAAATTCTGATGATGTGAATGAGAGTTTTCCAAGTAGGGGAGATGGGTTTTACACAGGTTGCTGTGTAAAGTTAAAGGGCCTTGCCATCTGGCACCCAGCATAGGAGTCTGCACTGGGGCAACTGAAGAGGAATGGGACTTAACAGAGTCAGAATAAACAATCTGGCAATAGTAGGAAGCAGAATAGGAATTACGAATTAAAGAAAATGTAAAAGTCTAGGAAAGGTATCCAAGGAAGTAAAAATTTCAATGACTATTTCCCAACAAAGTTTTACTGGTCTAATGATATTATTGGTTTAATATTATTACACCCCTGGTTTAAAAAGTACAGCTGCATTTAGAGGGCTGCTAAAAGAAGAGAATAACTGAAATTAAGAACATTGAGGAAAATACAGGTTCATGGTTGATGAATACTGAATGTATGACAGGGCTGGTGGCTACTCTCCTAGTTTTGGCTAAAATCTCTACTCTGGATATGCCTGTAGTCACTGTGGTGAGATGAAGCAGCAGTAGTAGCAGAAACATATGTCAGAATCCCAGAGAATAGCTCAGGTTTGTAAGTCACTATTTAGTCCCTCTTGCTCTAATGGCTAGATGATGTGGGGCATGACTTCTAGACTTCCTGAACTGTCTTCAATTTAGCTTCTCCTGAATTCCATCATCAGACCTAGAAAATAGGACTCATATTACACATTCCTTGAGGTCAATATAGTTGGAAAAGCACCAGATAAACCAAGATTAAAGGAGCCTGTGAATATAATACAAATGGAGTGACAAATAGGGATGACTTTTTCATACTGGAGGCTCCTTTAGACTTTGCCAGTTTTCTTCTTCATACTCAGCGAACACCTATTTATTTAAGTACAGGAAGCTCTCAAAAGAATAAGATCCTGCTGATGTTGATGAGCACGATTACATTTACACTCTTGTCCCTAAGCCTAAGAAACAGGAGAAAGCCATATCTTATCAGGAGTAACAGAATGTGGGAAATGGGTCAGAACAAATGACAAACTGCTCACAGCCATAAATCCTGTTCAAAGTCAGTTAGAACTCACTTCAAGGAGACATTGGTATTGACAAAGTTATTTGTTTTTCTTCTGGGTTGACCTGGACTCCAGAATAAAATACTTCATCATATCATGTCACAAAGAACACTCAAAGGGAAGATTCAGAGTCTCAAGTCCACTCCCAGATGGATTAAGGTACTCCTGGCTTTTATAGAGACTTGATTCAGATTATATTCTTTGTGCTGGTAGATTACTTTGCTCTTCTTCACAAAACTTTCATTTCACTTAACTGCTTGGGAGGTCTTCCTCTGACTCTGATAAAGTGAGTTTTGTAGTGCTGCTCATTATTGTTATTTTTTAACCCTTAGCAGATATTCACAGAGTTAAGTATGTCTTTGCTTAACATCTGAATTATATAAAATATAACATGACTCATGTGGCCAACTCAAAATGAAACTTTAAAAATGAACTTGTTTATTTTCTTTGCAATCTTCTACTTACAAAAAATTTATTTTCCAAGCTCGTATAGAACAGCTGAGTGCTGAAGATTTTGTAAGCTTCCTGATTACTCTGCTTTGTTCTACTATGTCGCAGGATATTTCTTTTTCATAACTGAATTCATAAGCTGAATTTTTGGTAAGGTCCCAATGAGGAGACATTTTCCCACAGATTTCAGTGAGAATTTCCTCATTTTCAGATTGACATAATACTGAACATATAATGAAGTCCAGTTACACCAGATATCTGGTATCTTTTATACCAGATACGTCTGTCTAGTTAATTTTATACAAGATACTTCTTTTTTTTTGCCATATGAGTAAAAACTTTGAATTTTAAAAAGCTTTGTGTCATAAGAATCTCTTTATTTGAAAGTTAAATATCTGTTATAAAGAGAACTAGAGTGAGACTCCAAACCAACATCATTTTCTTCCTCATTTTCCCCTCCCTTCTGTGACAGTTATTTTTACCAACCACAGGTTTACAATGGAGATGACAATGCATATCTGTTACTCCTTTCTCTTGGCTACTTTTGTGCTCAGGAACACCTCTAACAAGTGAATTGGTTAGAGAAGGGCAGCAGGAGAAATTAGCCCAACAGTTATTTTCCCTGAAAGTTCCAGGCAATGTTTTCACGGAGGAAGATGCAAGTAACTATAGTCATAATAATGTTTTTGACTCTTCGATTCAATTTTCTCATGATACCCTTGGTCTTTTACATTCTATGGAAGATGAGTGCTAACTTAAAAATGGAGCAATGTCAAGGAAACAAAATTTTCCCATGATGGAGAGTTCTTGTAAATTTGTGTTACCAGAAAAAAATATTATTAGTTGAAATTTGGGGGACAAATCCTGAAAAATAAACTTTTGATTAATTGGGTTTTTGTGTACCTCACTTTAAGCATGTTTTCTTCAGTAAGCAAATAATTTGTCATCTTATTCCTGGTATTAGCTTCTTGCTGTATTAATTTAATCCTGGCTAACAAAATCTTTCTCGATATTATCAACAACTTTTGAAATTATATCATGCTTTTTCAATCCTACGGATGCTAATATTAGCATTACTGATGATATATAATTAAAATTAATGTGTTCTCTAAACTATTACTGTAGATTTAATTTCAGCAACTTTTGGCTTTGATGCCATATTGCATTGAGTTTTCTTTCTCCCCCCCACTCCCTGCCTCCCCCAGCACTGAGTTTCCTTTCTCGAGATTTACTTGTCTCCATTTTACCAATTCCAGAAAGTCCGGAAGGATCTACTGTTTTTTTAAAAGAAAAACAGACTATATATTTTATCCACCTTTAAAAAAGTTTTCAATGACCTGTTATTATTAGTCACAAGCATACTGAAGTCTGTCATAGGTAATGAGCCCAGGCCTATCCCAGGCTGCCACAGAACCAAAGTGGCATCTATGGCTGCTTAGGGAGATTGGTTCTCTTTGGCCTGAGTTATCCAGAGCTGTCAGGTTTATGAAAGAGCATTTAAGTGACTCTTGATGAACTCTTGAGGGACAACTGACAGGTGATAAGATACTGTCACATGCAAGAGGTTTGTGAAACAGTTTATCACTGACCCAGGACTTACTGAACAAAGACTTTCTTTCATGGAGCTTTCTAACATTTTGTTCTATAGATGAGTTTATATCACTTTATAACACAGGAAAAAATGTAGGGTAATGAAAGAACATGAACTCTGGAGGTACACAAATCTGGGTATAAATCCTGACTCCTTAAACTGGGTAAATTTAATTTTAACTTCCTTGAGTCCCAGTTTGTTTCCAAAATGGGGATAATAAATTGTGGGGATGCTGAGAATATTATATTAGATAATATATGTAAGTGGTTTGTATGGGACATGTCATGGTAGGAGTTCAATAAACAGTTACTATTTTGTTTCTTAAGCACAAACTCTAAACAAAATAGGAGTATGTGTGTGGTATATCTTTCAAGTGTCTATTCTTCTTACTTTCTTGTTTTTGTTTTTTTTAATTTTGAAAAATCTTTATCACTTATCTAAAATCAGAGGAATATAATATAAAAGGTAAAAAATAAAAAGCGTTGTTTATTAGTGGAAATTACACTCAATTTTGATCTTAGAAGCCAGTAAACTTCTTTATATTTAACTTTTAAAATAATAATTATTGAGGTTTGAAATACTAGTCAACCTATTTTACTTCCCTATCAAACACTTTTGGCTAAGGAGAAATTATACACCTGACAACTTCTCTGCATTTTGGTTCTGATAATTATCAGAATTATATTCTCACCTTCTTTCTCATCATTTAGAAATACTTGGCCTACATATGAGTCAAGGATGTAAATAATCTGCAAGCCAAAGGTGACTCCTTTCCATTTTTTAAACTAGAAGTTAGAGACTCCTTTTACAAAGGTATCTGAGTATATCAACCTTCATACAAAGAAGAGATTGAAATGACACTTTAAAATAATTTATAAGTAAACATGGTGAGTCCACCAGGATTTCAATTTCACAGGGCTTTCTTTTTTAAGGAAGATCAAGAAGAGTTCATAACTAGCCAGAGTAGGGAGGGAGAAAATACCTAAAGAGGAATTACGGTAATAGGTAAAGGCTTAGAGATTCCCTACTTTCCCTTCTGCTCTCTGACTTCATTGACAAGATGTTCCTAGATGATTCTTTAGCTGAATCCTTTTATAACCAGTCAAGAATACACAAAGGTTTTCCTTAACAGAAATTGAATAAAATTTAAAGGGAAGCATTTTGGGAGGGTCTATTGTACTAAATCAATTTGCCTCTATCTATAAAATTGATATGGTTACAGCTCCCAAGGGCCTCTTTCAGAAGCCATGGTTGTACTTGGTTTTGGTATGCTCAAAAACGGTTGGAAGAATAACTTCCTGCAATGAGTGGTTACTTTCAGAATAGTCACCTTCCAACCATTGGACATGTAAAAGGCAAAGCTTCAGGTTTGCTGAGTTTCTTATGTTTTTCTGTATTTTATGATCCTTAGTTTAATGGCTATCTTAGTATTATTAGTTTTTTAATGTAGCCACAGAAGCACATGTAGTCCATGAGGGACTTCCCTGGTGGTGCAGTGGTTAAGGAATCCACCTGCGAATGCAGGGGACACAGGTTTGATTCCTGGTCCAGGAAGATCCCACATGCCGCGGAGCAACTAAGCCCGTGCACCACAACTACTGAGCCCGTGCACCTAGAGCCCGTGCTCTGCAACAAGAGAAGCCACCGCAATGAGAAGCCTGCGCACCGCAATGAAGAGTAGCCCCGCGCACAGCAATGAAGACCCAATGCAGCCAAAAATAAATAAATAAATAAAGTTTTTAAAAAAAATGTAGTCCATGAAGCCTCTACAATACCTGAAAATTAAATCGTGGAGGAACCTAGATCCATAAAACACAGTAACAATGCAATGTTACAACAGCAAAATCAACCAAGAAACCAGTTCTAAATTGCTATGGATGCAAGGTCAGTGCCACCGTCTCCTTGTCAATATCTAGGCATTTGACTAACTCCGTAAGTGTTTTTTCACCTCATAAGATGTGACAGGAAGGGAAGAGATTTCCTGGTTTGAAATCCCAAGCCTGGAGCCCACAGGAAGAGAAAGAAGAAAAGATTAAAATGGCTGCTGGCATGTGTCATCATCAGTGTCCGTTGGTTCTTATTTTTAGAACCAAATCTTCCATATCTTGCTAGAAGAAAGTGCATTCTTTCTACTTAATGATGCTAATCAGCAGATAATATGTGAAATATCATTTCAATGAATTCCTTTTATGTTCTAGGCTGTTCTGTGTTGTTCCTGATCTCTTTCCTATTTTGTTACTTTCATGTTAAATTCTAATGTGGGCTTCAGATATTATATATGACATCTGATTAAAATTCAGAACAAGGAAAGAAAGGGTGCTGTCCAGTCAAAAAATGTAGTCAAATAAATTCAAGGACAATCAACTTAATCCCAACTGTAAGTCTCTGCTCTAAGTCTGGGTTCTGTAACATTGAAAGCCAATCCAGTGGCTATAAATGATTCCTCCCATTTTTCCCTTCACTTTGAGTAAATGTTGATGACTAAAATTGGTGTTAAAAAGGGCCAGGACACTAATCTTTTTATCATGTCCAAAAAGGAAAGTCTATTAAACTCTCCCTTCTACTGCTAATAACTATTGAAGTCCCAACTTATAGCTGAATATTTCATAGTTCCAAGGTATTTCATAAATATTATCTCATTTGGAGCTCAGACTAAACCATTAAACTACAAAGACCAGATATTATTATAAAGGTATACCTTGTTTTATTGCACTTTGCTTTATTGTGCTTTGCAGATATTGAGTCTTTTACAGATTGAAGGTTTGTGGCAACTCTGTGTTGAGCAAGTTGATTGGTGCCATTTTTCCAAAAGCATTTGCTCACTTTGTGTCGTCACATTTTGGTCAGTTCCCAATATTTCAAATTTTTTTATTATTATATTTGTTATGGTGATCTGTGATCAGTGATCTTTGATGTTACTATCGTAATTGTTTTAGGGCACCACAAACCATGCCCATATAAGATAATGAACTTAATCCAAAAGTGTTGTTTGTGCTCTGACTGCTCCACTGACTGGCCATTCCCCTGTCTCTCTCCCTCTCCTCAGGCCCCCCTATTCCCTGAGATACAACAATATCGAAATTAGGCCAATTAATAACCCTACAGTGGTCTCTGAGTATTCAAGTGAAAGGAAGTGTTGCACATCTCTCACTTTAAATCAAAAGCTAGAGACGATTAAACTTAGCGAGGAAGGCACATTAAAAGCCCAGACAGGCCGAAAGCTAGGCCTCTCGCACCAGTTAGCCAAGTTGTAAGTGCAAAGGAAAAGTTCTTGAAGGAAACTGAAAGTGCCACTTCAGTGAACACATAAATGATAAGAAAGTGAAACAGCCTTATTGCTGATATGGAGAAAGTTTTAGTGGTCTGGATAGATCATCAAACCAGCCACAACACTTCCTTAAGCCAAAGCCAAATCCAGAGCAAGGCCCTAATTCTCTTCAGTTATATATAAAGGCTGAAAGAGGTGAGGAAACTGCAGAAGAAAACTCTGAAGCTAGCAGAGGTTGGTTCATGAGGTTTAAGGAAAGAGACCATCTCTGTAACATAACAAGGTGAAGCAACAAGTGCTAATGTAGAAGCTGTAGTAAGTCATCCAGAAGATCTAGCTAAAATAAGTAATGAAGGTAGCTACACTAAACAACAGATTTTCAATGCAGACGAAACAGCCTTATATTGGAAGAAAATGCCATCTAGGACTTTCATAGCTAAAGAGGAGAAGTCAATGCCTGACTTCAAAGCTTCAAAGGACAGGCTGATTCTCTTATTAGGGGCCAATGCAGCTGGTGACTTGAAGTTGAAGCCAATGCTCATTTACCACTCCGAAAATCCTAGGGCCCTTGAGAATTACGCTAAATCTATTCTGCCTGTGCTCTATAAATGGAACAAAGCCTGGATGACAGCACATCTGTTTACAACATGGTTTACTGAATATTTTAAGCCCACTGTTGAGACCTATTGCTTAGAAAAAAAGATTCCTTTCAAAACATCACTGCTCACTGACAATGCACCTGGTTGCCCAGGAGTTCTGATGGAGATGTACAATGAGATCAATGTTGTTTTCATGCCTGCTAACACAACATCCATTCTGTAGACCATGGATCAAGGAGTAATTTCAACTTTCAAGTTTTATTATTTAAGAAACACATTTTGTAAGGCTATAACTGCCATAGATAGTGATTCCTCTGATGGATCTGGGCAAAGTAAATTAAAACCTTCTGGAAAGGATACACCATTCTAGATGCCATTAAGAACATTTGTGATTCATGGGAAGAGGCCAAAATATCAACATTAACAGGAGTTGGGAAGAAGTTGATTCCAATCCTCATGGATGACTCTGAGGGGTTCAAGACTTCAGTGGAGGAAGTAATTGCAGATGTGGTGGAAATAGCAAGAGAACTAGAATTAGAAGTGGAGCCTGAAGATGTGACTAAATTGCTGCAATCTCATGATAAAGCTTTAACGGATGGGGAGTTTCTTCTTATGGATGAGCAAAAAAGTGGTTACTTGATATGGAATCTACTCCTGGTGAAGACGCCATGAAGGCTGTTGAAATGACAACAAGGGGCTTAGAATATTACACAAACTTAGTTGATAAGGCAGCAGCAGGGTTTGAGATGATTGACTCCTATTTTGAAAGAAGATCTACTGTGGGTAAAATGCTATCAAGGAGCATTGCATGCTACAGAGAAATCGTGAAAGGAAGAGCCAATCAACGTGGCAAACTTCATCGTTACCTTATGTAAAGATACTGCCACAGCCACCCAAATCTTTAGCAATCGCTTTCCTGATCAACACAGAGGCAAGACCCCACACCAGCAAAAAGATTAGAACTTGCTAAAGGCTCAGATGATGGTTAGCATTTTTAGCAATAAAGTATTTTTCAAGTAAGGCATGTACATTGTGTTTTAGACATAATGCTATTGCATACTTAACAGACTACACTATAGTGTGAACATAACTTTTATATGCACTGGGAAACCAAAAAATTCTTGTGATTTGTTTTACAGCAATATTTGCTTTATTGTGGTGGTTCTAGAACTGAACTCACAATATCTCTGAGGTATGCCTGTACCTATTTTAGAGATAAGCACTAAGAAATTTAGTTATTTGCATGAAAGAGCCTTGGCATTAGAGCCACGACTAAAAGTCGAAATTTCTGATTTCCACTCCCAAACCCTTCCCCATACATAAATCCCCCCCACTGGCTGGGTCACTTCTTATTTAACTTTCTCACCACAACTCTCCCTGAGTGATGTACTAGAGTGCCTCCCATTTAAAAGACCTACTTACTTGCTGAGTCCTGTCAAAGCAATAATTTCATTTCACATTACTACTGGCCAGCAAGAAACGTTCCTAGCAGCTAAATTTTCAGATAAATGTTCAAGTTGTGATCATTATGACATTAAAGTCATAGGTTAATTCTAAGCCTTTCCAGGGACATTAGCAAAACTGTTAATTCTAAAGAGACATGTAATTCAATCCTTCTCTTAAAGTCACAAGAACTAAATGAAATCAAGATATGATTTATGAGGTGTTAGAAGCCAGTTTATGATTTTCTAACTGTTGGTTTACTTAAACGTCTTCGGCACATTTTCTGCAGACCTATTCATGAAAGAGTAAAGAAGCCAATTATTACAACTGAAAATTTTCAAACTACACAATATCTATAATGGCACTGAAATGAGGTGAATTTTTTTTTTTTTTTGGCCGATTACAACCCCTATTTTAAGTTCAGCTTAAACATATTAACAATGATGAAAAAAGCAACAACAACCATAACATTAACAATTCATTGAGCTCTATGCTGCACACTTAGCTAAGAGCTTCATATACATCGTTTAATCCTCGCAGCAACCCCAGGAGGTTGCTACCAGTATATCCCCATATTAAAGATAAGGAACTGAGGCTTAGAGAGGTTACATAACTTGTCCAAGGTCACACAGCTGTATGTAGCAGAGCAGGGATAAGAACTCACAACTAACTCTAAATCTTGACCTCTAAATGAACTCTATTCCATGGTTGCCTCTTAACTGAACCTGAAGCCATATCTGTAACATTTATAAAACTATAAAAAGAAAGTGTCCCATACTAGAGGTATCATGGCATGGGTGTTTCTGACGTACACAGAAGTTGTGTCATAACCTGCTTTTTTAGGAAGATAAGTTCTAATCAACTGTAATTTCTGTATTTTAGTTTAGTTGATGTTTGAAAAATTACAATAAGATAAAAAGGTTGCAAGAGGGCAGAAGCAATTGTTTTCAAATTAGTTTGTTAGTCCCTAACACCCATTAACGAGTAATAAGATGACCGTGTACTGAGGGAGCAGGGGGTGGGGGTAGTGAAATCGCTCAGAATGGTTCAACTCCTTCACAATTGACCAGATGGCACAGTCATTTCTTCAAAAACAAACAAAAAGCCCCAAACAAACAAGAAGAAAAATGACTTTTTGAGGCTGCCTTGGGCTGCATAGTCAAGATATGAGGCAATTTCAAATCTGGACTCCATTACCTTAAACAAAACAAATACCAATTTTTAAATATTTATAAACACAACTAATACGATTATGTTAAAACAACTACATACATCTTTATTTAAATGAGAATTGCCAATAATACAGCTGCTACATGTAAAGGTGCTGGCAGAAGATCTCATTTCTGTTAGAGGTTGCTCCAAGTTAGAAGGGCATGGAAAAAGGCCATTATTTTAATATTTTAAAAAGAAACCTGTTAACTCACAGATATACTATCTACTTGGACTAGATGGAAAATCATTTATAGGTTATTAGTATTAATAGTCATAAAAGAAATTGAAGTTGATAATTTATACTTCAAATAATTTGCCATTTTTTTTAATTATGGAGAGTAACGTGAAACACTTTCAAGTATAGCTGGTATAATTTAAGATCACTAAATTATGCAGATTGGGGACTATACTTTATTAATGACACTTTCAAAATCATAAGCAATTCTCATCATTCTTATTTCACGTCAGGTTTCTAAAATAGATGTAGATATAGGTATACATAAAGATTCCATTTTATTCTGGGTAGCATCCCATGTAGAATTAGGTTTTTTAATATATATGTGTATAAATGGTCTTATATGATACACACATATGTATATATATAGTCACATGTGCTGAGAAGGCAGATTGACATGAGGAACAATGAGTTTCACAGCATTTCCTCTTCTAACTTGATTTTATAATATATGAAAGAATATCCCCAAGGAACACATTGAGAGAACACTATTACCACCCTTTGAGTATTTGGGTATGTTCTTTGCTTAATGGTGACATGGGCAGAATCAAGTTAATGCTGACAACTCCCTGGGAGCAGTAATTATTCATTACAATATATTTAACTGATCTGTGCTTATAGATGTAAAGATATTAAAGTATCACTTTTGGAGGAAATCCTGTATTAAGTTTCTCAGAAAACCATGCCTCCACTAATGGACCAGAAAATATTTTTATTATCTTAAAATTGCAGGATTTCTGATGCCAGCCAAAATTGGAATAAGCTCAGTACAGCCCATCTCCCATGCTGCTTAAATTAAAAACTCAAGAAAAAAGACAAAACACAAATACCTGACGACTCTCAAAAGTAAACAAGAGCAATGCAGACTGCGGAGGGGAGTTAAACTTGCAGATATGACCCCATAGTGGTGAATTTTCCATTTTGTTTTGTTTTGGTTTTCCTCTTTTTCCTTATAACTTTGACTTGAGAGTGAGTCCTAAATTGTGGTGCACAGTGATGGCAGGAACAGCCGAAAGTCCAACAGAAACCCTGTCTGGAAGACAAGACCCCTGTGGTTTTCAATACTGTCAGGGAAATCAGCTGCTTTTTATTTTTCTTTTTTCTCTCCTAGTTTTGCCCCAAGGGTGGGCTCTGTGTGTGTGTGTGTGTGTGTGTGTGTGTGTGTGTGTGAAGCTGTACAATGCAGTGGCTGTGCTGTGGTGGCAGTGACACAAGCATTTAAGATATTATGTAAGTATTACAACTGTGTTTCATGAGGTAAAGGTAAACCTGCTTGAAATAAATGGAAATATAGAAGTTCTCAGAAGAGAAATATAAACTACAAAAAAATAACCAAATGGAAATATTAAAACAGAAAAATCCAATAGAAATTATTCAATATGAAGAACAGAGAGGAAAAAAGAAAGAACAGTGAATGGGGTCTCAGGGATCTGAAGAGCAATGTAAAAAAGCTTAACTTTGGAGTCCCAAAAGGAGAGTAGGAAGATTGGTACAGAAAAATATCTAAAGAAAGAATAGCCAAAAATTTCCTAAATTTCGTTAAAAAAATATTTACAGAGTCAAGAAACTCGGAGAACCTCCAACAGGATAAATTTAAAGAAATCAAGCCCAGACACATCATATAATAAATCTCAGGAAACCAAAGATAAAGAAAAAAATCTTGAAAGCAACTAGAGGAAAACAACACATTACATATATGGAAACAATGATTGGAATTACCATGAATTTCTCATCAGAAACCACAGAGGATAGAAGAGAGTGGAACAATATCACTGAAGTGCTGAAAGAAATGTCAACCTAGAATTCTATATCCAGCAAAAATATCCTTCAGGAATGAGAGACAGACAAAATAATACTCCCAGATAATGGAAAACTAAGAGAATTTGTTGCTACAGGCCTGCTCTAAAAGAAATGCTAAAGAAGTTCTTAATGCTGAAGGAAAATATACCAGAGGAAAACCTGGAACTTTAGGAATGAAGGAGGAGCTCTGGACATGGTAAATTCCTGGGAGAAATATAAAACATACTAGTTTTTTCCTCTTTAGTTCTTTAAAATATGTAAGATTATTGAAACAAAGGTCAAAATCTTATCTGGTAGGATTTTCAGTATGTGTAGATGTAATATATATGATAATTATAACATAAATGGGGAAGGGTAAAGAGACCTTTATGATTGTAAGGCTTTTACATTTTCTTGGAGTGTTAAAATATTACCACTAACTAGACTGACTGTGAAAGGTTAAGCATATATATTGGAAACCTCAGAGCAACCACTAAAATACATTACAAAGACACACAGCCAAAAAGCAAATAGATAAATTAAACAGAATACTAAAAATTATTCTGAATTGCAGCTAGGGAAAAATCTACTACTACTAAAAAAATAAAAAATAAAAAATAAAATGAAGAGTAGTCCTATTTCATTCCTCAAAATCCTAGCAGTTTTCCTTAAATCATCCCATACAAACGATACTAAGCTTTTCTAAATTGTTTCTCCGGAAGTAGAAGTTACAGTTCTTACTTAACTCTTACTTAACTTCAAGCGTTTCACAAGCTCTCCATGTCATGAAGATCCATATCCTGTTAAACTTTCATCATTAGCTATAATAAGTATAATAACTAAATGATGAGAGATGCCTGAAGGCTGAAACTGGGTCTTATTACTGGTTCCTCAGCATCTTGAATATGTCTGATAAATAGCCAGTGTTCAAATAGAAAAAATGAATGACTACTCCCAAAGATTGCCTGAGTGTAGAAATGAAGGCACAACAGGGGTCAGAAGTTCATACTAAAATAATGTCAAGTTGATTGTCTAAAAGAGGAGGGTGTGATCTTAAAAACCATGCTGATTAATTTAAAATCGTTACCTTGAGCTATAACACTGTATTCCAACAATGCTCAGAGGATTTTTAGTATTTGCTTTCAGGGTCTTCACTGCAATCTCTTGAATATGTCAAATAAAAATCACATCTTCATAATTTAATGTTAAAAGTTCTTCCATCTTTTTAGAATTACCCCGAGCCATGCTTAAACAATGAATAAAGTCAGTGATCAAATGGCTCTTACCATTTTTATGATCCTAATGAATTAGAGAATCAAAACCTCTGAGATGACCAGGGCCTTAGAGGTCTCCTGTGTATGAATTCTTTTGTAACATTCTTATTGGTTCCCTCATTAATTAATGAGTTAAGTAAAATCTTTGACATGTTCATTTTGTATTTATATAAGAATTATGATTTTTTGGAAAATTATCTTCTGAACATGATAAGTGTTTTGAAGGAGTGACACAAAATTCTTTGTTTACTTTTTGTTCCATATGATTTCCATACAAAGTAACATTAGCACATATAATAATAGTTTATGACTTTCACATAAAACAGTAAACAATTACAAGCTGTTGTGCTAAAAGTTTTTTTACAATCAAATGTTTCTGTCCTCTTAAAAAAGAAAATCCATTATCTCCATAACAACCTCTGGCGCATCTGAAATGCTGAAATTGGGCGATCACTGAACTGCACATATATGCTAAAACTGCTCCTGGTTGGCTGCCACTTGAGTTACCTTACAAAAAAGGATTAATTTTAGAATCAAGAGAGAAAGTATGAACACTACAGAAAGACATAACATGTTTCTTCTTTCATTTTTAACTTGTGATGCCTTTAACCTTTCCTTGACCTTTCTTAGAAAGTTAGCTGCCTGGTGATACCCCTTTTTGTCCCTCCAATTAAGACATTGCCAATAGTCCTTCACTTCAGAATCCAGAAATGCAACTGGCCACTTCCACCTTACTCCTTCTCTTCCCCATGAATGTTAGTGTTACGGTTATTCATATTTTTCTCTTTTTTCTTACCCACATGGTTACTATTTCAAAGCTTCAAAAGAATCCTGGACATGGAACACTGCTTTCTTCAGGATTAAAAGCGCTACATGAAGCGTTTCTGGACGACTCAATTGGTAATGGAACTTGGATAGTTCATTCAAGTGGACCAATTTAAAATAGAAATTCCTCAAATCAGTTTTCGAAAAATAACTTCATGAATATTTAATAAAATTTATGTATTTAAGTATTGAATAAACTAATTAGTGTTCCACTAGAATATCAAAAGAAAACTTGCATCTTTAAAACAAGTCAAAATAAATTGTAATCTGATAGGGTAGTGGCTTACAGATGTCAACTTCCTGAGGCCAAAGCTAGTTTAAATATTTTTAGAAAGGTAAGTATGGGGAGACGAATTCCAAATTACAGAATGATAAAACTTTAGACCTGGAATGAGCCTTGTTGGTATCTTTTATAATCATCACATTTTACACATAAGGAAACAGAAACCCAAAGAAGTGAACTGCCGGGCTAAGATCACTCTGTTAATTAATAGGAACAATTAAATCCCAGGTTTTCTGCTTCCTAATTTAGTAATCTTTCTACTATATATTGATATTAATAACTAAAGCAGTAGCAGCAAACATTTATGAGGGCCTACTACTTGCTAGACTCAATGCTAAGTACTTTCATTAATTATCTCTTTTCGATTTCATAATCTCCCTATGACATAGATAGGTACACGTCTCCTAAGTGACAGAGTTAGAATTTCAACTCAGTTTTGTCATTTACCAAGAGAGGCTGTACTGTGTAGTCACATCATGGACACATATATACAAACTCACCAGTTAAAACAAAGAAAGGGAACCGTTTGCATGGTCTGGAGAGGGACAATGGAGGTTGACTGACAACTGCGATTCACATCTTTCTCTCCACTTCATGGATCCATACAGGTTGAGAGACTCAGAAGTCCAAAAAATCTTGGTTTTGTATTTTAGCTCTGTTTATTGCTAAGTCTGTAATCTTGGACAAGTTACTTCTCCAAACTTTAGTTTCTTTTTATGTAAGATGGGAACATATTTCCCACAGAGTTGTTATGAGGATTAAGTGAGATAATGCATTTAAAGCAGTTAGTACAATGCCTGGCACAGACTGAATACTCAATAATTGCTAGTTGTACTTTTTTTTTGTAGCCATTGTTATTTTAACTACTTGTTTTCTGACAAATTTCTCCAAATCACTAAATTCATTTTTAAGAAACATGCTAACTTATATTGACGACTCTATTAGCATAGTGTAAATGTCCAAGAAGATGCTTTTTGTGTAAGGAAAGGCATCCACAAGAATATTATGCAAAGGATGCTCCTTAGGAGGTATGTAAGACTTTTTCCTCCCACAGGTAAGTCCCCTATACTCAATCTGGCCCATAACCTTCATCCTAAGCTTCATCTACTGAAATTGGGTTCCACATTGGTCTACACACAAGGATGTTTTCTTAAACAAAAAATACTTTATTTTTTCAACCTAGGAACCAGTTATAATTCAAATGTACACCTTTGCTATGAGCCCTGATAACTTTGCTGAACTTAGTATCTTTTAGTAGAAGCTGCTAAAGCCACCCACCCATAAAGCAACTGCAGCTGAAAGCACTTAAGGAGGGGCTTGGAATTAACTCTTATTCTCCCAATCCTACACCTACCTTTTGCCAATGCTAAGCGGACACCCAAACAGGTATCAGGTCTACAGGCATGAGTCCTTGAATCATATAACATCAACTACTTCAGCACTTCTCCCATCTCCAGTGACCTGAAGTACCCATTATATTATAGGCACTCAGTAAATGAGAACATGTTTGAAGAAGGGAGGCAGTGGTGGCTGGTAAATGTTTAACATCTGGCTCTCAGAGTAGGACAGCTGATTGACAGCATTTGCCAATATCTGTGGTGTAAATATTCTCACTATGGCGATTTAAACTACCAGTAGTTTAACAACTGTCTTTCAAAGTTCCTAAAAATTTAACAATCAGCTCTTCTGAGCCAGTATGAGCCAGCACCAGCACATCAATGGAGAGAGGGCCAGCAGGCAGCCTAGGAGGTAACCCTACAATATTCCTCCTTAGCAACTGGCCAGTTACCACTTTCTAAAGTAGAGGACTTGAACTATACCTCAGCAAGAGCCAAGGGCTCCTTTGAACCTACTTCCTTGGGCTGAATCCTGACCCTCACACCTGCTATCTACTCTCCAGGAGCCTGCTGTGTAAAATGATTCTCCTTAATGCCAAGAATGAACCAGCCTGACTTCCAGATTGGACAAATTCTCCAGATACCTCACTGCTGGCGTCCATCTGCTACACGGGAACCACCTGAGAACAATAAAATGCCTGAATTATACCCAAGCTTGCTAGGGCCCTCTTCCAATACTGGATCTTAAGACGATCCAGCTATCCTCTCTGGTAGTCTTTCCCGCCAAATCTCTAATTCTACATTAACTCAGGGAAAAGGTCTCTGTATCTTCTTTGGCCCTGTTTTCATTAGCTCTTGTTACTTAACAGCCCATACATCTTAAATCTGAACCCCTGATCACTTTCCTAGTCTCAACAGGCAACAAGCTTCAGAAGTTCAATATAATTATTATAATATATGACACTCTCTGGTTATAAGGAAGGTTTGGATGGGGCAAGAAGAGCCAGCTGGCCAACACCACTAGTAAATGTGCTTGTTGTAGATGTATAAAATCTTTTTTTTTTTAAAAGGAAGTAGCATTTTTAAAAATTTTATTTATTTATTTATGGCTGCGTTGGGTCTTTGTTGCTGTGTGCGGGCTTTCATTGCGGCGGCTTCTCTTGCCAGAGACCACAGGCCCTAGGCGCGTGGGCTTCAGTAGTTGTGGCTCACGGGCTCTAGAGCACAGGCTCAGTAGTTGTGGCGCACAGGCTTAGTTGCTCCGCGGCACGTGGGATCTTCCCGGACCAGGGCTTGAACCCGTGTCCCCTGCATTGGCAGGCGGATTCTTAACCACTGCGCCACCAGGGAAGCCCAGATGTATAAAATCTTTAGGTCATCTTACTTTACTAATAAACCTTCTCAAATACACTTAATATTATGCTGTTACAGCAAGATGATTAGGGCAAAAGAATACCAAAACAATAAACTTCATTTTCTAAGGTTTTTCTTTTTTTACCTGAACAGCTGCATTGACATGGAAAGCATACCTATGGGCTATTAATATGAAAAAAACACTTTGCTTCCTAATCACTGGAAATTGTTAAGCATTTCAATAGCCCAGAAAGAGCCCCTGTTTCATTCAGTTCCTGAAAAAAAATTCAGAGGCACAGTAAGAACACCAAGGCTAAAAATCCTGTTACATTTCAAACATTTACTTAAACATAATTCAGCTGTGGGACGTGAACTTTACATATTTACATATTCTGTAGAGAAAAGAAGTCTTGTCTGGTCTGCCAGCTGTTTTCTGCTTGATCAATATTCAAAGTTTGGGACTAAAACTTAGTAAGTAGTAGTAGTGATTAGCACCCCAGTAAATCTGAAGGCTCTTACCTGTACATTTGTAATCAGAGGCCACCCCTTTAAGCACAGCATCGAAAATGGATATTTCCACTCGCTGCTTTCTGTGGTGACAACTCAGAAGCAAAGAAGGCTGGGACACAATAAAGTACAAAAAAGGTTCTAGCTGCAGGTCACCAGTTCCTCTTCGTCCAGGTTGCCGAACGATAGTTATGCCAAGCGCTTGTCTAGCAGATGACCTTGTGGATGCATGCAGACTTTCCAGAGAGATGACCCCTATTTTTTTCCCTGAAGGAAAAGATATGTTGCTGCTTAAGAGATCTTCTGCTGTAACCATGGAAATACATGCCTGGCTGGGCTTAGCGACGTCTGAATCAACTTCTGGGAGATTTAATGAACTCTTGCCTGTTTTTTCATTATCCTTTTGTTCTTGCGATTTTGATTTGGGCAAGGCCATACAAGAATAGGTCATTAGCGAGATTCTACTTGCAGTAATAAATATGTCAAAAGGAATAAAATTTAGATTTTTTACAATTGATGACTGGCGTGAAGGACGGGCAATGCGATGCTGACTGGTACCACTGTGCTGCTCTATTTGTACGATTCTGATTTTAACACTGTCACTGCCAATTCCACTATCCTGAGCACCACTGTACCGAGATGAGGTATCAGCCATGGTTCCATCATATGTATCCATTTTTTTCTGTTCTTGCTTAGAGATCTGTAAGGAAAAATAATAAAATATTTTAAACTAGTTATAGTCCAAGTGTTACTACATAAATGTTATAGAAACATGTTAAAAATGGGTCTAGTATAACTGAGAGTAAGCATAAAAACAAACTAGGCGCTCTTTCAAAAAATGATTCAGGGCTTCCCTGGTGGCGCAGTGGTTGAGAATCTGCCTGCCAATGCAGGGGACACGGGTTCGAGCCCCGGTCTGGGAAGATCCCATATGCCGCGGAGCAACTAGGCCCGTGAGCCACAATTACTGAGCCTGCGCGTCTGGAGCCTGTGCTCCGCAACAAGAGAGGCCGCGATAATGAGAGGCCCGCGTACCGCGATGAAGAGTGGCCCCCACTTGCCGCAACTAGAGAAAGCCCTCGCACAGAAACGAAGACCCAATACACCCATAAATAATAAATAAATAAATTAAAAAAAAAAAAGTAGAGGAATTTAAACAAAAAAACTCCTAAAGAAACTCAACATTTAAAAAAAAAAAGATTCATATTAAAATGCCAAGACAATACTTAGGATAAACATCAAATGTGCATTTCTATCATTAAAATATATTTTTCAGAGGAATTCCCTGGCGGTCCAGTGGTTAGGGCTCTGCGCTTTCACTGCAGAGGGCGTGGATTCAATCCCTGGTCGGGGAACTAAGATCCCCACAAGCCAAAAGAAAAAAAAAAATTAAATTAAATGTACCTTTTGGTGTCAGACTTTACTTTCTTTGCCTTTTAAAGAGTTACATTTGTTAGTATTCTTTACCGTGATCTTCCAAGTAGTATAATAAACTGTTTCCAAATCATGATTACTATTGGTTGAAATTATATTTTAGGCAGGAGTAGTTTATATTGTTTACCCTGTCGTTATAAAACTGATTTATAGGATTTTGGATAGTAAAAGAGGGAAAAGTCAGTAGTCCTAAATTATGAAGGACAAAGAAAACTAAATGTGTGTCATTCAAAATGATGTTTATTTTCCTTTACTACAACAGGACTTGAAACAAGGGTAAGTGTAAGCGATCAAGCAAAATGTAAGTAATTAAAACCACTGAAGGTGGATTTTCCCTCTGTGCACTGAATGTATCCATGATTTCTCAAAATTTTCCACCAATTGCCTACATAGAGAACAAAGACCAACTTGGTGGTAGCAGCAGTTATGACTACTTTGGCAGCACAACAGCAAGACCTCCAGTTTGATTCTTTGGTTCCCTTTTTTTAGTCTCCCAACCATTAGTTTGTGATACGCTATTTGAGACCTAGATATTTCACTTGCTTTTTCACTGAAGTCATTCAGATTCATTAAAGAAATCATGGAACATCTGAGAGAAAAACAAAATCCTCCCGACCCCCATTTTATTACCAAACATAGCCAGTGGCAGTCTTTCAGTGTATTTCCTTTCGTCTTTTTTCCTACCTGTGCATAGGTTCCCCCCACCCCCACCCCTTTATGGTTATAATAATACTGTAGAGACAAATTTGTAACCCTTTTTTTTTTTTCTTCTCTGCGTTGGGTCTTCGTTGCTACATACGGGCTTTCTCTAGTTGGGGCGAGCAGGGCTACTCTTTGTTGTGGTGCATGGATTTCTCATTGCGGTGGCTTCTCTCGTTGCAGAGCACGGGCTCCAAGCACGCGGGCTTCAGTAGTTGTGGCGCGTGGGCTCAGCAGTTGTGGCTCACGGGCTCTAGAGCGCAGGCTCAGTAGTTGTGGCACACGGGCTTAGCTGCTCCGCAGCATGTGGGATCTTCCTGGACCAGGGATCAAACCTGTGTCCCCTGGATTGGCAGGTGGATTCTTAAACACTGGGCCACAAGGGAAGTCCCTGCAACCCAATTTTTTTACATGCTAATATACTCTTCATAAATGCCATTTTAAAAAGCTGCATAATATTTCATTTAGCGTTAGGAATAATTTGTTCAACTATTCCCATATAATTGGAGTTTCAGGTATTCAACTTTTGCCAACAAACATCTATGACAAACATCTAATAAGATTTTCTTAAGAGGATCTTAGAAGTGGAATTACTAGGTAAATGGTATGAAAAAGTTTAAGGTTGTCAAATATTGCCAGCACCTTTCCAAAAAGGGTGCACTGAACTATATTACGATCAGCAGTGGGAAAATATTCCCAAAGTACTGGGTATTGCTTCTCATTTTTTAGCCTATTCCTTAATTTGGTGAATATAGTATCATTTTTCTACCTGCTACAAATTATTATAAGTTGCTTGTGAAAATGTTAAAGGACAGTTAAATAATTCAAGACAATGATGTTATAGTCATTAAAATTTTTCAAATAATATTTTTTGTTAATTTATTTTAAAGTTGTTGAGGAAGGCACATTGTTGTTAGAAAAATCCAGCCTCAGGTATTTGAAACAAAAACAGCTAATCCCCGTTCTCTGAAGACACCACGTTCTTTTAAACCATTCTAGGTATACCATGCTGTTTCCCTTCCTGGAGCCCCCTTCTGAGCTCGCTGTTGCTGGCAAACATTTAGCTATCCATGAAGACTCAGAACAATGACACCTGTCTGAGAGTTTTGCTTTCAACTCTTTTCCTGCTTGGTGATCCTAATAGTTAACTCATACTTCTATTTTAGGATTTGTTATTTTCTACTAAAATGTTCTGTGGCGGCAGTATCAGATAGTATTAAAACAATCTAAAGACTTTGGAGTCAGAGAGAAGTAGGGTCAAGTGTGACACCTGCTAATTGTACGTTATTGGACAAATTACAATCCACTCTAAGGCTACATAATCTCATCTGTAAAATGTCAGTAATAAATCCGACCTCAAGGGGTTAGTACGAGGATTCAATGAGCTAATGTACCTAAAGAGGTCAGCACACTGCCTGGCATATAGTAAATGCCTGATAATGGGCAGCTGTTGTGTGTCTGTCTCTTTTACCAGGTGAAGGACTGCTGGAGGGATTGGGCCATATCATTTTGCTTCTGTCTATCACCAAGGAATAGTGCAGTGCCTAGCACACTGAAGAGAGGATCCATAAATGTTTGATGAGATGTTAGTTTCTGATACAATATTAAATGAAAAAATTGCTCTGCAGACTAGAAGTACATAATTGTTAATATGTAAATATATGTGTATACTGTACCCTTTAAGGTCTGTCTAGACATATTCATGAGCTCTTTCCTTATCTGCATCCTCCACGTTTTGCGCTGATCACACTTGAAGACATCCTCTGTCTCTGCTAGATGCTCATCCTCACACTGGGGACATTAATACTCAACCCACAAAATTGTTGCATCATTAAATGTGTTAATGTACTGACCACACGTAGTAGGCACGCAATAAAGGGTAAGTTAAAAAAAGAAGTCATCTTCTTCGTGAAGACTTTCTCAACCTTTCCACATGGTGCTAGTCTTTTCAGCTTCTATGCTTTTATAACAAACTAATGTTATTATAGCACTTTTCAAATACTGGTCTGTCTCAAAGATTGTGAGCAATTGAAGATAAAAAATAAGATAACACTGAGTATGTTTATTATTTGCTAAACATTGTTAGCACATTACATACATTTTCTTTACTAAGTGTTACAACCCTTTAAAGGGGGTACTGTTATCCCCATTTTACAGCTGAGGAAACTGAGGCTTAAAGAGATTAATCCCAAGGTCAGACTATGGGTAGGAGAGAATGCCATCAGTACTCGTAGCACACACCACATTGCCTGTCACATAGTAAAGCTCAATAACTGTGTGCTGGCCAAACAAATGAACGTATTTAATTTTAAAATTCAGTAAAATAAAAATAAGGCAATTATCAAAAGGACAATTTAATTGGAAAAGTTTTAGTTATCTATTATAAAAATTTCAAATATACCTCCAAATCCACTACCAGCTAGGAATTCTCAAATAATATGTGAAAAGATAATAAAATCAGGTACATAAGTAATCTAGGATTTACTGCCCACATTTTGAAGCATTACAAACCAAATATCTGTGTACAGCATAACTAAAAAAATCCTTCAGGTTGAGTTGCACAAGAAACTCAAATCAGGAACTCAACTATCTTTATTCTCTCAATCAGGAAAGGCAACTACAATTAACTATATGAGACTATACCTTCTATGCACAGAGCATTACATTGTCTTTTTCTGATTTACAGATTTGTATTTAAAAATCTAGCCTCTCTTTCTTTAAAGTGTTCCCCATCAGTGTTAATACGACAAAACAAACCACCTGTAGGTAAAGATAAAGAAATGCCGTGTCCAGCACTATTACCTGTTGAGACTGTCACATTAGACTCTAGTGAATGTCAAGGAGCACAATCTTGCGATATAAATAACCAGCAGGGGCAGGATGGCAGCTATCAGCTCGGGTCACATGGGTTACTGAACAGAAGTCAGATGGTAACTAATTCTACTCACTACTGAGCAGAATGGAATTTGAACCAATGACCCAGAGATGAAAGACTCTAACTCTTATGGGGGGGGGGGGGAGTACAACTTTCCCAGTATTAGACGACTAAATTCTTAAAAATCGGTTAAAAGTCAAGACTTCCTCCAGTTTTCTAAGTTTCCGCACTATTTGTAGAACTGAAATAAATAATCTGGTGATTTTGAGACATATTTAAAAATCCATTGGCTTGTCACCAGTCCACTGCAGATTTATCTATTATATTGAAGAGTATCTGGCCTATCAAGAAGGTTTTATAACTAATTATGTGTGCTAAGCCCTAAACTTGGGCATCAATTTACTATTCCTTTGTGGAAAAAGAAAAGTTCACAGTGTAATAACTCTGAAAATAACTTTTCCTTTATTATTGTCCAAGGGGACTAATAATTTAAGTTGTCAAAAATAGCAATATCTGCTTGCTGTTAGTGAATGCAGCAGAAACATGTATCTCTGGGCAGTGCTATTACATCAGCTCTCCCACTCTTTACCTAACTCATTTAAAATGAACAATAAAAGTTTTCTTTAATTAGCTACTGGTGTGCATTAACATGATCATGATTAAACCATAAAAACCAACTGTACATTACTCTGGTCCCCTCTTCCATATGTTTTGAATTATTCTGTTTGAAAATGTACTTTGCGTCCCTTTTAAAAGTTCGACCTTCTGCTTTCAGAGAATTAAATGCATATTACTGCAGCGAAGAAGATAATGTTTCAGACCTCCAGGCATATATTAAACACACTGGCAGCACTTGAGACAAAATGCTTTACTTATTAGATACTTCCTATTCTAAACAGTGTCATCAAAGGCTAAAAACAAAATCCATATAAAAGCTGCACAATGCTTCCACACAGAACCTGTGCCAAAATCCCTGTACTTTCCAACTAATGAGGAAAGGATGTGTACTCTTAACATATGAATGTAAGATTTTCCAAGCATTCACTTTAGGAAACTGGGCTATTGATTCCATATGGGTTATGTTAAATGAAACTGTATTGGTAAAATAACCTTTAAGATATCTGGCATGATAACTATAATTAAACAATATTCAAAAGACTAAAACAAAAGGGAATTTGGTTCCACAATGGCTAATTAAAATAAAATGAAAAAACACAGCATGCCATCTATCAAGATAAATTGTTATTGTTTAAGAACTATTTAAATACTGTTAAAATATACTTTCAGATAAAATCTGAAAAAGCTGGAAAAATATTTGTGGCTTAAAAATGGATAGTTTGGTGAAGAAAAAAATATAGGACTCTGAAATTTTATGCAGAGATAACAGCTTTAAAGCCTTGAGCACAACCAGATGGTACTTAAATCACAGGAATTCTACAGTTTCACTATCAATGGGTTTCAATACGAGAAGGTTTTCAATAGCTAGGAAAACATGTCAAGTTGATAGTTTACTTCTTAGATCATTTCAGCGCATTTCCCCATCCTTTCACAGCTATATGTGGTACAGATAGCCACCACGGAAAGGGTGCTGAAAGCTGGACCAGTAGCTAGGGGAGCTAATGCCTCCTTTTAATGCACTGAGATAGGTAAGTGTACTAGCTCACCTTGGAGTCTGGTAAGAGCCATAGTACCTCAGGAGTAGTGGCTACAATCACACGTTATGTGACAATACCAAAGAATGCATTAAAATAATTTCAAATGACATTAATTAGATGTTCTGCAGTAGAACTCTGGAGTGGAGAAAGATAAGCTTGATTGATTGAAACTTCTTGTTTGGCCATATCAACATTTTTACGAGCACATTCAAAAGTTAGCCATATTAATAAATATGCTGCAAGTAAATGGATATTAAAAAATTTAAAGAAAAGTATGTGCAAACCAACCTCGAGAATTAACAAAGACTAAAACATATAATTTTTGCTTTGACGGCTGACAAAAATGGCAATTCAGCACCTATTCCAATATTTTAATTCACATTATTTCTTTTAATTTGTATTTTTAAGGAATCTTTATACACCAGACATAAACATATCTACATATTTTCCCACCTTCTCATCAAAATTATGGTTATATAACAGCAGCAGTTATACTTTAACCTTGATCAAAATATCTTTTGCCAGTCATGAGCTCACTTTTCACATCTTACAAATGATGATAAAGTCAAGTGCGAAACCACAAAATCAAAGTGACAATCACATCTGTATATCACTGTGACATTTATTCTAATTTTGCTGCCCTTGCTAAAATGTAGTCGTATATTCAAAAAAGTAAACAACGCTATCTTACAAAATCAAATATAAAAAAAAAAAAGTTGGTTACAGTGTTTTAATGGTTTCACATACTGGAATTACAAAGGAGAATTTTTAAAAACTTTAAAAAGTTATGTGCCTCATTGCCTAAATATTTTCAAATATACTCTTCCAGCTCTATCTTGAAAAAGTTTGGTTTTGGGGATAGGGTAGGGTGGTGCTCCTGGGAAAGGTTGTTGCATGCCTTTAACACAGAGATAGTCTACACTGGAAGCTTTAGATAAATAGCAAATTGTTGTACCAATCAGAGATACTTCATTTCACCTTGCTTAATTTAGTCAAGTGAACAATAAAAGTGTATTTTTAAGTCTCAAATTTTCAGTGATGTCAGCATTACACTTCATGAACTTTTATCATTTTATAGGCAAACTACCACTGCAACTCAGTGATGTGCCAGATAAAATTTATCTAAGCACATTAAATTAAAAAAAACGTTATAAAGAATAAATTGACTTTGATATGAAATGCCTCCTTCAGTGTTACCAATCCATGTTATTTTTTTACTTAAAAAACAAACTTGAACAAGTACTGTATGTACTTGGGTACTACAGAGTGCTAGAAAACAAGGGCTTTTTATATTTTATTTCTCTGAGTCAAATGTTATACAAGAGCCCACATGATATAATTGTTCCCAGTTGGATGGCAGAAAGTTTTCACAATACTGCAGTAATTATGCAAAAGAGCAGAACTAATGATACCCATCACTGCTTAACAGATAGAATGGTAAAGAGTACTATAGTTTCAAGTTTTCCCTTTCATGAAGTTACTTTTCCGGCTCTTTGAAGTTACAGTATGAGGCCACTCCTGCCTGTTAAGTACCAGTTGAAATATTCACATTTCAAGACCAGTGCTAACTGCAATAAAAAAAGCACGGAGATAGTTCAAGCAAGGTTGTGTTTTACTGTAGTTGTATTCGGTCTATTGTCTTAATTTAAGTTGTAAATTATGAAAAGGGACCAATTCTAGTGCTAAACTGACTATAATACCTAGATCTTTATCAGTGTCTGTTTCAATATGATAAACCAAACAACCAAAAAAAAAAAAAAAGTATACACACCAACCTATCCATACAAATTCAAATCCTACTTATTGAGATTTTATCAGCAGAGCTGACCCTGAAGACTTTTGTACCTGTCTGTCCTGTCAAACATATATGATTTCACAGCATAAGCTTATTTTCAGGGGCTTTTAAATTCATGAAAAAAAAAAATTAGTTCCAGGCAAGACTGCACATACAAAGTCTTAACTCAGAAACAGTTCTGATTCTCTCTCTCTCTCTTTCTCTATGTCTCTCACATATAAAATTGGAATAGGTTGGCCATTTGTGTTCAAGGAGACTAGATCTAACTGATTTATACTAACTCCGTAGTTTAAGTTTGACTTGTTTGCTTTTCATAATGAATTCAGTTTTTAAAAAATAAATATTGACACATTCTGGGAACCCGGATCTTAATCAAAGTAGTTGCCTGTACATCTTAGAAACAACAACCTGCTTTGAAATGGCCATGATGTTAATTCTTAAAAAGTGGCTACTATGTGTACAAGGTAACAGCTCTTCATACTGATGAAATCCAAGGTTCATTCCACTGATGTCAATGTGGAAACCATTTTGTCCCATGGCTGCTTAAAGAGTTTCAATAGGATTAAATCAGCTGCAAGTCCTCATTATATCAGGGTTTACAATTGTGTCTGAGTTGGAGTCTGTTTCTCATAGAATTTTACTTACAGACTGACTTAGATTGGCTCCTTAGAGCTAGCCTGATTTTACTAGAAACAACTGTATCACATCAGCCACTCTCATAAACTTGCAGTAAGATTGAATCAGCCCTGACCCTGAAGCAGATGAAAGTTTACCCAGCCTATACATTCTCTGTAAGAGTCACAGAAAAGTTTGCATTTAGTTTCTGCAGCACTGCAGAAGTAGAATATGCTTATTAACTATTCCAGTTGGCCTTTGCCTTGCAATTATGAACCTGATTTTTCTGATAAGAAAACTAGAGTTGAACTTGGAGAAATTTCTATCGATAAAAAACCGTACGAATCCTTGATTATTTTATCCCTCAAATCACATATGCTCTTTTAAAGAAACTATGCAGAGTTTATGGAAATGAAGCAAAAGCATACGTTAAAAAATTTCCCCTAATATTCAGCACAAGTTGAAAAATAATGAAAATGGTTTAAGTATATCCATAATTAACTTTAACCAGTAGCTGATTTTCACTGTCAAACAGAATATAGTTAACAAAAATATTAAGATGATTTTCATTATTATATATTCTATTTACTAAATCTAAACAAACCTGGTTCAGTTAACTGTAGATTTTCTTCAAAGTGAACCTGAATATCAGTATTCTCTACACTGTATCTGATTTTATTGAAGTACATCAAGACATTATAGAATACAGGGTCATTTACAAACTTTTATTGGCTCCCCTTTAACCTCATGATGGCAGATTAAATCCAAATTGAACTAAAGCTATATATTGATTCTCTGTGTGTCATATGTTATCAATACCTTAATGATGCAACAGACTTGAAATGCGAAATAGTCAAGATGTTAGAGAGAAACATTTGCTTATGCCCTGCGGCCATTTCTTCTTTTCTATTAGAACAACTTTGTTCTTCTCTGCTACTCCATAAAAATCATCACTAGGTCAAAATGGCCTTCCACACAGACTGCTTTGATCATATTAACCTCTCCCTTCAATCCTTAGAAATTTGAAGTATTCTCTAAATCAGGTTAAGTATTCCTAACTTTAGCTCTGGTGAGCTAGCCCCACAACATTTGTAAATTTTCATATGTTGATATATCCCAAGTAATTCTTGCAGTTCTAAGAAAGAAACTTTCTGTACATTAATGAAGGTAATCCAACCTATACCTTAAGGATATTCCCAGTCATGTGGGACTACTTGAATAAAAGTTTAAAAGTTAGAAGGAAAATGTACATTACTCCCTCCCAAATATCAAGCATCATCTCTACAAACATTAAAGTAGTAACCAAGTCTGGGAAGAACTTACATCTCTCTAAACCAGTTAAGGAATAAAGTTTCTATTTTAAAAAAAAAAATATTATAGTTAACACTTGAACAAATTTAAACTGTGTGGGTCCTCCTATATGCGAATATTTTTCAATAGTAAATACTACAGTACTATGTGGTCTGTAGTTTGTTGAACCCACAGATGCAAAGGAACCTCGAATACAGAGGGCCGACTGTAAGTTATACACAGATTAACCCCTGCATTGTTCAAGGGTCAACAGTATTTTTAAGGTAACATTATTCAGTCAAGTATGGTTAATGTTTAGACTTTAGGTATAATAATTTTATTGGGATAAAATATTTCTTGAGTTTCTTAAACACGAGCCAATGTCAAAATTACTGATCAAGATGTGGAATGACAATTTTATTTCACATTATTCATTCACTTAACAAATTCTTATTGAACAACTCCTATGCTCTAGGCACTGGCTGGGGATATAGCCGAAACAAAGTCCTTAACTTCATGGAGTTTACATTCTAGTGGGGAAGTCAGGTAATAAAATTTTATATGATACACACACACACACACACACACACACACACACACTCACAACCCGTATTTGCTGACAAATTGGATGTTGGGTATTATGAGAGAAAGGCAGGAGTCCAAAATGATTTGAGTTTTTTGGCCAGATCAACTACAAGAATTCAGAAAGATGATTTTCCAGGCTATGCAGGCAGCTTCCCAATCAGTCTCTGTGTTATGATTTAACAATGATTTCACAATCTGCCTTTCCAACCTTAGCCTGTTTTCCCAAGAATCATAAATGACCAGAGTGATTGTCACATAGGGAGATGATGACACACCACCATACCCCATTTTAAAAGACTCTCTGGTTCAATTACAATGTCTTCCTAGTTCCTCCAGCAAGCCAAATCCCCAATCAGCTAAGAGCCGTTCAAGGAAGGGCTATCATTAGAGATGGTTTTTTGGAGTTGGGCTTAGGCCTCATTCTAGACAAATACTTGGAGAAGAGGGAAATGGGGCCGACGCATGGAGTCATATCACATCCTCAGAAAATCAAATGAATGAGACATAGAATATTTCTTGGGAGGATTTTGGCCCTGGAACAGCTGGGATTGAACGAATATTGTGAGCTGAGTTGCAGAAGGGGAAAAGGAGAGAGGACTGGGCTCTTACAAGACCCCTATATTTGTAGTTGCTACTGAGCATTTCTACTCAGATATCCGATTATTAATATCACACACCTGAAAGATCACCATAACATTTAAAAACACCTTTTCCCCAAAAATATCACCTCTATACCTTAACTTTTTATTTATTTGTTCCTTCTCAAGAGGCTCAAATATTGAGTACTCCTTCCTGGCCCCACCAAAGACTGCTGGTCATTCCTTCATTTCATTAATTATCCTTGCTGTGCCCTTTGTATTTTCTATTTTCACTGACCCTTCCCATTCTACACTGGCTAATTACTAGAGTTCCTTAATTCATTTCTTGCACTGGTCTCTCCCTTTCCTAAAGTATTCCACATAGCCCTGACAGATAACAAAACACTTTCAATATATACTTAAGAACATTTGTCCCACTAGAATATAAGGTCCATGAAAACAGAGACTTTTTATGTGTTTATTTTACTACTTTATCACCAGTGCTTGATACATGGTAAGCATTCAATAAATGTCCATCAACAGAGGAATAGATAAAGATGTCATACATATATATATATAATGGAATATTACTCAGCCATAAAAAAGAATAATGCCATTTGCAGCAACATGGATAGACCTAGAGACTGTCATACTGAGTGAAGTCAGACACAGAAAGACAAATATCATCTGATATTGCTTATATGTGGAATCTAAAAAAAAAAAGGGTATAAATGAACTTATTTACAAAACAGAAGTAGAGTCACGGATGTAGAAAACAAACTTACAGTAACCAGGGGATAAGAGGGGAGAGGGATAAATTGGGAGATTGGGACTGACATATACACACTACTATATGTAAAATAGAAAACTAATAAGAACCTGCATAGGGAACTCTACTCAATACTCTGAATGGCCTATATGGGAAAAGAATCTAAAAAAAAAAAAAAAAACAGTGGCTATATGTATAACTGATTCACTTTGCTGTACACCTGAAACTAACACAACACTGTAAATCAACTATACTCCAATAAAAAGTTTAAAAAATATTTTTACTGAATAAATTAAGGGAGGAACAAATGAACTGAATCATTTGCAAGGTGCTCATTTAGGTCCCTGCGTGGGGGAGTAGATATAAAAATCAGTTAAACTTGGACCCTGCCTTCTAGGTTACAGATACTTAATAAAGATGCTGTTAGGACACATTTGAACCAAGACTGAAAGAAGCAAGACTTGTTGAAATGGCAGTAAGGACACTGAGGCTGAGGGAACCACATAAACGAAAAAGGGACAAAAGACAAAACAGGGCACGGATAAGTGTACAGAAAAGGAAATGTCCCATTTTGCTCAACCTGAAGATGTATTAATGAGAATAGTGAAAAATTAGGTTGGATAAAGCAAGATTCTAGGTGGCAGGTTAACAAACCTGGACTCTTAGTTTTATGCCAGTCTTCCTCAAAGCAGAGCCACCTGATCACCTGAGTCAGAATCACCTAGGGTTTTAACAGAGATTCTCAGGCCCCACGCCAGAGGTATCCTACCTGAAGGTGAGAGGTGACCTGCACTTTTAATAAAATCCCAGTAATTTATGCACACTAACAACTGAGAAACTGCTGTAGATAATGCAAAATGAAGAACTTTCTAAGCAAATAAGTGACAAAAGGATGCTTGAGAAAAATTAATGTCATCAAAATGTGCAGTGGGAGTAGGAGATTGGAGAGCAGAGAGATTGCAGGTAGTACCACCAGTTAGAAAGCAATTGACCAGATGATGATGATGGGGATGCGAAAGAAAGTATAATGTATTAAGTAGTGGGCCTCAGGAGACCAGTGACAGAAATCTTATTTATCACTCCAGCTCAGAATCTGGTCATGGCAGACCACTGCATACTGAATAATTTAACCAATATTCTAAGACCTCCTCTCTAACCCACCGTCATTACTCCTCTATTCAAATTCTCCATTCTGGAACTTCACATTCACCCACCCCCTGCCTCCACATCTTCATTCATGCCAGCCTGGAATGCCCTCTTTCTTAAGGGTCCATTACTTCTATGAGGCCTTTTCCGTTATGAGCCCAGAATGACTACTCTCTCTCCTTCAATCCTGTAGGACATACTATCTTTATCACGTATCTGGTACTTAGCATATGCTGTTTTCTATTGCTATTTTCTCGTAATCCTTACGCTCTCTTTATTAGATTGTAGGATTCTTGAGTCCAGAAACACACCACATCCATTTTTGTAAATCCTGTGCACAGAGCATGTATATGTGGTGAGATAAGTATATGTGGATGACAGTGATGAAGGTGATTAATATAGCAATGATGATAACCTAACTAGTTGACGACCTGATATTTTCTAAAGCAACACCACCAACACACAGATAACACTTTCTGGATGCTTAGAATGTGTCAGGCACGTTTCTATGTGCACTTAGTATATGTTAGGCACTTTTCTATACCCACTCATTTAATCCTCAGAACTGTATGAAGTAGGTACTATTATTATTTCCATTTTAAGATAAACTGAGGCCCAGAAAACTTAACTAACTTGCTCAAAATCACATAGCTAGTAAATGGTGAAGTTGGGATTTGAACACTGGCAATGTGGTTCCAGAATTCCTTTTAAAATCACAACCTCCAGAATCTCTATCTCAGAACCTTATTTCTTTCTTTCATAGCCCTTACAATTTGAAATTTTAAAAACTTTTTGTTGTTTAAAACGTTTTGTTGTTAATATATGGCTCCCTAGTAGATGGCAAGATCCATAATTATAGGGATGAGTTAATTTTGTTCAGTGCTAAATACCTAATGCTGGGCACACAGTAGATGCTTCATAAATATACATTTTGTAAATAAATGAATGAATGAAAAAATAAGGAGGGAGGAGGAGAAAGGAATAGAGGAGTGAAGCAACAGACACCATTATGAATAAATAAGGTCTACGGAAGTTTTTTATTGCTGCAGATTTCAGACAGATGGCTTCTCAGAGAAAGGCTTCATCAATATATAAATATATTTTGAAATGTTGAAAGAAAAAGTCCATTTTGCAAGGTGCTGGGACCAGGTGTCTCTATTTTAGCAAATCATTGTATTCAAGAACAGGAAGCAGAGCTTGGTGATACAGCACTACACTAGGGAATTGAAGACCTGGCTGAGTTCCACAGTTTCCACTAAGGCACACCTGTGTGCAGCTATGTTGGGGGAAAAACTGTCTTTGTTCACAACTTTCCTTTTGTTGACATGGAGCTAGAATGGGGTAATCTAGGCCAAATTCAAATTTTCAGTTCAATGCATCAGAATAATGGCTTATTAGAGTTGGAATTGGTTCTGGAGCTCACTGTCTCCAGAGATTTTCAAACTGCTTTTAGCCACAGTACTCCTTCTTCAAAGAAAATCTTATGGAGTAATAGGGTAGTGGGGGAGGGGCAGGTGGGGGAGGACGGACGCACAATATGTAAAACAGATAAAAGCAAAGCTGCCCAGGATGGTTGTGTCATGAATGTGTATGCCTGTGATTTGAGGGCCACAAAGTTCAAATCTGCTACAGGTCAACCACCACTTGACGTAATTTTTAAATATATGCTTTATTGAGATAATAGTTCACATACCACATAATTCATCTGTGTAAAGTATACAAATCAATGTTTTTTGGTATATGTGCAGAGATGTGAAACCAACACCACCATCAGTATTAGAACATTTTTGTCACTCCCAAAAGAAACCCATACCCATTAGTAGTCACTTTCCTCCCTCCCCACCAGTCCTTGGCAACCGCTAATCTATTTTGTCTCTCCAGATTTTCCTATTCTAAACATTTCATGTAAATGGAATCATGCAATATGTGTGTGGTCTTTTGTGACTGGTTTCTTTCACTTTGCACCATGTTTACAAGGTTCATCCCTGTTGCAGTATGTGTCAATACTGCTTTCCTTTATATGGCTAAGTAATATTCCATGGTATGGATATAGTACATTTTACTTATTCATTCATTAGTTGATGGACACTTGGGTTGCTTCTACTTTTTAGGTATTATGAATAAAGCTGATATAAATATTCAGGTACAAGTTTCTGTGTTGACATATGTTTTCATTTCTCTCAGTTATATGACTAGGAGTGGAACTGTTGGGTTATATAAACTCTTATGTTTAATCTTTTGAGGAACTGCCAGACTGTCTTCCAAAACAGCTTCAACATTTTATATTCCCACCAAGTGTATGAAACTTCCAATTTCTCCACATCTTCAACAATACTTGTTATTATCTGTCTTTATCATCATAGCCATCCTAGTGGGTGCAAAGTGGTATCTCATGTTGGTACTGATGTGCACTGATGGCTGATGATATTGATAGTTTTATCATGTACTCATTGGCCAGTTGTATATCTTCTTTGGAGAAATGTCTACTCAGATCCTTTGCCCATTTTTAAATTGGCTGCCTTTTTATTATTGACACGTAAGGATTCTTTACAAGTCCCTTACCAGATAGATGATTTGAAAATATTTGCACCTATTCTGTGGGTTTTTTCTTGCCTTTTTTACATCTTTTTTGAATTTGTTACAATATTGCTTCTGTTTTATGTTTTGGTTTTTTGGCTGCAAGGCATGTGGGATCTTAGCTCCCTGACCAGGGATCAAACCCGCATTGGGAGGCGAAGTCTTAACCACTGGACCACCAGGGAAGTCCCAAGGTTATCTTTTCACGCTCTTAATTGTGATAAAATCTCATTAATTAATTAGGTTGCTTGTGCTTTTTGTGTCATATCTAAGAAATCATTGTCTAATCTAAGATCATAAAAATTTACTCCCATGTCTTCTTCTAAGAGTTTCTTAGTTTTAGCTGTTATGTCCAGGACTTGACCCATTTTGTATTAATTTTTGTATATGGTGATGATAGCATTTTCTTCTTTTTATTTCTATAAGCTCAGTATTAATTTCCCCCGTTTTATTTCATATTTTAGAAATCTGAGTTGTCTTTTTCTTGGTCAGACTAGCTAAGGGTTTGTCAATTTTGCTGTTTTCAAAGAAGTTTTTGTTCTGTTGATTTTCTCTCATTGTTTTTCAATCTCCCCTTGTTATTTTACAGAAACCTGTAGAAAGGGAAGAGTTTGGGGCTGAAGCAACAGCAGCTTCCTACGCATTCTTTCATTCAAATTACCACACATCAAGGATGGCCAAAGCCAGTCCTATTTCACACCTATTATCTTCTTTATTAATAGTGTCCAGTGTTATTCTCAAAATTTTCCTGATCAGATGGTAAGTTTTATGGTCACTCTACCAAGAACCCTGGTCTGAAACTGTGGATTTCCTCTAGGTTCTATCTAGCTTCCTCCTCCCAGCCCCTTCCTGTGTGAGTGTTCCTTGTGATCCTGGACTCAGGCATAAAATAAAGTAGAAAATTAAAATAAGGACAATACAAATATCTGATCAAAGAGACACTTGCAGTCCGATCAGTTGGAATAAAAAAAAAAAAGGCTTTTGAGAATGTTTGCCAACTAAGAAAAAAAAGTAAAACAGTTAGTCTTCACTTGTCTCTCTCTCTCTTACTCTGTTCTTTTCATTCTTTTATATACAAGTATAAACTGTGGTTAAGGTCATAGAGAAATGTCCCCAAGAACTGCTGTGGATGGAGCCGGGCTGTGCACTCCATTAGCCAGCTATGCCTGTGCACACACTCTTCCTTAATGAAGATGGCATGCCCTAGTACAATGACACCCTTTTGAAGGGGAAGTTATATCCCTTCCTTGAAAGACAGGCTCCAGGTCTAAGGGCTTAAGAAAAAACAGGGATCACACTACTCCATCTTGCTACCCGCCTCCCATACCATAATCAGTATACCCAAATCTGTCAGATGCCAATAATTCACTTTCCATTCTGCCTGTCCATTCCCACTCTGTCCTGTACCCGTACTCTCCAAGGAGCAGGAGATGGTTTGTGATTCTATCTACTTGAGCATCTCGGGTCTCCTAATAGGCTCTCTAACACAGCCAAAGGCATACATACAAAGACATTTTATCAGTTATTGAGGTCTAGTTCATTTACAACAGGCGTCAGGGAATTGTACATTCACTATTTCTAGAAGCATCCTGAAATAACCAAGGAGAATTAAACACTTTTTAATGTACTTTGTTTGAATCCTAAAATCTTCCGTTTGTACTTTATTAATCTAGAAATCAGATCTGCTGTGTTGGCCTGACTATTGCATGTTACTCACAAGACCTCATTTTCTTTTAACCAAATGTGACTCCCCCACCCCATCCCCCAGTTATACTGGTCTTTAGACTTTATTTAAGAGAGGATATTTTAGGAATTGAAGTTTTAAAACATTTTACAAGAACTTGTTTGTTAGTAAGAATTTGCTTGATATCAAAGTTAAATCACTATGAAAAATGTGGTATGTTCAGGTTTTTCACTGCAACAAAAATGCTCATTAAAAGTCAGAGAAAAATATTACTGCTGTTTTTGGCAATAAAACACAATGATGAAACAAAGCTTCCTTAACAATGTAAAGACAGTGGGACAGTGACTCAAAGCACTGGCAGATATGTTGATACTTAACGTAGTTCCCAGAATACCAGTTGACTTTATTCTTAGGAACACATTAAAAAATGGCAGTGATGGATTTTCAGCCTGGTTACACCTACCAGGAAAATGACGCAACCATTATTCACCTCTTCCAGCAATGGTTTTTACTGGCATCTCCTATGAGTTACACTTTGGCACTCTTCTAAACATCATCAGGCCACAAGCTCAGTCTAAATCAAATATTTTCACAAACTAAACAATCCAGTGCTAAAAAACTACCCAAGTTACTAAGACCCAGTGCTGTTTCCGTTCCAAGGAATGGCCTATTTTATAGGGGAAAAGTGCTTACTACATGAAAAGGGAAATGGTACTTTAACCCAAAAGAACCAGGCTGGCCAGAACATTAGAAAAACACTGTTAGGATCAAACTTCCACTGGCCACCAACTGACAGACATACCCATCACTGACCTTTTTCATTCTGTATCTCATGAGACCACATAATAGATTGTCTAGGCAAGTTAGTTCATTTAGTATTGGGTCAGTTAAGTTAGATTCATACAGAAAAAGATTTTGTTTCATAGACACAGCCTATACTCCTAGTTCTGGCTAATACTCTTGCAAATGTGAGCCACTATTCACATTATTATTATAAAAGAACAATTCCAAGTCCAAGTGCATGTCCTACTGATGACAGGTAAGTAGCATTATCTCCTCATGTGCAGAGTATCTGGATTTTCAAAAAGCTGAGGGAATGCACACAAGCAATGCTGGCAAGTCAACCTAACAAGCCAGTGAAATTTTCATTTTTCTACATTAAATATGGATATGCTAACGCATACTCCTTGTAGTTGCTCCAAGTTTCAACTTGAAACTAGTTACATAGTGCCTGGCACATAATAGGTGTATTGAAAAACACTTGTTTGAATGAGTGAATACAGAATATCTGGTTACCTTAAAGATCTGGAAAAACCATACCATGTCAAGTGCTATATAAGTAATATTTAGGAAGCCACAGGCAATTCCATTATACATTCTCCTTTCCCTTTAAAGACAAAGAACACTACTCTTTACTAGAGGAGCTTTGTAACTGGACTAACTGCTCAGCCCTACAGATCTCTGTCACTTCTGTTACCTCCATCAGTGGTCTTATCATGTAGGGCTTTATATAGGTCAACTGCTATTGGAACCACCATAGTACTACCTCCTCAATAACTGTAAATTCTTTGCCCAGAGGCATTAAATACAGCCATCATTTATTCATTTAACAAATCTGTATTGAGCTCCTACTGTGTGCCCAGTAATTTTAAGCACTGGGGCTATATCAGGGAACAAAAACTAAATCAAAACCCAAATCAGTCCCCAAATCTGTCCTTGTGGAGCCTATATTCTGAGAAGGGGGAAAATTAATAAATGTAACAAGTAAGTAAATTATAGAGTATGTTAGTTAATTAAGTGTGGTATGAGAAAAATAAGAGCAGGGTAAAGGAGACCAGGAGTTCTGAGACAGGACTGCAATTTTAAATAGCGTGGTCATGGTAGGCTTCATTAAAAAGGAGACATTTGAGTAAGGACTTGAGGAACTGCTGGGACAGAACCCCCGCCAATGCCTTGGTGGCAGCAATCCCACTAGGTATGCTCAAGGAACAGCAAGGAGGTCAGTATGACTGGAGTGGAGTAAGAGAGGAGATCAGACAGTAACAAAGGGGCCAGAGCATAGAAAGCCTGGGAAGCCATCATTGTAAAGACTTTGGCTTTTCTCTGAAAGAAACAGGAGACAGTGAAGAAAGCTTCTGAGGGGACAGCAGAATCAATTAGCTTAGGTTTTAAAAGGATCACTCTGGCTGGTGTGTTGAGAATATGAGGTAGGGAGGAGAGGGTGTAAAAAGGAGATGAGTCAGGAGGCTACCTACTTAGTAATCTAGCTGAGAGATGACGGCCTGGACCAGGGCAAAACAGTGAAGGTGGTGAAAATGAATTGAATTCTTGATATATTTTGAAGGTAAAGCCAACAGGGCTTCCTGACAGATAAGATGTGATGTATAATAGAAAAAGAGGAGGTATGACTTCATAAATTTTGGCTTTAGCAACTGGAAAAATGGGAGTTGTCAATGACTGATATGAAAAACGACTATGGGTGGGTATGTTTGGAGGAAGAGAAGCATCATGAATTCCATTTTCAACATGTTAACCTCATACAGTGAACTGCCATAATCCTCACTTTACAATCCCAGTTCATTCTCCTTAGCATACATTTATTTGTAGATTAAAAATAAATCTATGGCCTTTTATTTTTTAGGCACTCTAGCTAGAACTGTATTGAAAACCTTATACAAAATAACTTTTATTCATTAAAGCCAACATTTCTCTCACTGCAGTAACTGGAAATTCTAGCCTACCAATTTAAGAATTAAGAAACGTTCCTGATTGCCTTTCACTTACCAAAGCCAAATGTGTTTATAGCTTCTTGTCCCCTAGATTCAAGAACAATTTGGGCAGGATGAAATGGCTCTGGAATTAGACTAAGAAGACCTGTAGGTCAAATCTCGGCGCTTCCACTTACCTGTGCTGTGATGGGACCTTAACATCTTTAGATCTTATTGGTGACAGTATAAAACGGAGAAAATACCTACTTTATAAGGATGGCGTGAGATTAAATGATGTAAGTGAAAAAGTTTCATGGATTGTAAAGAGTTATGTCAATGTTAGAAGCTATTAATATTATTGTCCACAGCTTTTCTATTGTTTTTGCTCATTCATTTATTCATTCATGCATCCCATCATCTTACAAAAAGGAATGAATGTAGATAAAGTTCTTTGAATTATCTCTTAACAAACTGGTGGAAGACTTCTGAGAAGCTTTCTGGGGGTTTCTTCACCATTTTCATCTAATACCCTTCTAAGAGCTGCCTAGACAATGGTTACAAAAATGACTTGTCTTACACAGGTCTGATTCCATTATAATGAATTCTGCAACAAAACATTCACTAAGCAGAAAGGACAAAAAAGCCCCAGTAAAGTAATAGGAAGCAGCATGGTAAAGCAGAAACAGCAATGAAAAGTGGGCCATGTTATTATACATTATTGGAAGAGTCAACTGGACTGTTCGAAAGTGCTGGGGTAGGAACAGAGCAGACTCTTAAGACGTAACCTGTAGGAGATGAGAATGATGACATATGGCAGGAGAGGAAAAAGAGATGGCAGTGGGATTAATATCAAGGTCGTGGCCCTAACTATTGTCACTTTAGTTTGCAAGAACTTTGGCTTGCCCTTGATTGCCCTCCATTCTTATTTATGAAGTGAAGGTATGCAGGTGGTCTTCCACAACTATATCACCATATGCAGAGAGCCTGGGAATTCTGTTTACAAAGGAAGGTAGGTGCCCAGTTTTTAGAGGTGGAGTCTAGGTTTCTTATGAATCTTAGTGAATTAGCATTAGAACAGGTAGGGTCCTGTGTTCTTAAAGAAACCAACGAATAAACAACAAAACCCTGTGGGAAATAATGTCAAGCTTTAACAGCTTTTCCCTAACTGACTGAAGGAGTCTGGAAGACCCAAGAGGATTCTTTAGTAATTCTTTCTCCACCATGCTCTCAGACCCAATTTTATTATGGCACTTCTTATTGGGTACCATAATGTACTGATGGGGTATCTTCTGACACAAAGTATGAACTCCCTCAAGGTTGGGAAGATATTTTACTCATCCTTGTAAAACAGGGCCTCTGGCACATATGTAACAGAAGGTCAATAAAAGTCACTTTTGGGCTTCCCTGGTGGCGCAGTGGTTGAGAATCTGCCTGCCAATGCAGGGGACACGGGTTCGAGCCCTGGTCTGGGAGGATCCCACATGCCGCGGAGCAACTCGGCCCGTGAGCCACAATTACTGAGCCTGCGCGTCTGGAGCCTGTGCTCCGCAGCGGGAGAGGCCGCGATAGTGAGAGGCCCGCGCACCGCGATGAAGAGTGGCCCCCGCTTGCCACAACTAGAGAAAGCCCTCACACAGAAACGAAGACCCAACACAGCCATAAATAAATAAATGAAAATAAAAAATTAAAAAATAAAATAAAATAAAAGTCACTTTCCTGATTCCCTTTCTGCATACAGCTTTCCCTCCCAATCTTTTATTTCTGAATTGCTAATTCCAGAGCTCTTTCAGTGAGCTCTCATATATAGTTCATTATCCTTTTGTGTCATAGACTGCTCACATAAAATGGGTAATGCCAAGCAATTTCAAGGTAGGAAACCCAGCATTTCAGACCATGCATTTTCTCACGAATGGAATGCTTGCAACATAAGGGGACAGAATCATTCCAGCAATTCATCTGAATCGTCATTTAAGTTACACTACTGATGTCTTGAGAAGAGAAATTTCGGCTTCTAGTCCTTCTGAGTCACCTTCAGTGGTTTTTATTGCAACACCATCATTCTTGTAAACTCTCTCTTTTTTTTTTTTCAACATGCCATCATGCAAATATTCAAACACACAAAAAGGTGAAAGAATTTTACAATAAGCATCTGTATACCTATCACCTAGATTCTCTAATGAACATTTTCTTGTTTACTTGTTTCAATAACTATCTAGGGATGAAATGGGTCGCATCAAGAAAAAAAGGCACTTTTATTTTACTTATTGTTTATGATTTAAGAAATCAACAAAAATGTTAATAACAACCATATTTATTTATTGAGTCTTTATGTGCTAAGTCTCTTACCTACACTACTTTTAATCCTTACAAAATTCCTACAGGGAAACTGAGGTTTAGAGGGTTAAGGAACTTGGCCAAGTCCCAGAGCAGGTCTCTGAAAGCTAGACTTACACCAAAACGCACACTCTTTACCATTCTATACTAACCCTAAAAGCCAAAGGAGGAAAAAAACCAAACCAAACAAAATGTAAGGAAAATGTAATAGCTAAAAGAGAACACAGCTGAAAGGATTTTATTTCACAGAGCTGTATGCAGGGTCCATTAAGCGAGGAGGCTGCAGTGAAGGGCAGGTATTCTGCGGAACTTCACTCCCAGGGTGGGTTTAGCAACAGCAGCAGCAGTTGCTCACGCACAAAACTTTTAGGCCTTCCTTGAAGGACAGTATTCATATTTCTATCAAAGATTATAAAGGAATGAATTCTAGTCAGGCTTTAAAAAGTCTAGACGAGTTGCTGCCAGCAGTCCCCACATGCAGACAACCAACTGTCACTTAATCCCCAAACTCTTCCTTCTGCTTTTGGCACTGCAATAGCTAGGCGTCTGCAGAGCTAGGTTCTAGTTCAGGATCTAGCAGATTACCCTTATCATTCGCTTTCTAGGATTCAGTTTCCAAATAGAAAAGCCCTGAGACTGCTCCCAGGAGCAACTGATAGACTATTTGTGAAATAGAAACATGAGGAATTATTATTAAGGAAACACAGTATGTTAGCTACTGCTCATTGGTATACGGCTTTTTATCAGTCACTATCAAATAAGAAATGATGCTAAGAAAATCGCCAAAATATTATGCAGAGGAAGGAGTAGATTACTTGCCCTTTTCCTCGTCTCCTCCCCAGCTGATTGATCAAAGTGTAGTTCACCAAGGAGCTATGTCATTAATGTCATTGTTAATATTTATTACATTGGAAAGCAAAGTGCAGCTTACCAAGATGGGGACATTTTGGGGAGAACAGAGTATCAGAAAATAACACGATGTAATAGCTGAGAGACCGTGAATCAGCTGCCAGGGCTGAGTATAAAGTTGGTAACCGACAAAAATGAGAGAGGAAAGGGAAAGGACAACACATCTCTTCTGCATAACAATTTTGCTGAGCTGGGACTAGCACAATTTATTCACTTTGCCTTCTTAAAACAACAAAGCCTAGCAGAAACGAGAGTAGAAAGTTGTTTATAAATCTTTCAATGTGATGGATGTCTGAGTCCAGGCTCATATTGTCCTCTTGTTTCTTACAGGAGTCATACCCAACTCTATACAAAGCAGGTTACATGTTAAACAAAAAAAAAATCTAGGTTTTACTATTCAAAATATTATTTGTAAATATCTGATAGCATCAACTTTCATTTTCAGTCTTAAAGTAGATCAAACAAATATGTAAAGAATTATTTTTGAGATATAGGACAGATGTGATTCTTAACTCCAAATTCATTTACGTATCCCAGTTAACAAATCTTATGACTAGTCGAATGCTGTTTGTGCATATCTGTGTTGAAATTACTTTTTAAAATTTAACTTATCATGACTTGCCTTCTACTTCGCATATAGTCTAAGAACCTTTTCACAGTTTACTCCAACTCCTCCTCTCTCAGCTTTTGTATCATTATTGTCATACATTACACTTCCACATAGTTGTAACACCGCAATTACAGTTATTATTTTAGCTTCAAACAGTCAGTAGTCCTGGAAGAGATTTAAAAGTGGCGGGTGGGGAGTCCTTTACAGTTACCCACATAATTATCATCCTCAGTGATTTATTCTTTTGGTTAGATGCAGATTTCTACCTGGTATCATTTTCCATCTATCTAAAGAATTTCCCTTAATATTCTTTGTAGTGCAGGTCTACTGGTGATGCATTATTTCAGATTTTGTGTGTCTGAAAAAAAATCATTATTGTGCCTCAGTTCTTAATTTTTTAACATATTTTTTTAAATTAATTAATTAATTAATTTGGTTGCGTCGGGTCTTAGTTGTGGCATGTGAACTCCCAGTTGCGACATGCATGTGGGATCCAGTTCCCTGACCAGAGATTGAACCTGGGCCCCCTGCATTGGGAACACAGAGTCCCATCCACTGCGCCACCAGGAAAGTCCCCTCAGTTTTTTTTTTAACATCTTTATTGGAGTATAATTGCTTTACAACGGTGTGTTAGTTTCTGCTTTATAACAAAGTGAATCAGTTATACATATATATATGTTCCCATATCTCTTCCCTCTTGCGTCTCCCTCCCTCCCACCCTCCTTATCCCACCCCTCTAGGTGGTCACAAAGCACAGAGCTGATCTCCCTGTGCTATGCGGTTGCTTCCCACTAGCTATCTATTTTACGTTTGGTAGTGTATATATGTCCATGACACTCTCTCACTTTGCCACATCTTACCCTTCCCCCTCCCCATATCCTCAAGTCCATTCTCTAGTAGGTCTGTGTCTTTATTCCCATCTTGCCACTAGGTTCTTCATGACCTTTTTTTTTTTCCTTAGATTCCATATATATGTGTTAGCATACGGTATTTGTTTTTCTCTTTCTGGCTTACTTCACTCTGTATGACAGACTCTAACTCCACCCACCTCACTACAAATAACTCAATTTCGTTTCTTTTTATGGCTGAGTAATATTCCATTGTATGTATGTGCCACATCTTCTTTATCCATTCATCCGATGATGGACACTTAGGTTGCTTCCATGTCCTGGCTATTGTAAATAGAGCTGCAATGAACATTTTGGTACATGACTCTTTTTGAATTATGGTTTTCGCAGGGTATATGCCCAGTAGTGGGATTGCTGGGTCGTATGATAGTTCTATTTTTATTTTTTTAAGGAACCTCCATACTGTTCTCCATAGTGGCTGTATCAATTTACATTCCCACCAACAGTGCAAGAGCGTTCCCTTTTCTCCACACCCCCCTCAGTTTTTTAAAAGCTATTTTGTTTGGATATAGAATTCTAGGTTGACATGTTCTGCTGTTCTGTACCTCAAAGATGCTGCTTCACTGTCTTTTGGCTTGCATTTCCAACAAGAAGTTAGCAGCAATTAATTTATCTTTGTGTCTTTTTTCCTCTGATTATTGTAAAGATTGTGTCTTTATCAGTGGATGTAAAAATTTGACATTGGTACAGTTTTTTTCCTGTGTCTGGTGCTTAGGGTTCTTCTTGGATCTCTTGGGTTTATCGTTTTCATCAAATAAGGAAAATATTCAGCCACCATTTCTTAAAAAAACTTTTCTGTCTCAGCCTGTCTCTCCTCTCCTTTAGGTACCACAATTACACATTCACTAGGCTGACTGAAGTTTCTCACAGCTTACTGATGCTCTGTGTTCCTTTTCTTCCCCTCATCTTTTCTTCTGTATGTTTTATTTTGGATAGTTTCTATTGCTATGTCTTAAAGATCACTAATATTCCCCACAGTGTCAAATCTGCTGTGAATTCCATTCAGTTGTTTTTTAATCTCAGATATTGTACTTTTCATTTCTAGAAGTTCAATTTTCAAATATTTTTCATGTTTTCCCTCAACATGTTCATGCTTTTCCCTACCATCTTATACAGATGACATAATCTATAATAACTGTTTTAATTTCCTTGTCTAATAATTCTATCATCTTTGCCATTTCTGGGTCTGTTTGTACTGACTAATTTTTCCTCTTATCATGGGTCATATTTTCTTGCTTCTTTTCATGTCAGTTTCTACTGGATGCCAGACATTATGAATTTCACTTTGTTTGAATCAAGGTATTTCTATACACAATGTGTCAATGTCTTCACCTATAAAGAGAGCATCAAATTAAATAACATCTAAGGGCTCTTCCAGTTCTAAGATTCTAAGAGTTTAAGAATAACAGTAATTCTCAGGGTGGTTATACTACTTAAACTAGTCTAATGAACTTTTCCCTGAAACAGACTGTGATTGGTGGTGCAGCTGTGATTCTATGCAGCACTGAAAGATGCAGAACCAGACTCTAGGTGTTCTGAGTCCAACCAGCACTCACCAAAACACCTAACATTAGAAGAAAACCAGAAAACCATATTTATTCTATATATAAATAGGCAAACAATATGATAAAGGGTTAATAATACTCTTTATAGAGTTCTTATAATGATAAACATCTACTATGACCCCAATAGATAAAGAGGTAAAAGATACGCAAAAGCATATGCTTTGTTTATGAAATATCACTTTTGAACGACTGGAATGTGTTAAATGGTTTCCAATCACTCAAACTAAAAATCTTGGTAATCTTTTTTGATTCATCTCTGTCCATTAACCCTCATATATTTAATATATCACCAAGTCCTTGAAAATGTGTTCTATGTTATTCTCACTTCTCTTTTCTTGTTGCCTCTAGTCTAATCATGGCCCTTACAATCCTGAATAAACAACAGCAACAGTAGTAACGGCAGAAGCTAACAATGACTGAGTGCTTATTGTGGGGACCATTTCACGTGCTTTAAACATATTATCTTATCTCATCTTCACAACAACTCTAAGCAATAAGTAGCAGAATTATGTCCCAGTTTACAGATGAGAAAATTTAGAAGCCTGCTAGTAAGTGACAGAACCAGTATTCAAGGCAGTCTGACTCCAGTGGTTGGGCCTTTGGTAATAACTAGTACTGCTTCCTAGTAGAAACTATGGTTGCCTTCTAACTGGGTCTTCCTGTTTGTAGTCACTCCCCAAATGTACTCTTTACACCTGGGCAGAGTGAACCTTAGAAAACACACATTCCTATGCACGTCTCCATTCCTTCCGTCACACTATCTCAGAATGAAGTCCAACCTTTAACATTATATTAACAGCCCTTTCTACTCTGAAGGCCACTTTTCCTGCAGCCTATTTCTCCTGACCCACATACGATATTGCTCAAAGTCGTCCAGCTATATCTGGCATTCTTATACTTTCTTGTTCACATTGTACCTCCTTCTTGTGATATCCTTCCCCACATTTTTTGCTGGGGAAATGCCCATTTATCTTTCACAGTCTGCCCTAAATGTTACCTCTTCTTACAAGTCTTGCCTGATATCTCCTCCATCCCTACAGGCAGAACTGATTACTTCCTCCTCTCTGCTCCACATCCCTTTATTCATACATCTGTTACTCACTGTGCTGTTATTTAAAAAAAATTCCCCAACTAGCTCATAGACTCCTTTATTATCTTCCATTGTAAATGTACATTAAACATCTATTGGATGAAGTAAATGTCCGCAGCATCCCAAAACATAGATTCTTCCTCTCCCCGGCAAAGAATAGCTTTTAGATATAATAAAAAGAACATGGCAGTTTCAACTTGATGATAAGAATCACCTGGGACACTTACTAAACTACTGATTCCTGGGGCCTTCTCCAGACCTACTGAATCAGAATCTCTGGAGATTTTTAACCAGTTTTCATGAGCATCCCTGGTGATTATCATCATCAAGTTTAGAAAACACCCACTTACACATATATGTATGTTATATTACATGTAATCAAATAAAAAGCAAGGACAATAAAAAAATGAAAAGCAGTCAGACCTTAGAATGAAGCAGAATAATCCACAATCAATCACTGAATTCTAGAACTGAAAGGGAATTTAACTTATCACAACTCCCTTGCTCTAACTCTCCCATTGTACATAGGAGGAAACTAAAGCCCACAGTGGAAAAGTGACTTGACCAAGATTCTATCATTAGTGGTAAAGCAAATTTTATAGCAATTTCTCTGATGCCTAGTTCAGATTTATTCCCATAAATCACAGTGTGCAAGTTCCAGTTTAGTTTACATTTATGGAAAAATCCAAAGGAAATTTAGAAAATTATCCATTATAAACTGCCAAAATATATTTAAGCATACAGTTTTCCTTATCTAAGGAATAAACTTTAATAAAGAAAACCTTGTAAATTAACATATGGTAGCAAATTCCAGCAGTGATAACTACTGTGATGTTTGGTGGGTATATACTAAGAGCCAAGCATAAGTGGTTTTTTTTTTTTAAACATAATTTCATCTAGGCCTCACAATAAGCTTATGAATTACAGAGCATAATCCCAAATTTACTGATGAGGAAACAGGCTCAGAAGTAAAAAGTCTGGCTGTCTTTCAGAGCCATGGCGTGGTTGTGCCAGGATTTGAGTCCAATTCTTCTGGCCATTCTGTACTCCTTGCTATGCTACAGCACTTCATTTAGAAAATCACTAATAGTGTAACTGCTGACACCATGCAGTAACTATTTATTGCATTGAAATAGAGGCAAATTTCAGTACATCTGAGAAATATCCTGATACTGATTTTGGCAAGCAAAAATTTTACAATGAAACTTGGTAAAGGCATCTGCCTTTTCTTCTAGATTGCCACCGTAGTATGAAACACAATAAAATAAATTTATATTTAAGACAAATAATGAAAACATAAAGTTATGTTTTAAATAATCAAGTTTTGTAGAGTTATTTTTAAATGATCTGGATCAAGTCCAAATCCCCATATGACACTCAGGTTAAAATTACCCTAGCCCACGAGACTTCCTTTTCATACTGAAACACTTTTAAAAGAATAATAAATTAAAATAAAAGATTTTTCTTGGAGTTATTTTTCTCTAGTGAAATCACATTAGCCTACACAGACTATAAGTAATCTCTAAGTGTAAATCTATGTACTCCCCTGAATTTGTCATTTCATTTATTCTTGTTTATTTAATCAAGGAAGAGTGGAAATTAAGTTAAGTACTAAGAGGCCCCCATATACAGAGAGAAAAGGCCAATATTTTCTTGGGTCTTTTTTCTGGGATAAAAAATGGGCTGTTTGGAGTCTATACTTTTTTGATAGGATGCCAACATATTAAAATAAACTGTCCCTACCTAGCTTTACATTTATGTAACCTATCATTCAGGTCCTGAGATGCTTTGACATCTATGATATTTTACCACCAAACAAGAGGAAGGCATGAAAACATTTTCACCTTTAACTTATGCTCCAGGCTACTAACCAGTCCATACAATAAAACATATTAAGCACGTATCTTAAACATATGTTTGAACAAAACATATTAAACACGTAAAAGGAATTCTGCTGTCTCCACTTGATATACAGAGTGAAGTAAAGATGCTGAACTCAGTATCAGGCTGAGTTCTTATTTAATTCATTAGGCAGAGGGAAAGCATTGAAGGTTTTTGAACAAAGGAATGATATGGCCCTAAATAAACTTTAGGATAATTACTCCCTGGCTGCTGTGTATATTGGACTGGTTTAAAATGAGAAGATGAAGGCAGTTAGGAGGATATTGATGCACAGTGGTAAGGGCCACGTGGGTGGAAATGAGGCACTCAATAAGAGAAACTTTATTTCATTATTATCATTGCCATAGACATTATCATTTACTGAACACTTCTGTGTACTAAGAATTGTGCTGAGCACTTTACTTCCTCATTTATCCTCACAAGTCTCAAAAAGCCCCCCAAACTTTTTGTGACCCTAAAAAAGTTATGAAAAGCTAAGAACTGCTACTCTTATTCCCATTTTATAGATGAGTAAATTGAAGTGTAAAGAAGAAATACACCCAAGGACACAATTAATAAGTGGTAAAGCCAGGATCATGAATCCAGACTGCTAGCCTAATGCAAAGGCAGGATGTACTATAGACATACAGTCTGGGTTGGAATCTTGGGTTCATCACTTACCAATTGCATGATCCTGGGAAAATAACTTAAACAAAAAAAACCCTGTGCTTCAGTTTCCCCTTTTGAAAAATAGGAATAAGAATAGTATCTATATTTTATGGGGTTTAGAGAGAACTGAGATAATGCTCATATAGTACTCACCATACTTAGCTAATAATAAGTATATAATAAATGACTGTTATCGTCGTCATCATCATTATCATTTTGAGTCCTGAGATATGGACTCCTGAAATTCTTACGCATCACCTGGTATCCTTCCTCCATCTGAATTTTTTATGGAAAAATTTAATCAAACCTATTCTATAAGAACATTATTTCTGGAAAGAATTCTTTTTTTAAGTTTATAGAAAGACTAGGAGACCTTTTAGCCCATTTTACTAGTGTTAAGATAGAAACTAAAGTCAGATTATGCTAAGACAACTGATTTAGAAAATAAAAAACAAAACATCCACCACAAAACAATTCCTGCTCTGAAGTAGAAGACTGCTTAGAAAGTTGTTTTAGGGTAGTGAAATTATTCCTGTAACAAATAAATACATGTCAGTGATAACTGGACCCAAAGCATTGTTTTTGTTTGTTCTTTTGTCCATTAATTCTTAGTATATCAGTAACTTTCTAACATAGCTATTTGAGAATTAAATGAGATCATGCATGTAATAACACAATACTGTACCTGCTAAATGGTAAGCAGTTAATGAATATTATCTACTGCCATCATCAGCGGCACTATTAACAACACCTGATTCTCGAGAATTTTAAGATAAACATTCAGTTTAAAAGTCTGCTCAATTCTATCATTTCTGCCAAAACTATACCACAAATAAAGTACTAACAAAAATCGATCAACCAGCTAATAAAATATACATAATTTATTTGATGTTTATTATATTTTACATAGAAAGTTAATTTGTATATTTTTATATAACTAATTCATTCAGCTTATTGCAAAAGTCTTATGTATATTTGCAGCAGTAAGAGGTTTTATAACTAAAGGTACATTGCATTCTTAAAATATTTCTTTAATCTGTTTAAATGAATTCATTTCCCATAGAGCACCGCGTAGGGGAATTCAGCTTGAGAGTGTTAAGTTAGAACGTCAGCATTCATATTCAAATTCTAATCTAAGAGTAGTTTTTCCAGCTTTAAGAAGATATATTTGACATATAACATTGTGTAAGTTCAAGGTGTACAACGTGATGATTTGATATATGTATATACTGTGAAATAACAACCACCAATAAGATTAGTTACCACATCCATTCTCTCACATAGTTATCAGTTTTTGTGTCTGTAGTGAGAACATTTAAGATCTACTCTCCTGGCAACACTCAAGTATACAATACAGTGTTAACTACAGTCACCATGCTGTACATTAGATCTCCAGAACTTATTCACCTTATGACTAGAAGTTTGTACCCTTTGACTACCATCACCCGTTCCCCCAACCCCTTTCTAAATGTATTTATATAATCGCTTTTGAAGCCTGAAAGATGATTATTTGAAAATTATTCAATGTGACAGACACATTAAGCATACACTTTGGACTTTTTACTTTTAAGACATCTGTATGATATTTCGTACAGATTTTCTAGTGAAGTAGCCTATTAAAAAACTAAAGCACTGTAGTTAAGAATCAGAAGGCTTGGGTTTCAACTTAAAATGTACAGCAAGTTAATTAATCAACCTTAGACAAATAAAAACTGATTTCCATTTTTTTTTTCATTTTAAAATGATGGTGGAGATGTATTTACTTTCTGAATACCTTTAGATTATGGAACTATTGAAAGTAGTGCAGATAGAAATAAGATTTTAAATAGTATATTCTAAAATAACAAAAATATATTTGTTTCTACAAAAATGACATATGGCTTTTCATTAATCTCAACATTTCTGGGAAATATCATTTTTTGAGAAGGAGAAACAAAGTGTAGTGTCTGAACAGCATTTCTCAAAGCGTAGTCCACGGACCCTTTGAGGTCTCAGAGACCCTATCAAGGACTCCTTAAGGTCAAAACTAATTTTGCAATAAAGCTAAGACATAATTTGTCTTTTTCACTATGTTGACATTAGACTGATGGTGCAAAAGCAATGAGGGTATACCTTAGGATTAATACAGGCAGTAGTACCCAAATGAGCTAGTTTTCCACCATACACTTACAGTAAAAAATGAATCAAATAACAGTTTCATGTAAGAATGTTCTTGAAGAAACGGCAAAAATTATTCATTTTATTAAATCCTGACCAATAAACCTGTATCTTTTTAATATTCAATGTGATGAAATGGGAAGTATGCACAAAGCACCTGCACTGTATACCAAAGAATGATAGTTGTCTTGAGGGAAAGCAGATGTGCAGCTGAACTGCATGCTATACTAGCTGGTTTCTTTATAAAAAATTTTTTATTTGAAAGAGTGATTGAAAAAACTATGGTTATTCAGAACTGGGTATTTCACAAATATTTTCTCTAAAATAAACTGCTCCTTAAAGGGAAACAACAGACAGTATTAATTGTCAATAATGAAATTTAAACTTTTAAGAAAAACTGGCATTTTGAAAAACTTGTATTTGCTATCATGAACCTGATAGCTTCCCAATATTTAGACTTTTCTGACGAGATAAGTAGTAATATTAAAAAATATGCATTTTGATGTTATGTAATAAAATGTGTCCACTTTTGGAAGATCTGCATAACTAAGTAAATAAATATTTTCCAAATGACCAATGCATGATGTTACAAAATCATGCATGGATAAAAGGTTCAATAAAAGTTAAGACAAACTAATGAACTGTAACATAACAGAATAAGCAAAGTCCATTGCTATGGCTTCAAATTCCATATTGTAACTAACCTTTTAAGAAATTACAGTGGTTAAACATAGAGTTGACATATGATCCAGCAATCTCCCTCCTAGGTATGTTCTCAAGACAAATGAAAACATATATCCACACAGATACATGCACATGAATGCTCATAGCAGCACTATTCATAATAGCCCCAAAGTGGGAAAAAACCAAAGGTCCATCAACTGAATAATGCATTAAAAATGTTATACATATATGTACACAACAGAATATTATTTAGCAATAAAAAGGAATGAAGAACTGATACAGGCTAAAACAGAGATGAACGATATAAACATTATGCAAAAGGATACACTCATAAATGATTCTATTTATATGAAATGGCCAGAACTGACAAATCTGTAGAGAAACAAAGTAGATGAGTGGTTATCTGGGGCTGAAGGGGATAGGAGAACTGGGAGGTGATGGTTAAGGGGTAGGGGGTTTCTCTTTGGAGTGACGAAAATGTTCTAAAATTGATTATGGTGATGGTGGCACAATTCTGAACATACTAAGAGTCACAGAATTGCATATTTTAAATGGCTTAATTGTACGGTATGTGGATTATATCCGAAAAAAACTGTTAAAAATATAAAGTCAATAAAGTAGACAAAAAAGAAACTACCATATCTCAAGTTTTATTGTCTATCAAAGAAGAACACCCACAATTATCTTAAAGGTTATTAAAGTACTCCTTTTTCTGACTACATATCTTTGTGAGGCTGGATTTTTCTTCCTATACATCAACCAAAACAAATATTGCAACAGATTGAATACAGAGCAGATATGAGAATCTAGCTGTCTTCCCTTAAGCCATACATTACAGAGATTTACAAAAAATTATGACAATGCCAGTAATCATTTTTGTTTTCGAAAATATAATTACTTCGTAAAAATTGTTATTTTAAGCCGGGGCAAATTGCTACAATAGTGTTAACACTAACCTTCAAATTTAAATTGGATACACAATAAGCAATCTCTAACACTTTCTCTGTACCATGTCTTCCCTCAAAAGATACACTTAGGATTTTTGATGCATTGTTTGACTCTGGAAAAGATGCCTAGGTTTGTCTGGGTTTGGTAGCTTGCTGCTGCCTTTTTGAGTCAGTAAGAATATGTCATTGGTCATTATCATCAAGTGGAAAGAAGACAGAGACCATATTCCTATGTGGTTGTGTTAGGCAGAATAACGGCTCCCTGAAGATGTCCATGTCCTAATCCCCAGAACCTGTGAACTTGGACATGGCAAAAGGGATGTGGAGAAGTGATTCAGGTTACAGATCTTGAAATGGGTAGATTATACTGGGTTATTTGGGTGGGCCCAATCTAATCACATGAGTTCTTAAAAGCTGAGAATTATTCATTGCTGTGGCTAGAGAGATGCAATGACAGAAGAAAGGTTATAGAGATATGATTTAAGAAGGATTTGACTTGCCATTGTTGACATTGAAGATGGAGGGAGGAAAGCACGAGCCATGGAGTGTAGGAGGCTTCTAGAAGCTAGAAAAGGCAAGGAAATGGATTCTTCCCCTAGGACCTGCAGAAACAACTAGAGCCCTGCTGACACCTTGATTTTAGTCCAGTGAGACACTTGTATCAGACCTCTGATAACAGAAGAGAAAGATAATACACTTGTGTTGTTCTAAGCTATTTAATGTGTGGTAATGTGTTACAGCAACAACAGAAAACTAATACAGTGGTAATGTCATTTTTCTTCCAAAACTGGTTGAGGGATATTTAGCATAAAGTTAATAGGAAGTTTCAGCTTCAAATACTCTTGCTTGCACAGGACATTTTTCGAGACCCTGAACCTAATTTTATTGATTTATTTTTTTGAATTTTATTTTATTTTATTTTTATTATTATTTTTATACAGCGCCTGAACCTAATTTTATATTTGTAATTTGTTCTTTCTAAAAAGGACCAACCTCAGATTCCAGAAAACCTATATCTACCCCCTGGAAAATGCTAAAAACAATATTAGAGGAATTTCCCCCATGGAAATACACTCAAATTCCACAGGTTCACAAATATATTCTAAGATTATTTGGGGAAGGGGGAATCTAGAGTTCATGTGAATATAGTTCCATGAGGAGAGAGAAGCCTTGGGAAAAAAATGAGAAAGATGGGAAGTTAACTTCAGAAAATAGTTTAAGAGAACTAAAATTAATGACTGAAAAAAACTCTACTAAATTACTGAGAGGAAATCGCTTAAGCAGAAGCAACATTTTGCAGTGATTATACCCAGAATTAGAGTTACCTATACATTGACAAAGAGAGTTTAGACTCATTTCCTTCCAAATGGCTGAATTTCAGAAGAACAGAAAAAGACATTTTTTGGGTCACTTTTAGACAGAAATTACTCTAGTCATATCATAGAGAAATTGATACTTGTAGTCAACTACCAATAAATGAAGAATAAATTAGAAACTGCCTTGCTGTGAGTGTTGCTTTTTCTTAACTATCTGGTTGTTCCAACTCATCTCAACAAACAGGCATTTATTTCTAGGAGAGCAGCACGGATTACCACTGGAGGTCAGTCTTGGGCTTTCCCTCAGGTCATCAAAGACACCAATGAAAGATTAGAAAGGGAAGTGAAGGTCAACAGCATAGTCCAAAGCTCTCATTCTGCAGATGGAGATACTAAAGCTCTAAGAGATTAAAGAAATGTTGGCATATAAGGGATTAACTACAGTTGCAATCTATACTATTAATTGATTTTTACAAATTTTTAGTGTTAAAGGCACATCTATTAATCATATGTATCTGAAATGAAGGAGAATAGACAAATCTCCAGTACAGAAGAATTCCAAATGATTTATGTAGATATTCCTCCCCAACATCAGACAAATACAGATTAAAGGACATTCTAAAAAATACCTGACTACCACTCCTCAACACACTTAAGGTCATCAAAAACAAGGAAAATATGAGAAACTGTCATAGTCTAAGGAGCCTGTGGATACATAACTAAATGTAATATGGTATCCTTGGATGGGATCCTGGAACAGAAACAGGACATTAGTAAAATGTTCTTAGTAAAAACTGAGGAAATCTGAATAAAGTATAGACTTTAGTTAATAATTATGTTGAAATATTGGTTCATAAGTTGTGACAAATGTCCATACTAGGGACATTTGTTGTTGATAATAGGGAGGCGGGGTGCAGGGTATATGGGAACTCTCTACACTAGTTTTGCAACTTTTCTGTACCTCTAAAACTATTTTAAAATATAAAAATTATTTTTAAAGATCTATACATTTCTGAAAAAATAAATAAATAAATAAATAAAGTAAAAAAAAAAAAAAAAAAAAGATCTATACATTTCAAAAATCAGTAAAACCTTGTAGTAATTTATTAGTATCTGAATCTCCCTTTTCTTTTGGCTGCCAGGAAGTTAAGAGCCAAATCTGAGGTTCAGTCCTTGTGGCTCCAATTTATATTGTGTTTTTGTTTCTCTGGTCTTAATTTTAGAAATCTTTATATTTTACTATTATTTGTATGCATTTTTGTACCTCCCAATTTATATTTACTAGGTAAAAAATTAAAGTTGCGATAGAATAAGTAGCTTCCTGCCCCCCATCTCAAATTTCTGAGCCCTGTACCATTCCTTAATAGATGTCCTTACATCCTATTTCATGGAGTAAAATAGCAAATGAGCACCTCCTCAACTCCCAACTCTGTATTACTAAACTCTTAAATCTTCTTACATATGTGACCATCCTTTCTTTCTTCCCTTCTGTTACGTTAGAAGAGGTGTCAATCCCTCTACCCTTTATTCATGGGGTATTGTTTTCTCATTATTTTAGGAATGTTACACTATTGATTTTCCCTTCTCATCCCATACATTTCAACCTTTCTTCTGAGTCCTTCCCACTGACATTTAAACATACTTGACTCTTCCATACTTAAAAATAAAACCAATAAACAAATAAATAACAACCCTCTCCTGAACTTTTAAAAAGACAATACTTCAACATTTTTATTTGGGGGCATGTATGAAATACTCAGATGAGTATTCAAGAGTTCAAGAAGGTGCAAAGTGCAGGGAGATCCCAATCTGTGGCCTTTGAATTCAGGAAAAGCTGATGCCTATATGCAAACCTGTAGCAGGAGAGTCACTGCCTTTTGTCATGCAATTTTGAACAGCTGAGGAAAGAATGATCTAGAGCCCTATCTTTCCTTTAACACATGTGCTGAGATAAACCAGCTCATTTATCATAATTTTATTCCAAAAGAATAATAATGAATTAGCTACAACCTATTTCCCTAGGACTTTCCTCCTTCTATACATCCTTTCAAGCAAATGCAGAGTCAGCCCAGTACTGGCCTTCTTCCTCTTCCTTAAATCAGTGCTTCAGTTTGGACTCTCATCATCTGGATTACAGCTAGAGCTTCCGGTGGTCTCCCTACCTAACCCATCTGCCACTATTCCAAGTGTGAATCTGATGATGTCATGATCTTGTTTTAGATCCTTCAATGGCTCACTATTACAATACAATAAATAAATTTTATATAAGAACAAATAAGGCCTGTATAAACTAGTTTTTGCTTAATTCTCCCTGTTAAAACACTCACATCCGTACCAGTTAGGTCACTGAACTACCTCTGACAGTACTTTTAACCAGTACATTCTCAGGTGGGGTGAGGGAGGAATAGCCTGGTTTTGATACTTATTAGCTATGCAAACTTGTGCAAACTATAGGACTTTCTTGAGACTCAGTTTCCATTTCTGTACAATTTGAAAAACAGGCCCAAACTCAAAGGGTTATTGTAAGGAAAAAAGGAGTTAAGCTACATAAAACATTTAGACCACCTGGTACATAGTGAGCACCCAATAAGTGTTAGCTGGTGTTACAGATTCTGGGTAGCTACCTCCATAACAGACACTCTGACATTAATGTAAATCACTGTTGCCAGTGGATTTTTGTGTCTTCTAAATCTGTGTTACTAAGTGGCCAAACATTTTTAAGCCAAGTTTACTGGAATATAATTTGTAAGTAATAAAATTCACTCTTTAAAACATACAGTTAAGGGGCTTTGGCAAATGTATACAGTTGTAGAACCATCACCACAATCAAGATATAGAAAATTTCAACCTCCCCAGTGTACTTTCATGTCTTCCAATGGTGTATTACTGAATGGGCCAATTTTTAGAAAGAAAGGTGTAAAGGCACCTATGGCACATTTGGTGAAGTCCAGGAATCTTAAAAAAGGGTAGAAAGAAGATTACTTGATTTAGGTTTTGGTGTTTATTTTATATATCTCTACACTCTGTGAGAGGTTTTTTAGTCATTTGCTGCAGAAAACCTTTGATGAAGAGCCAAAGGTCTAGAAATAAGCAATTTAAAAATGTATGAAATCTTAGATGAGAATTATATACATTCCCATGGCTCTGATGTTAGTATTTTTTTAAGGTTGATTCTTTTATATAAAAGTAACTGAAAGCCCAAAAGTTTGCTTGTTAGAAAAGTACAAACTGTCAGATAGGAAACCAAGCAAATCATCGACCCTCAGTTATTTTGAACAGCTAGCTCATTTATATTTTGGCTCAGAAGAGATAATAATGTATTAGTTATAACCTATTTTCCTAGTGCTTTCACCTTATAGATGAACATTTTTGTAGGTCATGAGGAAAACGGTATTAAAAGACAGCACTGGAAATTCGAGAAAAATATGTGAGAAAGGAGCAATTATCAAAGAGACAGAATTCAAAGTCAGAGAGAAGGCATATAATTTAGCACAGTCAAGAAGAAATATAAATATGGTACAGAGAGAAGAGACCTGGGGAGAAGCACAGATGAGAGGGGATAGCAGTCTTAAGAGGACAGGAGCTGATTAAAGATGGAGCTGGCGCTGGAGCTAAGGGACTTGTACCTTTTCTGACCAGCTTGACTATAACATTTTTTTTTTTTTACTGTAACTTTATCATGCTTCATAGACAGTTGGATATAGTGCTTTTTGTAGTTCTTAATTCTTTAAATAGTTGTAGAGAACCCAAATACAATAAATAACAGCAAAATTCTGAGGGAACAGAAACATTATATTGGTGGAAATATCCATTATTTTAGAAATCTGAAGAAACATGGACTAAATACTGTATATTTTATGATCATTAGAGTATTTTTTGTGTAAATGAGATTTTCCTTAAAAAAAACATAGTTTATGGCTATCAAAGAGAGTATAAGAACAGGTACCAAGCATTCATGGGACAGGTTACCAAGTGAGTCGTTACCAGAGACTGGAATGAAAGGAGAGCTAAGGAAGTGCCTAAAAGCAAGTGGTTAAGTGGAGGAGAAGGAGGAGGAAGGAGAGAAGGCAAAGGAAGAAATGCTCAATTACTGTTATAAGTTGTCCACACTCCTCTCCAGGATCTGTAATGTGTGCATCAAAGAACCTCCACCTTCAGATCCCCAACGCTGTGGTTCTATTCTTTGCCCTAAAAATACGGTTTTTATTTTGCTACAAAAGTTTTATTTACTCTAAAACACTGATTTGAAAATGAGCATGTTACTCCTACATACACTACCTCTGTAAGTAGGCTTAATAAGATGATTACTTACTATTCAGGAATAACAGAGTAATTGCTGCAGCCAAATGAACGTAACTCAGGGCAATCTTAGCCCTCTCACCCTTCTATTTCATCACTTTAAAAAGTGTGTTCTCAATAAATGAAATTAAAAATTCTCTAGAAGGAATCAATAGCAGAATAACTGAGGCAGAAGAACGGATAAGTGACCTGGAAGATAAAACAATGGAAATAACTAGAGCAGAATAAAGAAAAAAGAATGAAAAGAATTGAGACAGTCTCAGAGACCTCGGGGACAACATTAAACACACCAACATTCGAATTATAGGAGTCACAAAAGAAGAAGAGAAAAAGAAAGGGACTGAGAAAATATTTGAAGAGATTATAGTTGAAAACTTCCCTAATATGGGAAAGGAAATAGTTAATCAAGTCCAGGAAGCTCAGAGAGTCCCATACAGGATAAATCCAAGGAGAAACATTCCAAGACACATATTAATCAAACTATCAAAAATTAAATACAAAGAAAAAATATTAAAAGCAGCAAGGGAAAAACAACAAATAACACACAAGGGAATCCCCATAAGGTTAACAGCTGATCTTTCAGCAGAAACTCTTCAAGCCAGAAGGGAGTGGCAGGACACATTTAAAGTGATGAAAGGGAAAAACCTACAACCAAGATTACTCTACCCAGCAAGGATCTCATTCAGATTCAACGGAGAAATTAAAACCTTTACAGACAAGCAAAAGCTAAGACAATCCAGCACCACCAAATCAGCTTTACAACAAATGCTAAAGGAACTTCTCTAGGCAAGAAACACAAGAGAAGGAAAAGACCTACAATAACAAACCCAAAATAATTAAGAACGTGGTAAGAGGAACACACATATCGATAACTACCTTAAATGTAAATGGATTAAATGCTCCAACCAAAAGACACAGACTGGCTGAATGGATACAAAAACAAGACCCATAAATATGCTGTCTACAAGAGACCCACTTCAGGCCTAGGGACACATACGGACTGAAAGTGAGGGGATGGAAAAAGATATTCCATGAAAATGGAAATCAAAAGAAAGCTGGAGTAGCAATTCGTGTATCAGACAAATAGACTTTAAAAGAAAGACTATTACAAGAGACAAAGAAGGACACTACATAATGATCAAGGGATCGATCCAAGAAGAAGATATAAAAATTGTAAATATTTATGCACCCAAAATAGGAGGACCTCAATACATAAGGCAAATGCTAACAGCCATAAAGGGGAAATTGACAGTAACACAATCATAGTAGGGGACTTTAACACCCCACTTTCACCAATGGACAGATCATCCAAAATGAAAATAAATAAGGAAATTCAAGCTTTAAAATGAAACATTAAACAAGATGGACTTAATTCATATAATTTATAAGACATCCTATCCAAAAACAACAGAATACACTTTCTTCTCAAGTGCTCATGGAACATTCTCCAGGATAGATCATATCTTGGGTCACAAATCAAGGCTTGGTAAATTTAAGAAAATTGAAATCGTATCAAGTATCTTTTCCAACCACAACACTGTGAGACTAGATATCAATTACAGGGAAAAATCTGTAAAAAATACAAACACATGGAGGCTAAACAATACACTACTTCATAACCAAGAGATCACTGAAGAAATCAAAGAGGAAATCAAAAAATACTTAGAAACAAATGACAATGAAAACACGATGACCCAAACCTATGGGATGCAGCAAAAGCAGTTCTAAGAGGGAAGTTTATAGCAATACAATCCCACCTTAAGAAACAAGAAACATCTCAAATAAACAACCTAACCTTACACCTAAAGCAATAAGAGAAAGAAGAACAAAAACACCCTACAGTTAGCAGAAGGAAAGAAATCATAAAGATCAGATCAGAAATAAATGAAAAAGATATGAAGGAAACAATAGCAAAGATCAATAAAACTAAAAGCTGGTTCTTTGAGAAGATTAACAAAATTGATAAACCACTAGACAGACTCATCAAGAAAAAAAGGGAGAAGACTCAAATCAATAGAATGAGAAATGAAAAAGGAGAAGTAACAACTGACACTGCAGAAATACAAAGGATCATGAGAGATTACTGCAAGCAACTATATGCCAAAAAAAGGGACAACCTGGAAGAAATGGACAAATTCTTAGGAAAGCACAATCTTCCGAGACCGAACCAGGAAGAAATAGAAAATATAAACAGACCAATCACAAGCACTGAAATAGAAACTCTGATTAAAAATCTTCCATCAAACAAAAGCCCAGGACCAGATGGCTTCACAGGCGAATTCTATCAGACATTTAGAGAAGAGCTAACACCTATCCTTCTCAAACTCTTCCAAACTATAGCAGAGGGAGGAATACTACCAAACTCAGTCCACGAGGTCACCATCACCCTGATACCAAAATCAGACAAGATGTCACAAAGAAAGAAAACTACAGGCCAATATCATTGATGAACATAGATGCAAAAATCCTAAACAAAATACTAGCAAACAGAATCCAACAGCACATTCAAAGGATCATACATCATGGTCAAGTGGAATTTATCCCAGGAATGCAAGGATTCTTCAATATATGCAAATCAATCAATGTGATACATCATATTAACAAACTGAAGAAGAAAAACCACATGATCATCTCAATAGATGCAGAAAAAGCTTTTGACAAAATCCAACACCCATTTATTATAAAAACCATCCAGAAAGTAGGCACAGAGGGAACTTACCTCAACATAATAAAGGCCATATATGATAAACCCACAGCCAACATCATCCTCAATGGTGAAAAACTGAAACCATTTCCACTAAGATCAGGAACAAGACAAGGTTGCCCACTCTCAGCACTATTATTCAACATTGCTTTGGATGTTTTAGCCACAGCAATCAGAGAAGAAAAAGAAATAAAAGGAATCTAAATCAGAAAAGAAGAAGTAAAACAGTCACGGTTTGCAGATGACATGGTAATATACATAGAGAATCCTAAAGATGTTACCAGAAAACTACTAGAGCTAATCAATGAATTTGGTAAAGTAGTAGGATACAAAATTAATGCACAGAAATCTCTTGCATTCCTATACACTAATGATGAAAAATCTTAAAGTGAAATTAAGGAAACACTCTCATGTACCATTGCAACAAAAAGAAAAAAATACCTAGGAATAAACCTACCCAAGGAGACAAAAGAACTGTATGCAGAAAAGTATAAGACATTGATGAAAGAAATTAAAGATGATACAAACAGATGGAGAGATATACCATGTTCTTGGATTGGAAGAATCAACATTGTGAAAATGACTATACTACCCAAAGTAATCTACAGATTCAATGCAATCCCTATCAAACTATCAGTGGCATTTTTCACAGAACTACAACAAAAAATTGCACAATTTGTATGGAAACACAAAAGACCCCGAATAGCCAAAGCAATCTTGAGAATGAAAAATGGAGCTAGAGGAATCAGGCTCCCTGACTTCAGACTGTAGTACAAAGCTACAGTAATCAAGACAGTATGGTACTGGTACAAAAACAGAAATATAGATCAATGGAACAGGATAGAAAGGCCAGAGATAAACCCACACACATATGGTCACCTTATTTTTGATAAAGGAGGCAAGCATATACAATGGAGAAAACACAGCCTCTTCAATAAGTGGTGCTGGGAAAACTGGATAGCTGCATGTAAAAGAATGAAATTAGAACACTCCCTAACACCATATACAAAAATAAACTCAAAATGGATTAAAGACCTAAATGTAAGGCCAGACACTATAAAACTCTTAGAGGAAAACATAGGCAAAACACTCTATGACATAAGTCACAGCAAGATCCTTTCTGACCCACCTCCTAGAGAAATGGCAATAAAAACAAAAATAAACAAATGGGACCTAATGAAACTCAAAAGCTTTTGCACAGCAAAGGAAACCATAAAGAGGACAAAAAGACAACCCTCAGAATGGGAGAAAATATTTGCAAATGAAGAAACTGAGAAAGGATTAATCTCCAAAATTTACAAGCAGCTCATGCAGCTCAATATCAAAAAGACAAACAACCCAATCCAAAAATGGGCGGAAGACCTAGATAGACATTTCTCCCAAGAAGATATACAGATTTCTAACAAACACATGAAAGAATGCTCAACATCATTAATCATTAGAGAAATGCAAATCAAAACTACAATGAGGTATCACCTCACACCAGTCAGAATGGCCATCATCAAAAAATCTACATACAATAAATGCTGGAGAGGGTGTGGAGAAAAGGGAACCCTCTTGCACTGTTGGTGGGAATTTAAGTTGATACAGCCACTATGGAGAACAGTATGGAGTTTCCATAAAAAACTAAAAATAGAACTACCATACAACCCAGAAATCCCACTACTGGGCATATACCCTGAGAAAACCATAATTCAAAAAGAGTCATGTACCACAATGTTCATTGCAGCTCTATTTACAATAGCCAGGACATGGAAGTAATCTAAGTGTCCATCGACAGATGAATGGATAAAGAAGATGTGGCACATATATACAATGGAATATTACTCAGCCATAAAAAGGAATGAAACTGAGTTATTTGTAGTGAGGTGGATGGACCTAGAGTCTGTCAGAAGTAAGTCAGAAAGAGAAAAACAAATACTGTATGCTAACACATATATATGGAATCAAAAAAAAAAAAAGAAAAAGGTCATGAAGAACCTAGGGGCAGGACGGAAATAAATACCTACAAGAGAATGGACTTGAGGACATGGGGAGGGGGAAGGGTAAGCTGGGACAAAGTGAGAGAGTGGCATGTACATATATACACTACCAAATGTAAAACCGATACCTAGTGGGAAGCAGCCGCATAGCACACGGAGATCAGCTCGGTGCTCTGTGACCACCTAGGGGTGGGATAGGGAGGGTGGGAGGGAGGGAGACGGAAGAGGGAAGAGATATGGGGATATATGTATATGTATAGCTGATTCACTTTGTTATAAAGCAGAAACTAACACACCATTGTAAAGCAATTATACTCCAAGAAAGATGTTAAAAAAAACCAAAAACAAACAAACAAACAAAAAAATGGCATTAGGGTAAAAACTAGGAAATCTGAATAAAGTATGGAGTTATGTTATAAAAAAATAAATAAATGAAAATAAAGAAATAAAAAGTGTGGTTTTTTGTTTTTTTTTAAAGAATTGTAGCTTCTGGAAACAATAGGTGATATTATATGCTACAGCAATTTCAAATCCTAACTGAAATAAACTGATACTGTAAAAGAATATAACATATTCTATTATGTTAGAATAGAAGAAAATGTAACGATAAAATTTACGTCTGAAGATCACACACCAACTAATAGTGTGTTAATACAGTTGATTAGTTCAGTCTAAAATGGATCTGAACTTCAAAGCACACCTGTTGAAGTCATTCTCTAGCTCAACTAACTTCAAATACTCTCTACTGCCTACTACTTACTTAAAACATTTCAGCCTAGTATTCAAAGCCTTCCACAATATCTACCCAACCTGTGTCCATCAAACATATAGTTAATCATCAATTTCTTCCAGTTCTTTTGTTATATATGTGGCATACATCTTATCTTTTTTATTTCTATGCACAGAAATAGGACTTCCTATGAATTAAGGAATTCATTTATTAATTCATACTGTGAGCATTTATTCAGCATCAAATTCTATTCTGTGCTCAGTACTTTCCCTGGGTTTTATCATCTCCACCTCAGAATACTGCAACACTGTCTGTATCAGTTAGGATTGTGTTCGACCTAATGTAACAGAACGCCAAGTATTAGTGGCTTAACAACTTACGTTTATTTTCCTAAAGTCCAGGGCTGGTTGCTGTGGCTTCATGATATCACTCACATCTCAAATCACTTTATCTACCCACTTTGCTACTCTTAGTGCATGGCTTTTGTCCTCATGTTTGTCATCACATGGCAACAAGTGGCTAGTCACTTCCACTGTTGTTATTCCAAGAAGGAGGAAAAAGAACATAGTGACTTTCCTAGAAATCTGTAGAACATTTATCTTTATATCTCATTGACTAGAACTGTGTCAAGGGAGTCACATGATGTCAAAGACTTTCTCTTTCTTTCAGCTTTGCTTATTTCTGTGAGTTCAACTCCTCTTTTTTGACACAGATTTCCTTCATGAGATAGTAGTGAAAGAGAAGAGTGAGACAATGGTCAAAGATAGCTCCAATATGACTATATCTGAACGTAATGCTCCCTAGCAGAGAGGGCTTATTCTTCCCAGTGTTTTCATATGAAACACTGCACTTGCCTGGTAGTGTGCCCATATCTGGACCAATAACTGGGCGAAGGGGATTGATACAATAATTAGTCAGGAGACTTCCCTGGTGGCTCAAGGGTTAAGAATCCGCCTGCTAATGCAGGAGACTGGGGTTCGAGCCTTTGTCCGGGAACATCCCACATGCCATGGAGCAAGTAAGGCTGTGCACCACAACTACTGAGCTTGTGCTCTAGAGCCTGCAAGCCATAGCTACTGAGCCTGCGTGCCACAACTACTGAAGCCCACATGCCTAGAACCCGTGCTCCACAAGAGAAGCCACCGCAATGAGAAGCCTGCACACTGCAACGGAGAGTAGCCCCTGCTCACCGTAACTAGAGAAAGCCTGCGCGCAGCAAAGAAGACCCAATACAGCCAAAAATAAAAATTAATTAATTAATTAATTAAAAAAAAATAGTCAGACCTGTGTTTCATGTCTACCCTGTAATGGGAATCTTTATCAAAACCACATAAAATAAGAGAATGTTGTTTAGCCAAAGGAAGGGGAGTTCTATTAGCAGACGAAAAGAGTAAGAAACCCTGGGCAAAGACAATATTTGTCCCTATATCAGCACTGAACAATTTGCAAGATAACATTATTTCTGCCATGTTATATGGCATAGAACTTTAGGATATGTTCAAAGTATTGAAGAGAGCCAAAGCTGCTTTCTAAGGAATATCCTCTCTTTGACTACCAGGTGACCTTGAAGCCTTTGTTGCTGAGGCTGGCAATTGTACCCCAATATTCATTATCCCCTTTTTTCATGGTAAAATAATTTTTAGCAGGACATATGGCCTTGTATTAGAAAGACTACATTTCCAGCCTCCCTTAGAGCTAGGTGTAATCACATGAATAACTTTTGGCAAATAGAAAGTGCTGAATGCAACTAGTTATGTGCATGGATGTGTGTGTATATTTGTGTGTATGTATGTATATATGTATGTATGTATATACATATATATAGTCATGTATTACTAGTTATATAGATATCAATATATACATTGATCTAGTTCTAATTATTTGTTTATTAGTGTCAATCTTCATATCACTGAATATATGAGCACTAGAATATGAAATCAGAAACTTCACCTCCTTTGTTTAATGCTGTCACCCCAGTATCCATAGTAGTTTTTGACACATAGAAAGGGTTCAATATTTACTGAGTAAAGAAGCAGGTCACTGTTCTCTGCCTATTCAACCCCAATTTCTCCATGAAGCTAGATCTCTGACCACCCAGCCTAAAGTCTTCTCTTCTTATTCTGAATACTTGTTATAGCACTAATTTTCCATAGAGCTTATTTGACACTTTTTGTTTACTGCTCTGAGGTCTTAGTTGTAAATCCATTTGTCTATGTTGTATTTTTCAACCATATTATAAAATCCTAGAGGGCAGGGACCACAGTATGTTTATTTTTCATACCTCTATCAGTCTGTAGCCAGTATATCTGGTATAGAGTAAGCCCTCATTGAATACTGCTGAAAAAGACTAGGACAGACAGTTTAATAGTGCCTTAGGAAAACTTACTGTATTCACTGGATTTCTGGTCAAGAAATCTATTGGGTTGGCCAAAAAGCTCATTCGGGCTTTTCCCTAAGATGTTACAGAAAAATCCAAACGAACTTTTTGGCCAACCCAACATATGGGATAAATATTAGTGTGGCTGGAAAATTAAAATATTTCTTGTTTTCTTGATGTTTAGCATCTACCTTGAAGTAACTATGGCATGTTTCTCTCTAAGCGTAAGCTTACCAGGAGAAAATTATACTATTTTTAACATTTACAAGGCCTAACTAAAACTGAGACAGGTGTGATAGCTCAATGTACCTAAGAAGTCCTTCCCTTGGAGAGAATAGGTAGTAAAATACTTAGTATCTTTTCCAGGTCTAGATTTTAAGAAATTCAAGGTATTTCCTCAGAGGGCCTCTTGTCCATTTAAGGCTCTGCTTGAATCCATATTTTATTGGAGCCTGGGTTTATTGCCTGGTTACAAGTAGTCAATCCAGGTGCCTCTGAAGGGAAACAAATACTCAGCATAGTAACACTGATGGAAAGTCACCACATCCATGTTATCCAATATTCCTATCTCCTTTTCTAAAGGAGAAACGTTACAGAGGTTACAGAAATAGGTAACCTCTGAAATGGCCTCTCCCACTCATGTCCACCTCAAGATAGAAAGCACTGAGATAGACCAGAACATCAACATCCTCTCCCGAACCAGTCTTATTTCCTGCTTTCAAACCCTACCTCCACTCACATGTTTTCTCAAGGTATATTAGCCTCTATTTTGCTCATCTTGCCTAAAGTTCTACTCCAGAAAACATCTGCTTCTACACCACCACTCAAAGTCCCTTCCCCTCTTCTTTACTCTTTTTAAAAAAATATTTATTTATTTAGTTAGTTAGGCTGCGCCGGGTCTTAGTTGTGGCATGCGGGATCTTTGTTGCGGCATGCGGTCTCTTTAGTTGCGGCATGCAGCCTCTTTAATTGTGGCATGCATGTGGGATCTAGTTCCCTGACCAGGGATTGAACCCAGGCCCCCTGCATTGGGAGCACGGAGTCTTAGCCACTGGACCACCAGGGAAGTCCCCCTTCTTCTTTACTCTTAAGTTTGTAGTTCCAACGACTCCTAGCAATCCTTAGGTTGGTCAAGTATGCCTTGTAAGAATTTTTCCCCATTGACAAAAAAACAAGAATTTCCATTCCTAAAATGAAGCACAACTCCAAAGCAGATAATTTCCAAGCTAAGATAATAATACTACCAAAAAACAACCTTCGCCACCACTCCTAGGGCATATACTTAATCATAGCTCAAAAAAGTCCAACTTATATATTATATTCTATTTTATAGCAAATTGTAAAAACACCCACGTAAACTATATTAGGCATGTATAATAAGTTCTATTACAATATTTTTCTATACTATTATACTGTTTCTATATAGGAACTCAAAATACCTAATATTTTAGAATGGTGGGATAAAGATATTGGCAATTTTACTTATTTATATTCATAGGAAAAAACATTACTTACTTGATACCCTATAATTTCCCAACACTCTACCATTAACCTCAAAAATCACAACCTTCTCTCATCTGGCTCAGTTGTGTCAAGTGTGTAGCAGGTCTAGAGAACTACTGGTCCAGAAAGGAGAAGGAAAAATGAAGACTTCACAAAAAATGGTTCCAAGGGTAAAAACAGAGTTGACATTATTTTATAAGTTTCAAAGTGTGAAAAATTAAATTGCCAGGCATTATGTAGAGTCACTGGTGAGGGTTTGGGGCGGGTTGGAGAGAATGAGAGAAGAGGTAGAGATTAAAAAAAAAAACAAAAAAACTGAGCAAATAAAAAGAATGTGGCAATGATTAACTTTAAGAAAAACAGAAGACTATAAAGAGAGGAAATATAATCACATCATATTACTTCACTAAGCAATGAACAATATTTACATAGTCTTTATAATGAAAACAATTCATACTGACTTTAAAAACATGATATAAGAATACTGGGAAAATGTAAGAGTGGAAGAGAAGTGTAAAAGAGACGGAATCTTCATCTACAGTAAACAGCAAGTGAATAGGTAATACTAAAATGAGTAAATCAAGAGATGGTAGTCTATTCATTTTATTCAGAAAGATGGGATAAATACCAGAAGACAAGGCTTATAGAGTTAAAAATGGCTAAGCAGGATGAGGTGGGGATGTCAGTGTACTGACACTATTTTGATATATTTAGTTTAGCAACATTTGGTTGTTAAAATTCATGCACTACTTCGATAAAAGTAACATTGCATTATAAAAAAAATTAACCATTTCAAGTAAACAGGCTAGTTTTAGTATCTTATCTATACTGTTTATAATTTTATAGAGTTCAGATAGGTTACTCAGCTTTCATCTCAGTTTAAATCACTCTGATATAAATTATAATCACTCTATACAAATTACCTTTTTTATGGTGTATTTTTGTTTTTGGGGTGACTGCAACTGGAATAAAATGTTAAAAAAGTAGAATTTTTTGTTTTATTTTTTTAACAACATTTTATAATGTCCTGCATGCCAATAGCTTTAGGAACACTTAAAATGATGTTTAGTTTCTTTTTGATATCATATAAAAATGGTCTGCATTATTAGCCCATAAACAGACTTGCACAAATTAAAATACTTTAACTCTTTGTTTAGTCATATTCTCTTTAAAAAGTTTCCTGACATTTACTGGTACATGTAACTGAACTATCTCCCTTGTTAATTCTTCTTGCATGAATGTTATGATTATATTACTAACAACCACTTTTATATAATTGGGCCTTTATGGGATCTAGACCACCTTATAAGAAGGTAAAGAATCTTCTAAAGAGTAAACCAATTTTGCCCTGCTAAACATTGGGAAAGAAACCAAGGATGAGTAGTAGAGCTCTATTTTTGGAGAAAAATTAGAATTGTACATTTAGATTTGACTGTGAAGTTATCTAGGAGGTTAACTCCCACCTCATGTAAATGGCAGGGAACTAGAATGTAAGAAACCCAAATAACATTCCTGTTGTACTAGTACTATAGAGACAGATGTTATCATAAAGACATGAACTATAGAATAAAATATAGAAGGCCGTGTACTTTGTAATATGGAATTAATTTTGGCTTTTTGAATACTAAATGTTTTTTCTCATGTACTTTCTCAGCCTATCATAATATGTATAGAGACAAAAAAAAGGTTAATTTAAAATGAAGAAATTGAATATTCTGGGAACCAGCAATCATGGAAGTCATAAACACTTGAAGGAAACACTGAAAACCGAAGTGTACAAATACAGGCTGCTTGATCACTAAGCAATGAGTACATTTTTAGAGCAAAAATATTGGAAAAGTTTTAATTAACATGGGAGGCAATTTGCTTAAACCATCAGCTGGTCATTTTATTGCCAGAAGTGCTTCTCTTTTAGCTATATACTTGAAAGTTTTATTATGTGTTAGTTGTCTATATAATTAAAATTAATATTAAATATTGGTTCTAGTAATAATCTTTATATTCCACTGTTTTCACTTCAATTTCCAAATATCTGTCCATCTTTCTTCCCCTTTGTTAACAGTGTAGATATGCTTCCTCTACTAACAAAATCTCCTTTTCATGTTCTTGAATAATTTTCAGAATTAAAGTTTCAAAAGAAACCTTGTGAAAAACTGTTTGAAAATATTAACACCATCAAAAGTAAGCAGGAAAAAAGAAATAATTAGAGCAGAAATCAATGAAATTGAAAACAGAAAATCCAATAAAGCAAATAAAACCCAAAGTTGATTCCTTAAAAAGATCAATAATATTAATAAGCCTCTAGCCAGGCTAACCAAAAAAACAAAAACCAAAAACCAAAAAACAAGCAAACAAACAAAAAGCCAAAAGAGAGGAATCAAATTACTAACATCAGAAATGAAAGAGGGGACATAACGACAGATTCTATGGAAATTAAAAGAATAATAAAGGAATACTATGACCAAGCTCACAAATTTGATAACCATTTCAAGAAAATGAACCAATTCCTTGAAAGACAGAATCTAACAAAACTCACATAAGAAGAAATAAGAGGATCTGAATAGGCCTACATATATTAAAGAAATTGAATCAATAATTAATAACCTTCCAAAACAGAAAGCATCAGGCCTAGATGGGTCACTGGTGAATTCTATCAAATATTTAAGGAAGAAATTATACCAATTCTTACAATATCTTTATGTTCTTAGACTATCAGATATGAGTTGTGCTACTCATTTATGAATAGAAAAACATTCTTCTAGTTCATGGAAAGTCTTTTTTTTTAATATTGAAATTTCACAGACATATCCCACTGAGGCTGGGGATAGGACCAAATTGTCTTCAGAGAGTTTGTACTTTTTTTTTCAATTGTGGTAGAACACACATAAAATAAAATTTGCCATCTTAATCATTTTTCAATGTATTGTCTCTACTGTATTTCAGTATATTGTCTGTACTTTTAGTATCATCTCCAAGAAGGAATAAGGACCACAGACACATTTTTAAAACAACAAAAACAATCCTAGCTCATTTATGGAACTGTGAGGAATGACTTGACATTCAGGTAGGAGTTGTTAGAAATCTAACTCTGAGTGTGCCTTATTTACTCAAATCAGACCCTACTAAAAGGCATTAGAAGCAGGTAGGTAAATAGTTAGCAATCAACTTGCTAAGTTCTATAAATTCCTAAAACACATCAGAAATCTGTGAGTTATACCAGTTAGAATGGCCATCATCACAAAATCTACAAACAATAAATGCTGGAGAGGGTGTGGAGAAAAGGGAACCTTCTGGCACTGTTGATGGGAATGTAAATTGATACAGCCACTATGGAGAACAGTATGGATGTTCCTTAAAAAACAAAAAATAGAACTACCATATGACCCAGCAATCCCACTACTGGGCGTACACCCTGAGAAAACCATAATTCAAAAAGAGTCATGTACCACAATGTTCATTGCAGCTCTACTTACAATAGCCAGGACATGGAAGCAACCTAAGTGCCCATCAATAGATGAACAGATAAAGAAGATGTGGCACATATATACAATGGAATATTACTCAGCCATAAAAAGAAACGAAATTGAATTATTTGTAGTGAGGTGGATGGACATAGAGTCTGTCATACAGAGTAAAGTAAGTCAGAAAGAGAAAAACAAATACCATACGCTAACACATATATATGGAATCTAAAAAAAAGAAAAGAAAAAAAAAACAGGTTCTGAAGAACCTAGGGGTAGCACAGGAATAAAGACGCAGATGTAGAAAATGGACTTGAGGACATGGGGAGGGGGAAGGGTAAGCTGGACGAAGTGAGAGAGAGTGGCATGGCCATATATACACTACCATATGTAAAACAGATAGCTAGTGGGAAGCAGTCGCATAGCACAGGGAGATCAGCTCGGTGCTTTGTGACAACCTAGAGGGGTGGGAGGGAGACGTGAGAGGGAGGAGATATGGGGATATATGTATATGTACAGCTGATTCACTTGGTTATAAAGCAGAAACTAACACACCATTGTAAAGCAATTATACTCCAATAAAGATGTTTTAAAAATAAAAATAAAAAAGAAATAAAAAAGAAATCCGTGAGTTAGATTTCACTGACATGATAGATTCATAAAATTGGCACAAATAATATAGGAATTTGTTTCCAACCCAACCTCCTTCAAGGACTTCATTGAAAATGCCATGGGGAAATATTTTTGCTCTGCTTATTTTCATATCATATATTTATATTCTTATGGATTGTCTAAAATACATTGGGGAAAAAGTCAATATTTTGAAGAGCATACAGCTTTATAGTCCTTTTAAAAAAGATACTGAGCAAACAAATCATGGGTGGTAAAAGATGATATAGTTAGAGAATCTTTCTTTATGAAAGTTAAAAGCTTTATCATTTTTAAATAATTAAAAAAATAAAGGTGATTCAGACTAATGTAACAGTTATAGTACAGCAACCATGGCAGAATGAAAAAAGCACTGATTTGAAAGACTTAAATTAAAACCTCAGATCTACCATTTTTTAGTTATGTGTGTATGATCTCAGACAGGTCACTTATTACCTCTGAGTCACAATATCCTAATCTGTAAAATGGTGATAATGTTCACATGTACCTCACAGAGTGGTTGTAATAACATGCTTGAAGATATATGAGTTAACTTACATAAAAGTACCTGGCACGCTTGCTTAGCATCAAGTGGCTCTCAGTGAACACCTCCTCCTTCCCTTCCTCCTTAATAAATAGCACTTAGAGCCTTCTGCATAACTCATGACAAAAATATAAGCAATGCCTTTTTCAAAGATAAACAGTTTCTTCATTAGAGATTTTATAAAAGATTTATTCTAAGTACAGATATGATTATAGAAGTACGGAAACAAAAAGCAAAGAAAAAATATTTTGAGAAGCATCTAACAAGCAGCTTTCTTTGTTTCATGCTGACATGCTTTGTGGTTACAATGTAGGCTTCCAATGAACACTGGATCAAAATTAAAATTCTAGGCAGGCATTCAAGTTTTTTGATTGTGTCCATTCTTCACTGAGCATGGGAAACGAATGCTTTAGAAGTTATTTATTGAAGATATTCCCACAGTACTCTCACAAAGTTCACTTCCAAAAGAGGCCCTGTCCCTGTAATGTATCTGAGTAAGTGAAAGCTATATCAGGTTTTGTGCACTGCACTTTAAAAATTGCAGCAGGGCAATAAAATCATGTTTTTAACAGAGGCTTTTCTGGGGCTGGGCCACAGCAATTCTGCGAAGGTGCATGATAAATTACAGGAAAAGAGACCAAACAAATTTCAAAAATAAAGAACACCAATCCAAAATGATTTATGTCCATATTTTGAATAAAATTAAATAGAATAATTAGCAGAAAGCATTTAATTTTTGTTTTCCTATTATCAATGTAAAGTTGGCACAAATGCAGTAAGCCTAATCAAAATCAGGTAATAGTTACCTCTGTGGCTTTGCTTGATGGTTCCACTCCAGTCATATTTGCTACTATTAACTGATGTAAGAGTTGAACTTGAGCCACACTTAGGAAGAAGTCCAGGTTTGTGGTTATATTCACTTCCAAGGAGTGGCCACACACTAAAATCTCCTGAAAGAAAAAAAGGTTGAATAGAGATAAAGAAACATGATAGCCATTAGATGATAATTTATCATTCTTACTTATTAGACCTTTACGATGTTGATGAATTCTCCTGGGACTTGAGTTCATCTGTTAATGAGAATAGCAGAAATGGTGAGCACGGCCACTCAACAGTTTAATGGATTAATTTAATAAACATTTATGAGGGCCTGTTGTGCACCAGGCCATGTGCTAGTCACAGGGAAACACACTAAGAATTTTTCACCATTTCATGTACGTTTGGCTTTTCATACGTCAAACTACTATCATTGTTTCAATATGTAGGCAATGATGTAATTCTTTACCATAAGCTTGTTCACCCACTCAGACGGACCAATATTTAGTGAGCATCTCCCAAGTACCATGCAGCATACTAGACTGCTAGGAATATCACAGAGAGTGAGGCTGGCCTTGAAGGGCAATCTGCTCTTGAGAAGGTTACAATCTAGGTGGGCAGACAGATGTAAACAGGCAACTATAGGCAGCAATTACAGTCACAAGTGGTATGGTCTGAGTATTCTCCAAAGGATACACTCCAAATGATTTATAACAAAATGGAGTGCTGAAGCCAAAGGTAGCTAGACTAATTAATTTCACTTCTTTAAACTGCTAAAATCTTGGCAGCGTTAGGTAGCTGTCCACTACATAACTGGTGTTGTTCTGCATAACTGAGTCACTTGAACATTCATTGCTGGAAAACCATTCAGGGAAGGAAAACAGAAATGAAAAATCCAGAAGTTTCACTTAATAAGCAGAAGCCCTGCCTCTTGTCATGAAGTGCATGTGGACAATGTTCAAATGCTTGGAAATGTCCAACAAACCTTCTCCTTAATAGTGTCATCCAAGAGAATGGATTTAAGGAGACTTATAATGGGTCCAAATACAAACTACACAGCTTAGAGCAGCTTTTAATAAAGCCATAAAGAAAAGCATGTCGGAAACGATCCCCTTTTTCTGGTTAAATAAATATTCCCCCCAAAAAGTTTCCAAAATTTACTCATTATAGTTAGAATTCTTATTTTATTCCACAAGTAATGATGAAGGGAATATATTTGTGTATTTTAAACCAATTGTGTTACTAAGTAACTGAAAGATATAAGTAGACTTACTTAATTTTTATATACCTTTTGTGGATATAAAGATATCCTGCCTAACCTAACTTTCCCTATAGGGCAATTACAAACATCAAATAAGATAACACATACAAAATATTTTTTTGTTTGTTTTTTATATAAATTTATTTATTTTTATTTTTGGCTGTATTGGGTCTTCATTGCTGTGCGTGGGCTTTCTCTAGTTGCGGTGAGCGGGGGCTACTCTTCATTGTGGTGGCTTCTCTTGTTGTGGAGCATGGGCTCTAGATGCACGGGCTGCAGTAGTTGTGGCACACAGACTCTAGAGCGCAAGCTCAGTAGTTGTGGCGCACGGGCTTAGTTGCTCCGCGGCATGTGGGATCTTCCCAGACCAGCGCTCGAACCCAGACTCGAAACCATGTCCCCTGCATTGGCAGGCGGGTTCTTAACCACTCCACCACCAGGGAAGCCCCAAAATATTGTTTTTTAAAAACTCAAAGAATGATGTAAACTTTTATCACCTTAGATTAATAATATATTTAATCTGTGCCTAATTTTTCTGAACTTTTTATAACAACTGCCTATAACTCTGTGAATGATCAAAAAGTTTATCAAGTTTTTAGCATAACAAACTTTTATGAAGAATATTTTTAAAGTTATGATGGATCACATTATTATTACATTTCTATTCTAGGCATGGAGGCAGTATACCATAGTGATTAGACTTCAAACCTGGATCCATTAGTAATTGGCTAGTAAGATTGGTCAAGTTACTTAATTTCTTTTGATCTCAGTTTCCTCATCTATAAAATATGTATACTAATAATATCCACCTCATATGGATTCTGTGAAGAGTAAATAAGGTAATTCATGTAGAACTCTCTTTGTAAGGTAATCCATGTGAGAACCCTAAGTGATCTGTCAATATTATTGTTGCTTTCATTAGAAAGAGGCGGCAGAGGTCAGGAGTGTATGGCCAGGAGCCAGACCAGTTGGGTTCACACCATGTTCTGCTTCCTATTTGTGAATATTTAGACAAGTTAACTCTTTATGCTTCAGTTTCCTCATCTGCAAAACGAGGACAGTAGGAGAAATTAATAGGATTATTATAAGGATTAAATGAGTTATTACATGAAAAGCAATACCTAAATAGTACTATAAAGTACTTAATAATTATTAGCTACAATAATAACTTATTAATAATAAGCTAATTTGATATCCTATGCACGGAAACTATGAAAACTCCTAACACACAAGAAAAGCTGCTCCAATATTTAGACTAAAATAAAACCTAAATTAATTTCTAACCTCAGTGTGCATATTTTCTGGAGAAATTACTTTGGTGAAAATGATGGCAGGTGCTCCAGTTATTCGGACAGAAAAATCTGTTAAAATGGGAGTCAAAATTGCTCTTCTTTCTTGATGCCGCCGTATGCTAAAAGATAAAGTAAAAATTATTAGCTTTTTCAAAAAAAAAATATATTAGCTTTTTCATTTTTAAGGATAATTTTCATTAAATTTGTACAAGTCTCTGTACTACAAACATGTATGACAAAATTACATAATTATTTTGAGTGTGTCTATCTGTACATTTGTTTTTTTTAATTTTTGGCTGTACATTTTATAATCATAATTTTTGTAACTTCAATTCTTAACTTCAGATTCATATAAAAAAAAATCACTGAGAAGTTCAGATGTAATTAATCAATTTCATATTAAGAGCATCCTAGGACCTTTCAATAAATTACTTTTTCTATTTTTAATTCCTTTTGTTTTTACAGTTTAGGATCTCTCTTGCTACCAAAAATAATCTTACTATTTTGTGATCATTTTTAATTTCCTAGTTTTAATATTTCTGACATTCTGCTTGACAACTGCCATCTTTCCAATCTCATTAGGTTCACAAGCATATCCTCTTAATCTTTGATTTTTTTTTTTTTTTTTAACTCTAAGAACTATCTGAGTTCATAGATTATGACTGCCTTTACAGTTTGTGAAATGGCTTTTGTGACTTTGATACTGAATTCTTCTTCACAGCAACCCTGTATGTGAAGTAAGGAACATTACTAGCCCCATATTATCTATGAGGAAATGAAGTTCAGGGACTGGGCTAAGACCACCCAGTTGGAACAAAGGTTCCACAACTGGGCCCGCAGGGCAAGTTGATAACAGAGCAGCATTTGACCTCTATTTTAATTTTTCTTTATACATTCTCACCTTTTGATCAGTTATTTAGCACACTATTCCTACTCTACATTCAAAATTGCTAATTGCTAATAATTTCAAAGGAAGTATTGCGTTCATCGTAGAAGATAAAATTGGAAAATCTTATTGAGAAACCAAAGCTTGTGCTAGTGCAGATCTTCAAGTCTACTACCCATATTCTTAGTTTTCATTTCATGAAATAATACAGTTCTATGTTTTACTAGCAAGCCGTACCTCAAAAGTTCCTTGGAACCATTAATTTAATATTCCTTGTAAATATGTCCCTATTATTCTCTTTTATTATAAAATGACCAAGTTGAGATCAGAGAATTGGCATAAGTTATCTCATGAAAAAGCCCAGATAAAACTCAAGTCTGTCTATATCCTTTTCTACCAGAATAGTCTAGAGAATACTAGTATCTTTTGTTGAAACTGTGCAATGGGCAGAGCTTTCTATGGTCTCTGCCAAAAAAGCAAATTGGATCATCTGGTTCTGTGACACATAAGTATTGGATTTCAAGAAAGTCAATTTTAAAGAATTAAGAGATCTGGTGAATAGAAGAAGTATTAAAATCTGAATACAGAGGAAGGGCTGAGATCCTGAGAGACACCACAATTATAGCCTAATAGCTCAAATTCCATAAAATGACCAATGTGAGAAACATGTAACATCTGATGTGCTCTCATAGGGGAGTGCTAAAATATACGATGTATTAAAAATACCTTAAAATGGAAAACATGGCAGGGAACCAACTAAGAGCAAACCTTAGCTGAAGCACTGATGGGGAAAAAAAAGTACTTGTTTGTATCATAATTTTTTCCCACTATGTGAATTAAATCAGTAAGTAACACAACATATGGAAGACCTATGATGTTAGAAATTTTTTAAAAAAGTTTTTTAAGTCAATATTCTTATAAAACTAGAACTTCACTGGTACAGAGTGCTAACTTTTCTTTTGTATTATCTCTGATAAGTATTTGCGTTAAGGATACATATTTTTTAAATCATAAAAACTTTTTTATAGATTCAAGTATTTTCAAGGCTGAATTCAAAAGAAAGTAAAAATAAACACTGAAGAAATAACTACAACAAGAATTAAATTCTGCTAATATTTTAGTAGATAATAATCTAGTAAACTAACAAAAGAGGGAAGTAAAACTCAAAGTATTAACTGACATTGTTAATGACTTCAGGGTCCTAGCCACTCTCAGTAAACCAAGGGAATAGATTTTTAATGGCCATATTGAGACAACAGGCTAATCCTTACATCCCTGACAGGCAAGGATTTTGAAACGAGCTGCCAACTTAGATCTGGGGCCATTAAAAGGTCAGAAAAACAACTTCCAATCAGAAATAGAAAAAAACAAGGAAGTTTGCCTGATTTGGCATGAGGGATTATTGAAAAAACAGAGATCTCCCTGCTTTTTCAACTTAAAAATTAAAATAAAAATAATGGGAAAATTAAAAATAATGGGACTACCCCATGTGTGTTTGGAAGCTGTAACTTATATTACTTGTGTTGGTCCAGGAATACCCATATTGAGTTATTCATATAAAAGTGGCATAAGACCTTTGATAACCCCAGGGCATCAGTCAGAAATAAATGTAAAATCTCTTTGGAAAAATATGCGTTCAAGCTGACAAAAAGGATTCCCAGGAACAAAGACCACTGAAGATAAACTCCTAATCACAGATTTTATATGCACTCCAAATTTTTTTTTTTTTAGCAATAGGAGACTTCAACCCCATTATCAAATTCATTATCAAGAACTTCTGATAATGGAATTTCCACATATGGACAATACAATAAATTTCTTTAAGATCATTAAAGACGTATAGGATGGAATGAAAAACAGGAGGAAAAAACCAAAGTACTATCAAGAAAGGTAAAATGGATTTAAAAAACAACCAAACAGAGTATCCAGAAATAAAAAATGTAGTTACTAAAATTAAACATATAATAGATTAATAAACAGAATTTTAGATATAATTTAAGAAAAAATTAGTAAACTAGAAATACTACAGAGAAAGATAGACCAGAAGATACTTAAGACTTGTGATAATCAACTGAGATAATCCCTTAGAGTGGATATTCCTAAATGTAAAAAACAGTAATATTCACACACATTTATTATGAACAATAAATATATATAACATACTTTTTGGAAAATTATTGGTTATAATTTTATTAACTATACCTATTTTTACAGATTTCTCTTATTTTTAAATAGTCATAAGGATAAGTCATTTGATTTGTAAAGTAACTTTAAAAATCAAATATTTAGTTAAGAGTTGAAGACTATTTTAGTGTGTGTGTGTGTGTGTGTGTGTGTGCGTGTGTGGTTTTTTTCTTTTCCTTCCAAGAGGAACACTATCTGGTGACTTTCTAATGCAATTAAAATTTAATTTGCAATAAATTTAATGCAATTAAACTTTAATTTGCATTAACAAATTGAAAGAGAAAAACCATATGATTATCTCAATAGATGCAGAGAAAGCTTTCGACAAAATTCAAATCCCATTTATGATAAAAACTCTTCAGAAAGCAGGCATAGGGGGAACTTACCTCAACATAATAAAGGTCATATATGACAAACCCACAGCCAACATCGTCCTCAATGGTGAAAAACTGAAACCATTTCCACTAAGATCAGGAACAAGACAAGGTTGCACACTCTCACCACTATTATTCAATATAGTTTTGGAAGTTTTAGGCACAGCAATCAGAGAAGAAAAAGAAATAAAAGTAATCCAAATCGGAATAGAAGAAGTAAAACTGTCACTGTTTGCAGATGACATGATAATATATAGAGAGAATCCCAAAGATGCTACCAGAAAACTACTAGAGCTAATCAATGAATTTTGTAAAGTAGCTGGATATAAAATTAATGCACAGAAATCTCTTGTATTCCTATACACTAATGATGAAAAATCTGAAAGAGAAATTAAGGAAACACTCCCACTTACCATTGCAACAAAAAGAATAAAATGCCTAGGAATAAACCTACCTAAGGAGACCAAAGACCTGTATGCAGAAAACTGTAAGACACTGATGAAAGAAATTAAAGATGATACAAACAGATGGAGAGATATACCATTTTCTTGGATTGGAAGAATCAACATTGTGAAAATGACTATACTACTCAAAGCAATCTACAGATTCAATACAATCCCTATCAAGCTACCAATGGCACTTTTCACAGAACTAGAACAAAAAATTGCACAATTTGTATGGAAACACAAAAGACCCCAAATAGCCAAAGCAAACTTGAGAAGAAAAACAGAGCTGGAGGAATCAGGCTCCCTGACTTCAGACTATACTACAAAGCTACAGTAATCAAGACAGTACGGTACTGGCACAAAAACAGAAATATAGATCGATGGAACAGGATAGAAAGCCCAGAGATAAACCCACGCACATATGGTCAACTTGTCTTTGATAAACGAGGCAAGCATATACAATGGAGAAAAGACAGCCTCTTCAATAAGTGGTGCTGAGAAAACTGGACAGCTACATCTAAAACAATGAAATTAGAACACTCCCTAACACCACAGGCAAAAATAAACTGAAAATGGATTAAAGACCTAACCGTAAGGCCAGCCACTATAAAACTCTTAGAGGAAAACATAGGCAGAACACTCTATGACATAAATCACAGCAAGATCCTTTTTGACCCAGCTCCTAGAGAAATGGAAAGAAAAACAAAAATAAACAAATGGGACCTAATGAAACAGAAAAGCTTTTGCACAGCAAAGGAAACCATAAAAAGGATGAAATGACAACCCTCAGAATAGGAGAAAATATTTGCAAATGAAGCAACTGACAAAGGATTAATCTCCAAAATTTACAAGCAGCTCATGCAGCTCAATATCAAAAAAACAAACAACCCAATCCAAAAATGGGCAGAAGACCTAAATAGACATTTCTCCAAAGAAGATATACAGATTGCCAACAAACACGTGAAAGAATGCTCAACAGCATTAATCATTAGAGAAATGCAAATCAAAACTACAATGAGGTATCACCTCACACCAGTCAGAATCGCCATCATCAAAAAATCTACAAACAATAAATGCTGGAGAGGGTGTGGAGAAAAGGGAACCCTCTTGCACTGTTGGTGGGAATGTAAGTTGATACAGCCACTATGGAGAACAGTATGGAGGTCCCTTAAAATACTAAAAATAGAACTACCATATGACCCAGCAATCCCACTACGGGGCATACACCTTGAGAAAACCATAATTCAAAAAGAGTCATGTACCACAATGTTCATTGCAGCTCTATTTACAATAGCCAGGAGGTGGAAGCAATCTAAGTGTCCATTGATAGATGAATGGATAAAGAAGATGTGGCACATACATACAATGGAATAAAACTCAGCCATAAAAGGAAATGAAATTGAGGTATTTGTAGTGAGGTGGATGGACCTAGAGTCTGTCATACAGAGTGAAGTAAGTCAGAAAGAGAAAAACAAATACCGTATGCTAACACATATATATGGAATCTAAAAAAAAAAGAATGGCCCTGAAGAACCTAGGGGTAGTACGGGAATAAAGATGCAGACCTACTATAGAATGGACTTGAGGACACGGGGAGGGGGAAGGGTAAGCTGAGACAAAGTGAGAGAGTGGCATGTACATATATACACTACCAAATGTAAAATCGATAGCTAGTGAGAAGCAGACGCATAGCACAGGGAGATCAGCTCGGTGCTTTGTGACCACCTAGACGGGTGGGATAGGAAGGGTGGGAGGGAGGAGACACAATAGGGAAGAGATATGGGAATATATGTATATGTATAGCTGATTCACTTTGTTATAAAGCAGAAACTAACACACCACTGTAAAGCAATTATGCTCCAATAAAGATGTTAAAAAAAAAATCAGAAGCAAATACAAAAAAAAAAAAAGTAAAAATGTAAGAGATCAACAGTCAGATGGAATAGTCATGATCTCTCAGAATTAAGGCATTATTCATGCTTCAGGTACTTTAAGAGCAACACAGTGCCATACTTCCACATAGTCAATGTTACTAACCCTGTGAAGCATAGAATGGATAGATTTTACGATCGTGTCAAATTCAAATACAGCCTGCTAAGAAAACATAGTAATAACAATTTCAAAAAATCCTATCTGTGGGTCTTCCCTGGTGACGCAGTTGTTGAGAATCTGCCTGTCAGTGCAGGGAACACAGGTTCAAGCCCTGGACTGGGAAAATCCCACATGGCGCGGAGCAACTAAGCCCGTGTGCCACAACTACTGAGCCTGAGCTCTAGAGCCTGCGAGCCACAACTACTGAGCCTGAGTGCCACAACTACTGAAGCTCTCACACCTAGAGCCCATGCTCCGCAACAAGAGAAGCCACTGCAATGAGAAGCCCACGCACCGCAACGAAGAGTATCCCCCGCTCGCCACAACTAGAGAAAGCCCTTGCGCAGCAATGAAGACTCAACGCAGCCAAAAATAAAAATAATTAAAAAAAAAATCCTATGTGTGGTGAAAAAGGCCAAAGGGTAGTATATGTAATTTGGTCTATGTACATCAAAATACTCAAACAAATAAATATGTTCTATTTCTCTCAGTAAAGTCAGAAAGATAATTTACCCAGGGAAATCAAACACAGATAGTGAGAGGGCCGAACAAAAGCATTTGGTATAAAAACTAAATTATTTATTTAACTGCAGTTTTCAAGTCTATTCAAATTTTATCTTTAAATATTACAAACAAGAAAATCATATTAACTTGGAGAATTAAGGCTCATTGGCATTTTCAGGAAATTACAAGATAAACTTTCCACACCATCCCACACACCCCGAAAGCTCTCATCACCATGTCAAATAGCAATAGTGATTTTAATGTGTAACCTGCACATGGCAGACATCAGCACAGGTTATTTTAGTTCTCATCACTTCATTACCTCAGATTATAAAAGTAAGCCCAGATGTAGTAAAAATGGTTGCTAAAAGAAAAAAAAGTGATTAACTAACAATGAACTTAGCATAAGAGTAAGGCGTCAGAGTACTGAGTACAAGAAAAGTAGTTGACTAAGAGGAAGCAAACCGAGGTTCCACACTTAGCTGTATTTTTAAGTGACACTGGACAAGCAAAGGAATCTCCTCAAACTTAGTTTGCTGTAGTGGTTTTGTTCCATAACTTGCTAAGAATGGTTCAGAGTTTAGAGAGAAAATTGCAAGGGAGTTGGAATGTGGAAGAGAAATAACAGACAATATTCTCTGACAGTCATACTGTTTTAAATAGCAGTGAAATTACGATGCAGAGGTACCAGCAGATTCCAGCTTGTCCTCACTCTTCCCACCTTTGTGACTTTTTCCTGATTGTTGGCTCTGCTGGCCAATAGCAACTGTAGGCTCAACTCCAGAAGCAGAAGCAATAACCTCCCATGGACTTGCCTACCAGCCTTCGGTGCTCCCTCCAGCCACTGGACGTGCCTGGCTTCCCAGGTTCCCTGGGGTGCTACAAATTTTTACCCAGGTCACCCAGCTTCTTCCACAATTGGATAAGGTCTTATTCCTAAAATAAATCCCGTATGTTACAATACTTATAGCGGTTGTCCTGCTCTGATTGAACCCTGATGTATTCCGTCAGCTGAAAAATTAAGGTTTTGGAAGCAAGAGATCTGCAAGTTTTAAAATTTGATGATTCCTTATGCTTAACTTCCCTACTTCCTTCTCCCAATCATTCACACAGAAACACATTATGATTACAGACAAAATGTGAGTAATGTATCAGGAGGAATAAATGAAAACCATTATAAAGACTGCCATTTAATAATGGTTAGGGAAGGGAGTAAATTATTCTTCACTGTATATCTTTTGAGTTCTACCTGTAATACCTATTGAAAAACAAAAATCTAATGATATTATGGTTCTGTTTGTATTTCTGTCAAGATTAATCAGCAGAACTAAACAGCACCAGATCTAAAATTTCTTGTCTTTATTTGAATCAGTATCTCTCAGGAACACTCACATTCAGTCACTTGATTTGTTAGCTTTCCTTAATCATCTAATCATTCGATCCCTCACTATTTCACTCAAATATTCACGAACTTCCTATTCTGTGCCAAGCATGATACTATGTGCTTGGTATTCAGAAGTGAATAAAACATGCCAAGTTTTTATACTGCAGTAGCTTTCTTAGTTCAAAATGCCCCCTCCCCTCTCCTGCCACTCGTACTTTGTGGAAACAAATTCAAAAGCCATATATTCTGTGAAACCTTCCCTGAGAACCCACGCACAGAGTTAGTCATTCATTTCTTTCTTTTAATTCTCTATTTGTACCTACATTGATTTTATTTTAGTTTTATCTTTATTTTTTTAAGTTGTGAATATCCATTTAACGGAACATTTGGGGGCCAAGGATTTATAATAATAAGGAAAATCTGGCTTTGAATATAATGGATTTTAAGGGAAAATGTGAATGAATCCTTAGCCTGAAGTGGAACCTTTCATCAACTAACAAGCTTTAAAAAAAAAATTCTGACACGACCTTAAATTTGTAATAATTGCAGTGTAACAGTGGTAGGACTAGCAGGTTTCTAAGCAAAATCATCAGCTACAATTACAAAATATATGTAATGATCGTCATGAAATGCAGAAACAATACTAAAACACTTAGGTTGGGCGTGCTAAAGACTGTATCATCAATTGCTCTTCTGTCAATGAAATATTAGAACGTGGAGAAAGCTTCTTAACCATTTCCCACCTGCTGGCCATATTCCACTCAAGGGCTGGATTCTGAGAATTTCTTTCATTCTCTGTTAGCACCCCTCCTGTGCCACTTTCCTTCTCCGGTTTTAGTTGATCCCACTGCGCAGTACCAATATTGATGGACTGCAGATCTATTTGGTATTGTCTGTCTTCAATTTCTGATCCAGGGTCTCGAAGAATTCCTAAATTCAAGGCTCTCCTGTAAAGGCAGTGAAAAAAAGTGAATAGATAAAATAAGTATTCTATGTTTACTTTGCTCGCTAACATCATGTTATTACCTTTTTTTTCCTTTGGATTACTGGGTTAATCAAATCTATGAGGCAGGTATTAGAAAGTTACCACATACTAATGACTTGAAAACATACCCAAAACTTAGCACTTACAGTGTCTACCCTATAATGATTTCTTACATTATTCCCAGCACTGTGCTATTTTTCTAAGTACTTTCACATTTATGATTTAAATCCTTGAGATGTTGTGAGGTCATATTATTATCTCCATTTTTACTAAAGAGAAAATAATGCAGAGAGGTTGAAAGACTTAGCCAAAGTTACTGAGCTACTATGTGGACAAAATTGCAACTTAAATCCAGGGTTCTGCCTCAAAACCCTGTCTTCTTTGCAATGCTAAACACCTACTTTCCCTTCTCAGCACTCTGATGTCTTGTTAGGAAAGGTGATGAAGACTTGCTAATCTATTTAACTCCCCTACCTTTTGCCTTTGGTCCTTTATATAACCCATCATCATATAGAGTAAATTGTTGACAAGAGTACATTGCTTACTGATGTAGAAACACAGTAAGGATTACTGGTCCATATAGAGTTGGAACTTTGATCTTATTGGACCCAAGGCTAAGCAAATGAATAAAATTATCAGCAGCTTAAAGCTAGATTAGAGGAAGTAAATGGTTAAATGTTTCATGAAGGTTTTAGACTGAAAATAGCAAGGCAGTGTGGTAGGGTGGGAAGAAAAGCGTTCAGGATTCGGAAGCCAGATAAGACTAAGTTTGTGTGAGTTTGTAATTTTTTAGTTACGTTGGTTCACAGATGCTTTAAAGTGAGTAATCAAAAGGAAAGTAACATTTGTCCCCCATGAAAGTTTCAATCAACACAAAAGTGAAATTACATAGAGTATAAAAATAGTTTTACTAGTATAGATACAATTGCAGTGATTAGAAAAGAAATACAATTAATTATATCAATTGAATACTAATGAAACTAATTAGTGGAGGGAGAAGGGAGGGAAGCACTGAGTCCTAGTTTGAAAACTACAGAGAGACAGTGTGAATGTGATCAAGACTACCTCTTGTCTAAGTAAACAGTGTGGGTCAGACCATGCCCAGAAGCTGGTCAAATACTGATGGAAGGTGGATGACCACTGAGACTCAAGATGGCAGATGTCTGGGCCAGATGTGCAGGAATGGAGATGGCATGCATTAGGCCAGGCAAGGTGAGGGCTAAGGCAAATGAATTCAAGTGAAGAGAGGAGCAGGGATAGGACTGCAAATGAACGAACAGGCAGCTCAGGCAGGGAAATACCACAAGGTGTTAACGATAAGAGAACAGGGAAACAAACAGGCATTGGTCAAGAAGTCATAGTGGGAACCAGAGAAACTGAATGAATGGACTCTCATTATTCCTAAGGTAAGAGCTGAACCTGGTTTTTGTTTTCTTTTTTCTAACTTAGAAAATTACAATCTAGGAATGGGCATGCAAGGAAAGGTGGCTTGAAGTTTTACTTGAACCTAAGAATTGCATTAAAAATAGGGCCCATAAAATCAGCCATGAACACTTTCATTTTGCCTTAATGAAGGCAAAGAAAAAAGGAGTGAATGAGGGTGCAGGTGAGAGGGAGTAACATTGTGAGTACACCTATTTTGGTCAAATGCTCTCCTTTCATTTGAATATTGGTGTAAACCTGTTAATTCTAAAGGCACAGCTCAAACTTCACTTTCTATGAAGCCTTTCCTGACCACCATTTCTTCAAACTCCCTTCCTCCCAAATCTGTGCTCTTAGGGTCCTTCTGTACTTATAAGTACAAGAACATCACAAGGACCTGTCAGTCTTTCTCAATATAGCATACATTTCTTGAAGTCAGAAACTACATCTCCTAGTAAGCAATCAGTAAATGCTGTTTCAATTCACTGATCTGAACTGACACAAATCTTTACAAATCTCAAGTGGAGAATCCATCTGTCCACAGCAATAAGAACACACAGTCTTTAGACAGTAAACTGCTGCTGCAGGGCCACATAAACTCTGACATACAGCAAATATCTTTGGCAGTGGGTGGCCTAGCTTATTTCCCTAGATTATTATTCCCCATATAAAAGTTATATTTACTTATTTTAAACTAGCCAATGCTTTCTACATTTTACATAAATTCCCTAAGCCTACTTTTAAAGAAAACTAAAATACTTTTAAGAATCCCTTTGAAGGAAGAAAAAGTATATTTGGAAATAAAATTAGTACTATATTAAAAGACAAACAAAGCAACCTAGCCCAACATTAACATCGGCCTTTCTATTTTTCTTGGCACTTGAAGAAACTGCAAAGTCATAAGATAAAAACCAGAGAAACACCAAATGTCATTAGTTTTCACCTACACTTGAAATGCCTCATATTTACTCTTGGCCTTAAATCAAGCTATTTTCCTCCTATCATCTGTCTGTGGAAAACATGACTTTCCACAGGTTCTTCTTCTCATGTAAAAATGGGTTGTATATTGAGCAATAGCTTAATACTTCTAAACATGCTAATTTCAAACTTTTAAGTTTTCTAAGAACCAGAGTTTGAGATTTTACACTTTTCTTTTTGTTTGCTTTTGAAATTGAAAAATATATTTGTCATTTTAACCTGATTTGAAAGTTCAGAGAAATGTACAGTATGTGGGTATATAAATCCAACTTAAAAGTTAATTGCGAAACCATTTAAATCTGAGTTGTAGAAAATAGGATAAGCAAAAGACTCATGTGAACTCTGGTGTCAGATTTTTCAATGATCCATGAGCTTGGAGAAATTATTTAACTTCTCTGTTTTAATTATTTCAATATTAAAACTATTATAGAAATAAATAAAATGTATGACTGAAAATTAAACTATTCATAAAGAGGTCCATTATAAATTTTATGACCATTCCTGAAATACATTATCTTATATGGTTTTGAATGAATAATATATCTAATCATCAACTAATCATAGATGCACGGCACCATGATAAAACAAAGTCAACTTTTCTAATTATGAAAAAACTATTAATGAAAACTATAAAGATAAATGCTCTTTAATATTTCCATGGTTACCTGTTTCCAAAATATGGCATATTAGAAAATCAGAGTGAATCTTCTGATTGAAACAAATAAAATGCTTGCAGACAATTTAAAGCATCTTTTTAAACACATTTCAGAGCTGGCACTAGAGAATAGAAGGTGCAAAGCCACCCCAAATAAGTGAAATTAGGAACACTAATAAATAAGCACCTGCCAAAGCCAGCCTTTGCTCTTAGGGTTTCTGCTGAATCCTGCAGAGAGTGATTTTCTGATAATCGCACAGGAGGAGATAAAGCTCAAGGCCCACCTAAGGAGATGGATGAATCTATTTATAGGAGACTGCATAAAAAGCGGGGGTCACGAAGGACTACATCAACCTTCAAAGGGTGAATTAAAAACAGCTCTCCTAGGAAGACTTGTGATAGAACAGTTCTGTGTCTTGACTGTGACGGTGGTTACATGAATGTACATATGTGGCAAAACTGCACTAAACTATACACACATATAGACATATAAATACAAATGATTGAAAATAAAACTGGTGAGGGAAGTCCCTGGTGGTCCAGTGGTTAGGGCTCCATGCTTCCACGGCAGGGGGCACGGGTTCGATCCCTGGTCAGGGAACTAAGATCCTGCATGCCACATGGCATAGCCAAAAAACAAAACAAAACAACAACCAAAAAAACCTTGTGAAATCTGAATGCAATTGTGGATTGTACTGATGTCAATTTCCTGGTTTAGATATTGTACTATAGTCATGCAAGAAGTTATGCAAGATCTGAAACCATAAAACTCCTAGAAGAAAACACAGGGGTGTCTGCTCTATGACACTGGTCTTGGCAATGATTTTTTGGATTTGACGCCAAAAGCAAAGGTAACAAAAGCAAAAATAAACAAGTGTGACTACATCAAACTAAAAATCCTCTACTCAGCAAAGGAAACTGCCAACAAAATGAAAAGGCAACCGCTAGAATAAAAATATTTCAAGTATATGTCTGATAAGGGGTTATACTCAAAATATAAGAGGAACTCATATAACTCAATAGCAAAAAACAACCCAATTAAGAAAACCAGCAAAGGATCTGAATAGACATTTTTCCAAAGACATGTAATTGGCCAAAAGGTATTGATACATGAAAAGGTGCTCACTAATCATCAGGAAAATGCAAATCAAAACCATAATGAGATATCACCTCATACCTGTTAGGATATCTATTAGCAATAAGACAAGGGATAATAAATGCAGGGAGGATGTGGAAAAAAGGGAAACCTTGTACACTGTTGGTGGGAATGTAAACTCATACAGCCACTATGTAAAACGGTATGGAGGTTCCTCAAGGAATTAAAAATAGAACCAGCATATGACCCAGCAATCCCACTTCTGGGTATATATCCAAAAGAAATGAAATCATTAATCGCAAAGAGATATCTGTACTCCATGTTCATAGCAGCATTGTTCACAAAAGACTTTTCCATACCTTGTATGGAAACAACCTAAGTGTCCATCAATGAATAAATGGATCAAGAAAATATGGCATCTGCAGTTGACCCTTGAACAATTTGGGGCTTAGGGGCACCAACCCTCCAAGCAGTTATGAATCCATGTATAAGTTATGGTCAGCCTTCCCACCAACCCTCCAAGCAGTTATGAATCCATGTATAAGTTATGGTCAGCCTTCCATATCCACAGTTCCTCCTCCACAGTTCAGTGGTTCTACATTCACAGTACATACTATTAAAAAAAAAAAAAGTGTATGAGTGGATCCGTGTTGCGGTGTTCAAGGGTCAACTGTATATACAATGAAATATCATTCAGCCTTAAAAAAGGAAAATCCTGTCATTTATGACAACATAGATAAACCCGGAGTGCTTATTTATATTACACTGAGTGAAATAAGCCAGAGAAAGACAAATATTGCTTAATATCACTTATATGTGGAATTTAAAAAAATGTCAAATTCATAGAAGCAGAGAATATAAAAGTGGTTGCCGTGGGCTATGCAGTTGGGGAAATAGGAAGAGGTTGGCTAAAAGGCACAAACTCTGTTATAAAATGAATAAGGTCTGAGGATATAATGTATAACATCATGGTGAATATAGTTGATAACACTGTATTGTATAATTGAAATTTACTAAGATTTGCTAAGAAAGTAGAATTTACATGTTCTCACACACACACAAAAGGTGGTGGATGTGTTAACTCAATGGCAGAATCCTTTCACAATGTATACATATATCAAATCATAAAGTTGTACACTTTGAATACCTTACAATTTTATTTGTCAATTATACCTCAATAAAGCTGGTGAAAGGTTACGCTGAAGGGAACTGGGTAAAGGGCACACAGGAGATGTATTTGCAACTTCATGTGAATCTACAAGTATTTCAAACTTAAAAAAGTTTAAAAAATGGAAAAAAGCCCTCCTAATGCCCATGCTGAAAGAGACAAGGTAACTTACCAACTTACTCATCTTGACCTTAGCCTTAGCAATGGGTAAACAGGGGAAAAAAAAAATCCCTCTAAGACTTTGCCATCGTAAGACAGCATTTGGGGGTTTGAGTTTCCAATGTGGCATGAAAAAATTTTAATTTGGAGAGGCTTGTGCCAGGTAGACAGTGCTACCAGATTACAGGTAAAAGCAAATTCTCTTGAGCTGAACTCAATCTGAACTCAAAGAATTTCTGCACATTTGGTTCCAAGTGAAATGAGAGACTAACAGACACAATGGGCAGAAGAAACAGACCCTCAAAGACTTCACAAACTGGATTAGTACACATGAAATATAAAATAATTGTTTAAAAAGAAGAAAAAGGGTTTTTAAAATATGAGCAGGATCAAGAAGATATACAAAAGATGCTCCACATCATATGTCAACAGGGAAAAGCAAATTAAAACAAAAAGATACCATTACACACCTATTAGAATGGCCAAAATCCAGAAGACTAACAATACCAAATGCTAGCAAGGATGTGGGGCAACAGGAACTCTCATACACTGCTGGTAGGCATGCAAAATGGTATACCCACTTTGGAAGACAGTTTGGCGGTTTCTTACAAAACTAAACATACTCTCACCATATGATCCAACAACTGCACTCTTTGGTATTTACCCAAAGGAGCTGAAAACATGTCCACACAAACACCTGCACCTGAATGTTTATAGCAGCTTTATTCATAATTGTCAAAATTGGAATCAACCAACATGTCCTTTAGTAGATGGATGGATAAATAAACGGTGGTACATCCTATTATTCAGCACAAAAAGGAAATGAGCTGTCAAGCCAAGAAAAAAACATAAGGAACTTTAAAGACAAATTACTAAGTGAAAGAAGCTAATCTGAAAAGGCTACATACTGTATAATTTCAACTATATGTCATTTTGGAAAAAGTAAAACTATGGAGATAATAAAAAGATCAATGGTTGAGACAGGTTGGTCAGGGGCAGGAATGAATAGGCAATGCTCAGAGGACTTTCAGGGAAGTGAAAATATTCTATATGATACTATAATGATAGATACATGTCTTATCATAAATCTGTCCAAACCCATATAATATCCAACACCGAGTAAATCCTAATGTAAACTATGGACTTTGGGTGATTAGGATGTATCAATGTAGATTCATCAATTGTTACAATGTACTATTCCTCAACTTGAAATATTCACTAATCTTTAAAGTATAAGATATACCCATTTTGTTTTATGTATACTTAAAACCAATTCCAGTTATTATAAAATAGAATACTCAGAGTACTTTGCTTTGTTTTTCAGTACTAAATTAAGAAAACATATTCAAAATATTTTCATTCAAATACCATACATTAACTTTTATTAAGCAGTATTAGAACAAGATATCTTGTGAAAGGTACATTTTGCATCTCATGGCACACTAGATATTTTTTTAAGGTATAAAAATATAAACAGTTACAGACATAAGATTTGAAATAATTTACTTTTTTTCAAAGGCTGGAAATCATTGTACAACTTTTAAAATGCTGTTTTCCCTAAGTGAGAATTTTATAACTAAAAATAGCCTAAAAGTGAAAAACAATCTGATTGCAAAGCCAAAAATTAAAGTATATTTTATTCAAGAGAGCTTTGATTTAGTGCACTACATTTTCATAGCACAAGAAATAGTTGCAAAATTATTAAAGAATTCTAATAGAATGATACTTTACCAGGGAGCTAATCATAGGAAAAGAACTTTATGGCTTCAGTGAGGACCAGAATGCCTAATATTAACAATATCTGCTTTAAGAAAATACAAGTACAATATCTTAATAAGAAAGGCTTCATATTATTTCCTAACTAAATTTCTAATAGAAATGCTTGACATCATAAATAGGAATCAAATTTTCTTGTCTCAACTTCGCATCCTTCTAAAGGCTCTATGAACTTTGCTCTCCCTCCTTATTGCAGTTTTTAAAACCTTTTAGCAATTCAAATCAGGAAAGGGAGTGAGTCAAGATGCTCATAACTCCCTTACCCTTAACACAAAAAGCTGCTTTATTAGCTAAAATGTAGGAGTTATAATTGTAATTGCTTTGCCCTTCCGAAACTCATCTCCCATACCATTTGAACCATTTCAGCAGGTGGTGTAGGAGGATAAACTAAAGTCTGAAATAGTTGGTCAATGGTATAATCATAAGGAACCAAAGAAGACTTTAAGTATACAACAGGAAACATAGCTTTAATGTTTTCCTTTTTAAATTGATTTAGTCTGGGTCAGGCCTTTTGTATGTTTACATAAGAAACAGCTCATGTTGAATCATTTACCGCCCATTGCTGAATAGGCATATCTTGGGAACTCACTGTAAAGAAGTAAAATTCATTACTTACAGCTCAACTGAGATCTACAAAATGTTAAACAAGCCAGAAAACAGGAATGTAAAAAGAAGTAAAATTTATATGTCTTGATTAAATTAAATGTCTACATCTTTGTCACCAAGTCTCCATAAGTGACAGTAATCTTGAGAGTGTATAGGGCAGAGGATGTAAATGGTTGACCATCAGGCTGAGGCCAACTGCCGATTTCCATGACCAATGACTTAAGACAGGGGTTCTCATCTTCAGCGTGCAGAAGAATCACCCGGAGCTTGTTACAAATGTTAAGTTCTTAAACCTACAGAAATTCTGATTCAGCAGGTCTGGACTAGGGCCGAGGAATATGCCCGCTCCCTTGTTTTGTTTTTTATAAACAGCCTAAACTACCATCCTTATTGATTCTAAACACCACATTCTGATACTTAGAGCATCACATCCCTTTGACTTGGAACATCCTATCTCTGCCATCTGAACTGAAGGGAGCATGGACAAGAACCAGTAAATCTGAGGCTATTTCACTTATAAAACAGATAAACTCATACTTGTCCTGCCTCTTTCACCGAATTGTTTAGAAGAAGCATCTCTTCTCTTCAAGGCCAAGATATCTCTGTTAATTCACTTCACTCTTGAAGGCTAGGTCAGTGTCTGTTTTCTCACCAGCTTGTACTTAGACACATTACTTGGCACATGGTAGGCTTTTAATATATGAGAGTTGAATAAATAACAAATATTCTTCTTTATTCCCTTCACTTCCCTTGGGGACTTTACTCTCATTTTTTTCTTTTTCTCTCCAGCTACTTTACCATTCAAGTTCAATTACTTGAACTAAAATATGTTCAAGTAATTCTCCTTGTAAAAGAGAGAAACTCTCTCCCTAAGGCCCTGTATACCCCTCTAGCTACCACCCTATCACATTCCCTTATTTTCCTCTCAGCATTTCTATTTCTTCACTGTTTATTTTCTCCTCTAACCAAGAGCTATCAGGTGTCATCCTTATCCTTCCTTTGAAATTTTACTGGAAAACATCCTCAAATGATTTTCTAATTACCAGGTCCAATGGATGACTTTCAGTCATTAACTCACCTAAACTTTCTGGGCATTTGACAATTCAAAATGGCAGTACAGCATGCTGGTGAAAAGCACAGACTGCACAATTAGCCTGCCTGGATCCATAATTCTAGCTCTACCACCTACCACTGGGTGTCTTTGGGCAAATAAAAGTTTCAGTGCTTCATTTTATTCATCTGAAAAATGAAGTCACTGAGGGGAGTCAAATGAGTTAATGCATGCAAAGTAACAGCTGACACAAAGTAAATAACTAGTATATATAAAGCTATTCTTGCCATCTTGCTTATTCTTGAAATTTTCCTTCATGAGCTTGCATGGCTCCACGTTCCCTCAATCTCCTTTACAAGATTCTTCTGTTTGCCTCTTCAGTTATTAGTGATGTCCAGGGTTCTATCTTCAGTTTTATTTTATGCTTTATATGCATTCAGCAGCACAACTGATTCGCAAATGCCAGTATATGTACTTCTCAATTATATCTCCAATGAAGGAGATAGGTTTCTTAGGATTCCCTTACATTTTCTGGCCCAGTTCATTCTATGATGACGGGCACACATCTACAAGACAGTTGGTTACCATTAGGGTACATGGTCGAGGAAAATGCAGTATAGTAACACTGCATTAAAAGCATGAATTTTAATGTCACAATTATATTCAAATTCTGGTTCTACCACTTAGAAGCTATACATATATCCTTGGAGAAGTCAACTCAGTGAATATCAGATTCCTCTGTAAGAAGATAATGGTACCTAGCTACATAAGCTTCCTTTGGGAGTAAATGCGTAATTTTAACATGTTTAGTATGTTATAAATGACACCTGGTTGTTTTTATTACTACAGTAGATGAGAAAGAAGCCGCTGGCCTGATTTCAGACTGAATCCATTGGTCTCACTTACTCTGTATTATAAAATCAAAAAGTACACTGAGGATGCAGAGACTTCAATTTAAGCAAATGGGCCCTATAATAATTCCTTGAGTTGAAACAGAATATTAGGCAAGAAAATGGTTTCCCTACATTTCTAGTCCAAGTGATAAATTAATCATGTATTTCACATTCTAAAAAGAAAGAAGGGGGTTATAAAAATAAAGGAGCAAAAACAGAGTAATCCAGTTATTAAATCATTTTCTAAGAATTTCATACATTTCAGAAACTAAAATTAATTTTCAAGCAATAGAAACTTTTAAATAAACAAGCGATTTCACGTTAATAATGGTTTTATGATGGGGTAGTAACAAAACTCACCTTTTTCAGTTATACAAATTTTAAATGATTTACGTGTATAAAGTAAAAATGACATGACAGCAGTATTTACCAGTTATTTTCCTTTTGATGGCTAAATTATAGGCAACTTCATTAGAATATAAAACATTTAGCTCTTTCTACTTGAAGAGTCTCAAAATACTCTCATTGCTTAAGCAAATAAGAAAGCAGACTTTCACTGTCTATCTTCAGGCAAACATGAGCTTTGAACTTTTTTTTTTCAGTCACAGATTTGTGCTGATAAGTCCTCACTTGCTCACTCGTGTTATAAATGGGGTATATTTACAAGATGATTTTAAAAGTTACAAGGTATACTATGTATGATCGATGTTAAAAGTATATCAAACTATAACAAACAATTCTCATCCCATTAGAAACATGTGTTAAAGAAATGCACTAACTGAACATGCACTGCATTGAAAAATTTGTTGGTGTGATCAAAGAAACCACTGTGTGATTTCAGAGAAATTACTAAGAGACGTACTAGAATATAAAGAAATGGAAATGGTACTTCAATTTTGTAAAAAATGTAATTATGATGTTGATCTTCAACAAAATTGATTTTTCATCATCAGAAGGGTTTTGATGAAACCCTTCATCAAAATAGAAATAGAAAGAAATAGAAAGAATAGAAAGTGGTATATATTAGGAGTTATATGAATTAACTAAGAATAGAGACTTCCCTGGTGGCAGAGTCGTTAAGAATCCGCCTGCCAATGCAGGGTACATGAGTTCGAGCCCTGGTCCAGGAAGATCCCACATGCCGCAGAGCAACTAAGCCCGTGCGCCACAACTACTGAGCCTGCGCTCTAGAGCCTGCGAGCCACAACTACTGAAGCCCGCGCGCCTAGAGCCCGTGCTCCGCAACAAGAGAAGCCACCGCAATGAGAAGCCTGCGCACCGCAGAGAAGAGTAGCCCCTGCTCACCGCAATGAGAGAAAGACCGCGTGCAGCAACAAAGACCCAACACAGCCAAAAAATCAAGCCAAACCAAACCTATTTCTTTTCTGGTTGTATCATGGTAACATGATAAATGAGAAATCAGCATCAATATTATGGAACTTGATATTATGAAGATGTGAAACTAAGTTTTTTTTTTAATATAATAAAGAAATATGGCCTTGATGAAAACATAGTAAAATGGATTTAGAGCTGGTTTAATACCCAATCCAAATAATAATATCTATATGGAGTCAGGTCTCTAGTAACATGCCAGAGGATTTGGCTCAATTCAATAATTTTTTTATCATTCATTAATTTTAATGAATTCATATAACTCTGTCTTATCAAATTTTCTGATGACAAAGTTGGGAAGTACAGCTAATATAGTGAATGAGAGAACCAGGATTCTAAAATATCACAAGATACTGGAACAGAGTCAAACTAATAAGATGAAATTTAACGGGAACAAATGCAAAATTCCACACATAGGTTCAAATAGCAAATTCTATAAGTACAAGATGTGAAAGGCTTGAGAACACTGCGGAAAAAAAAAGGACAACAACAAAAGAAAGCTTAGAAAAGTTAGGCTGGCTTATGGGAAAGAAAAAAAAATGTCAAAAGCATTGTCAAATGTCATTCTAGCCTTTTAATTTTTAAATAGCCTAACATACACCACACACATACTATAAAATTTCACAAGATTAGGCAATCTCTTCCTTCTTATACTAATAAAATAGTGCAATTTTTAATACTATTTTTTCGTTAATATTCAAACATTAAATTTTTAGAATGAGTGTATTTTATTTCCATAGCTTCAACTCAAATAATAATACATAATCATTCATTGATAACATGAGATCAGAGAGTTTTTTCCAGAATGTTATAATACTATATTACAGGTGCGTTTATGTAAAACCTTCATGGACTTCTAAAACGTGCAAGGACATGGCATAAAAGTTAACTTTTTTAATGTATTAGAGCCCAGAATGGTCTTACTTAGCAGTGAAGTTTACTGCAATTCCCACATAGGTGACTTTGAAAGGCTAACTGTAAATTTAGTAAAACCCCTGCATTCTTCAGGTTTCTTTATATTTCATTTCTTTAGGTTTCTAAAGATGGTAATAAAATAGGTCAAATTTATAATGTGTCCTTATTAAAAGATAGTCAGACCTCCTACTTGCTTCTAATGTTTCTGCAACACATCTTTGGCAACACTCCTGATTTAGGATTCTTCTATAAAATCTTCTATGGCTGCAAGTCAACTCCTATTATAATAAATCATGAACCACCCAGACTTTATCCAACTGTGTTAGCACTCTTTCTCATTCAGATATTTTCTTCATATCTTTATTCCATTTTTTCATTTCATTTACTAAAACAATTGGTTTTGGTAGTTAACAGGTTCCCTATTTATTTCCAAATCCAATTTGAAAATCCTATTTGAAAATTTCCATGAAATTCTCATGTGTAACATTCCCTCTTTCTCTACTAATCAATCATTACCCATCATCTCCTACTCCTAAAATTATGTTTACAAAGAAGACTTCCTTTCAAAAACCATCATTAAATCAGGATTCAGAATTGGCTCCCCTTTACTCAAAATCTCAGCTAAAGATTGTCAGCAATAATAATGGTATTTAAACACACTGGTGAGTAATTAAAAATGAGGTTTTGAAAGACTGTTCACACAGAAAGAGAAATGTTCATATGTATTATTAAATAGGAAAGATAGGTTCTTTAAATTTTCTAAATACCTTCTATAATAAGAAAAAATCCTATAACCCTATACAAGTATTTATGTAAAGCAAATTGTAGCTGAATTAGTTGGACTAAATGCAAATTTCCTAATTCTAAATTGCCTGGGAAATCTTTAAGAAAAATATTCTCAAAGATACCTCTCTTTATCTCTTACCAAATTCATTTTTATTAGTATGCTTCTAATTCTATCATTTAAACCTTTTTCTCTTTAATTACATTCTTATTACTCCACATTATTCCCATCCTCTTACCTAACTATAAAGTGGTTCATAATGCAAAATACATAAATATACACATGATAGTAATAATATTAATAATACCACTCTAAAATTTATATACAGTTAAATGGTTTGCAGATACTTTTCAATATCATCTCAGGTAAATCACCAACCACAGGGTGTGACAGGTAGACTCCATTTTATAGAGGCTGATGATTTAGGTAAGGAGACTGGACAGCAAAGTCTAAACTGGAAACCACACCTTCTGACTACAAATTCAGTCCTCTCTCTTACCTCTTTTCTATACTTAATATAAGAACTGGTTTTCAAAATAAAATATAAGATTATACTTTATTAAAATGTATATGTGTGATATAGTTGGGTAAATAATTGAGCTGTCAAATTAAACTTAATAAAGATAATATTTCTAAGACAACAGACTAGAGTAGATAGAAAGAATTTTGGGGGTGGAGGTAGATGAGGAATCTTTAAATTTGGTACATAACAAAGAAACTCCTTTTTTAAAAACAATATTGCCACATTATTTTATATAGTTTATAATGCATTGAGTTGCTTCAGACCCACAAATGTTACAAAATTGGTCAAAGAAAAATGGGGACCAGAACTCAAGATTCTCAAATTTACATACAATGATCATAAAGCAACTCTGTTTATTTGTAAAGGAAAATTAGTAGTTTTTAAAAACGCAGCAATAGTTCAGGAAATCTAATACGTGATGTTAAAATATGAATATCTCAAGATGCAAAATAATCAGAATAAAGGTGGTTTAACGAAAGGTACCAATCAAGAATCTTCTAGTCAGCAACAAGTACACAGTCTCATATTTAGTTTAAAAATCTGGTATATTTTCCCTGTTGTATGGTGGGTAACGCCCTTCTATCACCATACATTAGAGGGGACACATCTATGTATCTAATCATATTAGGACATCACAGCATTGCCTCCAGTTGTAGACAGCAAATATTCTTCCCTAAGGGTCTTCCACTTACAACCAGTCCTAAGACAATCTTGTCTGTAGTGTCTAGTATAACAGTATTAATGCCAAGTGTTTGCCAGAATGTAGAGCAATGGCAACTCTCACACTCAGCCACTGGGAGTGTAAATGTGATACAATCACTTTGGAAAACAATTTGGTGATGTCCAGCAGCACTGAAGCTGTGCATAACCTATGACATGATTTCGCTCCTATCTATATAACCTAGAGCCATACTGTCCAGTACAACAGCCCTAGCTGCATGTGTCTACTGAAATTTAGGTTAATTAAAATTCAATACAATTTTTAAAATTTAGTTCCTTAGTCACAGTAATCACAGTTTAGGGGCTCAACAGCCACATCTGTCCAGTGGCTACTGTACTGGACAGGGCAGATATAGAACACTTCCACCACTGAAGAAAGGTCTTTTATAAGGCACTGCTCTAGAGAAACTACTATATGTGTACAAGAAGAATGCTGAAGAATATTCATTTTAATACTATATGTGATAGAGAAAGATAAAAAATGTAAATGTCCATTAGTAGAAGGAAAGATAAACAACCTGGCACATCCATGCAACGGACTATGAATGAGATTATGAACAGCCAAGTGATGAGTCTAATATGTATAAGGTAGAGTTAAAAAAGCAAGTTGTAGAACAGAAGTGGTGGGTGTAGAATACATTTTCTTATTCTCTATATTGTTCTGATGTAGCTATTTCAATAAAAAGGCCAAGAAGAATTACAATGTAGTGGAGTTAAAGAGCTCAAGCTAGCCGTGTGAACTTGGGCAACACTGAGCTTCATTTTTCTCCACTGCACAACGTGATTAACAGTGCTAAGAAGTGCCCTGGGCTGCAATGAAAATTAAACAAGGTAAAATATGTGAAAGTACTCTTTAAACTATAAAATGCTATGAACATAATAGCTAATATTAAGTAGGGCATAAAACTACAAACTGAAAATTATCTGGGAATTTTACACTGACAAAAACTCCTCCTTGGGTAGGCAGGATTAGGTGGGATGTGTTTTTATGTGGCACACAAAAAATTACAATTTCTTAGTTTGTCAGTGATACTCATTTAATCTTGCATAAGCAAGGACTAGAGGTGGAATCCTTTCTGCAATTTAATCAAAACAGTACAGACAGATTAAGTAATTACTTCAAAAATACTCATCAATTATAAAAATTTTGACAGCAAATACAAATAAGTATTCAGTAAATATTTCTGAATACTTACTATATGCCAGTCAAATTCTACATGTTTTGCATGCATTAATTTATATAATCCTCAGAACAACCTAAGAGGTAAGTAGTAGTATTCCTACATTACAGAAAGGAAATTGAGGCAGTTAAGTACCTTATGTTGGTCAAGGACAGTTGGCTAGTGAGTGGAAAAGCTGAGACTTGAATCCAGAGTACCTTATGTTGGTCAAGGACAGTTGGCTAGTGAGTGGAAAAGCTGAGACTTGAATCCAGGCAGTCAGGTACCAGAATTTGTGCTCTTTAAGTATCTATTATGTCCTTGGCACTGTGTTTAATCGTCCAAATATAGTACAAACCTGATCAAAAATACTCAGGACCTCCCCAATTCACGAGGGCAATGAAGCACAAATCTTTAACCAGAAATTCAAAGCTTCCACAGTCTGACCTCAATTACTTTTCCCCACCTCTCTCTCATTATGCCCCTGAAACCAATCCTCTGATACAGAAAGAAGCCTGCTCAGGTCTCTAAATGTACCTGTTTCTCTTCTTTGACCCCTTATTTCCTTCTACCTGGCATATTTGCTATAATTCAACATATCCCTCAAGGGTCTCACCTATTTCTAACTCTTCCATGGAGATTCCCTCTGGTTATCATAGCACCAAAAGATTTCTCTATGAGAAAATCTCCCTAACTTACCATGTATAATCAAAATTGATTAATTACACAAATATAATTAGGACACTACATGATCGTAAAACAGCAATGCTACAACAAGAAAATTCTGAGGACATCTCTGTTAAATAAATGTACATACCGTCAAGGCATGTGCTAGTTGCTTTCCAAGGTTTGGGATTAGAATTTTCTTTTCAAAAATTTTCCCTTACAGAAACTTAATCTCATGAGATGAGATTCTAGAAAGATCTCCATTAACTCTAGGATTGAACACTATCTAGATTTAATTTAAACAGAAATAATTTAAAAATTTAAAACATTATATATTACTAGAATTCCACATATAGTATTTTATCCCTGCATTCAGCATAATGAATCTGAAAATAAATCATTACCTATTTCACTCAGGAAGGGAAACACTATCATGCCATTCCTAATATGAAGATTTTTTTTTTCTTCAGGAAAATAAGAACATAAAAATATTTTGCCCTATCTTATTCTCTAAAGTATAGAGATATTTTTATTTACTTTGAGCATCAATTTCTTAACATGGCAAGAAATACAAAAACTGATTGATTTTGGTTGATTAAGTATCATGTCATAATAACACAGTGTTGACTTTAGTCAGCAAAATATGAACTATCTGACCAAAATATTTAAGTTATACTGATTAAGAATATATTTTATATAAGCTTGAATTGATACCAGAGAGCAATTTTCTTTTATAATCTTAAAATATGATAAATAATATTACTCTACAGTATAGTTTCTAAATACATTACCCTTGGACATTTTCTAAGCTATAATTAATTCAGAAAAGGAAAAGGGAGAATTAAGGCAACATATGAACAATCTAACAATGCACATTTGACAGTTTTTATAAACAGAATAATAACCACAAAAAAATTTAACCTTTAGTATCTATGCCTCTATACCATGACATTTTAAGAAAATAACCTTGTAATTGAAAAGAAAATGTTGAGCAACAGCAAAGACAAACATATAAAACATGAAAGTACAGTTACTCAAAATAGGGACTCAAGACCACAGTAAAAATTCAGAGAACAATTATGTAGCTTTTAGATTTTGGTTACAAAATAAATATAAAAAAAAGTTTGGTATCTTTCAAAGGGAATACAAAAGAAACTGATTTAGATAAGATGAAATTTCATTTTACCTATGAATTCTTCAAATTCAAAATTCTAGTTCTGAAAAAGATATGGTCAGAAGTGGGGTAAGAGCTAGGAAATATTTTACCAATAAAACTGAGACATGAAAGTGGTGGAAAAAAGGGATATTTTTCACACCTTAGCATGTGTGTTGAAGCACAAGCATTCAAAATAAAATTTAGGAACTGAGAAATAATGAGGTTAAACAGCTCTTAAAGAGATGCTACAAAAATGACTCCCAACCTAGCTGGTGATGAATTTTAAATCTCTTTTCTTAATGTGAACACCGTAAAGTATTCCTTTAATATATAACTGTTTATATATAACTGTTTATAGACAGAAATGTGTTTTCTGCTTTAGAGTACCAAAAAGAAGAAACAGAATATACCTTCACTAAGAGTAGCTGCTTCCAAAAAGAGGAGGCATTATGATACTTACTTCTAAGCATCTTTTCTATCAATAATTTATCTAACAATTGCCTACTACATTCATTATGTCAGTTTTATTTTTTTTTAATAAATTTATTTATTTATTTATTTATTTTTGGCTGTGTTGGGTCTTCGTTTCTGTGCGAGGGCTTTCTCTAGTTGTGGCAAGCGGGGGCCACTCTTCATCGCGGTGCGCAGGCCTCTCACCGTCGCGGCCTCTCTTGTTGCGGAGCACAGACTCCAGACGCGCAGGCTCAGTAGTTGTGGCACACGGGCCCAGTTGCTCCGTGGCATGTGGGATCTTCCCAGACCAGGGCTCGAACCCGTGTCCCCTGCATCGGCAGGCAGACTTTCAACCACTGCGCCACCAGGGAAGCCCTCAGTTTTATTTTATTATGTATAAATACTCCCTTTCCCAAATATTCACATAATCTGCTATTCATATTTTGTATGAATTAATAAACTCACATTGATATTAAAATACAGAATTCTCATTCAACATTAACATGTTTTTGAATTATACATGATGTATATCATTATCTTAACATACTGCAAAAAATACAGAAGAATGTGCACAAAACTACTGCATCTTTTTTTAAAAGGCCAGCTGAGTGAGTAATTAATTACAAATTATTGGTGAAAGGTCTTACTTAAATTTTTTTTTATTTTGTACACTATTACGCTTAAAATTTAATCAGGATTATTTTGATCTTGAATATTAACATCATAAGCCAGGGCCTGAAAATGACTAAGTCACAATGACAATAACTTTAACTTACAAAACTAGTGAAACATTCCTTACAAGATAAATACAGATACACTGTATTTCATATACTAAGAATATTAAAATTTAAGTGAGTTCTGCCTTTATATTTTAAATGTACCATATATTTCTTTATCAAGAGAAAAAGGCGTTTGAAAAAAATCAGTCAATTGATATACTTTAAGCATAAAGATGATTGAACTATGTTCCATGAAGGTTCCATGAAGGTAAAGACTGTGTATATTTTATTACATTTTTTGTATATAGTGTAGCCCAACATCTAGCAAATAGCTAGTAAATGGTAAGCATTCACAAAGATTTTTGAGAAAATAAATAAATGACATAATAAAACTGATTTATTATGTAAAGAAGAAGAACATCTTTATTATTTCTATATTATAGAAATACCTGGTTGGCACCTAGTACATGCCTGTACTCTTAGTCAAATTAGTGTACTAATGATACATCCAGCACCAGCACTGAGAGAGAAAAGACAAATACTGAAAATATTTGGATGCTCATATGAAAGGAAAAGATTAAACTGGTTCCTCAGATAAGTAAACAAAATAACCCTCAACACACACACACACCAGAATAGAGCACGTATTTCTTTAGAATTACCACTGTTGAGTGCTAAATGATGAATGGGTGAGCTAATGATATCATACTAAAAATAAAGTTTAAAATATCTAAAAAGCAAATATAAAGGTTATAGAGAGGATGAATACGAAAGAATAAAATACTGGGTTGGCCAAATCCCGAACGAACTTTTTGGCCAATCCATTACCTATTTTCATATATTTTATACTGAGTGAACAGAAAAAACCCTAAAAATATAAAACGATATCTTAAGATTTAAAGATATAATGGATATAAAACTGCCATTTTTTTCTACTTTTTAAAACTGCAATTACAGTGTAAATTAGTCTAAAAACATCTGGAATATATCCATAAATAAGAACAAGAAAAACAGTTTCTCATATACCAATAATCACAGGTAACTACCTTTGACAATTTGGTGTGTAACCATCCAGGCTATTTTCCATTCACATGTAAACATGTACATAGATAAGATCATACTACACATGCAGTTTTTAAAACAGTTTTGTTCACTTAACAAATATGTAAACTACATTTCATGTTAATAAATAGGCAACCATACCATCCTTTGTGATGGTTACTTATAATTTCACTGCATGGATATATCATTATTCTATTAACCACTCCTCTACAGTCGAGCACTTAGATTGTTATCAAATCTTTGCCATTATACTATATTAATTAGCCCCTGTTGCTCATTTATGTTTAAAACACAGCCTAAATCTACAGCCGATTAGCACTCAACTGCTTTTGAATATGTGATCTCAGAAAGGTAAAGAACATGTGTAATCATCAACTTTGTTTCATTAAAGGTATGTAATATTACTGATAGCTATTTTGTCAATACTTATTTTTACTGCCTGTAAGACTCACACACCCAGGAAAACTACACTATAAAACTAGATATAATGTTCAACATGGTTAATATAGTGAACACTGCTGTATGTTACATATGAAAGTTGTTGAGAGAGTAAATCCTGAGAGTTCTCACCACAAGGAAAAAAATTTTTTTTCTTTTATTTTGTATCTATATGAAATTATGTATGGTCACTACATTTATTGTGTAATCACTTCATGATGTGTGTACGTCAAATCATTATGCTGTATACCTTAAACTTACATAGTGCTGTATGTCAAATTATGTCTCAATAAAACTGGAAGAAAAAAAATAATTTTTAAAATTAAAAAAAAAAAGCTAGTTTCCATCTTGAACTTTATATGCTCATAGGAAACTACGGGAAGAAAATGCTCTAACACTGAATCATCTCTTTCATGAAAATCAGTCTCTAGGAGGATTATCCAATTATGAAAAATAAATATTTTAATGAAAATGAGAGGTGGTTATTCAAAAGAAAACAGCATGCTTAATTATAATAATGCTGCTAGGTACAGTTAATGACCCTATACACTAAGGAAGGTCGAACTTTAATGACCTGGACCACACCAAGGTCACAATTGGTAGCAGAACAGTGATCAACATATAAAAGCCACCGAACACATGAATGGAATTACAGTACATAACACATCAAACATTTTGGCCTGGTGCTTCCTTCCTCTAATCCTACTGGCAGGAAATGCTCTACATATCCTTTAAGGTGACCATACACATTTAAAAGTAGTCCCTTGTTAAAAAAGCTCTTGGATACTGCAATTTTCTCCAAAGAGAAGAGCAACTTCTGCTCAGCACTGTTGCACTACATTTCTACTTGCAGCACAGAAATGGAGCTCCACTGATGAGGTACTGTAACTGCATAATGTAATTTCTTCTCTGAAGGGTTAAAAGCATAGAAAATAAACCTGTAAAAATAGGTTTTCACATTTTATATGATATAATATCAGGCAAGTTGACTCATAAATGTTACAGATTTGACTATTTTATTATAGATATATGTAAATAAAGTTAAATATTATATAAGTAAACATGTTTTGACTTATATCACCTTATAAGTTAGATTTTCACCAGAATATATTTATGACACTAAGAATAAATTTTAAAGGAATATCTTTTTAATATGCCTACACTTAATTGGAAAATGTACAAATGATTCAGTTACACTATTCAAAATGAAGACTATGAAGTTGGAAAAAATTAGTGACCAACTCAGACTGAAGGATAACTTTCCCAGGAGGATATCTGTTGTGGTATGATCTAGGATAGAAAAAAAGCATTTGATTTTATTGTTTTATTCTACATCATGAATATGTTTACAGCATAACGTAATGCTGTTTACCAGAATGACAGAATATTAGTAATTACTGTATATTTCATTAATATCCATTCCGTCACCAAACTGAACCAATGACATTGTAATTCTGTAACTATGCATATTATTCTTTTCCCTAGTTTTTGGATAGTTCTTAAAGTTTAGTGGGACTATACCTCAGTTTTATCAGGTGTTATTTAAAATCACCTGGAAATACTGAGGTTGTGCTTCACTGAACATGAGCTTCGTGACTTCTATTCAGAACTTAACTGGAAATGCCAAAGACATGCTGTCCACAGTGTGTTTGATAAGCTGACATGGGACAGGGATTCTTTTCACTGTTGTGTCAGTTTATCAAACCCATACCTGGACGACAGTCAATTCAGTTAGAGAACAACAGAGTCCTGGAATACAAATAATTACTTCCTTTTGAAAAGCAATATACTATATAATGTACAAATGCCACAGACATATGCATATGACAATTTGCACTAAATAACTGTGGTAATAAATAAAACTCATAGCAATTGGTTCAAAAGCTCAATTATAACCAGAGTTATTAAGGTATATCCTTCATCAGAATTTGATGAATAGAGATGTTTATTAATAAAAAATTTAATATTCATTCATGGCACCTTTATTTTTTCCTTATACTCATTAGTGATTTACATGGAAAATATCATAGTGGATGAATATACAATTTGATATTAAGGTATGACTAACTGAAGTTAAAAATTGCTTTTTAATTTTGATCAAAATCATTAATATCTTGAATTGTATGATTTGACATTGACTTGACTATGTCAAGTAGACTTATAGATGATAAATTATGTTGAGAAAAAAGTTGTCACAACTTAAAAATTCATTTTAACATTTACTTATGTCAAAACTAATCTATGGCTATAGAGGTAAGAATAGTGGTTATCTTTGGAGCTCAGGGTACTGGATAGGGTGGGAATGAGGAAAGTTTCTGGGGTGTTGGGTGGTTGTAACATGGCTACATATATATATATATATAAAAGTTCATCGTGCTTTATACAAATAATTAATGCACTTTCCTGAATGTTAGTTATAACTCAATAAAAAATAGATATGAAAAAAAAAGTTCAGACCAGTAAAAAATTAGCTTTGTGCTGATTTATTTTTTATCTATTTTTGCAATCACATTTGTATTTTTCATTACCTTTGTCAATGTGGAATGATTTTCAGGAAAGTTTTTGTTCACAGATCAATGCTAGAAACGACGGGCAAGAAAAGTATTTCAGATTGAGGAAATACCTTTCTTCAGAACAGAGGATGCACAGATTCCAAACAGCCAATAAGTATTTCTACTATATAAAACAGTTAGAATTATAGTTTATTTCAGGGCAGTGACCTAGTGGACACATAATAAAATAATAAGTAAAGATAAGTATATTTATTAATAGCTATTGTTTAAATTGGTACTTTAGAAAATAATAATTTCCTTTATCTCCTATAAAAATTACAAGGATTTTAGGGCTTCCCTGGTGGCGCAGTGGTTGAGAATCTGCCTGCCAGTGCAGGGGACACGGGTTCGAGCCCTGGTCTGGGAAGATCCCACATGCCGCGGAGCAACTGGGCCCGTGAGCCACAATTACTGAGCCTGCGCGTCTGGAGCCTGTGCTCCGCAACAAGAGAGACCGCGATAGTGAGAGTCCCGCGCACTGCAATGAAGAGTGGCCCCCGCTTGCCACAACTAGAGAAAGCCCTCGCACAGAAACGAAGACCCAACACAGCCATAAAAATAAATAAATTTTTAAAAAAATTACAAGGATTTTGGTGTAGTAGCATCTCATTAGTGGTTAGCAAGTGCTCTTACACAATGTGTAGAGGTACTTTATTATTAGTCTTACATATTAAATGAATGCATAGATGCTTGCTTCCTACCTTGCTTTCTAATTAGCGTCTATATTTGTGGAGGGGATAAGAAGGGCTTGGCTGAAAACAGCCACTAATTAACAAGGGTAAAATGGGTCTTCCTCAAATTGCAGTTACAAAGCGGACACTGCAACTCACATTTACAAGTTTCTTAAACTCAAAGCTGGTCAAAGATTTTTTTATCAATCAATCATCTATCTCTCCTGTTTAATCCTTTTAGAACGTTGAGCATGGTACATTATATGAATAACTATAAGAATAAACATGCAGGCTACTCTTTATTTACAAGATTCAATCTTTGTTATTAATGAGGAAAAAATGTAATTCTTACTTTACATCAGACACTTAGTAGCACAATGTTTTACTTTTTTTTAAAGAGCTGTCTTGTATGTCAGTGGTTCTGGTGAACAGTCATCATATTCCAGAAACTCTGAAGATGTATCTGGAAGGTACACAATGCTTTCTCTCAGGTGAATTTAAGCCCAGAAGTGTTTAGGTAATAATTTCACATGATGTTAGTGCCTCATTGAGAACACACAATCAGGAATGCATATAATAAGATATTACATATCCAGCATACTTTACATAGCCAGAATGTATCTAAAATAAGTATAAGATAGATTTTCCAAGTTCAGGATAAAAAATTGTTAGGATGTAAATCCAAACAAATTCTATTATTCTGTAGCTTTTTTCCAACAAGAATTTCTAGAGGAAAGCATCAAAAATATCAATAAAAGAGTTAATACATTTAATATAACATTCTAAAATTTATGACAGTAGAACTTATAGTCATTTTCAACACCAATATTGAGGTAGATTTTGGCGGCAAATAGAAACACATTCATAGAAACCTACATCCTGCTACAGGAAGCCACAAAAGACGCAGTTACTTTGGTGAAGGCCAAACATAAATCTAAAGCCTTCACACTAGATCAACTAAAGAACACAACAGGGACTAAAAGTCTGCCAACAGTATTTTCAAACAAAGCTTTTAGGCAAGTTACTCTAAATACCTACTATCCCAATCTCTTTGATTTGCTAAAAGGGAGTTATTTGAAACCAACACTACGCATTACAGGATTAGGGACATAACGTCACTAGATATGAAACATGCCTTGCCAAAAACCAACACAATGGTTATTTTGAGAACATTTATATAGAAAGAAAATTAGGAAGAAATTAATGGTTGGGAGGGAGAGGGCGTAGTTTTGTAGAGATTTGTAGAATTTAATCTTTACAATGTATCTGGGAACTACAACTCAGTGTTAAAGCACATGATAAGCTAGGTTTTATGAGAAACTGTAAAGACACATAGAGGAACAATACCATATCTTGAGCTGCACATTCATCAGGAATAAAGAAAGGTCATATTACTATTTCCAGAAAAGAATAATTTTCCTGTTTTGAAATAAAAATAATTTTTCAAAGCATACTGCACAACTGTTAATGATGTTAAGCTCATCTAAAGGATGTTAGTCTCATCTATGAATTTCTGTAGGTCATATGCTTCAATTGTCAATTGTTTGGGCCTACGTAAATTGTTGAAGTACACATGTAAAATAAAATTTAAATATTAAGTTAATCTCAACCATGAATTTCCTGGTCACATCAATTTAATGTTAGTTCATACTGGGAATATTAACCCTTTGAGAAGTCAGGACAACCATAAGAAGGTTAAAAATTACAAAATGATATTGTTAATGTTTTAATGTATGAAAGAATTGTGTTGCCATCTTGGATTGCATCAAGGTCTATTTATTTAAAACCTTTAACGAGGTACTTGATTCTTGATTTTTAGTAAACTATGATTTAAAAAAATCTTAGCACAGTGATTATACATCAAAGTCAATAAAAAATTAAAAGACATTTTATAGTAGTAAAAAAAAAAATTCTGCTTAGTTTAACAAGCTTCCAGTAAAGCTTCCATTTAGGAAACGTGCATTTTTTTGTGTTGAACATTTATGCTTCTGAAATATTACTCATGAAGTTAATTTTTATAATGAAAGTTAAAATTTCCCATCAACTAGATAAGAACAAAGCATGATTTTCCATTCTTCCTGTGTTGATGGTGTCACATCAGGTTCACAGTGAGAAACTGAGAGGAACCACTGTTGCAAAAGTTGCCCATAAAAAAGCAATAAAGAGACAGAAAACAAATTGTGTATATACTGCTGGAAGAACTCTACTAATGCAAGTCTTCTAAGAGTAAAAATGAATCAGCTCCCCTAACTTTTATATTTCTTTAAAGGTAAAATTCCATGAATTAAACTCCTACAGATAGGGTACACCTGTCAGAAGCCTCATTTATAAAAGATGTCTAAAAAGTTTGCCAAAGTTACCATGGAATTTTCATATAATGCTTGTGGACAATTTTTAAGAGAATGAAATTCTCTATGGAGAAAAGCTGAAACCCAATACTAGATTCAAATCTATTAAGTACTGAAAGCACTAAAAAGGATTAGCAAATGTCTACAAAAAAGAAATGGCTAAAAATTCAACAACTGACAAAGTTTTTAAAGAGCTATGGGATAAATTAGTCACAGATAAAATCCCATAAGGGACATCAGAAGACCCACAAATATTTAAGGCATGAACCAAAAGCTATAGGCAGAAGTTCACAAACGTCCAATTAAAAGAAGGATATAGTTTCCTCAAGTAAAAGATGAAAGTTAAGAAACTTTGTAATTAAAAATACTACAAAAGCAAAAAGTTCTGTTTTTAACATTTTAAAATTCTTTTAACAAACATAATATTTTGGAAAGAAGTATAAACTAAATTTTATTGTTACAATCACTAGTTTATTTTTTAAATCTTTTAGTATAGGTATTAAAAGACTGAATTTTTAGACCATGTGAAAGAGCAATGATATAGGGAGACAACATGTAATCTTAAATGGCTTCCAAATTTGTGCATCTAATTCTGTAAGCCCTATTTTCAAATACGTAGCTTAAATACAGTATTTCTCAATTGCATAGGATTAGAGAGAAAAAGCCCAAGTTAGTAGAAACCTTCATAACATACATATTCAACTTGATATAATTTTGGTGTAGAAAAATACATGTGAACAGATAGTACGTAGTTGTTTTTAAAAAATAAAATCAGTATTTTCTTCAACACAATTTAGAGAAAAATGATATGTAAGAATAGTCTGGGAAGAAGAGAGAATTATAACAAAGAAAAGAGAATTTTAACATCTCTTTTTCTTTCATAACTCTGAGATAGAACTAGAGTAATAACTAAATTATACTGAGGTAAAAAGAGAAAGATGTCTCTTATGAAATAAAAATCATAAAAGTATATTGAGTTCATTAATCAGCAAACCTATGTTAATATTTATATCTGGTCATGACCCACTTCAGACCTTATAACAGATGTGAGAAAAAGCCTGATGATGATCAAAATCATTAGCTAGGTATGCAAATGGGGAGCTATTTTCTGTAGATCTAATGCAGTATTAAGTACAACCTAATGAAAATTCTTTTAATTTTCAAGTATCCTCAAGGACTGAAGACCTCAAACACTAGGGTTATAAGAGTTTTTACCATAAATTATGGCTATAATATCTATAATATTAAGTCCATCTTAGCTTAGAATATTTTCCAGAACCTAAGGAAAATGCATTAAAAATGTACTAAACTTGGTACCTAATAGTTTTTTTCAGTTTACTGTTAACAAGAAAGTTGTTAGAAAAAAACTATAGCATCTAAACAGTAATAAAATTTAATGGAGTATGAATGTGAAATTTCAAAAAAATTAAGTTTCAAACTCATACTGGTTAACTAGAGTTAGTTAAATTAAAGCCAGTCTGTCTTAAATTCAGTTACAGGCAGCATGTAGTGGTAAAGAGCATGGGCAATGGGAATTGGTTCTGTTCCTTATTTTATGTGTGACCCATGAGAAATTATTTAATGTCTACAGATTCAGTTTTTTGTCTTTAAAATACAGATAATCCTAATACCTGACTCTTAAAGTTATTGCGATTCATAGGCATTGCACTGAAAGCATCAAGCAGAATCCCTGACACAAAGAAAACACACAATAGATGTTAGCTATTACTGCTGCTACCACTACTACTTCTGCTGCTGCTACTATTATATTACAATTATAGAAATGTAGGTCAGACACTAGTATAGAAGGCCAAAGAAATGAGACATTACTTCTAAGTGAACTGATTATGAAACGTTTTAAAAAGAGAGCATGAGTTAAGTGACACATTAAAAGACAGATGTGATTCTTAAAAAAAATTTAACTGACAATGCTGAACACCAAAGGAAAAGAGTTTTAAAGAATCCATAACTGCACCAATGTAAAGATTTTATAACAAAAACTCTTTGAAAGGCTAAGCTGGAAGAAAGCTTTATTCCAAGAAAGTTGAAAATTCATACATAAACAAGGGCCATAGAAAAGGACTTACTAAGCATTACTGGGGTAAATAAAATACTTAACTTGAACAAGTGTCTTATGTAAGAAAACAATTAGTGGTAAGATTTGAAATCCAGCTTGAGGTCAGATCATGGAGGAAGATGCACGTTGGGTTATAAGACAGGGATTCTACCATGTTAAAAATTGAGCACTATGACAGATGTTAAACAGAGCTGCCATCATCAAATATGTGGTATGTTAAAGCCAAAAAAGCCTACAACATTTTAATTCATACAGCAGTGTTGAACTGTGAATCACTTGGCCTTTGCAATTCAAATGGTAACAGACAACACTTGAGCTATAATAATTTCAGTTTCCTATTGTTACTGATCTATTTGTTCCCACCCTAGTAGCTATTTCACTGAAGGAAACTCCTTTCACATTTTCTCAGGTATAATAACGTTCTGAAGTCTTGGTCACAATAATATGTTCTACAAAAGTTAAGTTTTCACGAAGCTTTTTAATAATGGAGAATATTCTGTTGGTTAGAGATAAAAAAGTAGTCTTTAAAGAGTCTTCTGATCTATGCCGTCTTAAACAGTTAGTTCCAAAACAGGCAAATATTTCTGAATATGATGACACTGAAGGATGTCCACAACATATTACTGAGTTTAAAACAAATCCAAGTTGCAGAGCAATATGTCGAGCACAATCCCATTATTTAAGACAGAGACAGTCACACACACAACACACATACATACACACACACACACACACAAGTGGTCTAAAAGAGTGTCAACCTAACTATTAACAATGGCAATAAAGTAAGGGAGCAATCAGCACTCAGAGTAAGCCTTGGAATTCCATTTTCTATGCACACACACTTTGATTATTTATTTTTTTTAAATAAACACTATATTACACTTTTATTTAAAAAATTTTAATAATACTGGTTTATTAATAGATTAAAATAAAGGTAGATTTGATATTTAAAAAGTCATTCTACCAATTGACTTGTAAATTATTTTTTATTCGTATTTTAACTTTTCATATTTTAATTTGATAACAAGATGACTGAATAATGATAAACTAAACTGTAAACAATTTTTTTTAAAACTTGGAATACAAAAAAATTTTTTTAAAGGTACTGAAAATGTACTGAAAAAGTGATATATTTTACTTATATAGCCTCATGAATAATTAACGTTAACATTTCTATTCCCTTGGCTACTTTTAAAAAGAAAAAAATTTGAACAGAATTAAAGAACACTTTTCTCTATTCCTTCCTGTGAAAACTACAAAACTAGATGGAACTTCTGGAATCATTCTTTCCTCGCATAATAATTTTCAAAAGATGCAGGACAGAATGCTATAAGGACACTTAAAATAAAAATGGGACCATGGGGCTTCCCTGGTGGCGCAGTGGTTGGGAGTCTGCCTGCTAATGCAGGGGACACGGGTTCAAGCCCTGGTTTGGGAGGATCCCACATGCCGCGGAGCAACTAGGCCCGTGAGCCACAGCTACTGAGCCTGCGCGTCTGGAGCCTGTGCTCCGCAACAAGAGAGGCCGCGATAGTGAGAGGCCCGCGCACCGCGATGAAGAGTGGCCCCCGCTCGCAGTAACTAGAGAAAGCCCTAGCACAGAAACGAAGACCCAACATAGCAATCAATCAATCAATCAATAAAAATAAATAAATCTTTAAAAAAAAAAAAAAATGGGACCATGAAAAAAAGTTTAGGGCACAAGTTCATAACTTCTGATTTTGCTTATTTCATCAATCTAGGCATTGTGGGAGGTGTTATAGACAAAGTAAAATTATTAAATTATTAATGTTATCAAATCTAGCAGAGCTTCACAATGTAATTTCACTGACTCAAATGATGTGGTTGAGGTTTTAAGTTCCATGGAGGGAGGTACCATGAGTTCTAGTCAAAAATATCTATCGTTGGCATCAAATACATTGTCGGCACTCAATAAATATCTGTTAAATAACTGAAATAATTAATCAATGTATATTTAATAAATAAATGAATTAAGGTAATGAATGAATTAATGCATGCAGACATGTAATGGAATGGCATAAATGGCTCAAAGATACCTACTGTCCTAATGACTGATATAGGGCTATTTATTCTATTTCTCATATGGAAAGCTATTTTTGAAAAATTATTTAAAACAAAAACCAAGTCAACTACTTACAGATAGAATTCAGGATCACAGTCAAAGAAATTTTTAGAAAAGGCTTAGGAAGAGAAATAATATAAATCCAATGTAATTTTTCTTATAGCAGTTATCCTATAAAATGGTTAAGATCCTGACTGAGACCTATTTCCATTTTTTAATAAACAATCGTAAACACTATAATTAATGAGCTGCAGATAATGTACCAGAATTTGTAGAACATAAAGTTTCTAAACAATATATAATCCATTTATATAAGAAAAGAATAAGCAAATTTATTAAATTCTTAATATGTTTAAGTTACAAACACATTTAAACATTTTAATTATACTTCTTTATAATCCCTATATTATTGTAATTTCCTTAAATCAGTCTAGCATAGGTAACTTTTTAAAAAGTCTGCCTTTATAATCGTTTATCCTTAACTGTTTTTCCTGCTTCTCTTTTAGCTTGAGACAAGAACCTGAATCATCTCTCAGGAAAAGAGGTTTTGCAAGATAAAGGAAAAATCTTAATATTAGGCCAGACTGTCTGTGCTTCAGAACTTCGGTATAAGTCAGGGAAATGGTTGAACACATCATAGAATAGGAACATCTCAGATTGAGCTGAGAGTCAACTGGGAGATTGTCTTGTCCAGGAACAAGCAGATGTAAGATAGTTAGATCAGTAGGCAAGCAGGAAGCAGGTAAAGAGCATAGATGGTTAAGAAAGGAGCTCATGACTATATACAGCTGGGCATGAACACTGAATAAATACGTTATATATGTTCTGTTGTTCTCTAGTGGATCAGATGTTTTTTTAGAAGAAGAATAAAGTATGAATTCATATAAGGTGTTAGTAACTTAATAAAAGTTTTATTATTTTACATTTCCTGAGTCAAAGATTCTAAAAGTAACAACTATCAACTGAAAGTTTGTAAAAATTATGAAGTTAAAAAAACACTCCACTGAGTGATTTTGTTATGGAGTGGGTGGGAAAGCATGGGAGTGAAGGATACTCACTTTTTGTGGTAGAGCCTTTCATAATGCTTGAGTTTTTAGCATTAAAATTATTAACATTTATTAAAAATGTATTTTTGGGGCTTCCCTGGTGGCGCAGTGGTTGAGAATCTGCCTGCCAATGCAGGGGACACGGGTTCGAGCCCTGGTCTGGGAAGATCCCACATGCCGCGGAGCAACTGGGCCCGTGAGCCACAATTACTGAGCCTGCGCGTCTGGAGCCTGTGCTCCGCAACAAGAGAGGCCGCGACAGTGAGAGGCCCATGCACCGCGATGAAGAGTGGCCCCCACTTGCCGCAATTAGAGAAAGCCCTTGCACAGAAACGAAGACCCAACACAGCCATAAATAAATAAATAAATAAATAAAATTCTTTAAAAAAAAAAATGTATTTTTAAAAAAATCCTCTTTGTTCAAAACTTGTAAACCATTGATCTAATTATGCTACACAAGGTGTGGTCCTTGAAGCAGAACATCGGTATGATCCAGTATCAGTGTCATACCCAATCACTCTTGGTAGAAATGTGGAATTTCAGGCCTCATTCCATACCTCCCAAGTCAAAACCTGCATTTTAAAAAGATCTCCAGGTGATCTATATGCACATTAAATTTAAGAAGCACTAGTCTAATTCAACATAAATCATAACCCTCTCTAAGCCTTCCATGTAGTTGATCAGCCTTTGCTACATCAGCAATGGGTAGCTCAGTACCTCCTGAGACAGTCAACATTTTCAAAAATAAACTCCTGAACTCCGCCTGCCCATCCCCCAAACTAAATCCTCCCACAGTCTTTCCTTCCCTCGGTTAATGTCATCCTTCTAGTTGCTTATGCCACACAACTGAATTATCCTTATCTCCTTCGTCTCAAACCCCATGTGCAATCCATCTGCAAATTCTCTTGGCTCTACCTCTAAAACATCTCCAAAATCTGACCACTTCTCACCACCTCCACAGCCACAACCGTGGGCCAAACCACCATCATCTCCTGCCAAGATTATTGCAGTAGTCACAAGCCCTTGCCCTTCCCTGCCTACAGTCTATTCTTCACATATTGGCCTGAATTATGTGTTCAAATATAAATTGAATCATGCCACTTCTCTGCTCAAACCCTCTTAGAGTTTCTCATTTGATGAAGAAATCAACCCCTTAATAATCAAAAAAACTTCATATCACACATTCAGTTGACACAAATAATAGAAATAATCCTTAACCTTTAGAGATCAATATCAAACTCCCATTGGCTCTTTTGAACTGTGACTTCCTTTGTTTTTAAATATATATTTCACCCCTTTTCTATCTTTGTCTATCTTTAGTCCCTGCTGGTGAGCCCTTCACTTCCTTCTGTAGATAGATATTTAGTAAACAACAGAAGCAGTATTTCAAAACTGGGCATGTGTAAATTATTTTCCCCACAACTACATCTCACTCAAAATAACAGCCAAAGTCCTCACAATGGTCTATGAGGTTCCTCCATAGTGTCTCTCACCTCACAGCCTACTACTTTCCCTGGGCACACACTGTTTCAGCTGCCGTTGGCTTCTTGGGCACACTCCTGCTTCAGGATCCTGTGCTCTCTTGGTGAGATGTCCTCTGATTAGGGCCATGCTGTCCACCTCTAGCTTCCCATTTCCTATCTTCCTCCCTGCTGTACTGCCTCCACAGCATTTCTTATAGTCTAATAGACCAGATTCTTTCTTTCTTTATTTATAAATAACTGTCTCTCTCCTCCATTAAATTTAAGACCAGGGATTTTTCTTTGTCTTGTTCACTGATCTATACTCAATATCTAGAATAGTGCCTGATGCACAGTAGGCTCCCAATAAACATTTGTCAAATAATGACTAATGAACAAATAGTCCCATTTATGATTAGACTTTTATAATCTGAAAGACGTTTATTTCACTGAGCTGCAATTAATGTCATTATAATATCCACAAATTTAATGGTCCTAGGTCTATTCTTAGCTTCAGAAGGAATGACACATGATAAGCCAAGTATTTGAAGAATGGCCGCACATCAACTAGGAGTTTTCTCATCTTCAAATTTAAGGTGTTCAGTTATTTTGGTCTTCCTGTTTTCCTTCAAAGGTAATATGTCTTTTTTTTTTTTTTTAACTGGCTGCATTTAAGATTTTTCTCAAACTTCAGGAAAGACAAAAGCATCTCATCTCTCCTGAGATCTGTCTTAGGCCTTGAAACCTGTGTTGGGGGATGCAGATCCTGTTGCATTTTCTCTGTCTTTGCTCAACATCCTGCCTCAGCCCGTCAGGGAGGAGTCTCTTTATCTTCTATCTTTGATTTTCAATCATTTGAACATGTACCTAGGTATAGTTTTCTTTGCACTTATCTTGCTTGTATTGAGGATAGGCTTCTTGAGTCTGCTAGTTAATGACTCTTGATAAATTTAGAAAAGTCTCAAGGTCTATCTCTTTAATTACTCATTTTATTCCATTCAATCTTTCTTCTACTTCTTGTACTCTCATTACACGTTAGACCATTTGACAGTGCCCCACATGTTTTCCATTTGTTCTCTTTCTTGCTCCTTTTTCCTTTTCTAATCTTTTTCTTCCCTCTCTGTGCTTCAGTTTAGATAATTTCTCTGAAGCTATCTCTAAGTTCACTAATCCTATCTTTTGCTTTGTCCATCTGCAGTTATAGCTATCCAATGAGTCCTTAATTTCAGATACTGTATTATTCAGTTTTAGGATCTAATTTAAAGAGAGCTCATTCCTATGAAATCTTCAATTTTTTCAACATTTTTCTTTACAGTATTAATAACAATTATTTCAAACTCCTGTCTACTAATTTCAAATCTCAGTCATCTGTGGGCCTTTTCTGCTAGCTAAATTTTCTCCTGATAATGGGTCAAATCTTCCTGCTTTTTGGATATCTTTTTTCTTTTTTATCATGTATCAGACACCATGTATAAAAAGGCTATAGAAACAGAAGTCACTGTTATTTTCTCCCAGAGAAGGCACATCTATTCTCACCAGGCAGCACGGATAAGGGGTGGATCATTTCCATCCAGTCGTGAATTGAGCTAGGTTGGGGTTGGCTTGCAACTCTAACTAAACCCAATTCACCTTTGGATTCAAACGTCTCAAGGGTGAGACGTCCTGTGTTTGTTGCACGCCTTTCCCTACAATGTTGTACTGTTCAATAGAAATATAATGCAAACCACAATTGGGAGCCACTTATGTAAATAAAAATTTGCTGGCAGTTACACTGATAAAAGGATTGAAAAAAACAGTGGAAAACAGTTGTAAGAATATATTTAACTCAATATATCTAAAATATGGTCACTGCAATATATAATCGATATAAAGATTATTAATGAGATATTTTCTTCTTAATTCTTCAAAATCTTCAGTATCTTTTATACTTACAGAATATCTCAATTTGGATTACCACATTTCAAAAGCAGAACAGTCACATGTAGTCAGTGTCTACTGTACGGAACAGTGCACCTCTAGCATGGCTTTGTCTTTTAAGGAATGTGAAACTTTGAGAAACTCAATTTCTTCTTGCCAGCTCCCCTTCCACACTTGACACACAGAAAAAAGCACTGCAGAGGACTGACTGTATGTTTGAGGCTTCTCCAGATTCCAATATGTCACTCTAGCCTACGTGACTGATAAATGTCCCTTGATTTCTATTTCCCACAACAAAATCTCTCTGCTTATAGCCAGATGAGGCAAATAATTCCAGAGCTGAAAAGAGTACCCAGTGTCAAATGTAAAATAGATAACTAGTGGGAAACAGCCGCATAGCACAGGGAGATCAGCTCGGTGCTTTGTGACCACCTAGAGTGGTGGGATAGGGAGGGTGGGAGGGAGATGCAAGAGGGAGGAGATATGGGGATACATATATACATATAGCTGATTCACTTTGTTATACAGCAGAAACTCACACACCATTGTAAAGCAATTATACTCCAATAAAGGTGTAAAAACAAAAAGAGTACCCAGTGTCCACTTACCTAGAAAGGGTGTTTTTCTCTCTGAAATTTAGTTCCTCTGGACCTTTTTGTGACATCAAGTAATATTTTTTTTCTTAAATTAGTTTTGTTGAGATATAACTGACATCCCATAAAGTTTATCCTTTTGAGGTGTACAATTCAGTGTTTTATTTTGTATACTCTCATTTTACTCATTATATATCATTCATTGTACCTCACTACTATCTGATACTAGAACATTTTTATCACCCCCAAAAGAAATCCTATACCCATTAGCAGTCATTCTTTTTTCCCCTCCTAGTTAACACTATTCTAACTTTCTGTCTCTATGTATTTGTCTGCTCTGGAAATTTCATATAGATAGAATCATATAATATGTGGCTCTTTGTGTTTGGCTTCTTTCACTTTGCATTTTTCCAACATTGATCCATATTATAGCATATACTTCATCCCTTTCTATGGCAGAATAATTTTCTATTTTATGGGCATAACACGCTATGCTTAACCATTCATCAGTTGATAAACCTTTGTGTAGTTTTGACTTTTTGGCTATTATGAATAGTGCTGCTATGAACATTGGTGTGCATGCTTTTGTATGGATATGTGTTTCAATTCTCTTGTGTACATTACTAGGAGTTAAATTCCTGCATCATACGGTAACTCTATGTTTAACCTTATGAGAAATTGCCAGTTTTCCACAGTAGATGCACCATTTTACATTCCCACTAGAAATGTGTGAGGGTTCCAATTTCTCCACATCTGTTGCCTTTTATATTATAACCATGCTAGTGGGTGTCATTTTGACTTGTATTTCCCTAATGACTAATTGGGTTGAACACCTTTACATGCGCTTATTAGCCATTTTTATATCTTCTTTGCATATATTTTCAAATCCTTTGCACATTTTTTAACTGGTTGTCCTTCAATTATTGAGTTGTAAGAGTTTTTTACCTATTCTGGATATAAATCTCTTATCAGATAGGTGATTTGTAAATATTTTCTCCCATTCTGTGGATTGTCACTTTCTTGATAGAGTCCTTTGCAGCACAAAAGTTTATAATATTGATACAGTTCATTTTATCTATTTTTTCTTTTGTCCCCCATGCCTTTGGTGTCATTTCTAAGAAACCATTATCTAATCGGAGGTCACAAAGATTTACTCCTATGCTTCCTTCTATAAGTTTCAGAATTTTAGCTCTTAATTGTACGTCTCTGATCCATTTGACTTAATTTTTGTATATAATGTCAGGTAAGGGTCCAATTTCATGTGGATATCCAGACTTCTGAGTACCATTTGTTGAAAAACTATTCTTTACCACTGAATTGTCTTGGCTCCTTTATTAAAAACCAGTTGATAGTAAATGTGATGGTTTGTTTCTGGACTCTCAATTCTATTATTGATCTGTATGTCTACCTTCATATCAGTACTCCACTAGCTTGATTATTGTTGTTTTGTCATAAATTTTGAAATCTGGAAGTGTGAATCCTCCAACTTTGTTCTTTTCCAAGATTGTTTTGGCTATTCTGGGTCCCTTGAAATTCCATATGAATAATTTTCCATATAGAAACTTTGCCAATTTCTACAAAGCCAGCTGGAATTTTGATGTGGATTATGTTGAATCTGCAGATCATTTTGAGGAGTACTGACATCTAACAATACTAAGTCTTCTGATCTATGTAATTGGGATATAATTCTGTGTATTTAGATCTTCTTTAATTTCTTTCAACAATTTTTGTAGTTTTTACAGTGTAAGTTGTATATTTATTTTGGTAAATTTATTTGTAAGTATTTAATGCTCTTTGATGCTATTATAAATGGAATTGTTTTCTTAATTTCACTTTTAAAGAGTTCATTGCTTATTGTTATTGTGAACTGATATTTGCACAGTCGTTCCTTGGTATCTGTGGGGGAATGGTTCCAGGACCCACCGGGAATACCAAAATCCATAGATACTCAAGTCCCTTAGAGTCAGCCCTCAATATCCATGGTTCTGTATCCACGGATTCAACCAACCATGGGCTGTGTAGTATTTACTATTGAAAAAAATCCACATATAAGTGGACCCATGCAGTTCAAACCTGTGTTGCTCAAGGGTTAACTATATATTGATTTTTTTATCCTGCAACCTTGCTGAACTAGTTTATTGGCCCAAAAGTTTTCCAGAGGCTACCTTAGGATATTCTATATACAAGGTCATGTCATCTGCAAAAAGACACAGTTTTATTTCTTCCTTACCATCTGGGTACCTTTTATTTCATTTTCTTGCCCAACTGCCCTGGTTAGAACCACTAATACAATGCTAAATAGAAGTGGTGAGAGCAGAGATATCTTGTCTTGCTCCTGATCTTAAGGGGAAAGCACCCAGTCTCTGACTATGAACTATATTAGCTGTGGGTTTTTTATAGATGCCATTTATCACACTGAGGAAGTTAGAAAAAACAAGACAGAAAGAAGAAACACAAAAGGCAGATTAAAAGAAAGAGGAAGTAAAAACATATGGAAAGGGAGCAGGAGAATGAAATTACTAAATCACATAATCAGGGGGAGGGACTAAACGATAGAAATATGAATTTAAAAATAACTGAAGAGAATTCTAAAGAAATAGATTCTGAAATGCTCTGCCATTAGATAAGTATATGCTTTTGGAAAAACACATAAAAATTCTGTGTGCCTCAGTTTTGTCAATTAGAAAAAGAAAGTAAGGGCATTTATTCTGTAAACATAAAATAGCTATTATGTACTTTTTGTGTACATATTTATATGTATTTTGTGTGAGGCAGGATGTAAGGCACTGAAGATCTAAAGAGATAATGTACATTTTTAGACTTTATTTTTTGGCATTATATTTCTATATTCTATAAAATAAGTCAAACTATTAAAATAGTGAAATGGAATGAAAAGAGATACAGGGAAAGAAGGTAGAAAGTAAAGAAAGAAAAAATATGAAAAGGGAAAAGGTAAACAATGAAGAAAGATACAGAAAGGGAAGGAAAAATAAGGTCTGAAAAAATATAGAGAAGTGAATAAGAAGAGAGACTGAGGGAAAAAAAGTTCAAGAAGGACAAAGGGGAGGAAGCAATGAAAGGGGCATAGGAGAGCCACATCTCCACAAATGACTGCTGAAGAGCCAGAAAGGGGAAAGGGTAGAGGAGGAGAGGAAGTATCTTAGTGGTTCACTTTATTGATGGTGATAGGGTCGTTTAATATGAAACATATTTCTTTCACCAAAAGGAAATTAGGAAACTCTTTGAGGACTACTTAGCTCTGAAGTGGAAAAGAAAAGATAAATATATCTAAAAGAATTTCCAAATGTTAGAAAATTAAATTGTTTTCACCCAGAAAGGATTCTGCTGTAATCCTTTCTCTAGATACTGAGGAAGTCAAAATATGAGTTGTGATTTTGGCTCTGTCATTACTTGACTAGAGACAATTATCCTTTTGACTCCTCAGTTTCCTAATCTATAAAATAAGGAAGTTGGATTAGATGATTCCTAAGGCCTACGTCAGTTTTGACATCCTTAAATTTTACATAAGTTAGCAAAATAAAAACTTATTTAAGGGATGAATACTATAAGCTACCAGAAAAAGTAATACAAGAAAGAAAGCAAGATATACAATTCAAAGGCAAAAAATGTCAACACAAATAACAGAAAATATTGAGAAAACAAAATACCTAGGTCCACTTAAAGTAAAAATAGCTGTCATCCTCTAGGTGGTAAATGCATTACAAAAATCAGAATCTTTCTTAGCAGTAACATTTATTGGAGAACAGTAGAAATTTATTTCTGATAAGAGTGAGAGACTACAACATCTGAAAAACAGACCAGCAGGAAAAATAAGACACTTGTTCATCTGTATTTCTGTGACTTTTCTCACTTGGCATTATTTGCAACTGTACTTTTATGTCTGGCAGCAGTGCCAACTTCAGTACGAATGATATATTATTTTTATCATGTTGATTACATGTGTTCACCAGTTTAGTTGTCCATATATGCTTGGTGTGGTTTGCAAATAGTCAGTGACAAAATCCAGAGCATGGCATTTTCACAGAAAGTGTTTACTGTGAAATTTCTCCTTAGAAGTTTGCTTTTCTTTACAGCTTTGATCCATATGACACGCACAGTCCTACATTTCAAATAATGGCTTATAGTTAAGTTAAGAAAATGCTTCATTTTGATACAATATGACTATATTAGGATGTGGTAGTTCTAGAGAGGACCTAATTTTCTCATGTAATTAGAAATTTGGTCAAATTTAAAGTCTGCTAAAATTTTCCAAACTGCGCTTCTTCAGTTTTATGGTGACTTGGTACTTACATTCTGTTATTCATCAACACTTCACAGAAATACTTGATTTGTCTGAATGAATTTAAAAACCCACAACTGAAGAAAATCAGAAAAACCTGGTTTTAAATATCAAAAGATCCCGAATGAAAAGTATTTCTACAGGCCACACTGAGCAAGTTTTATTGATCAGTGTACTTCTTTGCAGTATGAAATTGTTGCAAGATTGAACATAAGAAAATAAACTTACTGGTAAATATCTTTCCTGAGGACAGATCTGCCAAGGGGATTGTCAGCCTGGGGAGCCATAGCAACAGAGCCAATCTTCAGAACCATGGTGTCTTCTTTTGCTGCCTGATTAACTGTAAAAGAAATAGATTCATGAGGTATACAGTAGATCTGTATGCAACTTCAGCTTTAAGGAAAAATTTTTGAATAATGGGATAGACAAATTAAGATAAGACCATAAATGAGGACAAGGAAAATTTTGTTTAAAATAGAAATAGTTAATGCTTTTCTTAGCTATTTCCTTTATATCCCAATAAGTAGTTCTCTGTATAGACAATTAAAATGGCAATGAAAAAAAACTCCACTCAACATGAAAACATGTGATATTAATTATATATAAGTAATATTGAAGCAGTATGTTTATCTAATTTCATGATCTGATACTACTACATCTTTCTCCCAAGTGATTTTCAGCCCTGGGGTTTCAACACTGCATTGTTGTTTACAAATATATTGAAGGATATCAGAAAGGCAGTAACAAATTCTCAAAGTTACTTGAATTTACACAATTAGTAATAATTAAATACAACACACACACACACACACACACATACAAACACACAATAGCACTTTAGGCTGTAACATGTCAGCTTAATGGCTGCAATGGTGAAGAAAATAATGGCTGCAATGATAAAGAAAGAAAAACCCCAGTAACTGATTAATACGTAAGGACACTTCAACTTTCTATTCTAGGTACTTTTTAATTTTAATAATTTCTATAGTGGAATACTTGAGAAATAGTAATTTCACACTTGCGTAAAACTTCTACTTCCTAATGGAATCTAAAGCTAAGTATTCTCAGAAAACAATAAAAGGTAAAAAGGTATATTAATTCTGATTCTTTTCTCTATACTGAATAAAAAAATTTTATCACATGTTCTCATGATATAAAGCTCAACAATTTTTCCATAAGTCACTGGCTAATTTAATGTCTTTTTCTAAAAATTATTTGGAATGAAAAGGTGTTCTTGATGGCCCCATTAATTTATATTAAATTTTACTCCCTCTTCCCCCACAGATGAGTCTACTGTAGTAGCTGTTTAAAATTGTTAACAATATACAACCTTTTGGGTTGTGAAGAAAACATATACTAAAATTCATAATTTCTCTCAAAGAACAATCATCTGCCACAAATGGAACAGAAAAGGACTGCCTGCAAGACCTCAGGAATATCCTGAACAGAACATGCCTACAAAGGCATACAATCCATATTTCCCAAACTGTGGTGGCCAAAGAATGCAAAAGCTAAGAGATTATTTCCAGCTGCTTCAGCAGAACACTCAGTATGGTCTGACTTAGATTAGTCTAAAAAAGAAAGTCAGAATTAAGAAAATCAAGAAAAGTAAGAAGAAAGATATTCAGCAAGGAAAAGAAAGAACCAGAATAAGATGTACATAAAGGGAGAGCCAAAATGGCAGGGGAAGGGGAAGGACAGCAAAAGGGGAAGAAAGAGACAAGCTATCATAATCAATATTAGCATGTGGATGCTACAATAAAGATGGTATTTTTAAATGTCCATAGCAAAAAAGATCAAATAGAAAACTACTTCTCATGCAGTTGTACTATTTTCAAATGACTAGAGGTCTGGCTTGATTATAGGTCCTTATACTATGAACACTGTTTACATTTCATATATCTTGCATTTTATGCCATGCTTATCAAATAGTTCCATGTGGATAAAAACCTCTGATTAAGCAGAAGGCCTCAATTAAATCAATAAATAGTAAGCCTGGAGAATAGAGCATACCACAAAAGTGCAATTAGTGTACTTGCTAACTGTTCTTCTAGGCTCCAGATACTACCGACCATATGAAAGTCTGAAATGTAATAGAAACACTGCAGTAAATGAAGTACATATGGAAGAAAAATGACGTACTTAGTGTTACATACAAAGCCAGATCCAAGAACAGAATTCTGTTTCTGTTAGAGCCAAAACTATTCTCACTATATTAAACTGACTATGAAGTTATAATAATAATGATAAAAAGCACTTAATGCAGATCATCCACAAACTAAATTAAAGCAATCAATTTTATTATAGAAAGTATTCAGCTTATCAAAATGTACCTTTGAGAGATACAAAAATATAATAAAAATAGATATTTATGCAAGAAAGTGCCTTGAATCATTTCTTTAGTTACTTTATAGTTGGAAAAAAAACAAGCTTCCCTTTTTTTTTTTTTTTAATTTTGGTACTCTTTTTTTTTTCTTTAATAAAAACATAAAAACATTTGAAGTTTGCAAATTTCACACAAATACAAGCAAACAGTACCATTAACAGAAACAGCTGAAGATTAGGGGAAAGATGATGATTCCATATAGGTTAATACGTATTTCGTATAAACAGCTGAACTGTGGTGGGAGTGGTAGTAACTGTAAGCAGTGGTTGAAGGTGTACGCGGGCAAGACTTCTGGGTCCTTGCTCTGGCAAGGATCAGACAAGAGATGTGGTCCACCTCGTCAGAGCTCGCAGCTAAGACTGCAGTCAAAGGCAAGACTCCTGAGCCAACATCATGGAAAACAACACCACAGATCTTTTCTATTTCTGTCCATCCAGAACTGGAGGGAATAACTCTCCCTGACAAAGCCTATTCATGCTATCTATGAGATGGCCTAATAATTAACTCTGGGCCTTCCAACCTAATATGAATGTTGGTAGGTAATGCAATATCTTACTGGTGAATTAGTCTTTATGAATTTATCTATCCCCACCTTTAACTTAACTATATATATATATTTTATATATATATATATTTTTTTTTAATAGAACTTTATTGGAATATAATTGCTTCAAAATACCATGTTAGTTTCTGTTGCACAACAAAGCAAATCAGCCATATGCATACACATGTCCCCATATCCCCTCCCTCTTGAGCCTCCCTCCCATCCTCCCTATCCCACCCCTCTAGGTCATCCCAAAGCACAAAGCTGATCTCCCTGTGCTTTGCTGCTGCTTCCCACCAGCCAACTATTTTACATTCGGTAGTGTATATATGTTGAAGCTACTCTCACTTCGCCCCAGCTTCACCCTCCCACCCCGTGTCATCAAGTCCATTCTCTATACGTCTACCTCTTTATTCCTATCCTGCAACTAGGTTCATCACCACCACCTTTTTTTAGATTATATATATATGTGGTAGCATACAGTATTTGTTTTTCTCTTTCTGATTTACTTCACTCTGTATGACAGACTCTAGGTCTATCCACCTCACTACAAGTAACTCAATTTCATTTCTTTTTATGGTTAATATTCCATTGTATATATGTGCCACATCTTCTTTATCAATTCATCTGTCGATGGACATTTAGGTTGCTTCCATGTCCTGGTTATTGTAAATAGTGCTGCAATGAACGTTGGGGTGCATGTCTCTTTTTGAATTATGGTTTTCTCAGGGTATATGCCTAGTGGGATTGCTGGGTCATATGGTAGTTCTAATTTTAGTTTTTTAAGGAACCTCTATACTGTTTTCCATAGTGGTTGTATCAATTTACATTCCCACCAACAGTGCAAGAGGGTTCCCTTTCCTCCAAACCCTCTCCAGCATTTGTTGTTTGTTGATTTTTTGATGATGGCCATTCTGCCCAGTGTGACCAACTACTCACTGTAGTTTGGATTTGTGTTTCTCTAATGATTAGTGATGTTGAGCATCCTTTCATGTGTTTGTTGGCTATCTGTATATCTTCTTTGGAAAAATGTCTATTTAGAGCTTCTGCCCATTTTTGGATTGGGTTTTTTGTTTTATTGATATTGAGCAGCCTGAGCTGCTTGTATATTTTGGAGATTAATCCTTTGTCAGTTGCTTCCTTTGCAAACATTTTCTCCCATTGTGAAGGTTGTCTTTTGGTCTTGTTTATGGTTTCCTTTGCTGTGCAAAAGCTTTTCAGTTTCATTAGGTGCCATTTGTTTATTTTTATTTCCATTTCTCTTGGAGGTGGGTCAAAAAAGGATCTTGCTGTGATTTATGTCATAAAGTGTTCTGCCTATGTTTTCCTCTAAGAGTTTTATAGTGTCTGGTCTTACATTTAGGTCTTTAATCCATTTTGAGTTTATTTTTGTGTTTGGTGTTATGGAGTGTTCTAATTTCATCTTTTATATGTAGCTGTCCAGTTTTCCCAGCACCGCTTATCGAAGAGGCTGTCTTTTCTCCATTGTATGTTCTTGCCTCCTTTGTTGTAAATTAGGTGTCCATATGTGCGTGGGTTTATCTCTGGGCATTCTATCCTGTACCATTGATCTATATTTCTGTTTTTGTACCAGTACCATACTGTCTTGATTACTGTAGCTTTGTGGTATAGTTTGAAGTTGGGGAGCATGATTCCTCCAACTCCATTTTTCTTTCTCAAGATTGCTTTGGCGGACTTGAGGACATGGGGAGGGGGAAGGGTAAGCTGGGACAAAGTGAGAAAGTGGCATGGACATATATACACTACCAAATGTAAAATCGATAGGTAGTGGGAAGCAGCCACATAGCACAGGAAGATCAGCTTGGTGCTTTGTGACCACCTAGAGGGGTGCGATAGGGAGGATGGGAGGGATGGAGACGCAAGAGGGAAGAGATATGGGGATATATGTATATGTATAGCTGATTCACTTTGTTATAAAGCAGAAACTAACACACCATTGTAAAGCAATTATACTCCAATGAAGATGTTAAAAAAAAAAAAAGATTGCTTTGGCTATTCGGGGTCTTTTGTGTTTCCATACGAATTGTAAGATTTTTTGTTCTAATTCTGTGAAGAATGCCACTGGTAGTTTGATAGGGATTGCACTGAATTTGTAGATTGCTTTGGGGAGTAGAGTCAGTTTCACAATGTTGATTCTTCCAATCCAAGAACATGGTATAGTTCTCTGTTTATGTCATCATTGATTTCCTTCATCAGTTTTCTATAGTTTTCTGAGTACAAGTCTTTCACCTCCTTAGACAGGTTTATTCCTAGCTATTTTATTCTTTTTGTTGCAATGGTAAATGGGAGTGTTTCCTTAATTTCTCCTTCTGATTTTTCGTTGTTGGTGTATAGGAATGCCAGAGATTTCTGTGCATTAATTTTGTATCCTGCAACCTTACCAAATGCACTGATTAGTTCTAGTAGTTTTCTGGTGGCAACTTTAGGATTTTCTATGCATAGTATCATGTCTTTGGCAAACAGTGACAGTTTTACTTCTTCTTTTCCAATTTGGATTCCTTTTATTTCTTTTTCTTCTCTGACTGCCGTGGCTAGGACTTCCAAAACTATGTTGAATAAGAGTGGTGAGAATGGACATCCTTGTCTTCTTCCTGATCTTAGTGGAAATGCTTTCAGTTTTTCACCATTGAGTATGATGCTTGCTGTGGGTTTGTCACATACGGCCTTTATTAAGTTGAGGTAGATACCCTCTATGCCCATTTTCTGGAGAGTTTTTATCATAAATGGGTGTTGAATTTTGTCAAAAGCTTTTTCTGCATCTATTGAGATGATCATATGGTTTTTATTCCTTAATCTGTTAATATAGTGTATCACATTGAGTGATTTGCATATATTGAAGAATCCTTGCTTCCCTGGGATAAATCCCACTTGATCATGCTGTATGATCCTTTTAATGTGCTGTTGGATTGTTTGCTAGTATTTTGTTGAGGATTTTTGCATCTACGTTCATCAGTGATATTGGTCTACAATTTTCTTTTTTGTGTGATATCTTTTTCTAGTTTTGGTATCAGGGTAATGGTGGCTTTGTAGAATGAATTTGGGAGTGCTTCTCCCTCTGCAACTTTTTGGAAGAGTTTGAGAAGGATCGGTGTTAGCTCTTCTCTAAATGTTTGATAGAATTCGCCTGTGAAGCCATCTGGTCCTGGACTTTTGTTTGTTGGAAGATTTTTAATTATGGTTTCAATTTCATTACTTGTGATTAGTCTGTTTATATTTTCTAATTCTTCCTGGTTCAGTCTTGGAAAATTGTACATTTCCAAGAATTTGTCCATTTCTTTGTGGTTGTCCATTTTATTGGCATATACTTGTTTGTAGTAGTCTCCTGTAATCCTTTGTATTTCTGCAGCGTCAGTTGTGATTTTTCCTTTTTCATTTCTAATTTTATTGATTTGTGTCCTCTCCCTTTTTTTCTTGATGAGTCTGGCTAACGGTTTATCAAATTTGTTTATCTTCTCAAAGAACCAGCTTTTAGTTTTACTGATCTTTGCTACTGTTTTCTTCGTTTCTATTTCATTTATTTCTGCTCTGATCTTTATGATTTCTTTCCTTCTACTGACTTTGGGTTTTCTTTGTTCTTCTTTCTCTAGTTAAGTGTAGTGTAGATTGTTTATTTGAGATTTTTCTTGTTTCTTGGGGTGAGACTGAATTGCTATAAACTTCCCTCTTAGAACTGCTTTTGCTGCGTCCCATAGGTTTTGGGTCATCATGTTTTCACTGTCATTTGTTTCTAAGTATTTTTTAATTTCTTCTTTGATTTCTTCAGTGATCTCTTGGTTATTTAGTAGTGCACTGTTTAGCTTCCAGGTATTTGCATCTTTTACAGTGTTTTTCCTGTAACTGATTTCCAATCTCATAGCATTGTGGTCAGAAAAGATGTTTGATATGATTTCAATTCTCTTAAAGTTTCTGAGGCTTGATTTGTGACCCAAGATGTGATCTATCCAGGAGAATGTTCCATGTGCACTTGAGAAGAAAGTGTATTCTGCCACTTTTGGTTGGAATGTTCTATAAATATCAATTAGATCTATCTGGTCTATTGTGTCATTTAAAGCTTGTGTTTCCTTATTTATTTTCTGTTTGGATGATCTGTCCATTGGCGTAAGTGGGGTGTATAAGTCCCCTAATATTATTGTGTTACTATCGATTTCTCCTTTCATGGTTGTTGGCGTTTGCCTTATGTACTGTGGTGCTCCTATGTTGGGTGCATAAACATTTATAATTGTTATATCTTCTTCTTGGATTGATCCTTTGGTCATTATGTAGAGCCCCTCCTTATCTCTTGTAACAGTCTTGAATGTCTATTTTATCTGATATGTGTATTGCTACTCCAGCTTTCTTCTGATTTCCATTTGCATGGAATATCTTTTTCCATCCCTTTACTTTCAATGTATCTCTAGGTCTGAAGTGGGTCTCTTGTAGACAGCATATATATGGGTCTTGTTTTTGTTTCCATTCAGCCAGTCTGTGTCTTTTGGTTGGGGCATTTAATCCATTTACATTCAAGTTTATTATCTATATGTATGTTTCTATTACCATTTTCTTAATTGTTTTGGGTTTGTTTTGTGGGTATTTTTCTTCTCTTGTGTTTCCTGGTTAGAGAAGTTTCTTTAGCATCTGTTGTAAAGCTGGTTTGGTGGTGCCAAATTCTCTTAGCTTTTGCTTGTCTGAAAAGCTTTTGACTTCTCCATCAAATCTGAATGATCCTTGCTGGGTAGAGTAATCTTGGTTGTAGGTTTTTCTCTTTCATCACTTTAAGTATATCCTGCCACTCCCTTCTGGCCTGCAGAGTTTCCACTAAAAAATCAGCTGATAACCTTATGCAGATTCCTTTGTATGCTATTTTTTGTTTTTCCCTTGATGCTTTTAATATTTCTTCTTTGAATTTAATTTTTGTTAGTTTGATTAATATGTGTCTTTTTGTGTTTTTCCTCGGGTTTATCCTGTATGGGACTCGTTTTGCTTCCTGGATTGGGTGACTATTTCCTTTCCCATGTAAGAGAAGTTTTCCACTATAATCTCTTCAAATATTTTCTCAGACCCTTTCTTTTTCTCTTCTTCTTCTGGGACCCCTACAATTCGAATGTTGGCTCGTTTAGTGTCGTCCCAGAGGTCTCTGAGATTGTCTTCAATTCTTTTCATTCTTTTTTCTTTATTCTGCTCCTAGGCAGTTATTTCCACCATTTTGTCTTCCAGCTCATTTATTCGTTCTTCTGCCTCAGTTATTTTGTTATTGATTCCTTCTAGTGTATTTTTCATTTCAGTTATTGTGTTGATTCATCTATCTTTGTTTGTTCTTTAGTTCTTCTAGATCTTTGTTAAACATTTCTTGTATTCTCTCAATCTATACTTCCATTCTATTTCCGAGATTCTGTATCATCTTTCTCATTACTCTGAATTCTTTTCCAGGTAGATTGCCTATTTCCTCTTCATTTATTTGGTCTTGCAGGTTTTTACCTTGCTCCTTTATCTGTGACATATTTTTTGCTGTCTCATTTTTTTTTTTTTTTTTAAATGAGTGGGATTGTGTTTCTGTTTTACTGGTTGTTTGGCATGAGGCTTCCAACACTGGAGTTTGTAGGCTATTGGGTAGAGCTGGGTCTTGGTGCTGAGATGAGGATCTCTGTGAGACCTCACTCTAATGAATATTCCCTGGGGTCTGAGGTTCTCTGTTAGCCCAGTGGTTTGGACCTGGAGCTCCCACCACAGGAGCTTCCACCCGACCCCAGGCTCGCGAACCAAGATCCTGCAAGCCACATGGGGTGGCAAAAAAAAAAAAAAGAGAACAATAACAAGGTAAAAAATAAATTTAGACTAGGAAACTAACAGATACGTTAGAAAGTATATAAAAATAAAAATATATATGAATCAACAACCGAAAGGTACATCAGTACCACAATAGGAAGAAAGAGGAGGAGGGGGGGAATAAAAGTGTGTGTGTGGGGGAAGGCCTTGGCTGTGGAGGGCGGGGTCTAAGGCAGGGTGAGGTTTGGGCAGTGGGCGGGGCCAATGCTCAGGACCACAGGGCTGGAAAAGGCCATGGGGGCCGTGGGGTGTGGGGCTTAGGCTCAAGAAACAGAAGGGGCCCAGGCATGCCCTCCACCCCTGGTCTCAGAGGGCAGCGGACCTCACCTGGGAGCCCAGCAGGTTTCCTGAGCTCCAGTGGGCAGGGCAAACACTCTCCTCTCCTCTCCTGCTCCTCTGGTCTGGGGTCTGGGAGGGCCCCTCCCGCCTGCCTCTCCTGATCTCCCCGGCCTCCCTCCTATGCCCCCAAGGACTCACGCAGCCTGGAGGGGGTTTGGAAGGCAGGGTATCGGCCTGGGAGCTCAGGAGGCTCCCCGTGCCTGAATGGGTGGGGCAATCGCCCTCTGCTCCTCTCCCGCTCCTTCCCAAGGGCCCCTCCCACCTGCCTCTCCTGTTCTCCCCTCTGCCTCCTTCCTATGCCCCCAAGGACCCACGTGACCTGGAGGGGGCTTTGGAGGGCAGGGGATATGCCTGGGAGCTCAGCAGGCTCCCCTGGCTTGAGTGGGCGGGGCAAACGCCCTCTGCTCCTCTCCTGTTCCTCCCACAGGGCCCCTCCCACCTGCCTCTCCTGATCTCCCCAGCCTCCCTACTATGCCCCCAGGACCCACATGGCCTGGATGGGGCTTTGGAGTGGGGGGGACCGGCTTGGGCGCTCAGCAGGCTCCCCGGCCCAAGTGGGCCAGGCGATCGCCCTCCACTTCTCTCCTGCTCTTCCTGGAGAGTCCCTCCCACCTGCCTCTTATTATCTCCCCAGTCTCAGGGGTGCCGATCCTTTCTGGCCTCCACTTCTCCTCCCCCCTCAGTCCCCCTACGTGCTACCGGTTCAATCTGGGGTTCCTCCCATCTCCTTGGGCATCAAAGTCCCCCACCGGCGGCTGGCAGGCACCCTAGTTGTGGGGAGACGCAAACTCCGCGTCTTCCCACACAGCCATCTTGACTCCACCTCAAAGCTTCTCTTTTTTGGTTTATTTCACCTGCATTTAATAGTTGGACCAAATGAGGAAATGTTCCCTCTAGAAGCATTTTCAACACGAAAATGAATGCCTTCCTTCTTTGCTTTAACTGTATTTTTAAAAATTAAGCCTCATGAGGAACTAGAAGACTAGAAGACTCATACTAGATCCAAAAACCAGTCCTCTGTTATGAAATAAGTAGCTCCAGCTGGAAGCCAAACACCTGTAGATTCAGAATCTTGATAATAATTGCACATAAAGCAAGCAATATTCAAGTTGAAAACCAGACTTTCAATATCACTTCTTTAAATAAAATATTAGAATGTTAAATATATTTTTCTTATTATTAAATTTTAAGATGAACTATTATAAACTTTTACATTTACTGTAAAATGAAACGTGAGTCTGAAAGATTTCATCTTTTCTTGAGGCGAGAGTATGTATTAAAAATGAAAAGGCTATGAACAACTTTGAAATTATGAGTTTGTATAAGTAACCAAAAGCTTAAATAAAGAGCAGAATTTTCATGTAACTGTCAGACAAAGTCAGACTGTTGTTCATAACTCAGTTTTCTTAAATTCAACATAAAATAAAAGCATTTTAGAAACTTCAACTTTTCCTTTAAGATTCTCAATATAAACTCTACATAATAAAACATCTAAAGTCTCAAGTTTTATAAAGCCACAACTGTACTGACAACCCTACACAAAGCCATCAAAAAAAGGTTTTATTAGTTATTGCCATACTTGCAGTTGAAGACAGAAAGAAGGTTCAATAAATGTGTAACCTAATGATTATGTATATTAATGGGAAATGTAGTTGCATCTAGTTTACCAATCATCTCTGATCGACAGGCACAAATTGCTTGGAGATAGTTTTATAAAATAGTTCCTGCTGAGAAGTATGATATAGCAGCATTTCAGTATGCTATCACACTCAGTAAGACATAATTTACATTTGGTTTAATTAATCTGATAAAAATATTATGACCATTTGAATTAAGAGTAGCAATGCCAAAAGATAACGTGTTAAAAAAATCTAACATAATACAATATGTCAAAACCTTTGAATTTTTGGCATGCATTTTTATATATTATTTTGTGGATAGGCACATAGTTTGGCAATTCATAACATCTCAGGTAGATACAGATATGAGAACAGGTATAAATAAAGATATGTACATGTAGATATAAATATAGATGTACACATAGACACACACACACACACACACACACACAGGGCAAAAACACCCCCAAAATGAAAAGACATATGCAATACAGTGTAGGTCAAACAAAAGGCTTAACACAAAGAGCTCTTAATAAATGAAGAAGATGAGCAACTCCTTAGAAAAAAAGTGTACTTTTCATTAATGAGACTGAGAAAAGACCAAAAAGTTTCATAAAACTCTGTTAGAATGACAGTGTGGAAACAGTATACACTGGTACAGCCATTTAGGTTTCATAAACCTCTGTTAGAATGACAGTGTGGAAACAGTATACACTGGTATAGCCATTTAGGTTTCATAAACCTCTGTTAGAATGACAGTGTGGAAACAGTATACACTGGTATAGCCATTTAGGTTTCATAAACCTCTGTTAGACTGACAGTGTGGAAACAGTATACACTGGTACAGCCATTTAGGGGGGCATTTTGACATCCCTTAATATTTTGAAGATATTTATACCCTTTGATCTAGCAATCCTTTTGCTAGGAATTTATTCTCTCTCTCTATATATATATACTTACCCAAGTCATGAAAAATGCCACTAAAAAGGTGTTTATTACAAAAAGTATTCACACAAGCAAAGGATTAAAATTAACCAAAGGCCACAGAGAAATGTGGCAGACCATATTTTCCAAAGATGGCTATAACAAGATCCCACCCGCAGCCTCACCCCATACTCTTATTCAAGGTTACCTGCTTAGCAGGTGCTTAGGAATCAGAATTTTGAACTTATACCTTAAAAATCCCACCACAAGCACCACCCAAAAAAGAAAAAAGCAGCTTTAAAAATACAATAGCAGGAGTTTAGAAATTTTCTTGCAATTACAATCAATTGGAGATTTTCCTAGTTATAGCAACCAAATGGGAAATTTAAACCAACATCAACAAAACTGTGTGATATATAGTATTAGTCATGAAACATAACTAATTGATCATAAAACAATAAGCCAACAAATGACAAACAAACAAAACAAATGCAAACACAAAGGAAATAAAGCTGTTCCTTTCTCACCCTTTTCTCAAATAGCCAGATTTGTATTCCTTCAGACATCTACACAAATCAATGAAACACAGAACCTGTTTCAATAAACCACCACTGAGTATGACAGAAAAATGAAGCTAGAGTTAACCAGTGAAACTGCTGACCTGTGTCTCATTGAGAAGGTGCTCAGCACACAAGTACTACCACCCCTACTAAGAGGGAGCTCCCATTGCTCTTCCTGTTGACTCAACTATGCCTGCACATTAGTATTGTTCAGAAAATACCATAAATCCTGTCCTAGTCAAAAGGGCTTCCAAGCAGATTGATGGTTACTCAAAAACATAGAATTCTAAACAAAGAACTACATATAAGCCAGCAATTTCACTCCTAGGTATATACCCAAAAGAATTAAAAATGGGCTCAAACAGACAGTTGTATATAGTAGCATTACTCACAATAGCCAACCCAACAGTGGAAACAACCCAAGTATCTGACAGATGACTGGATAAACAAAATGGGGTGTATCCACACAATAGTTATTATTCGGCCATAAAAAGAAATGAAATTGTGATACATGCTACGACATGAATGGACCCGGAAAACATTATGCTAAGTGAAATAAGCCAGACACAAAAGGACAAATATTCTGTGATTCAACTTTTATGAAATATCTAGAAGAGGAAAATTCAGAGAGACAGAAAGTAAATTAGAGGTTACCATGGGGGAGTTACTGCTTAATATATAAGGTATAGAGTTACTGTTTGGGGTGATGAAAACATTTTGGAAATAGTGGTGAAGGCTGCACAAGATTGTCAATATAATTTATGCCATTAATGCACTGTGTGGTGTGTTTGCTAATTTTTTAAAGCAATTTTTAGTTATCTTAGGTATACAGAACACAACATTTGAGTTTAACAAAACAACTGAAAGTATAAGCTTTACTAGCAAAAGACCTAAAGGAAAAAAATCTCATATTTCTTACTCTAGTAATTAGTAGAGTCAGAAACATTCCCAATATTTTGATATAACTCCTAAAGATTTAGTTGTAAGGTGACTATAACATATTTACTCTTTTTAAAATACACCAAACTGCAACCTACAACCAGCTACCATATTACAAAAAGAAAAACTAAAGTCCTTAGATGAAGGTTATTGAAAATCAGAGCAAAAAAAAAAAAAATTCTGAAGACATACCTTCAATACTTGGCTGCATTTCTTCTGTTTTTGGGACAAAAATTCTGATTACACTTGTGTTGATATAAATCAAAGGTAAATTGCGTGAAGTCAGCGTATGGGTCCTCATGGGCTGACCAGGAGATTTTCTTTTCTCTTTTTGGGTCCTTGGTAGTTTTGCTTGAAATATACTTGCAATGGCATTAAGTAAAGGAAAACAAAGGACAATATCAAAGGCTTGTGCTGAAAGAAGTATTTCATGAAGAAAATGAGGGGAACCATCTGTTAAACCTTCAGGTAACTTATGAAAACTTCTTCGCTCATTTCTTGTTGTTAACTTGTGGCGAACATTTTTTGTTACAGCTTTTGTATATGTCAAAGAGAGAAATCCATGCTGCTGATGAGAGCCATCTAGAAGTTTTGCAGTTGTCTGTTCCAGAAAAAGGAAATCACAATACATGTTTTATTAAACAAAGGAAAAAAAAACCAAAACAAACTATTTGAAAGCAGAAAACAATCTCGGTTGATACTTTAATCTTTTATCACGTCCACACTTTTTTTTTCATGACTGGTCAGCTGTTTATTACAAATAAAAAAATAAAAGCACACTTCTTAATGAGCACATTACTGATCAATTCCATAGACAGGGCAAAAGCCTCTAAGACAGAATGACTGAACTTGAAGTTAGGAATCCTGGGTTGTAGTTCTAGATCTTGAGTGAGGTAATTAACCTCTTTGTGCCTGTTTCTATAATTTCTACTTTTTCTGTAACATTCAGAATTTAGAACAGATCATATCTAGATTTATCTTTTCATTCTTGATAATTTTTCATTAAGAGTAGCAATATGCTGTCATAATTTGGGTCAGGGAGGGGGTTTCTATGCACACAAAATTGAAATACCATGTTATGTATTTCCATTTGTGAAATGGAACCAATAGTTTTCCTGAACCAATTAATGTGCATAAAATTCTATTTTGCATATTACTCAAAATAAAATTAGAGTTAAGTCGTTATAGTCCACATTCCCAACCCCTCTTCCCAAGGCCTGATGAAGATTTTTAGTTATTAGAGTCCAAAGAGTGATGTTAAGAGAGGAAGTGAACCGAGGAAGAAGAACAAGAAGGAAATACATTCACATAAAAAAGAAAAAAGTTAGAAGTAGCAAAGCAGCAATGTGTTTGAGCCTGTTATCCCATCACTAGTAAACCTCTTCTACTTCCATTTTCTTCCTCTCATTTTGTTGCCTATCACCTAATGAAAAGAAAATAGTATGAAATTCAGTTTTCACTGTTAATTTTGTTTTTAATCTGGACTTTATAATGAAGAAAGGTGAGATAAAATTTACCTTTGCATATGTTTTTTTCTCAAAGTTAATCTTCTCACCATTAAAAAAAACTTGGAAAGTAGGCATTACATGAATATGCAATATAATCACTTTTCATATAATTGTCCTGCCCTCAAAGCATTTTTTACTATTTCCAACTTTCTCACTGCCCCTTATCTAACTTCCCTTTCTTTTTGCTTTCTACACTCAAAACAAAAGGAAATACAGTAAAACAAGAAAAAGTGATCCCAGTCTTATCGCTATGATGCTAGATTGCAGGCAACAGTGGATGGAGAAGGGTGCTGTGGTATGGCCCCAATGGAAGAGGCCATAGCAACAGTGTCTCTAGGTGTCTCAACCAGGAATTAGGGTGGGGAGGGGTAGAATCAACCACTAATCTAAATAACCCACCTCAAATCTTAATTAATGGCAACATTTGAATCCTGGAAATAGTATAAAAGGTGTTTCAATGTATAAATGTTTTGATTTGGGGAAGATATTTTTAAACATGTTGAATGTAGGTACTCTTGAAAGGTCAACACCCATGAGAGAAAGTGTGTTGAACTGCTCTATCCCTAACTCCCCTAATAAAAGGCGGGAATAATTAAAGAATGAATGAATACTAACTGGAGTTGAGATAATATAAATATTACTTTTCATATAGTAATAATCAATATTTTATAGTATTTAAAGTGAAAAGTTAGAAAGCAATGATTACTGAAATGTTAAGAAAATTTTAAAATTTAGAAAAATTGATAAAATTTTAAAGGGCATTAACATGGTGTCCTAAATGGGAGGCAAATCCAAAAGGGAGGGGATATATGTATATGTATGGCTGATTCATTTTGCTGTGCAGTAGAATGTAACACTGTAAAGCAACTATACTCCAATAAAAATTAATTTTAAAAAACTCAAAAAAAAAGGGCATTAACAATAATTTTGGTTTTCTTTCATGAATACATGTTAAAATTAAGAAAGTTCCTCATGGACGCTAATGAACATTTAAAGAGAAGAAAATAAATCTAAACAGAGCTTCCACTGACATGAAAAATTTTCCAGACTAGACTAGAAAAAATTCAAAATCAGAAACTAGTATTTGCTATGCAAATACAATGTTAAACACTAAATCTAAGAACACAATTATTTAAAATATTTGGCTAATTTTTACGCTCTCTTTAAAGATATATGTCTTAAATTCCTTTTGAGCTACAGAAAAGGGGAAAGAAAGAAATACTAGTTTACACATGCTAAGAAAATGTCTAATAATGTTTGCACTGATTTAATAGTTTCTTAAGAAAACTGCTATTACCATGGTGATAATCTGCTCTTAACATTTAAAAATTACATGTATTTTTATTGACTTTAAAAATGTCACTTAAAAGAACTTGCTTAATAACATATTCAGATATTTTGTACCACTAGGGAAAAAAAGTTTCTGAACTTCTAAAACCCACTGGTATACAGTCTACCATTCATCTTCCGTCCAGTAAATGACAGACGTACAGCCTTGTCCAGATATAACAGGCACCAAATAAGGTACTTGGAGTTAGTTCTGAGAAGGAAATGGTATAATAATAGGGGAAAAAAAGCAATGTAAGGAAGAATCATAAAAGGAATGACAAAAGCAGTATGGTCAACTCTTGATCATTCAATACATGTATAATTTAACAAGCATATTCAACATCCTACTTTGATTTTCTAATGCTGATGGTAAAATTAGTTTATATTCACAAAACCAGAATGACAAATAGCATACTCAAGTAACCCATAAACAAATTATAGTGAAAACCAGTCTATGATTTAAGAATACATTATAGTTCATTTACAAAGTGAATGATACAGAGGAAGATGAAAATCAAGAGTTGACTCTATGGATAGTTCAATTCCTTCTCTGGGTTCCTGTTAATGGGAGTTCTGTAGCATAATTTAAAAATGATTTCTTACAGAAGGAAAGAAGCCAGAGCAATTACTGAAAGGGTCCTGCTTGCTGATGGGTCGAACCAACAAGGTGCGTCTGTTCAGCTTGTCAGTACAGGAAAGGAAGACACCTCCACATTGCCCCAGAGACCAACACTCTTCCCCAAGGCTTGAGGTGATGGACAGGAGCAAAGAAGGTGAAAAGACAAAAAGCAATAAAAGCCATAAGCAAAAAAATCTGGATAGTTTTAATTCTGCTCAAGTTTGCATAGGTTTAGGTTTGAGCCACTGCTAGGTATGGCCTCTGCCTGGACCATCTTCTGCAAAAGCATTGTTAATGGAAGTAAACAAAAAATAGTTGCTTTTATTGTAAATGACTACTTTCAATTTATAATAAAGAACAATCCAATATGAACTCACTTATGATTAGGAAAAACTTCTAAAAGGTCAACATAATAATACATTAATGGTAAAGTATATTAATAAAAGCAATCCTACCTTTGCGTTATTGAAAAATTTACTTAATTGCTCTAACAGGAAAATGGTTACAAAACACAAGCAGCTTAAAGGAAGTAATAGTTTTATTTTATAATGTAATACTGGAGGAAAAGGTCAAAAAGAATTTACTGAGCTCTAATTCTTGTAACCATTAGTCCCATTGCATGAAAGAACAAAGAAAAACAGTTTATAATATATTTTTTAAAAATCATAATTACTAAATGAATCTCACCACAGGTTTTTCTTTGCACTGTAGAAATACTCCTTCAAAATGTCCTGACTGCCAACCTTCCCCTGGCCTGGAAAACATAAGTTCACCTTATCTGTTCTCTTCAATTTTTCTGAGTTAAAAAAATTGAGCATATATAACTATTTCAAGTAGTTCTGATGTAAACAACACTACACTGAACTAAAACGTGGATCTGACAATGCAATCAATAGAACAATTTACATTAGCACCACACCCTGGTAGTTCTGCAGAGAAGCATTTGTCTTAATGGTAAATTCTATATTTACCAAGGTTATTTTTCTTTCTCACCCATGAGACTCTAAGGTCCATAAGGGCATGGTTTATGTCTATTTTTTTTAAACACTATATCCCTAGTGCTTAGCATAGTGCTTGGGACATAATATACATTCAATAAATATTTTGATTAAATGAATGAATAAATAAATTATCTAAATATTTAAAGCTTACATAAATTTAACAGTAAAATCACTGATAATCTAGAACATAAATTGTAATATTCACATAATCAAGAAATTATTTCAGCAATAAAATAAAATTCATGTATCACTTGCTAGGATCATTTTGATACAGAGATATAGCATTCAAAAGAAACTGAAGAGCTAACCATTCCATTATCAAAAATCAATTAATGATTCACTGTTACTACAACAAAAACAATTATCATACACTTGTTAAAATAATACTATTATAACAGGTCTTAATATAAACCCAGCAAAATATTTTGACCATCACTGTTATGACACAATTTTTTGGCTGTGACAGAGTTGAGAGTTATTTTCATAAACAATATGATATGTATAATAAAGAATGAAAGTTCGAATGTTTTTAATGTAGAATTAGAAACCCGTTAAATAAAAAGACTTCGGCTTTTAGAGTATATAATGCATCAATAAAGGTACAGAAACATGTGTACTTCTGGAGACACTTAATTGCTGAATGAATAAATATTATGAATCCAGGAAAAAAAGGACTGTAAGGTTGTTTCTTTTGTCAAAATACTATGAAGTAGAAAATACGATGCTGTTTAAAAAATAATTTTAAAAAAGCACGTGTGAGTTTTATGGTATGTGAATTATATTGCAGTTAAAAAACTCAATTCCAGGGTAGTGTTATAAAGCAAAAAAAACTCCCAAAAGCATTCGTATTTTTATTTGGGAAAAATTAATAATAAAATTGCTGTGTATCTTTATGAAAATATCTAAAACGTTACTTTTTTACTACCATTACTTATTATTATAAACAAATCATATTTACTTATAATCTACTTTTGGTAGAAATTTATTAGGAAGGAAAAATATGGTTCTAGGAACATCCACCACATGTTCATTAATCATCTGTGAGATAAGAAAAGTACTCAAAGTTGTAAGGAACATGATATGCTGCTCCATTTCAATCTATGGTATAGGGAGTGGATGAGGAGTATTCAGCAAAAACCAGAGCCATTAACTGTGTCCCAGGCATCTTGGCAAATACACAACATGCATAACAAATTGTGAGGTGATTAGTAAAAGCAGCTTATTTCATTTAATATGGCAGTGTGGATATTTATGAACAGATTTGCGTTCTTAAAAAGCAAAACTTTATTATATTCCATATATGAATGAATACCAAGTAAAATTAACCAATATATCTGTTAAGAACCATCTTTGGGAATATGTACAGTATTTTTTTAAAAATTAAGGAATCAAATTAAAATATAAAAATTCTTTTATAGACTTTGTTCAAGGAAACTATAGCTTTTCCCATATTCATTGTTCATTAATTACCTGCTTCTATAGTGATCAATATTGAAACTTTCTATTTTACATTTCACTTTGGTGTACACATCCTGGACATCTATGGAAGCACTGAGATCTTCTAGTTCACTGACCATACAAAGTTCTGCAATAAGAAGCAAATATTAATATCAGTATAGGGTTCACAATCAATATTAAAACTTTCTATTTACATTTAATGTTAGCATGTATATCCTTGACATCTACAGAGGGACTAAGACCTTCTGTTCATTAACCACATAAGATTCTACAATAATAAGGAAAATTAATATCAGTATAGGCCTCAAAATTAAGATACGATGCTTATTTCAAAACAGGGGAAATCCCAGTTAATGTATGAAGTGCTACATATATCAGTCAACAGTCTTTGCAATACATTTAGTGATATGACCAATGAAGAAATTACTTCATGGCTTTTGAAGTGAATTTTAATACAAATAAGACAAAATTTAGGTATTATAGGCAACATGTTAGTATTACTAATAGAAATCACTTGAGTTAGACTTAATGATTGATTTAAATGCCAATGATAAATAAAACTAAATCACCAATTTCTTCTAAAAATAGTGTTTAATATTTTATCTTTTCAGTAGAAAAGTAATCCTGTACCTGTGCCTTTATTTTCAGGATCTGGAGCAAAGAGCTTTATAGTAATTTTGGGGAGCACCCACTGCATCCACAGACTAACACGACCACTGGATCCACCAATGTTACTTGTAGTTTGTTCCAAGGTAACAGAATCCGAGAATGGTGAATCATCAACTGCTTGTACAGAATCTCCCTGGGATGAGGAATAACAACAATACTTTGTAACATAAATAAAAATAACTAAAAATTTATAATTTAAAATCTGCAATTACTGCTTTAACTTATCATATATGCTAATGCAAATCATATGAATGCTTATACATAATGCCAGTAATATAAACATACACTAATCATATGGTTTTCATAGTTACAGTGTACATGCATGCCATTCCAGTTCCTCTAAACGAGTTAGGATCATACCAATGAGTATTTCCTTATAGAGTAGCTATAGCCAAGGGCCAAATCGGGCTCTATTTTTGGAAATAAAGTCTTACTACCTTCACAACCACATCCACTCATTTATCTATTGCCTATGACTACTGATTAGCAGAGTTAAGTAGCTGCTTTAGAGCTGCTATGATCCACAAAGCCTACAATATTCACTATCTTGTCATTTATGGAAAAAGTTTGTCTACCCCTGCTATGGTGTATTTATGTATGAATATATAATCCATAGTAAAACACAGCATAATCACCATGATTTAAGAAACAGCAAAACATTCATCATGCCTCACATATTTTAATATTAAGGAGACATTTAAAAGTTAGCAGATTTGACAACAGATTTTTTAAATGATTTATATGGTTAAAAGTCTCTTAATTAGAGGTAAACAGCATGAACGTGTGTGTGTGTGTGTGTGTGTGTGTGTGTGTGTGTGTTATGGTTATCTTTACAGAAATATATTCTGCAAATTATACATATCCTACAGAAGGGTACAATAAAAATGATAACAATGAAACAAAATGTAAGTAAAATGAGCAGGCTTTTGATAAATACCTCTTAGCTCAAGAAATTTTCCCAGGTTAATATTCAATGTTTTGCACATTTGGGATGGTATTATTTTGTAATTTGATGTACTTCAGAGTGTGTCTCCAGCCCAATAAGAGGCAGTTGAAGCCCAAGAATATAACCCTTGGATCACAGACCTCAGCCCAGAAGAAGGGAATCTTGCAGCTTCAGAGAACCTGCCATACATGCTGGCCCCAAACCTTCATCAGAACATAAGCTTATTCAGTTCAACAAATACATACTGAATTCTGGATACATATAAGGTCCTAAATTTGGTACTAATAAACTTTCTGTAAAAGGTCTGTTGGGTTGTTTATCTTTTCAGCAGCTGAAAATAAATCCTGGTTTGAAGATGAACAGCTTCAGTCTCAAAGGCAGGAAGAGATGGTGCCAGAGATAGTGATCACTCACTCATGTATTCTGTTCTTTTAGCATTAGCTACCAAGTATTTGGGTTTTTTAAATCCCAACTTTGCTGTCCATCTAAAACCTTCAAAAAAACTCCAGAACCTAAACTCATTCTCTGTGAACCGATCAAATACACCAGAGCATGCTTACTTTTTAAAACATGTATATATATTTAAATATTAGTTATATGTACTTAAGCTTAGTTTGGCAGGCAGCATGATGTATTGAAGACAGTATAGCCATTCTTTGTTCCAATTACACCAAGCAAAGCAGAAAGCTCACTGCTCGTGATGTTTTCATCTAGATGCTTTTCCAAAACTAAGTGGTCCTAAATCTGCTAAAATTGAAATTCCTAGAATTTGAGAAGCTATATAAAAATTCAGGTTTTTGGTTAGCTGTCTAAAGTAACACATCTAATGAAAAGCACAAACTAATCCCAGAAAAAGATACATTTTACAAAAATTCAATAAAAGACAGCATAATGTAGTCAGTATGCCTTTCTCTATGGATTGGGTCTTAGAGCAGAAGAATTCATAAATTAAATTCTCCCTCCAACACTTAGAGGAACATTATAATCCCAAGAATGGAAATTGTAGGGAAAGGACCATCTCAAATCAATGAAACCTTGATTGTTAACACTATTAAGTATACCTAGTAGGAATGCTAAGAAAACTGTGGCTTCAAATTTAATAAGCAAGCACTCCTGAGAAAAAGTTTTGCTCTCCTTCTTCATGCAGTTTCAATTTTCATTTTGGATTTACAACATTTGGTATGGTATTGTTAAATATGTTTGTGCATCAATTTTCTGCTCTATTTCTAAATCTATAGCAAAAATTGAGCCAGAATTGGAGACGCTGAACTATTTTCCCACACCTCTTTAGCCAAGGTCTAAAATATACAGTTCAATTCTTTCACCATTTTGTCGCAAATTGACCAAAATACTGAGTTTATTATGCTAGCTGAATTTATCTTTGTTCATCTGGAAGAGCAAACACTTCAGCCCTTCATCCTTGGCCTGCTTCAGAGCTCAGGGATGATCATACTTTTGGCCACACTGCTACTCTCCCTTATCAAAATAACTCCAGCATTCTTTTTCAATCACAAAACTTCCCAAAGGTCTAAACACTTCCACTGCTGTTTGTACTTAAGTCAACGATAACAAGTGGACTGCTGTGGTTTCCACTACCTTTGCTCTCACCATTTCAATGTGAAGGGTGGGAAAAATGAATAACTGTTTTTAAGCTTACTACTTAAGCCTGCCACTCATATTTCCCCTTCTACCACCACTGAGATCGATATTCAGGAAGCTAGAGCTATATCCACTGAAAAGTATACTGCTCCTTATCAACATGTCAACATAAAAAGAATTACTCATAGTTTAAAGTATAAGTCATCCAAGGATCATATAAGCAAATACTTCTACTTAACACAAGCAACTGTTAAGAGTGTGCTTTTTTAAACTAGATTCATTTATAGTGAATTCTTTATGTCGAAATAATTTAAAAATAACAGTTCTTACCCAACTCAGCAACAAATACCTTAAATAGTGTTTTTAAATTTTATGGACTTTTGGAATGCAAATATTAATTAGAAATTTAAACATACAGATACATAATATAAATAAGCACAACAAATGTAAGGTGACCTCAGATAAATAGGTTAAATTTATGTAATAAAATTTTTGCATAAAAAAATAAGTCAATAATTGAGAAACTAGAGACATCTTCCAGCATGATTATTTTGAAATATGAAAAGCATGACAACAAAATATTGTGTTGATTCATATGTGAAGGCTAAACAATAACCTGCTTTGATATATGTATTATCTTGGTTCTTTCAACAGCTACTCAATTAATTAGATGAGAATCTAAATGCTAAGATTTCTACATTTTGAATAAAAGTTTCTCCCTAAATGTTGAAGATAAAATCATTTAAAGGTAAATATTTAATGAAATAAGTCTATTTTGAGGAAGAGATTTAAAACTATTATGAGACATCCTTAAAATATCAACTGAGTAAAAAAGTTCAAACTAAACTTACTTTCTAAAAGGTTGTCTAGAATAATAATTTGAGGTAGATTACTGCTTAGGTTAACTGCACTTAAATCACTGAAAAACTGACAATAGTTTTGCTACAGCAGTTGACGCCAAACAACTTCACTTTTTTTTTTTTTTTTTGGAGATACACTTGACATATAATATTATAATAGTTTCAGGTATAAAACATAATGATTCGATATTTATATATATTGTGAAATGATCACAGTAAGTCTAGTTAACATCCATTGTCACACAGTCATAAATTGTTTTTTCTTGTGATGAGAAATTTTAAGATCTACTCTCTTAGCAACTTTCAAATACACAATACAGTATTATTAACTACAGTCACCATGGCGTACATTACATCACTAGGGCTTATTTATTTTATAACTGGAAATTTGTACCTTTTGACCACCTTCATTCATTTCTCCCCCCAAATTTTCACTTTGGATTTAACTGAAAATAAATGCATTTTAAATAATTACTGGGGACTAAGAAATGAACCACTTCATGCTGGATTGTTTTCTGGAAATATATATATTTATAATTGAAGTATAGTTGATTTACAATACTATATTAATTTCAGGTGTATAATAGAGTGATTCAATATTTTATAGATTATACTGCATTTAAAGTTACTATAAAATATTGACAATATTCCATGCTATACAATATAGCTCATGCTGGACTTTTTTGAGAACTAGGCTGCTGAAGTAATTTTAATTCCAGAATCAATAAAATATGCAATTCGAATTTTGCCATGACCCTAACCTCCCAACATTGTTGGTTAATTTGTCAATTTTTACCTTAGGTTGAGTTATAAATCAATATTCTAGCATTCATTCAGCATTTTAGATTTTTCTAAAGCTTTAAAATTATTTCTTTAAAATGCTGTGAATAAGGATGACATTATCAAAGACATTATACACATATACAAGAAGCTAAAATGAAAAAATGCTTAATGGTTTGCCTAAAATCACAACTTAATTGGAGGGATTTAATTTCATGAACACAATATAGCTATCCGTAATAACTGTCCTTCCTATATCACCTTTATGGAAAGTACTGAAAATCCAGTAGTTCAAAATAACATTTTATATAATTAGAACAGCTTCCAAAAGACTTAACAGTTTATGTACTTACCCTATAAGGGAAACATGTGAATGTGTATGTATCTGTGTATTGTGTATCTATTTGCTTTGTTTACTTGTTATTAAAACAAATCATCAAAATGTTAGCACTTTCAAAGGCAGTTTTTATTGTTGGGCTATCTTGTAAGCAAAATGGCATAAATATTTCAATGAACATGATTATATAGTGTTTCACTTTCCTGAACATCTACCTGAACACAAATTTTGGACAACCTTAACTAGCTGAAATACAGTGAAATATGTTCTTCAAGTGTACAGGTAAAGCCTTACTTTGGGTCCATGATAAGAATTAGCATGCCAGAGACATCTTGCTTTATAGCAAAATTTTTGCTCACCCTTCTATGTAATACAGAATTTTCTCTGGGAAGCAGCAATGCAGTGATGGGCTAAATTTCCCAGTGCACCTATATATTAGGTGTATACACATATTCATCCCCAAAGTTAAATATTACAAATTCTGCTAAAGATAAAGGACTGAGTCTTAAATGCTTAATTTTTTTTAAAAGCTGAATATTATTAAGCTAAGTATCCAATTTAAGAAATTAGAAAAACAACAGAATAAACCCAAGAAAAAAGCAATATCTATCTTAGCCTAGGTAGTGGAAAAAAGTTACCCTTGAGACTTTTTAAACACAACTCTGGGTTACATGTAGCTTTGAGGGCCTGATTTCATACTACCGAAATGTTTCAAAAAACATCTAGCTATGAAATTAACAGTAAAGGAGTCCCAGGCTAGTGATGGCCCTTGGAGTCCCTCAGAGAAGGAAACACAGAAAATCCCTATTGGGGAACAGGCCCTCATATGCTATGTAAGAGTCTCATAAAGTCGCACTAGTGAAGAACTCCCAATAGAAGAGCACATAACACATACGGAAACAGTCTACTAAGAGCAAGGGTTAAGAATACAACAGTAGGATTAGACTCTCAAGAAATTCAGATAACAGATCTGATAAATAATATAAAAGAATTATGTTTAAAACAACAAAAGACATAAAAACAAACAAAAAATAAACTCAATATATGCTTTTATGAATTCATATCAAAATATATTTGTAGTGACAATGAATATATACATCTCTATGCCCCGTACTATAATAAATCAGGTTTAATTTATTCAAAATGAGTTGACTTCCCAAATCGTTTAACATCCATATATTAAAGAACAATGTGTTTAAAACCTACTCTGTACCAAGCACTACTGCTTGGTACAGAGTAGGTACTGGTTGCTCAAATTAGGGTTATCCTATGATGATAAAGATAATAGGTGACAGGTGATAATAGAAAGTTTATAGTTCACATCCAGTATGGCATTGAAACAGTATAATCATTATTTAACACTGTTACTTCTGAACCAATGTAAGCCTCTCAGTGTAAATCATTTTACCTCCAACCCATAACGTTTGACTTAACACTTATTTCAGATGAAAAAAATAGTATAAAAAGTACAACTAATATGGGAACAGAAAAAGCAAGTGTCAAATTTTCAATACATCTTTTGCTATTTGAACAAAATTTGTTAGTGCTGAAACATGCTAGAAGGTTTCCTTCACAGAAAATTACTATCAAAGGAGAAAATTATGTTCAACTTGAAAATATTGCCTAATATTTAAAAAGTTAAGTGAAATATTTATTCAACATATTACTGGAAGTCTTAGCCAGAGCAATTAGGCAAGAAAAAGAAGTAAAAAGCAACAAAATTGGAAAGGGAAAAAAGCAAAATGATCTCTGTTTGCAGACAACATGAACTTACATGTAGAAAATCCTAAAGATTCAACAACAAAAAATTTTAGAATAAACAAATTCAGCAAGATACAAACCCACATCTGTGTTTTTGCACAATAACAGTGAACAATCAGAAAGGGAAATTAATAAAACAATTCTGTTTATAATAGCATCAAAAAGAATAAAATACTTAGGAATAAACTTAACCAAGGAAGTGAAAGACTAAAAAATATTGCTAATAGAAATGAAAGAAGACACAAACAAATGGAGAAATGTCCCATGTTCATGGATCGGAAAACTTAATGTTAAAATGGGAAGTTATTGTTTAACAGGTACCACATTTCAGCTGGGAAAAATAAAAAAAGTTTTGCAGATGGTTGATGGTGATGGTTGCACAACAATGTGAATGTACTTAATGTCACAGAAGGGTACTTTTAAAAATGGTTTAAAAAGGTAATTTTATGTTGTGTATATTTTACCAGAATAAAAAATTTGACATAAAAACATTAACTGGGACATAAAGTCATAATTGCACAGTATCAAAAGACAGTGTATTTGTTTAGCATCTATAAAAACTATGTTCAGTAGTTTCATTTTATACAGCCTGGGCTACCAGAACTCCATAAAACATCTTTATTAATTACATGGGACTGAGTGAACTGATGAGGATGAGTATAATTTTTGTGACTTTCTGTCTGAATTTAAAAAAAAAAAATCCCACAAGGACTCAGAGGCAAAGAATATACAAATCAATTTTCACTGCAAAGTAAAGGAGCTGTTACAGTGGAGGATTACTGGACTGAATGTCAATATTATGACATAGCATGAGTGTGTTTCATGTTTGGTAATTGCAATCATTGTTGCTTTTGTTGTGGTCATCCATGTACAATGCTTGGTGTCAGTCTATTTATCTCTTGTAAAAATAAAATACAGTGTGTGTGTGTGAAAAAAATATATATAGGCACTCTTAAGAAAAAAAAAAATCTTTATTTTACCATTAAGTATTACTTTATCAATAATGAGTAGTATAAAATTCATTTTCTAGGAATACAGCAATAGCATTGTTGGAGTTGGGAACCTGGAACAAGATGCATGCCTATATTCCCTTTATGATGATAACATTAGTGTATTTTGTCTATCCAGTCCTTACCTCTTTTCTAATAATCTTCTAAGTTAAAACTTCTTCTATATGCAAAGAATGCCTAAACTAAGACCCAGTTTGGATGAGGTATGTGTTATACACTAGTGCCTTTTCAATTAGGATTACCTTGTTGATTATCATGGGAATATACAGTGACTGTGAGAATTTCCACACAAAACATATTTTTCTAGATAATAAAACAAGGGGGAACACTTCCCATATCATTTTGTGAAGACAGTGTAATCATGATACCAAAATACAACAAAGATATTATGTAAAAGAAAAGTTAAAGGCCAGTATCACTCATGACTATGAAACCAAAACCCTAAATAAAATATTAGCAAACACAATCCAGCAAGATATGAAAAGGAAAATATATTACATCTAAGTTGGGTTTGTTCCAGAAACGCAAGATCAGCTTAATATTTGAAAATCAACCAAAGTTACTAGTCACCTTAAAGGAATAAAGAAGAAGAAACAAGTACTGAATACATAATCGTATCAACTGAATAAAAGTGCCAAATACTGAAGTGTACTCCTATAACAAAATGGTCAAGACTTCTAAAAAGAAAACTAAAATCTTATTGAAATTAAAGAAAACACAAATAGAGGAATGTGCCACATTCATAGAGTATACGGACAAACTATACATACTCAGTTAATATTTGTACTAACATATTGAGATGAATATTAACATTATCCCCACTTTTAGAGATGATGAAACTAAAGCACAGAGGTTAAATAATGTGATCATAAACTGCAGAAATTAAAAACTCAAGTTGTCTGATTCCAAAGTGACTTCTATAGATTCCATTAACTTAGAATCACACTCAGATGAGCTGGCCCAGTCCCTACTTTGTGTGACACTAACTTCAATTCACTGCATTTCAATTTTCTAGTAAATGATCTTCCAACAATCCCTTTCAATAGTATAGCTGTAAATTGATGGAATTAAGAGAAACATCTTTCTCACTTGTCAAGCTCTGCAAAATTATTATACCAAAGTCAGAGGAAGGCAATTCTTAAAGCTGACAAAGTAGAGAGTCTATGACAAAAAGTGGGAAGTAGCACACAGAATTTAGCTAGTTTTCCCCAGGAGAAAAAAAAAAAATACACCTTAGAGAAAATAAATTACCAGCATTCTATTTTTCTGTTTGCAAGGTTACTAGGGAAACTAAATAAACGACTTCTAATTTTCACTTTTTTCCCTTTAGTACCACATTTTTTGGCAAAGCTTTGAAACATGCTTGAATACATTTAGGGATAATATTAAATGCCATTTTAATTCTATACCATTCATGCTGGTACTAAGCAAATCTCATTAAAATGACAGAAATGTGCTCTTCTGAGTAAGAAAATCAGTACTAAATAAAGTATATTTAATGATTCTGCATTCACTTTCCTCTACCCCCTAATTTCTATACCAAATAACTCAGTTATCAACGTATAGGGCTGGCCAAAAAGTTTTTTTGGGTTTTTTATAACATCTTATGGAAAAACCCAAACGAACTTTTTGGCCAACCCAATATTTCAACAGGTAAAGAAAAATTAAAATAGCCTTTCTGGTATTAGTTTTGAAATGGTTTGACAGGCACCGGTCATATAAAATGCATATAATATCTTCAGGGCAAAATTACTTCATTAAGAGTTAATCAACCTTTATTCACCAATGTTCATAGTAGCGTTATTCATAATAGCCAAAAGGAGCAAATAACCCAGACGTCCATCAACAGATCAATGGATAAAAAAAAGTATGCTATATACACAAATGGAGTAACACTCAGCCATAGAAGGCAATGAAATTCTTATACATGGATGAATGTATAAAACATTCATCTTACTACCTGGATGAATCTCTAAAACATTATACTAAATGAAATAAGCTTAACAAATACTTATGATTCCTCTTATATGAGGTACCCAGAATAGGCGAATTCACAGAGACAGAAAGTACAGTAGAGGTTACCAGGGATGGGGTTGGGAGGATGGGGAGTCACTGTTTCATGGGAAAAGAGTTTTTGTTTGAAATGATAAAATAGTTTTGGAAATGGATAGTTGTTATGGCTGTGCAACACTGTGATTACTTATTTAATGCCACAAAATTGTACACATAAAAATGGTTAAAATGATAAATTTTATGTTACTTATATTTTACCACAATAAAAAAAAAATTCAGCAAAAAAAAGTTACCAATGATATTGAGAATCTAATATAATATGTACAAGGCAGAATGAGAAAAACAAAGATTCCAAAGACCAGTTCTTAGTACTTAATGATGTTAAAGAAATTTAAATTCAAGTAACATGGCAGACTAAGTTGAAATGAATGTTTTCCTTTTCTACTACAAAAGCACTGAAATTCTAGATAAAACACAAGAATTTGTTTTAATACATTAAAGTGCTGTATATCTTTTCTTTGGTCTTGTAGACCTACTCTTCAATCATTAATACCCTCTCTACCTGGGAGGCTAACCTGTGCGAACAATATGTACAAATATTCTTGTCCTCTGGTTTCTGGTCGTTTTCAGCTAATGAGGAACATGGCAGGAGATAGAAAGGAGGGAGGAGAACAAAGTCAGTATTATCCCCTGTTCTCCCTGCCCGTAAGCCTATTTATGGCAAAAACATTCCAGCGTTACTAGCTCCAGGTACTGTACTATCTCCTGTGGTTTCCCTTCCCAGTCAACACCTTTGTCCTTATGAGAATGCCATCTTTTTCTAACTAATATAATAGTCAAACTTGAAATAAATAAAGGGAAATCTCAAGATGTCAGAAATGAAGAGGAAACACAAAGTCAGGGTAATGACTGGGAACTGAGTCATTACAGACTCAGTTTTCCATTATAGATTATTACAAGATATTGAGTATAGTTCCCTGTGCTATACAGTAGGTCCCTGTTGTTTACTATTTTATATATAGTAGTGTGTAGATGTTAATCCCAAACTCCTAATTTATCTCCCCCCCCCCACCCACTATCCCCTTTAGTAATCATAAGTTTGTTTTCTATCTCTGTGAGTCTATTTCTGTTTTGTAAATAAGTTCATTTCTATCATTTTTTTTAGATTCCACATGTAAGTGATGTCATATGATATTTGTCTTTCTCTGTCTGACTTACTTCACTTAATATGGTAATCTCTAGGTCTCACTGCAATCCCACTCCTGGGCATTTCTCTGGAGAAAACTCTAATTTGAAAAGATACATGCATCCCAATGTTCATAGCAGCATTATTTATAATAGCCAAGACATGAAAGAAACCTAAATCAACAGATGAATAGATAAAGAAGACGTAGTATATATACACAATGGAATATTACTCAGCCATAAAAAAATGAAATAATGCCATTTGCAGCAACATGGATGGACCTAGAGATTATCATATACCATATATTTAAATTTGTATGCAGACAGTTCTGTTGCTTACATGACAGTGTTGTCCACAGAATGTCTTCTTATAATCAAAAGATTATTAGTCAATGATTAGCAAGAGCAAAGGGATGCTAGAGCTTCCTGGGAATGCCAGGTCAAATAGGCATAAAGGCCTATTATGGATTACAACAAAATATATGCATACCCTCTCCACACTGTCCTCCCTAGCCCCATTCATTAAGTAGTTTCTCCAGTGAGAGGACACGGCTTTATCTCCATTCAGTCAGTAACACATTTAAATATACAGGAAACTTCATGAAAATTAGAAAAACATTTTTTAAATGGAATTCAAAGGATCACAGTAACATATCTACCATGTTGGAACTCAAAACAAAAGGAATAAAAATTACAAAGGTCATTACACACAATTTTAGCAGCACTATAAACAAAAAGAAATGAGAAATGAAAGCTTGGGCACAAATTCTGACTTCTGGATGAATTAAACGGCCACAGATTTAATCATAGATGAAGCATTCATACAAAAAGGAGAAAACAATGACTATATTTTCTGATGTCATCATTTACTGGCTAATTCTCAAAGAGGTAAATTTAAACTCAGATGCAAACATAGTTAATCTTGTTCTCCACATAAATATTTTCTTGAGAGCAAGAAGAGAAATTAAACATGAAATGTTCAATACACGAACACCTTCTAATTTGTAAAGTTAAATCAAAGTCTTAACATTGATCATCATATCAAAATTGTCTACACAAAAATCTTCCTGCCCTTTATGGAAAACAAACCAGCTAAATTATTTTAAGATATTTCTCAGGGAACAAGCTTCTCAAGTGAGTGTGGGTTTCAAATCCATACTGGACTGCTAGTAATCACTCACCTCTTTCTTTTCTTAACCACACTACATAAACAAAAGAAGGTACATTTTGAAAATATTTACCACATTTTCCCCCATAACTCTGTTACCTTAGGTAAGCTGCTTTATATGGTCTTTCTGGAATATTAATGTGAACCTTTTGCACTAAGATTCTTTCACTTTCAGATCTTTTTCACACAGATCAGATTAAATCCATACCTAATACAAAACTAACAAATCCACTAGAAGCATTTTCATTATTTATCTTTATAATCCAATCAGAATAAAATCCTCAATATTCTAAGTTTAAATTAATTGCAGTCATGTAAGGAACTTATTTTTTAAATCAGAATTAATTTTTTTAAGTGACTGAGGAAATCTCTCCCTTTGTTAATCTCTCCCTTTCTTGACTTCCTCACCATTCTTCCAGTCTATCACATTTATTATACACCTACTAAAACAAAATTGACACTAATGTCTTTTTCACTTTTGAAGATCCATCTCATATGTTACTGCCTTTGTAAAATACCTACAGATCCCATAGAATGAATTTGTTAATAACTTCTCTATAATTGCAGGGCATGCTCATCTCTATTACATCTTAAAATCAGGGTCACCATGTCCTTCTGTATAGGTTGGACACTACACAATTCTAGAAAGTACCATTCAATCTGTACTTTGTGTGAATGGCAGGCTCTAGATGTATGACCAACAGGTGTGACCATTCCACATGAGCCCTGTCTTTTCTGGGCTTGCAATGTTTTCTTAAACATTTCTTTCTAAAAGACGACTCCCAAGATAGGTACTCATTTTCATCTTGACATTCCAATGAATAGAGTACTTAGTGAACAACTGTTTAATGGAACACTCTCCTTTCTGCCAAATGTCCAGAATATTTAACTTCATTTATCAATTTCACTTGTACTAGCTTTGTCTAGCAATGTATCACCCCAAGCTTTGATTACTCTACCAAAGTATTTCACAGTGTATTTTGTGCAATGTTAACATGTAGGCTATGATAAAGGGGTCTTTGGTTAAATGAGTTTGGAGAGTACTGCGGTGAAGAAAGTCAAAGTTTTCTTTACTGCAAGAGCTTTTGTATTCTAACAATATTAAGAATCTCCAAGAAAGGATTTACTGTTTTTACCCTAAAAGGATATGTCCCATTGACTCCATAAGGGCACACTTCTAGATTTTCATTTGGGGGGAAAAAAAGTAATCCTATCACTTAGGTCATTGTGTTTCTTAAGATTTGGAATGAGCAGGGATAGAGAAGTTGCTTATGCAGGGGTCAAATAGATCTACTCCAGCATGTGTTTATGCAAAAACAAAAACATAACTTCTACCTCTATTATATTACAGTAGTTCTCAGTGGTAAAAATTCAGGCCTCTATGGGGTGTTTCAGAAATGTATTAGGGTATTTTTGGTTGACTCAATGATTGGGTGTCACCACTGGAATTTAAGGGTTAGCAGTTAGGGTATCAAGAGGTCCTATGATATATAGGACTGTCCTGAAAAATGAACACTATCTTACAGACACTGAAGTAGGTAAAAATCCTGTTTATAAGTCAACATTTGAGCATAAAACTGAATTCTGTTTTAAATCTAAACACGATATTTTTGCATTTATGCATGATTTTATTATATATTAAGAGTTCCAGAAATGCAACTACTGAAATGAAAAGAATAAAAACTTTTGTTTGAAACTTTATCAAGTTTGCCATTACCTCAGGAAATCACAGCAACAACAACAGTACCAACTTGTGGTATTTAACATAGACCTGCACAAGTCTATTTGTGGTAGACACACTCACAGTAATTCTATGTACCTGGCTACTTCATTACAACTTCTAATGTAACCATGCCTGAGCATTTATATATTAAAATAATAATTATTATACCTTAAATTACCTTCCTTTAATCCTTTATATTTTATTCAAGATACTAGATATTTTTGAAATTATATGTATATGTAGCTTATATTATGTTTATTTTCATTTCAGGATAGTAAAGGGGGCTTTATAAAACATTTGTTATTAAAAGGGGCACTGGCATATTGGATGAGGTTATGGTGTTAAAAATGAAAAGAAAGGCTTCTATGATCAGAAGGAAGAAGGAGAGAACTTTGGTTCAGACAAGACTGAAAAATCACTAACCTAAAGATAACAAAGGCACTCTGGTTCTGAGCCTCTGTTGTATCAGCTTCTTCGTTTCCATACTTCTGAGGAACCATACATTTACTGTCTCAGTTTTTGCCATTTCACAGAACCCCTACTGTCCTGAACTACCCCACTAACTACTGAAAGTGATTAAAATACTTGGACCTAAAAGAAACAGTAATACACAGCCACTGCTACCATAGCTCCTCACGAACCTTCTAAACTCACCAGCTTCCACAGAGGTGAAGTCATCTTCATTCTCAATCCTGATACAGAACTCTGTGGTATATATACCACCCTTCATTTAGTAACAGAATTTTTCAGGAACACTTACCTCAGTAGTAGTTCCAATGTCAGCAGATGGGCTACATGTGCTGGTATCTGGAGGAGCTGTGCCTATACTGCTTCTAACTGGAGAACTAGGGACAGGCCCCACCATCGACTCCGGATAAGCTGAAAAAGAACTGAGATTGCCTCTCTTCTGAATCTTATTCCAGACTTCATTCATGACATCAGTTAGCTCATATAAGAGCTGCACCTAAGCAGAAGGGAAAAAATAAAAAGGAAAAACAAATCTTTCAACTTCTGGTCACAACTGACTAAAATATTAAATGTGAGAAAATGAAAACAAGTCCAGGGAAATAAGAATATATGAAACAAAAATCTATCAATGTATCACTGATCATGGTATTAATATCATGACCTATAATCTGTGATATATAATTACTATATATTATATATACTGTAATTATTATATATATGATCATGACTATTTTGTCATAATACCACAATTCTGATGAGATATAGAGAAAAATAATTCATATAAAAATATACATTAAACATTTTATCATGAATTGAATTTGAGAAATATAATGAATTTATTCACACTTGTAATTTGCCACATAGTCACATTTTGATATTTTATAAGCAATTTAGCATTTCTGTGGGAAAATAATGCTAATAAAATAATGTTAATAAAACAGCTTATTATGGGACAGTAGATTTCTTTTAATATATGACAAATAGAACAACCACAAAGAAATGCCTCTTAAACAGAGGTCAGGATCAAAATTAGAAGTCAAATATATCCTAGTAAACATGATTATTTAGTTATACATGAAATAATTACCATTCTTATTTCTGAATTATTTACACATTTAAACTTTCTCTATTTTCTGAAGAATAAATCTGAAACTGGATTTCTTGCCCAGCAAAATAAAGTAAAAAAGAAAGATATAACACAGAATAGTAAAAGGAAAATGTTACATATGAGACTTTTCTACAGATAAAGAACATAAACTATCCAACCTACTATTCCCCTCAGATTTGTCATTCCAATATTCAGAAAAAAAAAAATTGTTTAACTTGCACGTTGTTTGACTAAGTTCTAAGATATTTACATAAGATTTCATAAATAAGCATTAATCATGGAATCTGTATGACAACATATTGCCATATACTGTATAAAACAAGCCTAGGGGGGAAAATGCAAACACAATGTATAAGCAAATCCACAGCTGGATACCATATTCTGCTTGCCATTAAAAAAAAAAAAAAAAAGAAAGAAAGAAATTCTCATATTTATAAGAAGTTTCAGCCCCAGGACACATCCAGATGATAAAGCTGGCTTCTTATGTGGGCAGAACAGATGCCTAAAAACAGTGTTGTCAATCCTTATTTGATATAAAACAGTATATGGGTTACAGTTTTCTCCTGCTTTTTGTGTGATGAAGTCTCAAATCTCAGGTTATAGCTCTTTTTGTTTAAAAAAAAATCTAATGGCTAGAGATCCTACAAAAAAGCTCTTAGAAAAATTTTAGTTCAAATTCTTTTGTCTTTCATAATCATGAGTGTTTTCTAAAAAGAAACCATTTTGTTCCAAACCAAATTTTTTAAAAAGATTATTTTACTTTTTCTTAAACAATTAGAACTGACAAATAAGGAAAGCATAAACAGTTTCTAAATACTTTCAAAGGCATAAGGTTTATTTACCTAAGAGAATTGATGCCGTTTTTATTGTCGCTACTTCTGGTTTCCTTTAACCGTTACCGTTAAATAACTGTATATGAATGTCACCAAGTACACTGTGTATTCAGCATGCCAAGCAAACACTGACATAAACTTTAAACGTATTATTATTTTCAAAGAAGAAAGTTGCTATCACAGAATCCAGACTTCACAAATTCAGAGGTTTTAAAAAAACAGGGCAAAAATGCTGAAGATAAATGTTCAACTCTTATCCTTCAAGCTGTACTGAAAACCATGCCAACAAAAGCCACAATGAGCTACCACTACCTACCTATTAAGACGTCTGAAATTAAAAAGCATAATCAGACCAAGTAACAGTAAAGATGTAGAGCAGCTAAAACTCTCATTTACTCTGATGGAATGCAAAATTTAGAATATTGTTTGGCCATTTCTGAAAAAAACATATACCTACCATGTGAATGAGCCATTTCCTAAGTGTTTCCCCAAGAAAAATTAAAGTCTATGTCCACACAAAGACCTATATAAAAATGTTCATAGAAGCTTTATTTGTAATAGTCTAAAACTGGAAAAAAATCTCAAATGTTAACCAATAAGTTAACCAACAATACAACAGAATACTTAGCAATAAAAAGAAATAAATTATAGATTCATGCAAAACCAAGAACTAATCTCAAAATTATTATGCTGAATCAAGGAAGCTAGGCGAGAGAGAGAGAGAGAGAGAGAGAACACAAACTGTATGATTCCATTTATACAGAATACTAGCAAATGAAAATTAATCAATAATGACAGTATCAGTGATTGCCTGGGATTGGGGGAGGAGTAAAAGGGAGGATTACAAAGGGGCACAAAGAAACTTTTGAGGATGATGGATTAATGCATTATCTTGATTGTGAAGATGATTTCATGGGTATACATAGTCAAACCTTATCAAATTAGATAATCTAAACATGTGCAGTTTATTGTATTTATGTCAATCCCAAAAAAACTTTTTTAAAAGATCTCTAAAAAATGAGCATCACGTGAGGCAGCTTTATATAGGTTATGTGTGAAGGTGATTGAATATCAATAATATTTTGCATATCAACTACTGATTTGATATGCAAGATATTAAATATAAAAAAAGTAACATTTTATTGTTGAAAAATTAACTGCACATACATTTTCTCATTTAATCTTATAACCAATCAGAAAGAAGACTTAATTGGAGTGGAGAGGCTGAGACAAACCTCAAGGAAATACATTCTTGAAGGATAGATAGGATTTACGTGGGTGCAAAAAGCCATTCCAGTCATAAGAATACCAAGAGCAATAGCCAAGTGCAGGAAAGGAACAAGACATGACATAGGGGCCATGACAAGTTTTGCAGCATATTAGGAGAGTCAGATAGAAGAGTAAATAGAAAGGTAGACATGAAGAAGAAAAACCATGGACATACAATGTCAATGGAAACCAAGCAGGAATGGAACTTCAACAAGCAATTACTGATCCATGTTGAACAAAAAAGAGCTCTAAGTGAATATGAATTTAGAAAGGCTATTTCATTTGGCATGCAGGTTGTTACTAATCATTAAAATTCAGTTTCAAAAGAAAGAGTTTTTGCCAAAAACAAAAACATCCTTTTCATACAGAGCATTACACTTAGTCTACTTTTGTTTAAAAGATAAAAATAAAAATCAGGAGCTCAGAGAAATTAAAAATGGGTGATTTGTGTAAGAATACAAATCCAGTTTTGTCCGAACTGAATGCTTGTGTTCTTAGACAGTGATGCCAAATTCCATTAGCTTGGTGAAAACTGAACTTACAGCAATAAAAACTATGACAAAATGGATAGGAAAGGAGCATAAAACCCATTATTTCTCTAGTTTTACAACTTAAAACCAAAAAATGCAAAGATAGTTTTATGTTTCTTGGAATGCCTTATAGGTGGACAAAATGTATCAATTTATTGGTAGAGGGAAAATTGAAATTTTATTATATTAAAGAAGATTCTATATTAAAGAGGATTCATTTAGTTTTGGAATGAACACAATTTTTAAGGTCTGAGAGACTAGTGCCTAAAGACATTAAAGGGAATTGGGTAACTTTAGTAAAACACTTAAGATAAAAGGCAAGGTTGGTGGAACTCACTCCTAGGAACAAATTCTCTGAATATTCAACCAGGTTAAATATTTACAGTGTCTAAGGCTTTTAATGGCAGTGAGTTCCAGAAACTGACACAGCAATTTAGGTCTCTGTAGTTGATACAGAGATCTACAACAATGTCAGACATGACAATAAATTTGGTCTAAGCTTGCCCTACATATAGAGCTTGCACTATATTTTAGAGTATATAAACTACTTGAGGGCTCTGAGCAATAATGAACCAAATTAATTAATGTACAAGTGCAAACACTTCTGACGTCACTCTAACGACCAAACAAAAGAATGGCACTGAAGTAGGAATTACTTGAATGGAATCAAGAAGCTTATACACTGGCTATAATCCAAAGTTCATAAAGCTTCTGACAGTGTATGTGAAATTTAGTGGGCGTATACATTGCTCTGGGGGAAAGGCTTTTATAACATTCTCAAAGAAGTCCATGGCACAAAAAAGGATAAGAAGTACTTCACAAAAAACACAAATAAGAAACAAAAAAACCCCCCAGATTAATCAGTGAGAAATCACTCACAAGAAAGAGGTTTATTTTGGGTCATTAATCTTAAAAGGAAAAATAAAAATAGTAAAAGAAATTTTAGGATCTTATATGCATATGGATATTTGGAATTTAGGGCCCACAATACACTTTATATAAGGCAGGACACCCAGAAAATAAGAAGAGACATATAGATATATTTCACTAAGAAAGATTAAACGCTTTTGGCCAAAGATGCCATAAAGTTTAAAGGCAAATAACTGCATTACAGATACAGGTTTTGTATTTATAGAATATAAGGGAGGCTCTTCAAATTGCTAAGAAATTTAATAGAAAAATTAAGTAAATGATATGAAATATCAACCATAAAAGAGCAAATTCACTGGCCAATAAACATTGAAAAACCTGTTCATCCTTATTAATAATCAGGAAAATACAAATTAATGTAAACAACATGAACTGCCAATTCACAAAAGAGCAAACTCAACGGCCAATAAACATTTGAAAAGTTGCTCAAACACCTGGTTTCATTTCCCTTCAGCATGAAGGATTTCCTTTAGGATTTCTTGTAGTGCAGTCCAACTGGTGATAGATTCTTTCATACGAAAAATGTCTTTATTTTGTCTTCATTCATAAATGTTATATATTTTTTTACTTAGAATTTTGGGTTGAGAGGCTTTTATTTTTCTTAATTTTCACGATTTAAAGATGTTGTTCTTTTGATCACTACAGTTTCTTATGAGAAGTAAGCTAACAAAATCTTGGTTCTCTTGCATGTGTCATTTTTTTCTCATGATACCTTCAAGATATGCTCTTTATCTGTGGCTTTCAACAGTTGGATTATGATGTGTGTAGGCATGGCCTTCTTCATGTATTTATCTTATTAATCTTTCTCCCCTCATTTCTGGCCTACATGTAGCACTCAATAAATATCTGCTGAATTCACTTAGGAAAAAAAAAAAAATCAAGTCATCCTTTGTAATTTTGACAGAATCCAGAGGGAGTCTGGAAGCACAGGCTAAAGCAACCACTCACAAAAAAGAGGTTTATTTGGAGTCTCATGTTTTACCATTAAAATTTAGGTTAATCTGGCACACAAGGATATAAAAGAGTACTTACTCCTTACTTTTTTCTTTGAGTACATGTTGATTCTTCAGAGTGCTATATTGTTTTGTGACTTCCTGTCCCTTTAGGAATACCGCTACAGTCCACCAGGGATATTCATACCAATTTACACAGAGGATCTCACATTTTACATCAGAGTCAATCTAAACTAACAAAATGACATTCATATACCATTGGAGAGTTTGCAAAGTATTTTCATAACTATCTCACTTAAACTTCCCAACAACCTGGTGATCAACTTTGGATATAGCAGTTGCTAACAATTTTACAGAAGTTGGTTTATCAGGACTTATCAAGAAGATAAAGTAGAATTAAGTGCATAAATAAAATTCATTACACTTTGGGTGCAAAGGGATTCTCAGGGCATGAGGTTCATTCAGTCTTGGTTTAATTCTCAGGAAAGAAAAAAAAAAGGCCCTTGGTATTTGGGGAGCAGCAGCAAGGAGCCCATGGGAGTCAAGTGATCAACAAAAGGACAAAAGGAAGGAGCAGACATAAGAAGGTAATGCCAGGCCGAACATAAATTCTATTTATGTGATGACTTGGCTTAGAACTGGTTTATATTTAAACAACAACAACAAAACCTGAGCTTAGTTCTAAATAAGGTGAATATCTAAAGAAGATATCCCAGAGCTCTAGTTTTGAGCCACAGTCCTGCATTTAGTAAGACTCCACAGAAATCACCATACTATTGAGTATCTCCAAGTAAAAGAAAAAAAATTTTTTAAAGATTAATAATAGTGGAGTCCCAGGCTAAAACCATAATCGGAACAGAATTTATTCTCAGCTGGGATTGCTATGGATAACCAGAACACGTGGAGTAGGACAATCCTCCCAAGGCTATAATGACTCCTAAAATAAGTCTCTAAAATATAAGGTCTCTGGTAGATAACTCCAAGTAGTAGTTAGCTGTCTATTTTATAGGGACTGAGCTACTACTAAATATAAACTATGAATAAAAAATTTTTTCTTATTATCCTCAGAAGTTTCTTCATATCCCTTTGTAGTCTATCCTTCCTACCACCCCCTTCTCCTTCCCTCTCCCTGCCCTGCCTCCAGGCAACCAGGAACCTACTTTCTGTCACAATGTAGTAGTTTACACATTATAACATTTTATATAAATGGAATTATACAGTAAGTACTCTTTCTTGGTCTGGCTTCCTTCACTCAGTGTAATGACTGCAATATTTTTTCATGATCTTGCATTTTATCAATAACTCAGTCTTTTTTATGGCTGAATAGTATTACATTGTATGGATAAGCCATAATTTGTTTAATTTGTTAAATTCACTTACTGCTGAACATTTGGGTTATGTTTAGTCTTTGGCTATACAAATAAAGCTGTTAAATACATCCATGTAAAAGTCTCTGAGTGGATGTACATTTTTGTTTCTCTGAAGAAATACTTAGGGAAGAATGGCTGGGTCGTATGTTTTTTGTTTTTTTCTTCCCCTCCAGGAACTTCAAAGTTGTTTCCAAAGTTGTTACGTAATTTTTACATTCCCATCAGTAGTATACAGAGTTCTAGTTGGTTCATAATACTCCATCTTTTAAATTACAGCCAATCTAATAGGTATGTGGTGGTATGTCTTCATGTTTTGTTTTTTCCTGATAAATAATGATGTTGAGTATCTTTTCATGTGTTTACTGACCAGTCACACATCTTGTGTGGTTCTAATCTTTTCCCCGTTATTTGTATTCATGTTATTTTATTTATTGTTCTTTGTCTTCATGTTACCAAGTAGAAAGGATTCCATAAATATTCGGTAACAGTTTGATAAATGTGTTGCTAATACTTTTTCCAAGTGTCTGGCTTTCTGCTATCTTAATGTGTCTTTCAAGGAGAAAATGTTTTTAAACTTGATTATGCCCAATATCTAGATCAATTTGGGGACAGCTGCCATCTTAACAATATCGAATCTTCTAATCTATGAACAGGTATCTCGCTCCAGTTAGATGTTCAAGTTCTCTCAGCAATGTTTTGTGGTTTTCAGGGTAGAGGTCTTGGACATCTTTTGTTAGATGCATTTGTGTATGTTTGTTGGCACCAATATAAATGGAACTGATTCATTCCATTTTCCAATTGTTAGCTCCTAGTACAGAAAAATACAATTGGTTTTTATATATTTATCTTGTCTCCTACAACCATAATAAGTTTATTAGTTCTAGTAATAGTTTCTTAATTCCTCCAGGATCTTCTATAAAATATTTGATCATATGAAAATAGGGAGAGTTTTACTTCTTTTCTTATCTTTGTGTCTTTTATTTCTTTTGCTTGGTTAATTGCAACGGCTAAGATGGCCAGTATGACAAAGAACAGGTGATAGAAGGAGGCATTCTGGGCTTTTTCTTGATCTTAGTGGGAAACAGTTCAATATTTTACAGTTAAGTGTGATATCTGGTTTCTCAGATATGAGTTATTATTTAATGTCCAGATATTTACAGTTTTCCTAGTTAATTTATTATTGATTTCTAATATAATTTGACTATGGTTAGATAATATACTTTACTGATTTTAATTCTCTTAATATAATGAGACCATGTACACCTGAAAAAAATGTGCATCCCATGGTTGTTGAATATAGTGTTCTATAAATGTCAACTAGGTCAAGGTGAGTTCACAGTATTTTTCATATCTTCTATATCTCCAATTATTTATTTTTCATCTAGTTGTTTTACAACCACTGAGAGAGATCGTATAAAAATTTCCTAATATGATTGAATAGAATTACCTATTTTTTCCTTTAATTCTGTCCATTTTTCTTTCATGTCCTTCTTTATCCCTGGTAATACTCTTTTTCTTTTTGTCTATTTTATTTGATATTAAAATAAATAAGTCCATCCTTCTTATGCTGTTTGTATGGTGTATTTTTTCCTATGCATTTATTTATATCGTTTCTTTATATTTTAAGTGTTTCTCTTTTAGGCAATGTATGTAGAGTCTTGCTTTATTCCTACCCTAATAGGAGCAGTTGGACCAGGGGTCAGCAAACTTTCTGTAAATGGTCAGATAGTAAATATTCTAGACTTTGTGAGCTACATAGTGTTCTCCCTTGCTGTTACTTAATTCTGTGGTTGTAGCATGATGGCAACCTTACACAGTATGTGAAAAAAAGGGTGTGGCCAAATTTATCTGCAGGCCTTAGTTTGCTGAATCCTGGTCTAAACACTCCCAGTTAGGATCATAACATTTAATGTAATTCTTGCTAAGGCAGGATCAGCCCTACAATTTTATTTTTTGTTTTCTGTTTCCATCCTCTGTTTTATGTAACTCTGTCACCACTTCTTCACTTCTTTAGATTATTTGAATACTTCTTAGTATTTCATTTTAATTCATCTATTGGCATTTTGGTTATATCTCTTTGTATATTTGCTTTTTTTTTTAGTAGTTATTCTAGGAAATTTTAATATATGTAGAAAAACTTTCACAGTCTACTTTTAAATTTATACTGTACCACTTCATGAGATATTTAGGAATCTGACAACCACTAGGTCCCCTTAGCCCATCCCCCACTAACTTTGATGATGAAGTTGTCTTTTTTTTTTTTTTGGCTGTGTCGGGTCTTTGTTGCTGCTTGCGGGCCTTCTCTAGTTGCGGTGAGCTACTCTTCCTTGTGGTGAGTGGGCTTCTTATTGCAGTGGCTTCTCTTGTTGTGGAGCACCGGCTCTAGGTGCATGGGCTTTAACAGCTGTGGCACGTGGGCTCAGTAGTTGTGGTTTGCAGGCTACAGAGCACAGGCTCAGCAGTTGCGGCACACGGGCTTAGTTGCTCCACAGCATGTGGGATCTTCCTGGACCAGGGCTCGAACCTGTGTCCCCTGCATTGGCAGGTGGGTTCTTAACCACTGAGCCACCAGGGAAGTCCCAAGTTGCCTTGTATATTAAATCCACATACATTGATTGAAAGCTCTAGCAGACAGTGTTCCGCATTTTACTTTCCACAGTCATACATATATTTTTTTTAATTATATGGTTAGTCTTTAATGGAAACTTTTGCTTCCCAGATTCTTTTTTTTTTTTTAAATTAATTAATTAATTTTTGGCTGTGTTGGGTCTTCGTTGTGGTGCGCAGGCTTCTCATTGCGGTGGCTTCTCTTGTTGCAGAGCACGGGCTCTAGGCGCGCGGGCTTCAGTAGTTGTGGCTCGCGGGCCCTAGAGCTCAGGCTCAGTAGTTGTGGCACATGGGCTTAGTTGCTCCGCGGCATGTGGGATCTTCCGGGACCAGGGCTCGAACCCCGTGTCCTCTGCATTGGCAGATGGATTCTTAACCACTGCACCACCAGAGAAGTCCCATATTTTTTTTAAATAGTTAAAAAAAAAAGATTTATCAAGCTATTTATCATTTCTGTTGGTTTTCCTTTATTTCTGAAGATGCAGGTTTTCATTTGGTTCCACTCCCTTTTAACCTGTAGAACTTCCTTCAGTATTTCTTGTAAAGTAGAGGTGCTGGTGACAATTTTCCTAGTTTTCCTTCATCTACAGAGTCTTTATTTCACTTTAATTTCTGTGAGACATGCACACTGGCTTGACAGTGTTTTTCTGTTAGCATTTTAAAGATATTGTTCTAATGTCTTCTGTCCTCTGTGGGGTTTTTTGTTTGTTTTTTTAATATTTATTTATTTGGCTGCACTGGGCCTTAGTTGCAGCAAGCGGAATCTTCGTTGCCACGTGCGGGATCTTCGTTCTCACATGCGGGATCTTTAGTTGCAGCATGCAGGATCTAGTTACCTGACCAGGGATTGAACCTGGGCCCCCTGCATTGGGAGCACAGAGACTTAACCGCTGGATCACCAGGGAAGTCCCATGTTCTCTATGGTTTTTAATGAGAAATAGGCACTCATTTAAATTAAGCCATATATAATGTATCTTCTTGCAGCTGCTTTCAAGATTTAAAAAAAATTTATCTTTGGTTTTTAGTATTTTAATCACAATGTATCCAAGATAAACATGCTTGGGACTAGGTAAACTTCATGAATATGTAAAAGCCTATCTCTTTCTGCAAATTTGGGAATTTTGTACAATTATTTGTTAATATTTTTCTGGCCCCAGCTTTTTCTCCTTATCTTCTGGAATTCCAATTACACATATATTCGAACATTCTGTCCCACAACCACTGAAGATTCGATCCTATTTTTAATATCTTTTCTGTTTTCCAAATTCAATAATTTCTATGCACAATGTTCAAGTTCAACGACTCTTCTGTCACATGAAGGCCACTTCTAAGCCCATACGGTATGGTTTTTTCTTTCAGGTATTGTATTTCCAATTCTCAAATTCCATTTGATTGTTTTTATACTTTACTTCTCCATTGAGAATTCTTACATTTTTCATTCAGTGTTGCTTTCCTTTACACCTCATAAAAAAAATTATAATAGCTGTTTTAAAGTCTTTTTTGCAATTCAATTATTTAAAAAGCAAATTGGAAACATTCATTTATGTTGTTAGTTTTTGCTTTCTTTTCCCCCAGAGTATATAGCAATAATCAGTGGGACTGATGGGCTGAGATGGGCTTCTGCTGCTATGATAGAACTAAATCTATTTTTTTCCCTTTTAACAGCTTCTGTGATAAAGGAGCTAAAGAAGGTGAATCTGTTTCTCTATAATCTGTTTGCTAGAGCTGCCATATAAAAGTGCCATAAACTGGGTGGCTTAAAACAACAGAAACTTATAGTTTCATGGTTCTGGAGATTAGAGAGTCCCTACTCAAGGTAATAGCAGGGCCATGCTCTGGGACTCAGGAGAATCCTTCGTTGCCTCTGGTTCTTCTTCTGGTAGTAGCCAGCAATCCTTGTGTTCTTTGGCTTGAAGCTGGATCAGTCCAATCTCTGCCTCCATTCACATGGCACTCTCCCTGCGTATCTTCACATCAACTTCCCTCTGTGACTGTCTACTTCCAAATTTCCCTTTTTATAAGGATATCAGTCACACTGGATGAGGGCTCACCCTAATGAATTCATTTTAACTTGATTACCTCTGTAATGATCCTATTAACAGATAAGGTCACATGATGAGATACTACAAGTTAGGAATTCAACATATCTTTTGTCGGAGACACAATTCAACCAATAGCAGTTTTCCTTCCTCTAGGAAATGCATTTCAACAACCATCAGCAGTAGCATTCAAAGAATAATCTAAGAGGAGGTAAGTCATTTCATAATTATTCTCTACTATACTACTATGGGTCATAATAGAATGGCAAATGGCCATTCATCTGGAATATTTACTATTGTTCAAAAGAATTTACTACTGATTATAAAAGAAATTACTTTTATAATGGTGGATAAGCTATTAGTTTAGTATAACTGCCTCATCATAATTCTAACTGTATGTATTTTTTTAATAAGGCCATCACCAAGATTAAATTAGCAGGTCCGACCTTTTCAAAATGCACAAATACATATGAAAGTTAAACGAAACTGTAGAGTATACAGTAGGTGGAGCAAGGCAGAGAGAAGAGGGGAAAGAGGGAGGATGGTTTCAGTAAGGAGGCTCTATAACATATGGAATAATATTTGAACCCACTTAAAAAAACACACTTTAAAAACTAGCTTGTCACCACTAATGCTGGAATAAACAAAGGTTTATCGACATTGACCTAACAGATCCAAAAAAACTCTAAATAGTATTGTTTTAAAAATATAATTTCAAATACTATTCAACATTGATAATCTGCGTAGAAAATATACAAGAGTCTGCTTGAGGTCAAAGAAACAAGTATTAAATTATATGTAACTAATAATTTGTATAAACCCAGGAGATCTGAATTCATACTAAATTATAAAACTGTAGAATATAACATGTTTGGCCTATACCAACTGGAATGTTAAAGGATTAACAAAATGCCTTTTTTAAAGAGTAAACAGTGCTTTTTTTTTTTTAAATACTACACGTTGAGCAAAAGAAGTTTTGAGTGAGAATCTGATTGGAAATTACATTTGATCACTTCAATAGACTCTTCCAGTCTGAGAGTAAAGTAGTTCTTCACCATTTAAAAAACTTTACATCTGCAACTGATTTCATTCCATCAGCCAAAAGATGCATTTATGCTGCCACCATTACATTTTCAGAAGAGTTTGAATTACAAAACTTGAGAGAACTTCAAAGCAATACTTAATCTAACCATTCTGATCTTGATGGCCCTGTTAAAAATAATTTAAGACACTTAATAGAAGAGAAACCCTTCAACAAAATGAGTAACAATTGTTCTTAAATCACATTATTTTAAATTTCCTTTCATAAACCAAATGTACCAACCTGGGGGTTCGAGCATTTTATCTCAAGTGACTCTAGGTCAACATGCAGACAGACAACAAATGAATGCCTCGTATCAGGTCCTGTAGCGAGTAGTTTTTGAGATGTAACAGCTAGAGTAGAGGTACAACCCATAGGTTCCACTAGGCAAAGTGTCACTTGTTTTCCAAAAAGGGTGTATATGCTGAAATGATGCAAGCTGATTGTCCAAGGAAAGGCATCACCTGATAATGGGGACAAAAGGGGGTAGGGAGGCACACAAACAAAAATATAGTTAATTGTCACTTGATAGTAAGGTATCTACTGTTAATATTTGAAATATAAAACAGTTAATATGGCATCATAAATAGCGTATGCTGTATCCCAGAGACCAACATGTTAAACAGTTTACATGTTATATAAGGGTTACCTTTTAAAAATGTTTATATTTGTATTTATTATAACATACTACTATATCAATAATTATGTACATTATAAAACATACAAGTAGAAATTAAGGAAATGAGATAAAAATATAAATACAAGTTCTAACTTTTTCCTCCCTCACCCTTGTACTAGTGGGTTGTACAGTGCAACTGCTGGGATGTATGCATTATACCTTGGAGACCACAGAGAATGTGTTAAATTAGGAAAATTAGGAAAATGAACTAAAGGTGACCACAGATCTGACTGCAGAATAAAAAAAGAATAAACAATTTACTATGGTCTGTCGGACCATCTGCATCAGAGTCATATGGGTGCTGATATAAAATACAGATTCCTGGTTTCTGCTTCAGACCTACTTAATCAGAAATCTCTGATAGTTAAGACCCAGGACGCACGTACATATCTTCAGCTGGTGATTCTTATATATGTTATTTTTAAATCAAGTATATTTTATTTAAAAATAAAAGTACTCATATATTTCAGAATTAAAAGCAAAATTTCTTTCATTGTTTTAGTATTTTTTCTTTTATTAATTTACCAGAGAAAAAAATTGTTAATATAAATTTATGAGACAAAACTATCTTTTTTTTTTATTGTGGCTATAGATAAAATACTTTGTGAAATAGCATTTAAAAGTGTACTCAGTATTAAAACATTCATAAATATTCATTACTGGGATGCCAATTTGATGGAAAATATGTTCCTATGACTTGTATTTTTGACTTTGCAATTCTACTAGCACTTGATAGTATAGATAGCATAATACAGACTTCTTTTTAAGTATCTAGATTATTTTAAAACAAATTGAAAATATTTATTTTTTAATTAGAGAGGTACTAGTGTCTCACTGAAAATAACTTAGAAGATATAATATATAAAGAAAAATATCAAAACCAGTCATAATTCACCTTCCATCTTGCTACTCCCAGGAATATGCACTATTAACATTGTTATTATTTTTCCTTCAAGTCTTTTTCTTTTCCCCCTGTAGTGTTGGATGTGCTCACACAGAGCTGGAACCAGATCACATCGTACTATTAGGTTCATATTATATTTTAGTAAGAAAAAAAATACCAAGTGAATAACTAAGTAGATCATGCTATAAACACATATACTAAAGGAATATAAATAAGCATTTGAATTGTGAATGGTGATACTCAGGGGATGCTACAAGATAGATTCTCATATGTTTGAACATTCAAAATGTCTTGATCAAGTAGTTAATAAAATTAAAATTGGAAACTTTGAAATTGAGACCTGAATAATAAACTAAATCTAGCTACATAGCAGTCCACAACAACTTGACTGGAAACAATGGAAACTGCATAATAATATGTGGTCAGCACCATGGTACTCTGCCTGTCTTAAGACTTAAAATATTTTGCCCCCAGGAAAGAATGACAAACTTTAAATCATCTGTAACTAATTCTGAAATTATTTTAAAACCTACACAAAGTTCCATGCTATTTACAAAATAAAGGCTTTGCCAAATTTGTCTTAAAATACTTTGGAATGATTTCAGGTTACATATTTTAAAATCTGTAGCGAGCTATATACATAGTCCTTCAAATTTTATGTTATCCAAGAAATGTTAAATGGTGATTATGTTGGGTAAAATGCACCACATTTAAATTCATGAAATAGAAAAAAAGAATTCCAAATGACATTGGTACTATCTCAGATATGTGTCTCTGCTTCTTCTTTGGAATCAGACCATTAGCTGAAATTGGGTATACCATATTCTAAGTCTTAAACAGAACCTTTTAAGGTAATATTTTACATCCATTTATTTAACAAGCAGATCATCTATTTTAAAAAGTACACTCTATCTAGAAGAGCTTAACATGTAATGACAAACATTCCCACAATTAATCACTGTGAAAAAATGATCAAAACGTAACACATCATTACCTGCACACCTATTCCTTTTACACACACACACACACACCCCAAAATAAAAAGCACCTCATCTATTTACAACACTGGCAATATACTGTTCTGAGGACTCCGTAAAATATGCTCAGATATCCATGACGGACCAGGATCATGTACTATTCTGAGACCTTCAAGACTAGTATTTTAACTTTAATTAGAAAGTGTTAAGGCTATAAAATGAGTCTTTCATTTTAGAAAAATTATTTATTGCTGGCAGAATTCAGAAATAGTCAAATTGTCTAAAGAACAAGAAAAAAATAAAAACGAAGCAGGAAGATTGAAAATGCCATTTCTGTGTGAATTTGTGAAACCTCTACACTATCAACAGAGAAAAGAATACCAATAAATTAATTCTCAAAAAATGATAACCAAACACTAATGAACTTCAGATGAATTGATGTAAAAGAAAGTGAATATGGCAAAGCTTTGAGACAAAATGAATAAATAAAATTCAGTGTGAGACTAATTTACAGTCTTCAATACTGGTGGGCAGGGATCAATATTCTGCAAAGAGAATTGGTCTTTCCCTTTCTAAAGATGCTGTGCTTTATTATAGGAAAAAGTATATATACTTTGCACCAAGGTAAATCACCTTACAAAGATCAATACAGAAAATGAAGAAAGAAAACTGTTCAATATTAGAGATACTCCCCCTCAGTTTTCTTTCTTTCATAACCTTAATCATTACGTGTCTTTCGAAACAAACAAAACGGTGTCTTTCCTCTTCTCCTTAACTCTTTTCCCTATGTCCCACAATCCAGTATGTCTCAGGCAGGTTTTTATTTCAAATATGAAATAGTGTAATCAGGAATATTTTACTGCTAATTGTGAGGGTTAACAATTTGGAAACAGATGCAGTGTATTCTACAAACATAAATGAGCCAAAAGTGCTGACACTGTTTCCCCAAACCACTTAGCACTAAACTGATTTACAGACAGTTGAGATAAAGGGTTTCTTTAATTCTACATGATATTAATTTAAGCAGTGGGAATGTTCAAGGAATGAAGGCATTAAAGAAGATATAAAGCATAATCAATTCTCCTGGAAGAGAACTACTGAAATGCCTGGAAGAGAAGGAAATGAAAATGAGCAACATATAGTTTTATTTGCTCCGTAACCAAATTTCTACTTTGGAAGAAAATACTGCTTTGTATTAGGAAATGTAAAATGTATTGCATATATAAAATAATATAAATTAAAAATACATAAAATTTATATAAATATATAAAATTTATATTGAAAAATATCATGATTATTAATTCATGATAAAATAGATAATTCATTTCAAATTTGTGAAATATTTTCTTCACATCTAGAAACCCAAGCATTCAGTGCTTGATTCACTTTTTTAATCCTTCCATAGGCCTTTGTACATATATAAATGTTTATAAACTCAGCATGTATTAAAAAAAAGGGGGCGGGGGGTTCCCTGGTGGCGCAGTGGTTAAGAATCCACCTTCCAATGCAGGGGACACGGGTTCGAGCCCTGGTCCAGAAAGATCCAACATGCCGCGGAGCAACTAAGCCCGTGCGCCACAACTACTGAGCCTGTGCTCTACAGCCCGCAAGCCACAACTACTGAAGCCCGTGCACCTACAGCCTGTGCTCCGCCACAAGAGAAGCCTCCATGATGAGAAGACTGCGCAACGCAACGAAGAGTAGCCCCTGCTCGCGGCAACTAGAGAAAGCCCGCGTGCAGCAACGAAGACCCAATGCAGCCAAAAATAAATAAATAAAATAAATAAACTTATTTTTTAAAAAATGCATTCAGTGCTAACTAGTATTCACGTCTGAAAGTTATTACTGGTTTAATCATAACTTAATCATCAAATTTTCATTACTGTATAAAGAAATATAATACTGTTTTTTAAGATTCCTTAAAACTTATGATTGCAGATATAAACAATGCAAAACCAGAACAATTATTGCTTTTAAAACTAAAAGTAACCTCAAAGACTAGTGCTGTCTTTCAAGCAATTAATATATCAGTAATTACTTTACAGTTTTAAAAGAGGTGTCGAAATTATAGCAATGCAGAATTTATTTAAGGTCATATGGTCAGCTAACAAGACATACCCTCAGTTGCTACAGCTTGTCAAGATATGTTACAATTAAACATTTTCTAAAGTGACTTACCACTAACTAATGGCACTTCTTACCTCACTTAAATTATTACATAGACACTTACATAATTAAGGAAACATTATCATAAAATATTTCTTGCGTCTCATGACTCAGTGATATGATATATGGATTATAACTTAAAAAATAAATATAGGGTATTTTAAATATCCTTATTTTTAAATGCTATTTTTTGCTTCCTGATTGTTTTCTACTTTAGCTTTTTCTTAAATAACTGAATAGCCAATTATCCCTTATTAAGCTTTTTTAATTGAATATGTATTTTACAAACACCGTGTTCTCAAAACTTTAACAACATAAGAAACATGATTCCCTTTCCAAAACATTTTCAACTATATACATTATATTTACAAAAATAATAAAAATACTTATAAACATTTACAACACAAACATCCTAGATAATAAATTCATTTATCATTTCCCTTAACATAACACATAGTACATGTAGACATTTTAGTCAATTTGAGTTAAATCTATTACCTTCCCAAGACTTCTGCAAAAGAATTGTTTACTGCCATTAGATGAAAGTCAAGACTGACTAATGCATAAAAGCTTTGCCATGTTAACCTTTCTAATAAATGAGTATTTGTTAGGAATAAAAGATACACATTTGTGTATTCATTTTATATTACTGACAGAGTATATCAATTTACTTAAGTTGATAAACTGGTTTACTGAGTGCATTAGAACACTATGACACTGCCTCTACAGCATGAGCCTGTATTTTGCACCAGGGAGACTTAGGTAAATATCCTAGCTCTAACTATCCCTTAGTATTAGAGGAGAAATGCTAATTCCTAATTCCTCTGCTTTTTCCACATGAAGTGCTAAGCCATTTCATGCCTTTCCCTTCACAAGAATTGAGTGGACTATTTCATTACAGTAAAAGAACCAACTTAGTGACAAAAGAAAAGACATAAGAATAAAGAGCAAAGAAAAAGGAAAAACGTTTAAAAAAAAAAAGGTAAAAAGTAAAGTCCTGATTAATTTCACTTCTTTCATTATTTGGTATTATTATTTAAAGAATTTTTTTTGGAAGATAGGAAGTTCACGGATGACCCAAGGACTCTTTCAGTTCAAGAAACTATTCCAAATACTAAATTAAAGAGTTTGGGGACTTCCCTGGTGGTCCACTGGTTAAGACTTCACCTTCCAATGCAGGGGGTGCGGGTTTGATCCCTGGTCGGGTAGCTAAGATCTCCCACATGCCTCAGGGCCAAAAAAAAAAAAAAAACCCATAAGACAGAAGCAATACTGTAACAAATTCAATAAAGACTTTAAAAAAAAGTGTGATAAATGAAAGAGTCTGAATCAATGAATTGTATTTCATGAAAACCTCATACAGAAGGGAATTATATGGAAGAAAACGTGAGTCGTGGAGATCATGTTTATCCATAACTTGGCACCTCAAGTATGGTTTCATTCTCTGGGGCTCAGGTGAACCACTTTAAAAACATGCTAAAGCTGACAGGTATGACCAGCGACTAGCTGTGAAATTAGGAATAGAGCAATTTTGGTATTGAAAATAACTGTTACTCTGTAGCACAAGATTCTATCATGTTATCAGTGCCAACTGATGGACAATCTAGGTCAAACAGATACCTAAGGATATAAAAAAGGAACAAAGAAGTCAGGTATGTGACAATCTCTTAGATTTGTAAACCGTCAGAGAAAAGGTGACAGGTTAAGTATAGGTATAGATGAGAATACCTAGTAAAGCTATAAATATGAAGAACACCTATCTTTAAAGAAAGTGTAGAGGAAAGGAGCCCATGAATGATATTCAAAAGAAGTAGCCACTATCCACAGAAAACAAATCAAGGAAAGTGGTTATCCAGAAGTTAAGAAAGAATTTCAAAAAAGAATCAATGAACATCAAGGATTAAAAGGTTTCCACTGGATTTGCAAATAAGAGGTTTGTTCTGTTAACTGAGTAAGCTGAAAGAAATTTTAGCATTTTTATATGACAACAAGGGTTAAATAAGGAGGTTATAATTGATGAAGCAAGTTCCGTAAAAACGTAGTGCATAGCATATAGTATGCACTCAATAAATATTTGCTTTATGAAGGAAGGAAGGAAGGAAAGGAGAAAGGGAGGGAGGGATGGACTGAGATGGATAAATGAATAAAAATGGCTTGGTCCTAAGCAATGTCAGCAGACGAAAGACTTATTCTAGGTAAGGTAGATTCATTTGTTAAACAAGTATTTACTGAATTAAATATATGCCAGATATTATTCTAGGATCTAGGGAGAGAGCAGTGAACAATATAACCTCACCGTTCTCATGGATCTTGCCTTCTAGTTGTGGAAAGAAGGATAATAAACTAATAATTAAATGACATATAGTATGTTGATGGTCCTAGATGTTCTGAAGAGCACTTAAGCAGGGTAACAGAACAGGGTGCTGCCACTTTAAGATAGGAGAGTCCAGAAAAGCCACTCTGATAAAATGACATTCCATAGAGACATAAGGCATGAGGCTACTTGCGAAAAAAGTGTTCTGGAAGGTGAATAGTAAGTGTAAAGGTCCTGTATCAGGACCCTGTTTGGATGAGAAGTTGTCAATGCTTTCATTAAGGTAATAAGGAGGTTGTATGCTGGGTAGGGGAAATAATCAGATAACCTTGAGGAAAGTGGTGAAAATTTATAATAGCTTTCATAGGGAGTGGAAAGGTATTAAAGGAAGTATAAAAAGTTTACAAAATTATCAATGAGGGCTAGAAGTCATTTTTTCCCAAAAAACTGTCAAGAACTTCAGAAAGGAAGCTCAAATGTCAAATGGTTGGAACGATCCAAGGCTACACTTCCTTCCAAGAAACTGAGAATCCACAATATCCAAAATATATAAAGAACTCATGCAACTCAATATCATAAAAACAACCTGATTAAAAAATGGGCAGAGAATCTGAATAGACCTTTTTCCAAAGAAGACATACAGACGGCCAACAGACACAGGAAAAGATGCTCAACAAAACTAATCATTAGGGAAATGCAAATCGAAACCACAATGAGATAACATCTCACACCTGTCAGAATGGCTATTACCAAAAAAGATGATAAATAACAAGTGTTGGCGAGGATGCAGAGAAAAGGGAATCCTTTCTGCACTGTTGATGAGAATGTAAATTGGTACAACCACTATGGAAAACAGGATGAAAGTTCCTCAAAAAATTACAAACAGAACCACCATACGATTTAGCAATTCCACTTCAGGGTATTCATCCAATGAAAACAAAAACACTACTAGAAAAAGATATGTGCACCCCAATGTTCAGAGAAGCATTATTCACAATATCTGAGATATAGAAGCAACCTAAGTGTCTATCAACAGATGAATAAAGAAAATGTGATGTAGGAGGAAGATATCAAGCTGGCAGAGTAGGAGGACACCAAACTCATCTCCCACAATGAACATATCAAAAAAATACATCTACATGTGGAGCATCTCTCACTGAAAACAAACTGGAGACTGGCAGAAAGGCTACTCTATAACCAAGGCTGTAAAGAAAGATCCACAGGGAGTCGGGCAGGAGGGAGGAGAAGCAACAATTGGGGGAACCTGTACTCCTAACAGGGGACACAGAAGAGGAGGGTAATATCAAGGGCTCAAAGATCCTCCCTGGGGAGTAAGTGGTTTGTACCACATTTTGGACACCTCAGTCCTAGAATCCAAAACCAGGAAGACAAGTCCCCTTAGTTGGTTGGAAAGCAATGGGACTTAACAGAAGAAACCAAGACTCTACTCCCGAAGAATGCATGTGCAAACTTGCTAACTCCTCGAAACAAGGCAGAGGAAGCAGACTGAAACTGCCCAGGGCTCCGGCGGGTTTCCTGCGACAAAGGTCACAGCACGTGCTCCTGCCTGCAGCAGGTGCCTGCTCCTGCCCCTCTTACTCTGTCTGGCTCAGCTCCCTCCAGGGCAATAGCTGACACTGCCAAAGAAAGTACGCACCTGGGGATGGAACCAGTCAGACCCAGCACTGCATCTGAACAGGGCGAGAGCAGACATTACTGGCACTGACAGAGAGTGGTGGATTACGAGCCATCTGGAGCTCTGATTGCTGTGTCAGGAACGTTCCAGCTCGAATGGCACTCGACACTGGGTAACCTCTCCAGGCCCTCTTGCTCCAGCGATATTCCCCTCTGGGGCAAAGGTGTCATTGCCAGGAGGGAGTCGTACAAACTTAAAGGGAATGGAACCAGCTCAGACTGACCTTCAGGGCTTCTTGTCCAGCATCTGGGAATCCAACCCTACCCACCCACATATGGATGATGACCACTGAGCACAGGAGAAGCTCCAAGCTCACATCTGGCTCTAGTGCTAACAGCAAAAAGAAAAGCAAATTTAAAAATGAGGACAGTTTAAGGGACCTCTGGACATCAGCATACTAACATTCATGTCATAGGGGTCCCAGAAGGAAAAGAAAGAAAGGGGTCAAAAATGTATTTGATGAAATTATGGCAGAAAACTTGAACCTGAAGAAGGAAACAGGTAACCAGGTAGAGGAAGCACAGAGAGTCCCAAACAAGATGAACCCACAGAGACCCACAGTAAGACACATCATAATTAAAACAGCAAAAGTTAAAGAAAGAATTCTAAAGGCAACAAGAGAAAAAGAATCACATAGAAGGGAACCCCCATAAGGCTATCAGCTGGTTTTTCTGTGGAAAGTTTGTAGGCCAGAAGGGAGTGGCAGATATATTGAAAGTGCTAAAAGGGAAAAATCTACAACCTAGGTTATTCTACCCAGCGAGGTTATCATTCAGAATTGAAGGAGAAATAAAAAAAACTTCTCAGACAAGCAAAAACTAAAACAGTTCATCAGTAATAAGTGATATGTTAAAGGGTCTTTGCTAAGTGGAAAACAAAAGGTTACAAAAAGAAGAATCTATAGGAAAGGAAAAATCCCACTAGTAAAAGCAAACATATACTAAAGGCTGTGGATCAACCACTTAAATAAGCTAGTACAAATATTAAAAGACAAAAATTGTAGGGACTTCCCTGGTGGTCCAGTGGGTAAAACTCCACACTTCCAATGCAGGGGGCCCAGGTTCGATCCCTGGTCGGGGAACTAGATCCCACATACATGCCGCAACTAAGAGTTCGCATGCCGCAACTAAGGAGTCTGCATGCCGCAACAAACGTGCCACAACAAAGATCCCACGTGCTACAACTAAGACCTGGTACGGCCTAAATAAATAAATAAATAAATAAAAATAAAGACAAAAATTGTAAAATCAACTTTAGCTACAATAAAGAGTTAAGGGATAAACATGAAAACGTAAAATATGACTTCAAAAACAAAACATGGGGGATGGGAGTAAAAGATGTAGATCTTTTAGAATGTGCTT